>NW_026712812.1:0-1223107 GCF_030625045.1 Achroia grisella | reverse complement strand
CCGTCCCGGACTTTCGCGGAGTATATTTATTAATTTACACAAAACCATATGAATTATTCTGCTTTAATATCAAATAAAGAAAAATGGGTTTTAAGGGGTTTGAAAGGGGAGTTGAGAGGTTGTATGGAAGCATTGTCATTTTTAAGGCTTGCAAACTTGAAATTTATTTTTTAATCTGTTAATTGAGTTGTATGTTGTTTATATTTGTATTTTATTGGGTCAGATTATTAAATATTTTTAATTATTTGGTCAAGATCACAATTTTACGTGGACGAAGTCGGACAGCTAGTACATGAATATATGTCATTAAAGCCGACCACTAAATTTACTATCATAGAGGTGGTGTAAGATACATGATAGTTCTTAAGATAGTTTCTCGTTCTAATTATATTTTATGGAGACATCGATGTCAAATTCCTAGATATACAGTGTTTATCTGTAAAGTATAAGTTTGTGTGACAATTTTGTAATAAGAAAAATATTTAAAGCGTAAAAAAAAGTTGTAATATAGATTACTATTTTTGTTGAAGCAATATTAGGTTTAACAAAATCGATAATAGTACCGATTTCTTTAAACTTAATATAGTTTTAAAATTGTAATATTTAATATTCGCGCCAAAATAGTAGGAAGGAATTAGCAACCATTTTGAAATCTCTTAAACAAATAAAGTACGTACACGTTTAGGCGGTACTTACTCTGATAAATTATTCTATTATGGCTTATAGAAAACAATGATTGATCTTCAGATAATTCTGCATCCGAAAACTGCATTAGAAAGTAACCAAAGATTATTGTCAGACCTTTATAATAAGTGTTTCTTAAAATAGATTAAGAGAACCGTTAAAGCTTATGATATGATGTAACAAATTTGACTAAAGGTAGGAGAGAACCGGTCGAGATCTGCTCCTGTTGAGATAAATCCACACGACCGCGTTATTCATTGCACGTACACGCATTTTGTAAAGTGCTATAGCACAAACTATATGGAGATGCGTTTACTATAGCCACAGTTAATATTACATATAACAAAGTACATTTTTACCGACTTACAAATATGAAAGATCCTCAACTAGATAGTAACTTAATTAATGAAATTTTCAGAGAAATTGCAAGTGAAATGGCAAAATAGAATTGAAAGTTAAGAAATTACTAATACACTAAAATATAGTCGATTAAAATATCTAATATATTGTTTTCAATACTTATTTTTAAACTTTTCTGATTAACATAGATTATTTAAACACGAACAATTTTATGGTAAATAAAAGTATTTCATATATTTGCAATAAAATTATTCGTGTTTAGTCCCGGTTACTAATGTAAATAGTGTATATTTTTTTTATGTAGTTACATCCATAGTTGGTACTATATGTGTGCATGATGCACCTTTTTATATATTTAGTTTATTATTTTCTTGAGAAAAATACAGTATCATTCTTAATATATTGCCTTTTTCATACATATTAAATAAACTATTCCTAAAAACCACTATCTTCAACCGTTTTTCAATAATTATATTTACCAGCTTGTAATACAGTCCCTTCGCCAGAAACCAGAAAATAATATACATTTTTTTTGTTTTGACGTCTGCATGTTGATACTTGCTCCACAGTGCCAATAAGATTTGGTTCCACATAAAAACAAGCTGTTTTCTCTATGGAACAAGTTGTACTTACTTGTCGTGGTGACTGTACAGGCGCTCCCTTGTTTACGCAACTTTTCATCGGCGAAGGATTTATTCACACGCCGCCAGTAGTGCGACATACGGCTTCATCGTGTACATGGACATGTTCAATGTCAACCACTAAGAAATGGGTTATGAGTTCGAGTTCTTAGTATATTGAGGAAAGTTTTCAACAATGTAGGTAACATTGTTGAAAAATTTCCTCAATATACTAATAATATAGGAAAATCTTAGTCATATTACGAGTATAAACGCGAAGGATTGTGAGTATGAATGGATGTTTGTTACTCTTTCACGCAAAAACTTCTAACTGAGTTTTTATGAAACTTCACAGTAATATATCTTATAAATCAGAATAATATTGGCTATAAGTTTCATACGGCATAAATTTACTATAATAGCTATTATTCTAATATATATAGTAAATAGTAATAAATACTATAGTTCTATTTCTAATTTCGACTTTCTTATAATAGAATTTGACTTTGTTCTTCATATTACATTTTTCCTGAATCATAATTTGTTTTCATCTATTTACAGGATCTCCGTAAGCTTCTCAAGTCGAAACACGTCCAAGGTCTTGAGATATATGATGCGCATCGTTCGCTCAACAAGACGAAAGTCCTGCAGGCGGTGGAAGAAGCCAGATCAACCCTCAGTTCCTCTGGTGGAGGACCACTCTTCCTGGCATTACCAGCTAACCCTGAGCTCTTGGCGAAGTATTACGACCTGAGGGTTCTGGTGAAGAAAGTGGACTTGGTGATGGTTCAGACACATGCTTTAGGGGTGGTGAAGAAGATGACTTATCATCCGAGTAGACTGAGCGGAATGTGGGATATGATGAACACGGTAAGTAAATAACTCCATTGAGTTATTTATACCATTGTAATGAAGTTAGATGTTACTAAGTCTATAGGTAACACAATAAAATGTCTAAATTTACTTTAGCACCCTCTCAGTTGTGCCGTTCAGTGCCACTACTTTTTATAAAATCAATCATTCTTTTCAATTAACTGTATTTAAGTAGTTGCAAATACTTTTTTATTAAACCATTTCGTGAATATCCTTAGGAATATTATACGAATTTCGAAAATGGTCACTTATTGAGTACTGACTGACCTATTAAAGGGTCAGATACTCAATCCAATCATTTACAAGATATAGTTTTAATACTTTAGTTTATTTAGGTTGCACGCCTGCATTTGAACAGTTATATCTTGATTACTGTTACAAAGACTCCAATGTCTAATAAACCTATTTTACTTATTCTACTGTTTTGTCCGATTCACGGAATTAAGCACTTTAATTTCTTTTTAACTAGCAATTTAATTATTTTAGAAACTGTTAATAAACTAGCGTAATGCATATAGGAAATTCATTTGAAAAAGATTTTAATATCATTATCATTACATAGTATAAAACAAAGTCGCCGTCGCTGTCGGTGCGTCCCTATGTATGCTTAAATCTTTAAAACTACGCAACAGATTTTGAAGCGCTTTTTTTAATAGATGGAATCATTCAAAAGGAAGCATGTATAATACATGCATAATCGGGGAAGCCGGGGCAAGTAGCTAGTTACGAATAAAGGGGCTAAGCTTTAATTGCTATGAGTTACGATGAGTTAAAAAGACGATATATTTTTTAGCTTAATATATTCAACGTATGTGACCTATACAATTTACATCGAGACGTTGGTAATTAGAAACAGCTCATTCCATTCAAAACCTTTAGATTTATGTGCATAGTTTTCATTCTATCGAATCTAGGTACAGTCGCATAATATAATATTACAAAAATGTATGTTTTATATGTGTCTTATATCTGTGCCTTCTCAGAAATAAGTGGATGACAATATTGTATTTTATTATAAAACTAGTTTAATATTAAATTCGGAAATACGAGACACAATAGATTTTTGTACGTACATACTAATCCGTATTAGTATAGAAATCGGTGTCTTTGTTGTCTGCTTATTCAGTTGCTTCCTATCAATGAGGTTAGTTATTCGATTGAAGTAGTCAAAACAAAAATAATATAATAGAATATATTCACGTAAGTCATAAATTGTATGCGATGCCGAAATTAATGAAATTACTGAAAATATGACTAAATAATAGTGAACCCATTTCCTTATTGGGAAAGTGGATGTAATTATTAAATTTGTGTATCAATTAAATTTTCACATACGACATTTAGTGTACTTTTTTGTTCGCATAATTTTGACGGCGACTGTACAGGGATGAGTAATTTAGATTTTTACGGTGAAGGCAAGCCAGTGCAAAAAGTAGTTGTTTCGTGTCACACGGTCTTTACATGTGAATTAACACAGATAAAGTTCATTTTACTGTAACCCTAATTTAAAAAGGATTTTTCGAGTATTCTGTTGAATAGGTAATTATAGGATTCTGCCACAGATGGCAGGTGAATATATAAACGTAATCTAGTACATAGTTAGATGTTATTTTTTTTATCTATGATAATGGAATGGAACACCCGCCTGCGCTGACGGTTTACGCTGGTGGGGCACCAGTGGAGGATGATAAGATGAACATGAGGTCAGGTCAGTTAGCACATCGTAATAAATTCACCAGGAATTTATGACGATAGTTTCCAGGAGGAACCGCGTGGAGGTCAACCTGACATGGTACATTGCTAGTAGTGGGGTCATGATGGTACACATTACTAACAATCCCCTTCCCTCTAATTAGATGTTATTTAACAGAATTATTATTTTTATCATCCATATTACTGTTATAAATTCGAAACTGTATCTGCCTGTATGTTTTACTATTCACGATTAAACCCCCGAGGGGAAACTAATGAAATTTGATTCGAGGTTAGATTGGATTACGAGATATATCTTTTAAATTTAAAAAATAATCTAGAATGAGATTAATCATTATATAAATAGCAGCTTAAATTGCAGGTAACAGCTGGTGCATAATAATAATAACCCAGAATCATTCTAGTCCAATTCAACGCCATCTTATCATAGGCTAAGCAGAGCTTGTGTGATGGGTACTAAACATCTGATATAAATACATAAATATTTTTTTGTAAATGTATACATGTTATACCTATATATATACATGTATAGAAAAACCCAGACTTACAAACAATCATTATCATGAATACAAATGTTTGTTCATATTCAAATGCGGGGAATCGTACACGCGACCATCAGCAGTAAGATGGTATCTAAACCGCTAAACCTCCAAGGCCGTCATATATTATATAATTGTAAATAAAAAATGTAAATGGAACATGTATATTTGCAGGATTCTGTGGTAGACTTAGTAGTAGGACTCGGAGTACCAGCGTCGAAGATCGTCATCAGTTTGCCAGCGACGGCTCACAAGTTCACATTGCTGAACGAAACCCTCAGTACCCCAGGCAGCCCGACAGTAGAGGAGGAACCCAAGGAAATAGACCAAGCTGAAATTTGCAGGCTACTGCAGAAGGGAAGATGGACTTTGGAGAGAGACCAGGATCTGTCAGCGCCTTATGCATTCAAGTGAGTGATTTTTTATATATATAATTTTATATTCATTTATTTATATTTTATCGAATTAGGTGTTATTTTGTGGAAGTCCATTTCATTACTTAATGGATTTGATGACCAGAGTACGTCTAGGAACAGTAAACAAACAGGCTTCCAATGCTATTCAAAGCCTGATGATGCCTGGAGGCGTAACACGTGTCGCAATATAGGTGTAGATTCAATACCGGTCGGAATATGATCACTAGTAGTGAAGGTCATAATGCTACCAATAGCGGTGGTCTGGTTTCCGCACTGAGTATTTGTGGTCTCACACATTCTAATGGTAGTGGAAAAACAAAATAATAAATCCGTTGTATTTTTTTATTTAATTGTATAGTGATGTTTTTATATTAAGGCACTAGTCTACTCTCTTTCTCTATTCTATGAAGAAGCAAGAAGAGTTATTGTAGATATTTTCTGTTTGAAGTCAGTTCAAAATAAAAATACATTTTCTTTAAATACAGTACTTAATTATTTAAAAGAGCAACAGGCAAGTTTCTTGCTCGTTCTATTTGTGATGAGACAGCTTTCCGCGTGAGAAGTAAATTGTGTAAAAAAAAGTGCTTAAAATTAAGTTTATTCCTATGAAAGATTTTCTGTTCTATTGTGATTGATGAATTTATTTCTTTTTTAAGGAATACAACATGGATGTCGTTCGAAGACTCTTCTTCAGTGGACGTAAAAGGCAAATATGCACGAGTGCGCGGCCTGGCCGGGCTCGCACTGCATGACGCTGACCGTGACTTGGAGACTCCTTGTGGAGTCAGTCTGAAAGCTGCCCTCGCCAAGGTCCTCAATCAACAGAGCAGAGCGCCCAGAGCTGCGGTACTCAGGTACTAATTATTTACGTTACCTATTGTTAAGTAAAAGGAGAGAAAGGAAAATTGTGCACATGCTAATGAAATTATGCATCTCTTAACTAAAGTAATGAGGTAAGACAATTTGATGTAAGACAATATACTTACTTCTGGGTAGCTAGAAGTAAGTACTCTATTATACATTTATATCTTCGTCGTGAATCACTCTATTGCTAAAAACTGTATTAAAATCCGTTCCGTAGTTTGAAAGATCTAAGCGAATAGATAGCGGATGCGACTACATTTTATACTATATTAAGATGTATAAGAGGCCAAAAGTACGCCTGATGTTTCAAAATAGCAATACATAGTATTTGTGCATTAAATTTTGCTCATAGATTTTAAAGGATAATGATTGTTCATTTGAACTAAGAAAATCTTTTAATGAATGTATGTATATGAAAAGGCACATAAGGTGGTGCTAACTGTATACGCAGGCGGGCCACCAGTTAACGACGATAGGATAAACATGAAATCAGGTCAGTTAATCCAAAGTGCTAATTAAAAATAATTGACCAAAATCGTATCTAAGGATACCGCGTGCAGGTCAATTGATGTGGTACAGAATATAAAGTGTGTAATATATATAGGTACAGAAGATGGTCTTATTGCTTGAGCGATCTCGTCCAGTCAGCCTTTGGGTCGAGTAGAAAAGACAGGGGGTGATGGATAGCGACTGATAGAATGAAATAAACATAAATAATAATAGTAATATATCAAATAGGTGTATAGATTTATTCGTGTTAAAATCCGTATAACTGTATTATTAAAATGATTATATAGTTGTTAAGTATTAAATCAGGGGAATTATAGGTTCATACTTTAATTGTCGTATTTGCTAATAAAGTAACACAGTAAATTGACACTAGTATCTTAAGTTAACTAGATTGTTTGACAACGTACATTACATTTGTGTCCATGATATCACAGAGAGATCTGTTTTTTGATGATACGATACCATTATTTCTTTTTTTGTTTCTTTAGTTTACTTCAGGCAACTCGACATTTATGTATACCTTATATACTAGCTGTGCTCATAACTTCGGCCACGTGGAATATCCTTCGATAGCATTAAATATTTAATAAACTAACTTAATAATAAAAAAAAGTCAAGTAAAAGTTTCATCGTTCTAGCTTCAAAAATGACGAATTACGATAGAAACTTCCAGGCGAATACACAGCCACACCAAATTCGTGAATAGATGTGTCAATTTATTAATTTTATTTAAATGTGAATTCATAAAAATAATTTATGTGCTGCAGGTCCTTGGAGCACGAGATCCTGTCGGCACCGGGTCGCGCCCTGGACGCCTTGCAAGTGTCCCCTTACAGGATTAATCAGATCGTCGACTCTGATGGCGTCATACACTCTATAAGAGAGGTAAATCAATCAGCTATTTGTAAAATATTTACCACTTACAAACATTCAAATGTACGCCTGGCGTAAATCTTTGAAAAATAGCTCTACATTTGAAAAATAGCAAAGTTCTGGAATGAAGGCAAAATTTTTGCTCGTACATTTCACGTGACGTACAAAATCGGTCAGCCATTCTAGACAGACAAAAATTGTAAAAAATGTTATTTTGGTGTATGTACCGTATTTATATTCATATGCATGTAATAAAAAACGGTTATTTCAATATTACAAACAGACACTCCAATTTTATTTATATGTATAGATAGATGATTTTTGCATATTATGCCGAGCCTAAACGATACGGGATAAAGTAAAGAAAATGGTGATGATTCTTTTTGCCTATGAAATTTGTTTATTACAGGACACCAGGACTGAGTTCTCTTGCTCTCGACAAGGATACTTCGTGCACCCGCGCTCTTGTGCGAGGTTCTATCGCTGCGTTAAGTTTGACCAGCTCTCACCTGACTATACGGTAAGAATTTTTCTTTTATATTCACGTATATACCTACTAGTAACAACTGTAATAAATACATAAATACATAAGAAATATGTGTACATTATGTATAGTTTTTTATGTAAGTGGAACATAGAACAATTTGGTGGTAAGTGGCAACCGTAGCCTGTATACATAAACAGCACCTTGGACATCATGTCATCATGTGATCGCCGTGGTGATTTATCCTGGTTTCTTTAATATTTTTTTTCTACCGTCCAGTTTAGTATGTAACTCAATTGAGAGAAAGAAACTCACCTGAATTCTTTTTTTAAGCAAATTAAATACAATGTAAATAACATTGTACACTTATTATGTGTATATCTAACATTAAATGAAAATCCCTTGCATGAACAGCTATTGCCATGCACGATTGTTATTTAAGTAATCGTTTAGTGAGTAAATAGGCTTTGCTCAATAAATATTACTTAACAGATATTTTATTCTATTACGTTGCAAAATGCTTAACATGTATGTTGTTAGGTGTTTGAGTTCGACTGCCCGGCGGGGTTGGCGTTCGACGCTCGCTACGAAGTCTGCGTATGGCCGGGCAGTCTCCCCAGCGCGACTGCATGCCCAGGTTCCGCCGAAATTGCACCCGTTCCACGGGACAGATTCTTATGTCCCGACAGAGAAGGTAAATAGAATCTGGTCGCAAAAACCATTATATGTTTTATACAACTGGAAATTAAACAGCAACCACTTAATGGTAAGTGTCGCCTATATATAACAGACGACAGAATAGAACCACATTGTCATGTTATGGACGTGACACCACTTATGCGTTGCCCTCCCGGTGGACGCCGGCATGACGGGATATTGTAATTTTACATGATGCGTTGCCATTGGTGTACTAAGGATATAACTCCGTATCCGGTAATTTTACTGCCTTATTACCCTTAACACAACTTATTAAGCAAGATGTTTCGCAACTGATCTAGGTGAATCAGAGGTACCCACGCAGTAACCTTTGTACAAAGTTTTTTTCGGTATTGTACCTATATATAAGCTTATAGCAATAATTCTGTGTGGCATAGCAGTGTAGATTGTTAATAATGGGTCAGGTCCAAACTAACAGAGACAATTCCTGATGAATTTGACATTGTTGGCTAACAGTTTTGCCTTCATTTTCGTTTTATTATCTTCCACCAGCCTCGTACACTTATAATGATATATATTTAGGTTACTACGCGGACCCTGAGAACTGCCGCTGGTTCTTTGCTTGCCTCGACCACGGGAAGGCACCGCTGACTGCGTACGAATTCAGATGTCCGTTCGGCCTCGGATTCGATGCTGAGAAACTCAAGTGTGACTGGCCGTGGCTCGTACCAGCTTGCGGGAACATCGGCAGATACGAAGCTGAGGCTTACGGGTTCTCTTCTGCCACACTCACTGGTAAGATGTCTAAATTCAGTTACATTATGTCATAAGAGCCAATCTAGTTAGCCACCGAAATATTTACCTTAAGAAATTTTAACAGAACTCTGAGAATGGAAATACGATATTGGTAATACAGTCAGGTCTCTTATCTCAGATGAGATTGTAAGAGACATAGTTGTGGTGATTGCTGCTGCGTTATTGCTCATATTTCACGCGGGAATATATATGAATCCAAAGACACAGGCAAGCCTACCGCTGTATCTCGGATTAATTTGATTGCCCTCACTCTTATCTCTTAACTTATTCAGATATCATAAATGTCGGTAGTTCATATAAGTATGTTACAGTCATAGTTAAAAATCTAATATTACAATTACAGGTGCGACCGGTTTCCATGGCAAGACAGCCGATGCAGTCAACATTGCTGCTCATCAGAGTCTCGTCTCCGGTGCTTCACTTGATAACTTAGTTGGAATCCAAAGTGGATTCTTAACCAAAGATGATACATTAGACTCCAACTTCATAGCTTCTCAGGAATTAGCTAGTGGCGCATTTGGATCAGGCCAATCTTATGAGATTGGAAACGATGCAAGTATCTCTCAAGGTCAAGGATTAGTATATCAGGTCGGTGATGCTAACTTAGGTCTGGTTCAACCCACTAAATACATCAATGCACCCAAATATACCAGTGGTTCTATAATATTAGATGATTACAGGCTTCCTAGCACGAAAACAAGCCATGGAAAAGCCTATAATATTGCACAAGCCAATATACAAAATGGTGGCTATACTAAAGGCCTCAATAGCTATTCTGGTTCTATAATAAGCTCTGGAAATTACAAGAGTAGTAATTATAATTATGATGACGATAATTCTGGCGCTTATATTCATGACCCATCAGGCGATTACGCTGAACCTTATAAACATGTCGATTCTCCTGTTGTGCCATATACCCATGATGACGCTGGCTACAGACATAATGGAGAATATAATGATTATGGTTCAAGTACAGGGCAAGGTAATAATGGAGGCAAGTACGTTGACAATAATGATGGACAATATGTGCAGGACAATTCCGGATCTTATATTCACACAGAGTCTACAGGAGGTAGTTATTCCAGTTCTTACAATGCTGATTATTCAGATTCGTTTAACAGCAATTCTGGAAAATACGAGGGTGGTGTATATAGGGCTGATGGACACATTGGGGCTTACAATAGTGACACTACAGGTCAATATCATGGAACTTACAGTAACTCGAATACAGGAAATTATTTGAGCAACTCTAAAGCATATACTGGCGCTTCTCATACTCTAACCGCTGGCGCGGTGAATGTTGGACTGGTTGGAAAAACTACACTAGTTGACGCTGGTTACACTGACCAGTTAAATTACCAACAAGCCAATGCTGCTTCAAAATTGGTTACAGGACACGAAGTTATTCATGAAACATATCCTGGGCATATACCTTATGTATCTCAACCAGCAGTTTCCATTAACCACGTTGGAACTAACAGTCAAAATTTAAACGAATACAGTTATGTCACTACACCTACATCCTCTGGAATTCCTACAACAGCAACTCCATTTGCTGTTACAGCTTCTGTACCGGTTACAACGTATAGAACAACATATGTCCCAGAAGCACCTAAGAGTACTGTAAAGCAATTATTTGGCATTTCACAGCCAGCTATAACTTATGTACAACCAACTGCCATTGCTGTAAAACAGTATGTTACTCCTAAAGTAGAAATTACAGATTATAACCAAGGTTTGAATTACCAGTACGAAAATAATGCCTTCAGTTCTAATCAATACGATGGTTCTAGTTCCGTAAGTCAATCGTCTAGCGGCAAGTCTGTAACATCAGGATACGAATACTCTAAACCAAGTATAAAATTTGAAGACGGCATATCTTTTACAACACCAGCACCTATTGTATCTGTGTCCACGTATAAACCACAAGGGTTTGGTCATGGTCAACAAACTGTACACAAAATCGAATCAGTTGGGTTTGAATATTCATCTCCGACGCCCATTACTGAGCAACCATTCAAGAAACTGGTAGCTTACACTACTGGTCCATCGGTCACCTATTCACAAGCATCTGATGCCAACTTACCACATTCATATAGCCATCAGACAATCCATAAAGTAGAATCAAACGCATATGCACCAGCAGTTGAATCGGATTATGACTTTTCGAAATCTGATATTAGATACGAATCACCCAAACCTGTTATTCAGTTAACAACTGTGCAGCCAGTTGTATCTTCTTATCAACAACCACAAGTATATAGTCATCAGACATTACATAAAGTAGATGCCAGTCAAGTGAAGACCTATTCTGAAAAAGAATCTGAACTAGGATATGAATATAAAAAACCAGCAATTAAATTTGAGGATGCAGTAAATACATATGGGTACTCTACACCAGTACCAATAGTCGTGTCAACAATTAACCCACAGTCATTAGAGCATCAAATAATTCAAAAAGTGGAAACACCACAAGTACAGTATCTACCAGTTCCGTCAACCACACCCCTGCCAGCTGTAGCATCCACATACCAACCCCAGGTATTCAGTCACCAAACAATACATAAAGTAGACGCTGGTCAAGTAAACGTTTATTCTAAAAATGATGGTTATGAATACCAGAAGCCAGAAGTAAAATTTGAAGAAGGAATAAAGACTGCATACGAATACTCTACTCCTGCACCAATTGTTTCAACGTATAAACCTCAATCATATAATCATCAGACAATTCCTAAAATTGATACTCCAAAGGTAGAAATTACATATCAACAGACACCTGTCACAGTATACGAAAATCCATTATTAAAATATACAGAAAAAGTAATTCCAGAAACTAATGTACATCATGCCTACAATACACAGGCTTATAGTCATCAGACAATTCATAAAATAGAGGATAGTAAGCTTTATACTCCTTCAATAAAAGTTGCCTATGAATCGAATGGAAACTACGAAGAACCAACTGTAAAATATACCACTGCTCAACCAGAACTAGCTATTCAACAAGTTGTATCCACTTATCAGCCTCAAGTACAGAGTCATCAAACTTTACATAATGTTGAAGCCAGTAAAGTAAATACTTACAGTGGATCTACCGGTTATAATTATGAAGCGCCTTCAGTTAAATTTGAAGATGGACCTAACATTATACATGAATATTCTACACCAGCATCTACATCAGCATCCACCTACAAACCACAGTCCTACAGCCATCAAACTATTCATAAAGTTGAAGCTCAGAAGTATATTCCAGTTTCGTCCACACCCAAAGTTGCAGTGACTTATCAACAACCTTCAGTCTCCGTTTATGAAAACCCAATCTTAACATACACCGAAAAAGTTACTCCAATTACATACGTAAAACCAACTGCTTCTGTTTATACTCAGACATATCAGCCAATAATTCACCAACACGAGGTTAGTCACGTCAGTCAGCCAGTAAAATATGAAAGTTCCGCACAACAGTCTTATACGAGCCAAAACATTCAATTAAACCAAGAAGGATATTCATACAGTCAACCTGAAATACAACGTAACGTTGAAACTTTAAATAAAGGACAATCATATTCAGACGCGAATTTGGTATCACACCAATTCATCCAACAATCGAATGATCAATACGAATCCGGAAAAGACATAGTAATTGTGTCATCGACTCCATCGACATTAGCATATGAAGAGCACTATTCTGAATATGAAACGCCACGGAAACAACAACTATACAAAGCCCCAGAGTACATACCACCAAAAACTGAATATCAACAATCCTACAGTGTGTCATCTACTTTGTCTCCCCTTGCAGAGCAACAGTCCTCTATCATACATGAAACTGACGACGAGAAATATTACAAGGCTGTAGATAATTCGCCACGCTATGAATCGATACACAACTCACCACTTCAACAGATTTCATATAGTACATCTCACATTTCACAACCGAAAAAAGAGTCTATTCATTTTTCGTCATTCCCCGGTACTACAATTACCACTAAATATAAACAAGTTGCTTATGAATCACCTGAAATTCAAGTTGGTTATAAAGCTGAAGAGTATTTGCCTCCAGTTGTTTCAACACCAATAGTAACTTCTACATACAAACCCAGCACTTTGAGTAGTGCTTCTACAACACGGGAATATTTGCCACCATCTGACATTAAATACAATGAACGTGAATATTTACCACCGAAAGTTGAAAATACTTATTTACCCCCAAAAACAGCCAAGCCCATTGTAATATCAACTACCCAGCGACCAACCTACAAATACACACAATCAACAACAGAATATTCAGCCCCTGAATATTTACCACCTGCGGACGAAAAGGGATCTGATATAGTGAATTTTGAAAACTTTGATTTTAATCAGCAAAATACAGAAGAAATTATTAAGAATAATCCTTATCAAGAACAATATTCTGTTTCGACTTTAACTCCTTTAAGAAAACCGAATTTAGTGGTGGAAAGAGCAAAATCTAACTTACTTGGCTTTGGTACTGTCGGACCTGATGCTGGTTTAATTTCCCCAGTAACTTACACTACAGCTGCACCTGTTGTTGTGTCTTCGACAAATACTCCTTACACATACATTGAGTCAACAACTCAATATAAAGCACCGGAATATTTACCTCCTAGTGACACAAGACCCGAGAAAATTCGGCCAGTTCCTGTGCATAGACAACAAAATATAGTAGTCGAAACTGCAAAGTCCCATTTATTAGGTTTTGGCACTGTAGGACCTGATGCTGGGCTCGTGTCTCCTGTAACATATACTACAGCACAACCGATTATATCTAGTACTGATTCTTATTCATTGCGGCCAAAAACAGTGACATCGACACTTGCACCATTCAATCAAGAAATATCTGAAGTTCCAATTAGAAAGACTAAGCCCAAGGTAGCTGTTGTAACCAAAATAAACGATTTTAATCCATTACTTGTACGAAAACTCGGTGCTGTTTGTAGTTGTCAATCACCTGTGCTTATACTGAAAGGAAAGAGGCCCAATGTACAAGTGCAACCGGATGTAATCGATTACAATAATGATTACGATGACTCTGATCGTGGAGATATTAGTGATAATCAATGGGGTCAACGATCTGGAAACTTACAATTATCAATTAATTCCGCTACACCTTCTCCAATTATTTCATCTACCATTAACCCTATAATAGTACCAGATGATTCGTATTACCAGGATTACCAAGAACCGAATAATTACGTTGCCGCAGTAACTCCTAAAATAAATGAGTTATATTCCGAAAACTTCGATTCCAGTACTCCTATTGTTGTTTCATCTACAGAAAAAACAGTGAGAATAAGACCTAGAGTAAAGGCTGTGACTATTGCGCCGACTTACAAAACTGTTTTGTTGAATCAAGAAGCGGCATCTAATGCTGAAGTTAAAGAGGCAGAATCCGCAGATAGTATCATTAATTCACAATCTTTCGATCGCTATGGGCCTGGTGGATGGAGAAGTAGAGACGAGACATTGCAAGGAACAGTCGACTGCCAAAGAGCAGGTTTGTTCAGGCATCCAAAACAATGTAACAAATTCTATGCTTGCAGATGGGATTGTACTAAGCAAAGATTTACGCTCCATGTATTTAACTGCCCAGTGCAGTTAACGTTCGATCCTAATATGGGCGCATGTAACTGGCCGAGTCAGGGACCAGCATGCCAAGGAGATACGCTATTGACCAATACTCTTTAATTGAATGGGACATAAAACATTTCTAATTTGCTAGTGCCATCTAAATTGTGATTAAAATAATAACAATGTTTTTACTCTATGTCATGGAAATCGTGAATTGTATGTCTCTCTTTGTATTACTATAAGCTTATTTATTTGACCATTTTGTTGATGTTATTTTAGTGTAATTTATTATTAAATATGTACTTACTCAGCTTGATGCTTGTTAAGTATGTACTTCGATTTTATTGATTGACCTTTAGTTACCATTGTCTAGATCATGTAAAATGTGACACATTGTATTATAGTGATATTTTGTATGATATTGGTTATATTAAATATAGAAATAATGCTCTTGAACTTGTAAATATATAATTTTTAAACAATATTCTCCGAATTTTAATCCTTACATAACAATATTAATAAGAATTAAAAATTATTTATTAAGTAATTAACAGCAATATAATTCACTTCAAATATTTAGGATTGCAGGCTTTTCTGCATCGGCCAAAATACTGCTATATTTAAAAATTATAGGATTTACTTCTTCTTCAATAAATTCTGATACTTGATCGGGAGCTCTTCCTATAAACGTAGACGCGTCCAATATACTATCCAGCTGTGAAATAATTGGGACAAAATAAGGATCGCTCTTCACGCGGTCGATCAAGTCGTTATCTTTGCCCTGTTGCTTTACTTGTGCTCCAGCTTCGTGAGACAGAACTCTTATTTTTTCATGGCATACTTGACGATCTCCTCCGTTTTGTACCATGGCCATAATTATATTTTCAGTGGCCATAAATGGTAATTCTTGTGCTATATGACGAGCAATAACTTTCGGGTAGACTACTAATCCTTGGCAAATATTTAACAATGTAAGAAGAGTTGCATCAGCTGTCAAGAATGCTTCGGCAAGAGTTAAGCGACGGTTCGCAGAATCGTCCAGAGTACGTTCAAGCCATTGTACTGCATGCGTGTTAGCAGCGTTCGCTTGTAGTGTTATCAGGTGTCGAGCTAACGCGCAACAACGTTCGGACCGCATAGGATTTCTCTTATAGGGCATTGCGCTAGATCCGATTTGTGTAGCTTCAAATGGTTCCTCAAGTTCTTTACGAGAAGCAAGTAAACGAATATCCGAACACATCTTATGCGCCGTTGCTCCTAAACCAGATAACGCAGAGACTACTTCCAAATCAACCTTTCTAGAGTAAGTTTGTCCTGTCACAAGGTAACGCTTATCGAAACCTGCCAATTTTGCTACCTTTTCGTCTAGTGCTCGGACTTTAGAAGCATCTCCTTTGAAAAGCTGTAAAAAGGAAGCTTGGGTTCCTGTGGTGCCTTTCACTCCTCGAAATCTGAGGTCATCTTTTGCTCGTGACAGCGCACGTTCATCCATGAGGAAATCACTCAACCATAGCGATGCTCGCTTGCCAACGGTTGTCAGTTGCGCGGGTTGAAAATGTGTAAAACCCAAAATCGGAAGCGATCTGAAAGGTAAATAAATTTATAGGAATTAATATATCATCTCACTTATTTCAATTATATCAGCAGCTTTTACGTTATTGGATATTAAACATTTTTTTACGTAACACAATAGGAAACAAGTTACCAGTTTTTAAAAATGGGCTTCAACGGCTATGAACACCACGAATAGAACAAGCCTATATGAAATATTATTGAACAAAAAAACTTTTATTCTACTACTATATGAATCATCTAAACTAATAGGTAATAATAAAAACAATAACTCTAAGTAATAGAAACATACGAAAATAATTTTAGTTGTAAGTAAGACATACTTATACTGTTCAGCAAATTTGGCGAGCTGATGAATCACAGCGGCTACTCTCGGCAGCAGCAATTCCAAGCCATGTTTCATTATGATGAGATCCGTGTTGTCTCCGACGTAACATGACGTGGCACCAAGGTGAATAATGGGGGCTGCTCGGGGACACCGTTCAGCTAAAGTGTGGACATGAGCCATCACATCGTGTCTAACACGCTTTTCATGTTCTGCCGCTTTAGCAAAGTCAATGTCATGGATAGCACCTTCAAGCTCGACAATCTGTTCGTTGGTGATATCGAGACCGAGTTCCTGAAAATAAAAGAGAACCGTTAATACTTATGATATTTGCTGTTTAGATTTGCGCTGAAAAAAAAAAGCAAATGTATCGCTAGAAACGCCGCATTAACCTGATGAGCTCAGACTTAGATATATCCCGACGAACACACAAACGTACACCTATGCTTATACATTTTCCCAACAAGATTTTATCCTGTTAATTGCATTTAGGTTAGTTGTATATTAATGTCATTATTATTCTAGGAATAAACTTTACTTTTTATTTTAAACCTAGCGTAGATATCATAATGACACGTTGAAATTATAATTACGAATTTGTATCAATTGAACCTTATTTAACATCCAACTAATATTATAAATGCTAAAACGTATTTGATAATGTTATTAAAATGCGCAAACAAGCTGACGGCCCACCTGATGGTGAGTGCTAACCGTGGCCTATATACGTAACAGCACGTCGTAACAGCATTACGACTTATCGTTTTAATGTGACGCCAGTGATATTATTGTGTTGCGATTCCAGAGGACCAAGATGTTACACCTCTTATCTTAGAAATTTCTGGACTTATTTCACCCTTAATCAAACACTACTTAGCTGTTTGGCAGAAATAGTTAGACAGAGGTAGTCAAACTTTTTAAAATTTCTACCTCAGCTATGTAGACGTAGTATTTAATTTGTTTCTTTACACTCTCACCTTAACGTCTTGGAAATCATGCAATTTGGCACATCAATAATATATGAGATGAAGTAGCGGTACAGTTGCAGACTGAAAAGTGAATGATTAATGTTCAAACGGACAAACAGATTTTCGCCTCGTCTCGATTTTTTTTATATATAGAGATAATAAATAACGTAAACTAAGAAACACTAATTGGAAAATTTCAGTGGAACTAACGAAAGAATTTTCTCAATTGACTAAACAATGGAAACAATACAATGGATTACTGAACTCAAGGGCATTTTGGGAAAATCGAAACGAATTGAAACTTTCCTAAAGATTACTAAACATCCTTGCAATAAAAACAAAGGTGCAGGGCTATTGCGATAACTTTTGTATACTTATTTATTTTAGTAAATTATTTAAATATGCCTCTTATTCTAATACTTATTGTCATTCTTTCTACATGCACTACTACCGTACACAGCAGGCATACAGCGCTTTGCGTGTTCAATACAATAACGTTTTCAAAATGTTGTTACGCTATGAAGAGCTGGTGTCTGAAATAGGTATAACCTGTAATACAGATCAGTATATATATAAGTTATATATAATAAATTATGATGTTTATACAACACTAAATAAACTATAATCATAAAATGTTTAGAGTTAATAATAGGTAAGGAATAAGATAAAAGTACATGATAGTGGAAGGAGAGAAATATTACGATATACCTTCTATATTATACCTTCTGAGGTATCACAAAGAGCATAATGTATAACCTTAACCTTGTGTATCACAATAACATAAATAAATAATAAAAATACTAATTATATTGAGAAGAGGGTTACCTCTGAGTCATTTCCACACAATAACAAAATAAAGGTGTAACACAGTTTGTTGTGCACTGACAAACACTAATGATCTAAAATAGTGATGTAGAAATAGTGAATCATGTACTATTAAATATATAAATGAAATCTATTTCATAATTGTATTCGGGTATTAATTTTATCCTCGGTTAAGTTTGCATTATTATGAGTTTAAAGAAAGTATGAAGTTTAACTTGATTGAAAGGCAAACAGTAGTATTGAAAATACTATTATGTATCTAAGAGTAGATAAGGAGAACCAATAGATGATATAAAATGAGTAAAAATTTAATAGTGATAAAGATTAGAGATATTCCTTATTTCATCAGAATTAATTTCATTTATTGTTGCACCAGTCCTTAAACAACCATTTAAAAGAAAGAATATAAGAAAGTCTATTAAAAATCCATACTAATATTTTAAGTGAAAAATCGTATCTATCTGTCTATTTGTTACAGGTTCAGGACAAACTGTTGAACGGATCTAAACAGACTAGTGGTCGTCCAGTAATTGAAATTCGAACATAATTAATTTGGTGCCACTGTTAGGCAAATTATAACATCTCGACTAGAGGCTCCTCTGGAGTTGTACAAAAGTGGAAATTAAAGAAATATAATAATATTAAAGTAAATTACTTTATTAAAAAGGCACGGACGAATATGTCTGTGGAAAATTGTATTTAATTAAAAAAAAAAACAAAATTTTTATAATCCAGTATGACTATAGAATAATAATATTAAAGATAAACAATATTAAACTATTGTCAATTTTGATCACAGATTTTAACAAAAACAATAGAGTATTTATTACAACATACGTTTGCAATGCATTTTTTTATTAATATAATGTATATTTTGCATAATTTAAAACAAAATAGTAGTATTCTACACTCCTTCTCTATAAACTAAACTTCATACTCTCCGCCCGCGCAATTTTCATTTTTTTTTATTAATATAATGTATATTTTGCATAATTTAAAACAAAATAGTAGTATTCTACACTCCTCTATAAACTAAACTTCATACTACTCCGCCCGCGCAATTTTCGTAGAAATGAGTAGAAAATTTTTGCTCCACGTATTAATATATAAATATCATGAGGACGTACAAAGGCTATATTTTATCTCAAAAAATAGCAAATCAAGTGGCGAGTAACCATTAGTATAGAACTGAGCAAAAAACTAGAGAAAGCAAACAATATTATTATCTGTAACCAATTGAACACACGCGCGGCGCGGTTCCACTGGTATTTAGCACGCAATTGTGGCCCGCTGTACTACTTTCAACATTTTTGTGAGGACCCAAAAAAGGGCTCCAGGAAACACGGTATCAAATTGAAACTAGTTGGTCGGTACCATAATGAAATTGTGATTTCATTTCCTCATCGGTAGTGGAAATTTTTATGTTTTCCAGTATAATAGATTAGTATTAATACCTTCACTTACATAGGTACATTGACATATCAGTTGGATCAGTCAGAGAGATTATCTGTCTACGTCGTAGTTAAACCCTTACTAAGTGAAAGAAAGAAAAATGTAATAGTTGAACTATTACATTTTTCTTTCTTTCACTTGTGTGCTCACATTCCACTGCTATTTGAATTCAATGTGATAGGCATGGAAGTGAAGTTTAAAATTAATATTACTATCAAAGGCTAAGGTCTATCAGAAACATAAATTGAGTTTTTGGCAAAATCTATGTGGTATATAAGTTTAATTTAATCTAAGATACTTGCTTAGATATTATTTATATATAGTTATATTTAGCGCAGTGCGCGTGAGCAGTCGCCGCACTTCATGGCTAAAGAATTTAAGGCAGTAGTTCGAGATTAACACTAGATCTTTGTTCAGAACAGCGGTGGACAAAATTAAGATCGCCAGGATGACCGCCAACCTCTAGTAGGAGATGGCCCATAAAGAAGAAGATACCATTCAAATTCAATATCATTTATCCACATAGAACCTTTCGGTCTCTTCTATGCATACGGCTAGCTACTTCAGTTGACTGGCAAGAAACTCAACTGCATTTTTTATGTTATTATTTTTGTTTCTTTACGTACTTTTAGGTCTTTTCTCTGATATAAAAGTTTATCAATCAGGCAACGAAATGAGCAGAACGATGTCAAGGAATAAAAGAAATATACAAGTATAAGTCAGCAATGGTTTGCAATTGTTGATAAAAATTGAAATCTTTGCCGTTAATATTGTGATGATAAAGACGCGAATTTACACACATTACTCCTACTAATGACGTAATTTAGGTATATTAATCTTAAATATAAGCTTTTCAGTTCCATTATTAGCGTTGTTAATAATGAAAAACTTAATCACAAAACGTATACTGTTAATTATATCATTCTTCTTCGAATTCGTATATGATTAGTAGCTGAACCATTTTCAACCTGTAGCAAAATCCTGCTATCACAAACTGTTATCTGTATAAAGAAGATAACATAGTCAGTATGAGTAATCTTATCGGAAAAATAAAACTAGTTACAACTTATCCATGAACACAAAAAGGTGTCAGAGTGACGGTAAACGGTAAATAAGTGAATAGTGAACATAAAAACAAAGAAACATGGTTTCCCTTCAGACAGTCGCCACTATAGTCGTGAAAGCGTTCAAAATTGTAAGTACATGTTTTTTTTGATTCGACGGTGGTGAATTGATTATAGATTACTTCGAAAATGTGGCAAGGTTATGAAAAAAATGTAGAATATTACCAAAAAAATAAAAATGTACTATCATTTTTCTTGTATATGTAAAAATTATAGAGAAAGAAGAATAGATTGTTTTGACAAATACAATACAAAACGAAATAAATAATAATAATAATATTTCAAGACAACTCATACAGCGCCACCTAGTTCCAAAGTAAGCTGTGCTTGTGTTATAGATACTAAACAATGGAATTACTTAAATAATATAAATAAAAAATACTAGATCTAAACAAATTATTATATTCAATTATACATATGTTTGAAATTATCAAAGATTCCAAACACTAGTTTGGAATCGAATCTGCGCCCATTGGAAGTGAGGCGATATGCTAAACCGCTAGATCTGCTTAATATTTTATATCATTGACAATTCGTCAAGGATTATATTTATTATTACCTATATTCGGATAGATAATAAAATAATGATAGATAACTAAATAGCCTTTCAACAACTAAATAAAATAAAAAAATGTTTAAAGATATTAATATCAATTCAATCTCCTTCTGGTACGAATTATGTCACATTTCTCAAATAACAACCAACGTACATTTTATAGACGAATTGATAATAACAGAATTTGTTTACTAAATCCCAATGAAATCACTCCACCTGGATCCTAATATGCTAATCCTAAGTGGTTTCGGACAATGCGGTTTCAGAGGAGCTACCTAACGCGTACACTTTAGATTGTGGATTAAACCTATCTGCCGAGATTTTCTAGAGAGACTACAGCCTGGGGTTCTTCAAGTATAAGTATATTAAAGTGTCTTAAGGGACGCCTACGCGCACGTGACATCCCTGGTGTTTCAGGTGTCCATAGGTTATGATAACCTTTTATCATCAGATGAGCATGCTCATGTTTGTTTGCCAGCATCGTAGTATAAAAATAATGTAAATTGGCTTTTTCGAGAACAGCCTGTACAATTTTATTTTAAAAGACAAATATTTAATTATATATATCGTTATGATTGTTATCCTAGACGGGATACCCAGAGATATTGTCAACATCAGCTTCAAGATGAACTCAACACTTGATATACCCACCCTCACATGTTCCTCAGTATATATCCAATGTAATATATATACAGTAAAAGTATCTCAGTATATATAGTAAAAGTAGAGGGCAAGTCGTATCGTGGTCGTTCATATTAATTCTTAGTTTGTTTTTGGTGTTTACATCGTCGGATAAATTACACAAAGTATTTTTATGTTGGTCATATTCAAATTTATGATCTTTCATTCAAAGTACGGGTAATAAATACAGCGAGAAAGAGACAGATAGATACCACGTGTATTTGTACAATTAATGAGTAACTTCGATCTATGAGAGACATTATGAATGAATATACAAGATGTGTTTTTAAAAATGAATCATTATTCATAGTTTCACATTAAAACTATTCATTTTCAAACAAAACATAGATATTAGTTAAACACCATAGTGATATTTTGTACAAACTTATCTGCAGTTGTCGTTGCGTACAGAATAAGACTGTTTATTTAATGATTAGAATGTTTGACATGCTGAAGGCTCGCTTTTTAAACAGCACCATGGACATCACGTGTCTCGTTTCTTTTAATGGTTGAAATCAGTTGATGCACCCGCCTGTGCTAACGGTTTACGCTGGCGGGGTACCAGTGGAGTATGATAGGACGAATATGAGATCAGGTCAATTACCCTATGGTGACAAATTCACCAGTAATTATCATTAAGAGTTCTAGGGGGAACCGCGTAAAGATTACTGACACTAACAAGCCGGTATCTATTATATATCATATTTCGACTGCTTGATGGCTGTAATAGGTGAGACAGAGACACTAGAGTTGAGGGACGGGCAGGGGTACTTATAATAACATAACATTGAATGTACTAAAACGATATCAGATGGTTTTTGGGAAGAAATTTTTGTGTTGGCATCCACTTATCTTTCTGCCAATTCTCTATGTCGGTCAGTCGGCCATTGTCTCTGATATTCTTGATTATTTTTGAGTTTGTCCTCATTTTTATTTATTTTTATGTTCCTTGTTTTTGGTTTAAACATCAAATCTTTTCAGTATTTAATGTTCAGGTTAGACCGTTTACTTAAACCATACAAAATATTAGTGTTTCTCGTGCATATACATAATGGACCATTTGAGCTTTACATTTGCTTTGCAAAAACTGATCCTTTGTATGTACTTCGTTCTCTTCATTAGTACAATATAAACTGAACACTCAATATCTGAGAATAACAGAAATATTTACAATAACATTTTCAGATGAATAATTCAGGTAATAATAATATATAGACCGTGAATAATTGTACATGAGTCAATTAATTCAAGTGAAGTTTATAATAAAAATTAAAATAATACGTATTAAGTAGAAACGCTATAAGCAGGTATGTAAGTGTTATCGTTGAGATAACTGATAAGGTTCGATTGACATTGTTTTTGCGGATTATAGACAGAATAGACAAACAAAAGATCAGATTTGTCATATATAGCGAAAAGTTCCTTCCACCCTTATTCTTCGACCAATATTGCAAGAGGACTGTTTGGTATTGCCCACAGTATTGGTTCTCCCGCCCCAATTTTCAAATTTTGAAAAAAAAAACCTCGCCCAATAAAAAAATCTGTATACTGAAGACCATTTTTAGACAGCTTTTATTTAAAACATTTCCTCCGGTTTTTTTTTTCTTTTATAAATACTACGTTAGGTTCGCAGCAGAATTCATTTCTTATAAAAAAATTTGAATTTTGATATTTCGAGATTTCTCTGTGGAATTTTACTTTGAGATTTATACACACAAGTTTATACCGTAATACATATTGTACTGTAAATAATGCACAATATATTTTTTACTTGCTTTAATCAGTCTTTATAGCCTCATTTTCTTATCTAGTTGATAGCCTCGCCTTCTTGATATTTAATTTCTTTTACGTAACTGGAATGCCAAACAAAACCAAACAACAATGGTTTTATATATCCTCAGGATAAAGGGTGTATGAAAGTATACACTTTATCCTTGCGAAGTAGAATATTCCGTTTATGCATGAGTGGGCTACAATCACATAATATGCGTAGTGGCGTTTTCTCTTCAACTTTCAACTACAAAATCTACAAATGTTTCTTAAGCATAGACCTTAGTGCTTAACTCTAATATAACTGTGTATAATATGTATATGTACTCTATTATAATGTATGTATATGTAACAATGTTGTATGAATTAATTATATTGTAATCAGAATCAATACAATTTGTAGATTACCAGCACGTAGACGTAGGATCTTAAAGTTAATTCATAAAAAAGGATGTTGCAAGATTTGTATTACTAACAAACCTAATTACTCATAAACTTAGTCACATATTAATGTGTACAGGCACAGATAAGAGCAGTGTTGCCATATTAGTGTTTTCACTACTAAATCTGGTGGATTTGTTACTGAAAAATGTAGGGATTTAATACGCAGCGCTGATAAATATAGTGAAACAAAAGTAAAATATGTATATAATTGGTAAAAGTAAAAGGCAGGAAAATTTACAAACAATAGAAGACATCGAATACACTACCTTTCTAAATATCTATATTCATGTCTATATAGCCAGATAGAAATTTAGTAACCAAATTTCTAATAAAAAAAAAATGTATAAATCAATTTCCAAAATTCGTAGAAAGTTATATTACTTATGAGACTAGACTTTAGGATATTCGTAAAAGTCGCTATTTATTAGATTTAGATTTAATTATTTATTTAGATTGAATTATTAAGCATGTCATTTTACGCAAAGTATAATTTATTGTTTTTTCTAGTAATTTCATTGATGATACACGGTTAAAAACTTGATAGTTTTCTAGTGGTTTTTGTTACTCCTTGTAGTGATTTGACCAAACATATTGGCAACACTGGTTATGAGTAACTTCATTGATATCAGTTAAGGTGTGTTTGTTTAACACCATTACAATGCACGAAGGCTAATGTACTACCTATATTGAAGACTAGTGCGATCTGCGCCATCTATGGTAATCAAATTGACATGGAATACACCACATCAGAACATTTTCTTTATCTCTAGCATAGATTTTGGAATTTAAGTTAATTTTAGAAACCCGTCCCAAGAGGCTGTCAACCCAGTTTCCCGAGGTTGGTGCCGGGGCAAAGGGGATCACCCCGAGGTCCGAACACTCACCCCTTGGGGGTTCAGAAATTCTAAATACTTATCAGGAAGGGTTCAGATACTGATGTACTGAAATACATAGAAGTCTTTTAAAAACAATATAATCACGGATATTATCTGATGAATGCCCTTGATACCATTTCCTGCGCTACCGAAATACAGGTTGGTTCAATCAAGTTGCTTGACAGCTGAAAAGGTAGACGAATTACCCACGAAGACGACTTTTTAAGATTACTTCAAATATAACTTATAGAAATACAGTATGCATATTATATACCTATATAAAATATAGACCATTCCAGAATTCATTGATATTCATGGGATGTATTGGAGTGCGTGGCTCCTTGAATTGAATACCATTATAGTTATAGGCAAACAAACAATAGTTCTCTAGGGTACAGACTACCTTGATTATGCCCATTATTCTATCCATTACCGACGTGACCAATTTGCTTTGATTATTTATTTTTTATCCGTGTGGTTGCGGAGTAATAATAAAATGTGTTACTATTTTCATTCTAAATAGCTGATAGTGAGTAATAGGAACTTTATTTCTAATACCATCAACATTTTTGCTAAAAAACATAAAATACTAATACATATATCTAGATACATAGTTTGTGTACATAGATGACGGCTACAAGACACGGTCCGCACTGGAAGCCATAATTCCTAGTGAATTTGCCACGATGGGCTAACTGACCTGACCTCATAGTCAATTTATCATCCTCCACTGGGAGCCCGCCAGCGTACACCATTAGCGCAGGCGGGTGCACTATTCCATTGTTATCCATTACAAAGTTATCAGCTAGTCAAAATTGTAATAAGAATGATTGGCACAATCATTGCAAAAGATTATTTAATTCGGAAGTCGTAAGGTTTGAATCAATGTTTCCTGCGAACAGTGAAGACAATTAAACTTTATTACGATTACAGCTGTAATCATCAGCTGTCGGACATAGAGCATTAATTGTAGAATTACAGACACCAGCGTCGACAACCGACGGCGAAAGTATCGATAAACGAACCGACATGTTTATAATTCTTTGATCTGTGTGTATCAAAGGAAGTTTACAAATATTACACGTAGCGGAACAAACAAATGAAAGATGATATGCGAACACACAAGTAATGGTTAATTTTTTTAATTAAGTACTAGTTAAATTTAAATTACTACTGGGTAAGGGACAATACATATGTTTAATTATAACATGGAGTAGTACCTAAGATTTAAATTACGAAATAATTATATACGTTAATAGAACAAATACGGGTGTACATCTATGTATATTTATAACGATTACATACAAAAATGATGATAATCGGTCTAGAATTAGTGAAGACTTTTGTTTTAAAGATGATTAATGATGATAACTACTTGAAATTTTATTAATTTATGAACTAAAATGAAATAATTTAAAATAAAAACTAACATATAAAACAGGCGGTTCTCAAATAATCTCAAGGAAAGAACTTGTGAAATATCATTCCGTTACAAAGACAGTTTTTTAAATAAAATATCTTACAAATACATTTTTGACAGATATTTCGGAGTTACTTATTACAATACTGTATTACATATTCTGTGGCGCGGACATGAGTTACGAGCGTGAGTTAACTCATGACCCGACCTCTATTATGACTAATATGATCCTAACTAAATGCAGTCATCCGGTGTGAGATGTGGGTGCTCCAATATACTTACCTATAAGATATATTTATTAAGTTTTATTATTACTACCTGATCCGAGCAACTTCGTCTACATCTCACTTAATTTGCCATTTATCATTATATTTCGCCCAAATTTACATATTTTTTTAAATTATATAGCCTATATATTATTCTAATGTATAAGCTACATTACCGTAAAGTTCAGTATCAAAATCCGTTCTATAGTTTCCGCGTGCAAGAGTAACAAACATACAAACATCCATCAATCCATACTCAGAAAATTTCGAGTTTATAATATTAGTAAGACTTTTATTGAATTTTAAAATACAATTACAAAATTAGTTAAATTCTGGGAGCAAAGGTAAATTTATCTGTAAGGGCCTACCCTTAAATTAGATGACACATTGAGGGGGAAGGAGCGGATCGACAAAGGTATTAAATATCGTCACATTTTAAAATCTAATATATACTTAGTATTAAAACAAGTAATTTGACTAATACTTAATTAATACTGGTTTACTAGTTATTTGCGTACTTAAGAGATGTTCTAGTCAACCCAATACAGTGGCTTAGACTTACCTACACTTACATAAAAAATCATTTAAACATGTAGGACATTTTAACCCCTTATGAAGTAAAGTTTTTGTAATGATATTTTCCCAACCGACCAGTTCAGTATACAGATTCGATTAAGAAGTACTGGCTAGAAACTCCACTGAATTTCTTTTTTTTATTTTAGTATGTACATTATATAATGTCTATACAAAATATCTCATCAATTAAGTCATCATCAGATTTCAGTTTTAAGATTGACAGATTAGATTTTTTCTCGCCACTTTCACATGACTTTATTAGGTAAAACGCCTTACATGTTTAGTTACATGACCCTAAGTTCAATGAAAGTAACAAGCTAATGAGTGATTGAGTGATTGAATGATTGATGAGTGTATAAGGTCGTGGTATCAAGATGACTAGAATGGAGGACTCACTACGATATACAAACTCGTCTAATCATCGTGTTAATCTTAATAATATTATAAACGCGAAAGTTTGTGAGTATGTATGTTTGTTACTCTTTCACACAAAAACTACAGAACGGATTTGAATGAAACTTTTCCGTAATATGCTTATAGATCAATAACATATAGGATAAAAATAACATGTGGGTGAAACCGTGTGCACAGACAGTACAGAATATTCAAATAACGATTTCTATATTTTTTTTATAAAATACAACTCAAGTACCGCCAAATGATGCAGCTGATTTAGGTGTTTTTTTTTATAATCGGTATTATTTTTTTTAGTTCCCTTTTTTAGTTTCTAGTTTGGTCGACTTGACATTATGTCGATTTAGGTCGATCAATATTACCATATCTTGTATATTGTTTCCCTTATCATTGTGATTGTTACTGTTGCATCTCATCATCTACATTTATGGTCATAAATATATTATAGAAACGAAAACTGATATAATAACCTTACTCCTAAGATTGTAAACCATTGTACAAACTTACATTGTAAGTGCAGAAATACTTAAAACCCTTGATAAATGTAATGGCTGCCTAAATAAAGTTTTGCAGAATTAGTTTGATGACAAATTTAAAATACGCAAAGACTGATATATAAATACTTGAGTATGATTTCAACTTGAAACAATTTATGTTGATAACATTGGCTATAGATAAGCAAAAACAAAATTACATTTTGTTGGTACAACTAGCTGTTACCGCAACTTCGTCCGCGTGGATTTAACTTTTTTTTATAATGTAGTTCTAGTTTTATTTTTGAATTTTTTTAATTTTACTATGATAGGTATTACCTTATTTTTACATTTTATAAATTATATTTATAAATAAATTTGCCTAACTTACTCCCATAAGGAGTAAGTTAGGATAATTTTCATTAGCTATATAGATGCGGGTGAAAGTTCCGTCAAAATCAGTCCAGCCGTTTTAGCGATTTGCGACCACAAACAGACAACAATTTTTTATACGCATTTAGCGAAAAGCTGTTAATTTGTAATTACAAACAGACACTTAAATTTTTTTTATATGTATAGATAGATTCTATTCCAATACTAACAATCCAATAATAGCAATGGTAAAGGTTATTTTTTATCAGAAAATCATTTGAATAAATTTAATTTGTTTTCTTTATTTGTCTAACAACCAATAGGTTTCAATGATGCTATGTTTCTTTTGAAATAAGATAGTTTTCCTTGACAGATTTTCAAAATTTAACAAAAACAAATGTCATCAATGAACTTTACGTGGTACTGACGGTCAGATGTTTAATGTTATTTAGTTTTTGCTTCTTTGACAATGATTATGAACACGAGGTCATATGCATGGACAAGAGAATTAATAGGTACACGAAACGAAACCGCCGGTTGTTAGCTAAAATGATCCATTTTTTCTTAACCAACCTTGTTTTTTGTTCAACTTTTTTGATATTTGACACCAAATTTTTGTCTTAATCTCCGGGTGATGACGTGACTCAAGTGGTGTTGACGCGTGTATTCCTTACTGTAATTCCTTCCCTAATTTCCTTTCGTTGTACAGGAATTTAAAGTATTAATTATATATTCTCGTCTTCTAGACAAGAATACGAGAACATACGCATCAAAGATGTTAAAGACGATTCTTTCAAAATCATCCGGATGTCTTCTTCAGGGTGAGTGCGGTAGAGTGCATTCACAGCATCTCGACTCGCACGAGTTGAGAAATGTCAGATAAAGTCGAAACAATTGTACCATGAATCGAGGCAAGAGTTAGCCTCTGCTTACCGCAATGGGAAACAGCCGTGATGATATGTATGTACTGGCATTATGCAGATATAGCTTGATCGATATTACCTTATCATACATTGTTTATTATTGCACAACCAACTGTGATTCCTCAATATTATTAATATATAATATAATATATATTCATTTATTTATTTTATTCAAAAATAAAGAACAAAAACTAAATCTAATGAAGTCGAAACAATTGATAAGAAATACGAGATCATACTTTAACGGTCTCAGTGATCTAGCGATTTAGCATACCCCTTCACATCCGGTAGTCGCGGGTTTGATCCCTTGCACGGTGCAAACATTTATTTAAGTGTAGTACCCATAACACAAGCTCTGCTAACTTAGGCGCTGTATATATTGTCCAGGGTTATTATAATTATTATAGTAAATTCATTAAATTTCCGTATACAGTCATAAAAATATTTGTATAAAAATAAACATAAGTTTAGATGATAACTTAGCACAACAATATCCTTATTCTAATAAAATTATATTTTAATTTAATATCAAATATTACTAACTATGCAATGTATAATTATGTCAATACTTTAATAATTATTTACTTGAAAAACTGTAGTCAATACTTATCAGTAGGTATTCTTATCAAGCGTATGATACCACTTATCGATTTACAGATAGATGTGCTGTATGAAGTAAAATGCGTACTTTTATTGTGCTGCTTTAGTATTTCTATTATAAGTTATTTATAAGTTAATAGCTATCGGTTCCAACTTTGCGATGAATCTTTTAACTAAGTTACACATAATGTAGACAATAATAAAAACCCTGGACAATTCACATAGCAACTTATAGTTCCAAACAAATCAGAGCTTGTGTTATGAGTACTATACAACTAACACATATACTTAAATACATACTTATACATAGCAAACACCCAGAATAATACAAATAATCATACTCATGAAAACTGCTGTACTGCGCGAAGATTCGAATATGTACTCTAGTCCCATTGGCCAGTTTTACATCTAAGTTTTTCTACTTTCATGAGCCTCGTGCATGCTCGATTAAAGAGTCTAGTGAAAGATGTCTAAGTTAGATATATTTCTAGATCGACTATTTAGAAATGTCTTAAGGCTATAATTTTTAGTCACACAAAATCTTAAATTTGTAAAATAGAACAATATTTTTTAAAAGAGCAACATGCAAGTGTCCAACAAGGACAATCTTTTTAGCTTAACCTGCTTTTTGAATTACCGGTCGAATAAAAAAAACATTCTTTTATTGAGTCTATTTGAATAAACATTATTTATATTTCTAAACCTTACAAAAATATATGATATAGCTGTAAACTGCGACTTTATCTGGTATTTTTAGTTAAAGACAGCCAAAGTTCTTCTTGGTGATTTAACCTATCTTCACGTAAGATTAAAGTATGATCAGCCATTCATTTATAGTATTAATATGGGTGTATGTATAGTAATATACATAGGTATAGACATATTTTACAAAGAAATGGATGAAACAGTTTTGATATCATGATAAGCATTATCATAGTATGATAACTTGATTAACGCGATTAGTCACTGACGAGAATTCAACTATAGAAGGGAAATAACAGGAAGTCGATATTACTAATCATAAAGACTATTTCTACTGTGAAACAATTGAACGTTTGTTTATAATTATAATCTTTATTTAAAATTTAATTTAATTATAATATTTTAATAATTACATCTTAATCTACCGAAATATTTTTTAAAATATAACATTCGAAGTCAAAATATTATATGTGGACGGTGGATTAGAGATCCATATCAATACTATATATATATATGTGAAATTGTCTGTCTATTTGTTACATTTTTACAATTAAACGGCTGAAACGATAGTGAAATTTGAAATGAAGATAGATTGTATTATGAGGACAGATATAGTCAATTTTTATCTCAAAAAATAATCTGGATGGAGTGCGATATCGGGGAAAGTTACTGCAAACAAAGTTGCGGGTAACAGCTAGTATTATTAATGCGATGTATATCTGTCTGTTTGTTACCCTTTCACAACTAAATGACTAAACTAATTTTATTGAAATTTCTTAAAAAGATGTTTGATAAGCTATCTTTATCTCAGAAAAGGTCAATCAAGTAGTTTCTTAAAAATATTGCCTTCATATTGACGGCTTGTTCCGATAGTCGTGAGTTCGATTATTACTACTAGTACTAAAACATATTACTGAGTACTAAAATATATATCTATGTACTAGCTGACCTGCGCAACTTCGTCTGCGATTCATTTTCTCATCTTTTGTAATATTTTTCATTGCAACTCCGCTCCTATTAGTCGTAGCGTAATGTTATATAGATTAGCCTAATATAATAAGCCTTCCTCGACAAAAGGACTATCTAAGACAAAAAAAAATTCAATTCGAGCCAGTACTTCCTGAGATTAACGCGTTCAAATAAACAAACAAACTCTATAGCTTTATCAATTATTTAGTATCCGTAACAGAAGCTTTTGGTAGCTTAACTTTGGTCTAGATGGCGCTGCGTGAATTGTCCTGTGACTATTATTATTATATTGAATAATAGAACAATAATAAATCTCATTCCAGGTATTGAACATCATAATCTTAGTTTTGTACCGCACGGGATACAATGGCGAGTTCCTTGGAGTGGGTGGTACTTGGAACCTGAATGAGGAGAAGAATCCTGACGCTGAGATCGTAGCGTCAGGGGTCATAGTGGGATACCTCATATACACTCTGGTTCAAGTTGTCACATACTTCTTCGGCACCACTGAGCACAAGAGGTGAGCATACGTTTGTGATTATATAGATACTTAACGGACATGGGGAACGAGTAGAGATGCCACGAGACAATCCATATATATTGAGTATCCCCATACAAATAAGAGATTTTTGTATATAAAAATTGTTCAAAAGAATAATAATAGCCCAGAACAATTTAAACAGCGCCATCTAGTCTCAAGTTACGCATGACTTGTCTTATGGGTACGAGGCAACTAATAGATATACCTAAATATTTTTTTGTAAATTCATACAAAATATACACAAAAAAGACACCTAGACAATCATACTCATGAATACATCAAGATGTGAAGAATTGAACCCGTGACCATTGGAGGTAAGGCGGAGTGTTAAACTGCTAGACCACAGAGAATACTATGACGTACGAGGTTGGAGAGTCAAATTTAGTTAATGTACAAGATTATAAGGTTTTGTATCTGAATAAATGTTTATCGCCTATTTTAAATCCATCTAAATATATTATTAGGAAAAATGCTATTTTAATTAAATTTTAAAAATAATTAGTAAAGCCATAAACAATTTAAGATTTGACTTAAACCTAAATGTATGTCATGGTTAATACACAGTTATAAAGATATATTAATTTCCTTTGATTCCATCCTTATGATTGGATAAAAAGATATATGATTTTACACAGCATTCGTGGACCTTACAGAGCCCTGTCAGATATTGTGATGAACTTCGTCGGAGTGTTCATGTGGATCGCAGTGGGTGCTGTCGCCCTCCACTACTGGGGGGATACCAGGGAGAGCAACAGTTCCACTTCGTCTATTCGGAGAAACAAGTAAGTAGAATTCATCTCTCTATAATTACTAATTGGTGGTCAAGTGGCCGAAATTCAAGCATAAGCAATTAATATAACATTCAGTAATACTATAAACAAATAATATTAGTCTATTCTTAATTTGACTACAGACTTTAAGAATACACAAAGGAGTATATATGCATGTGTGTCAACACACACATATAGCATATATACTTTGGTTTAGTGGTAGTGTGTGTAATGTTTTTTATAGTACTTTACGTTTAATGTATTTTTGTGTATAATAAAAAAAAATATTAGCGATCTCCACTGCTTCTCTATATAAACTATAAGTGTGCGACCTTTGCAGTGACCCTTCGAAGCGTAAATTTAGCCAAGAGCAAGAACTCTTCAAATCCAAAGAACTGTTCTTTTGAGTATGTTACAAAACTTGACATATTTCAAATTTGTGGGAATAATCTTTTTCTTTTATTTCTTCTGTTGCTTAATATCGGGCTAGTGTTAAAATAGTAGTAGTTTTACAACTACTACAATTAACGACTAATGCTAAAATTTGTGAAGAAGAAAATATACTACAAAAATACGGTACTGAATAAGTTACTCATTGGAAATTGTTTTCCGATATACATTATATTCTATAACTATAATTTTTTAGGATAAATCAATAATTACTGATTACATCTTAATCAAATCCTGGTGAATTCATAAAGTAGATTAACTGACTCTATGCTTATCCTATTATGATCCACTAGTAACCGGCAGCGTATGCCGTTAGCGCAATCACACACCATAATGTAATTTTCATTCATTAAAAAAAAACATTGCTGTCGTGCGTAAACATAATATTCCTGTTTTATGTTTCAGGTGGGCCTGGCGTTAGGCGCTTTGTGTGTCATACAGGGTGCGGTCTACCTACTAGATACAGCGCTCTCAGTCATTCACTTCACGAAAGAAATGTAAATGTTTCAAGAAAGAAACATTCTTAATCAATAAATTACTTATTTAAATTTAGTTAATATGAAATCGTTATACATTTTTCAGTACTAAGCCAAAGTGAATGCAGAATATTTCTGCATGTTTTGGTTTGCTTAAACCTAAACTTCAAATAATCCAAAGGTTAGATAATAAGCTCGATCGTTATGAACGAAACGAAATATTTATTTGATAGCCACGTTTTAGATGCTACAATATGACATACAAATTAAATTGAGATCTATTCAATATACATTTACAGTACACAAAAAATGAAGAGTAAAATCATAAAAATCATGACTAGTTTAAAACAATATTATGACATGGTACTTAAACTATTATAATTTTATAATAAAAAAAAAATTGTCGTCTTCATTTGTTCGTTGTTCGACTATAGTATTAAATATTTTCATTTGTTTCACTTATATATTTTTTTCTTACATCTCTATTCATTCATCGATATACAGTTTGTTATCATTTTCTCGATATTGTTTTTCAAATATTCATTTCGATATAATATATTGTTATAAATATAATATATTGAAATATAACGTAAGAATATATTATATTTCAATATAATATATATTTGAATTTTCAAATTAATATTGTTACAAAAAAGGGTGATATATGAACTTACAGATATAATTAAGATTTAAATAAATGTCTCACTATTTCATTTAGTGATTAGTTTAAATAATTTCTAAAGAAATGTTTGTTTACCTTTCAATCATATGGGAACGATACTTCGTTATACTTCCTTTTCCATTTAACATTCCAACATTTTTACGATAAGTGAAAATATTCTAGTTACATCGATTCAATTATGTACGTATAAAGTTAAAGTTTTTATATTAAATGTCTTTGATACTATATAAATTATTTTCATTTAACCAAAATTCATTATATAGCAGTGTGATTATTTCTAACAGAGATGTTTTTTGGATGCAGTTTAACACTGCATTAAAGGTGCTACCAAAAATGTTTCTTTGTATATTTTAATATATAAAAAAACAATTACAAATATTTCATATAGGTACAAACTATAATCAAATTATTTGCATTAAATTCTCACCAGAATTTAACACAAATAATTAAATTCTAGTAAGAATACTAGAATTTAATTATTATATATACCTACTGGCTCAGAACTAGATGCAAGATATTTTTCATTACGATAGAAAATACAAATATTCATTTATTTAATGGTCATACAAAAAAGAAACTTATAAATGCGAATTAGTGTAAAAATTAATATAAATACAATTAAAAGGATAGTTTTTTTAAACTAGTGTAAATTCCTTCGCACATGATTATAATAGTTTGTTGGTTATTGGTCAAATCGGTCAGAATTTATTATAAATGACCTTATTTTATTCATAACTATTTTTACTTATCTTTGATTCGTAGTTTATAGGTTGTACGTCAATAAAATAATCGACGTAATTTGTAAATCCTTAAAAGTAAATAAAGTAATTTTCAAGGATTTACAAATTATATCAATTACATTATTGTAATACATATACTTTATGTATAACTTGCAATTTTATAGTAGTGTAGTCGTTAGTAGTAGTATAGTCATATATTGTGACAATCATATTTATTGTGTCATCATTATATTATTGTTTTTACTATTGATTGTTTCTTATTATATGCCAAGAAGTACACATATTTTTTCTGATACAAATAAATAACATTTAAATTGGTATAATGTAAGCTTAATTCTTAAAGTTCAAACCTCTTATACATTACGTCTATTTGGTATTTGGTTATACTCATTTTAATTGGTTAAAAGGAAAAGATGAACAAACATAATTCTACTGCCAAATTATAATCATTATAAGTTATTTTAATAGGCTTTTAGCAATTTATTTAATGTATAAGCTTGTAACAAAAGTACAAAACAGTTTTGTAGAAAAAAAATAGGTTTAGATTTTGCATTCTTATAGATATGGCTAAAATTAATAATTTTAAGAGTCCATCCCATAAACTAATTATTAATTTTAACCGTATATATATGAAACATATTTGTATTGGTATTGAAAAATGTTATAGATTATTTAACCATAAGATTTAGTCCTGTGATACCATTCATAGTATTGTACAAAACATTTGAAATTAAATTGATTTCTAGTATTTACTATACAGAGTTTATATTGCTATGTACATTAATATAAAATTATTAATGATTTTTTGCGTATTCCCACCTTGACTCGTACGATACGAGGTACCAGTAATTTGTCTTATACTTTGTAATAAAATATTGTTCTAGTAAAAATATATTTTAATGTTGCCATTGTCTTTTATTTTATTTACATATTTTTATTTTGAACACAAAATTGTATACATACTTAATGCCTGCCAGTCAACCGTCGCGTTGATCAGAGATGATAGGATGGTGAAATTTCATAATTAATATTGAAATATAAAAACTATTTAAAATATTTTATAAATAAGATACTCAAAATTAGTATATAATAAATATTATACTTCGTGCGAACACGTGGATGCACCTCACTTCTGACGCTACGGTGAAGAGGAGTGAAGGGGTCAAGTCAGATTAGCCCAAGGAAGTAAGTAAAATTTTTAGGCCGAGATGCGGTTATTTTAATATCTATGTATAATAATGTAATATACTGTAACATATCTTACAATATATTACATTAGGGGTATTACTTGTTAGAGGTGGATCGAACATGCCGTCCTGTACCATAGCTTATTTGCCATTACAATTATCACCTGAGAGTCAATAAGATATATAATTACAGGCGTTTCTTTTTCAAAATTCGAACTCAAAACCTTTAAGTATACTTCGAGTTTAAAATGAATGAAAATTTTATAACTGTAAAATATCAATGACCAATGGACGCATTGTTATATGCAATATACATATGTAGGTACATATTACCATGTACTATTTACCATGATATTTGTCGTGACGTCCATATTAATAATAATTAAGGAATTAATGATTCAACAATTGATGGTAGATACAGGAAAAACACAACCGTAGTTAAAGGACGTCATAAGTCGGCAACAGGGATGCACTTTGATGCAAAACGTACTTGTATGTTATAATGCCACTTCACACAATGTGAAACGCCACTACACATCCTGTATGGTTGTAACCCACTCATGCATAGGATATATTACGTATATAACCTTGGAAAGTTTACACTCTCTCCTGAGGAGATAAAAACCATCGCTCCTAAGAGTATCCTTCAATCCTTGTCCCTGATTGATCTAGGCAGCGAACTCTGATAAAGGGCGAGCACAATAGATTTATGTAGTTCGCAGAGCTATAGGTCCAAGCACCTGACAATTGCCCAAACCCCCCAATAAAATAGAAGTATGTTATAAAACAGTAATTTGCCACTTTAATGTATTAACTCTAACATCCATACTAATATTACAAATTCGAAAGTGTCTCTGGTATCTCTTTGTTACATTGTACAATTAAATGACAGAACGGATAGTAATGAGATTTAGACTATATTTTATCTAAAAAAGCAGACAAAGTCGAGGGTAACAGCATTCTAGCTGTTACCGTCTCAATAATAAGAAACTCAAAAAGTTATGAGCAATCTGGTAAAACCGAGACAGGGCAATAATATTAGCTAAGCAAAATTGTGTAATAGGTGCTAGAATAATGATTGTAAATACTTAAATACATACATAATATACATAGAAAACACCAATAAAAACAATCACACTCATGCGTAACGTGCGAGGATCCCAATCCGCAACAACCTTATTTTTAGAAAATTTGAGAATCATTGTCATTAAGAACTTTCTGGATAGCTTCCAAAATTGTTAATTTTCTTGTCTACATGAAGACGTTTTTCTCAGAAGTTAGGCGGTGTGCTAAATCGCTAGACCACCGAGACTCACTCAACAAAAACAAAACAAGCTCTATACCTTCCAGGCGTCTTACTATTGGGTTATTTAGTCCCTGGTTACTTATTAACATGATAAGGAGAAACTGAATAATTACGTAGGGTCAATGTAAGTATCAAATTAATAGGTCATGGGTTAAATCGTTAAATGAGATCTCCTTGTACTCCTTGGTTTGTTCGCTATTCATTAGTTCTATAACCGTTGACTAAGAGTGTTTGTTATAAACCTTATTATTTGTAATCTTATTATTTTAACAGTTCTAAGATATTCTTTAATAAGTAAATTTAGTATTTAAAAAACTACAAATCAATTTAAATATTTGATTGATTATAACAGTCTTCGAAAACGCTCTCCTGTATTTTACACAATATCAATGAATTGTTAGTACAGTATTTTTTAAATTAACTTATAATTAATATTCATTAATCTACTGTCATAAAGTGGTCATCGAAGGTGGATTATTCAATATTTGACCAGTTGGTCACAATATCACCGATATCGAAGGAATTTCTTTGCGAACTGGATTTAGAAGCAGCCACCATTGCGCCGCTAACGGACAGCGTAAGATTTTATTTTTATTAATAACTTTTTTATTAATATTATAGCTCCACCGGAGATTTTGCCAATGTCAAGGTTGGAATGAAATGCAACAGACACTGCATTTTTTAAATCCTTACTAATATTATAAATGCAAAAATAACTCTTATCTGTCGCGCTTTCACGCTAAAACTACTGTACCGATTTAAGTGAAATTTGATATACAGTTAGTCTAGACCCTGAGAATGAACATAGGCTAGTTTTTAATGCGAAAAAGGCAATCATTCAGGTTATTGGGAGTGATATTGTAAAGGCTTGAAAGCGGAGGTAGAAGCTTGTATGGAATTATCGTCATTTTAAAGCTAGAAATTTGAAACTTATTTTTTAGGCTGTTGATTAATCAACAGCTTAAAAAATAAGTTAAAATTAAATGCTATCCATCGTCAGTATTCCATTCACAACATTTAGTTACTAAAGACACATTAACGACTGTCATACCAAATGGAGATAGGCACTTTCATATCGATGTAGTGAATAACATTGCACCTGACACATCTTACTATTATTTGTTACTACAAAGCTGAATTCAGGTCGGAGTAGGTACTTTGTATCAACATTGCATTCAAGTCGAAGGCGTATTTATAGCCATTTTAGGATTATGGTTTGTTTTTTGTGCTTCAATCATCAGGGTCACTTTATACTTTTGGTGTTGGTATGATTCGAAATTAATTAATTATTTGTTAAATATTTTTTTTTTTATTTATACAACTAATGTGCACATTACAAAAAGTAACAGTACATTTGGCGGAGTTAACACCATGCGGTATTTTCTACAAATAAAGTGAATGACTGGTAAAGATTTATAGACTAACATTATTTATATACTACATTGAATGAATTTCATTTCTGTTATCAGTATTAACAAACTAACTAGGTCAGACCTATATTTTGAGGGCTGGGAGTGCGGAATATACTAAAAAGATGTATTATACACTACACAGTTACACTACGCACACTGCACACTACTACATACTTATAAAGCCTTTATGGACGGTCCAGGTGGTCTAGCGGTTTTGCACACCGCTTTACTTCCGATGGTCGCGGGTTCGATTCCTCGCACGGCACAAACATTTGTATTCATGAGTATGACTGTTTGTATCGGTCTGGGTGTTTTCTATATATATAAGTCCTAGGTATTTATATCAGTTGTCTAGTCCCTATAACACAAGCTCTGCTTACAGTGGGATTTGATGGGTCTGTGGTAATTATTATTATTATTAAAAAGTTGGGGTTATTATCCATTGCTGGAAGATCACGACGCTGTCTCGCAAGCTTCTTGACGGCTGAAACATCACTCACGAAGACGACTTTATATAAAGTCTACCTCGGCAACTAAAACTCAAATACACACGTAATAAGATTCCGTTGAGGCCTTATGACTGGTCGAGGTATAGAATAAAAAACTAAATATAGGGTCAAATGGTCAGTTCACGACCAATTAGTAGAACTGTAGTCTTTAAGTTACGTAGCTTTTAAAAATAAAACATTATTATTAATTTATTCATTGCTTAAAGGAACAGTAGGAAGTTCAAACTCACTTTAATATAATAACACTAATTTATTTCTTAAAAGTCAACTGATATTGTCCGAATCAAATTCATCAGCTTAGTGATCATTAATGAATGTGTTCTGTAAGTTCTGTTTATGAAATTAAAACTATCAGCCAGAAAGAACAAATTCAGTTCAATTCAGTTCAAAATATCGTTATTCATGTAGGTCCATTGCAGACACTTATGACAAGTCTAATTAATCTACGGTATGTGATAGTGTAATAATTACACTACGAGTTACTATATAGGATACCCTAATGTGAAAGATATAATAATCACGCATTTTCATTCAAAATAAACTCTTTCCATGCTTTTAAATGTTTATTATCGGAGTTTTCCGTAAAACGGTCCGTGAACAGGTAGGTAAACCGGCTATTTGACCCTATATGCCAGTAATAAAAACATGGCGAAGCGCGAGGCGTGCCTCGGATTAGTCGCGTCAACGCACTCCGTATGTACCAGCATTGTGTATGGCAGTCCAACTGGAATTTGTTTTGGCCCAGCGTAGTACCGACTGAGTACCGTTGTACGCTGAATGCAAGTAGTTTGGTATTATTTCACTGACTTTTTGTGGCTATACTTTGTTAGTAATTATATTGATTTCGTTTTAGCTATTGGTCAATTCACAACATTGCTATCTCATCAATATTAGGAAAGAATCACGCCTTAGATATTTAAAGGAAATGATATTTTCATTGTAAACTTGCCTAAAATACAAATTAAAATGACGCCTTAAAAAGTATATATGAAATGAGTTCTTATCTGAAATTGTTAGTCCTATTTCAAGTCAATTTCAAGCTACACTACAAAACAAGACTTTCTAATACTAGTAAGCAATCATAAGCTTCAGAATAAAGTTGTTCACGCTATACAACTAGAAGGCACATATATATATACATCGTATATATATATATACACATAATACAATTAAATTAAAAAAAAAATTCATTTGTGTAGGACATCTTAATCAGTTATGTCGTTCAAGTTTTTGTATTAATGTTTTTTCCTACCATCAAATCAGGCTAAAGATTCAATCGAGAAGAACTGGCAAGAAATTCAACCGAATTTGTTGCCAACATGAACCTTTATATATGTCATTTAAGTAATAGTTTAGAGAGTGGCTTTGCTCAGTAAATATGCTCGAACAGTAATTTTGTGCCGGACAATTTTGAACTCCCAACCACGGCCACTACGCTCTCCTAACATAAAATCCAAGTTTAGAATATAGTTATAAAATTTAATTGCAAGTAAATAATATGTTTTGAAACGTTTTTCTGCAATTAGCGAACGTGATTAGCCGCCATAAAGGTCGTTTACCTCTATCTCCTCCTAGTCTATGGGCAGTGTCGATGGGTCGCGCGTGCACGGAACGCATTAACTGTAGGTCGGTAAGGGACCCGCTATTAGCATAAAAAGTAGGTGGCTCTCTTGACAGTTCGCTTGTTTAGTGACTTTAAATCACTTGGTAATAACTATGAGTAGTTTTTAATGTTATATTCTCCATTCTCCGCTGTATAGGATTATAATGGATATACCATTGTAATTACGCCAAAATGACGGTAAAGATACACCCTGAATAGCACTGCCCTCCTTTCTTTGCCATTTATATATTTTTTATTTATGAATAAAAATGATAATCAAATAGCATACGATAAATAAATACGCAGTCAAAGTTAAAGTCAAAATTATTTATACATATAGGACACTTTTAGCCACTTATGCAAGTAATAATTTAGCTACTTCAACTGAAAACAACTGGAAATAAATTCAACTGGTGTATCTGAAATTAATTTATCAGTTTCTATTTCATTTTCAAAATTTGGGGCGGTGTGCGTGTAGAGCCGAAACTATTAAAGTAACTAGAAATGCCCCCAGAAATACGAAATTTTTAACTATTTCTATACTCTATCTTCTCTATCTTTACTTTTAGAAGATTATAGTAATTTTGACCAAAAGCATGTATAACCAGAATCTAAAAGTATTGTTTTACTTGGGATACAGCAAATATGTTAGTTATTGTGTTGGACTTAACCTTCTTAGTAACCTAATAAATAAATAAATAAGTTCAACAGAATTATCTAGTACAATAATATAATAAGTAGATCACATACATTGAGTTCAAATGAATAAAGATCTTAGCGATCCGTAGTTTTTGCGTGGCTCTATACTATAACATAAAGGGCATAGTGTCATTTAGACAAATATAGGTCAGAGTAACAACCTTCGTGAACGCACCCCCGACCACTGCAGGAGCTTTGGCGCCAAAACTGGCGCCACAATGGCGGCGACGCGCGGCTGTCGGGAATATTCGGGACGCTCGGCGTTGTACGAACTTAACCGGGACGCTACGTCTACTTCGGGATATCACAATCTTGCAGTTTTCCAATATTTCCAACTATTTCATAATATTATTATTTATTATAGTAATGGAATTCACTAAATCTTAAATAGATTTTTTTAATTGAACCGTCGAAGAAATAAAACTTCTTGTTACTTGTCGCCATAACTTGAATACGGAAAAATTAAATTATCCCGAATAAAAGAAAACTATTAAATTGCAACTGTGAACTACATCGATTACCTTTCAAACAAAAAAAAATGTATTATAATCAGTCCATTCCTTTAGAAGTAATGATGCCACATAATGACACACGGTATGTCGTACTTATAACAGTATAGACTAACAGTGTCGCCCACAGATGACCTAAGAACAATAAGTAAACCAGATGACTGTATTAAAATTATTTTAAACAATATTCTATTATTTTATTTTGTAATAATAATAATTACTTTGTCACATAGTGACAGATGTAAACAATCAGATTAAATTATAGCCACAGATGTATTATACTACTAACCTATCTCAAATATTTATAGGTAGGTACTAATCTTATTTCTTCAAACTTATTACAAATATATAATTTATATAAACTCTTTATCGAATAAATATATAAATATATTTACATTTGTAATAAAGTTGTATGCACGTATGTATAATACTACTAACATATTTCAAATATTTATAGGTTCTAATCCTATTTATTCAAGCTAAGTACAAATTTATATATTTACTTATCCGATTAAATATATAAATATATTTATGTTTGTAATAACTTTGAACTAATTTCTTTCATAAATAGTATAAAATAAAATCGCTGACCCAGTCATGTCTACTTCACCGCTTAATTCTAAATCACGCGTATCTTGCTACGGTTTCGCTGTCTTTTAGACATGCCTCATGATCGCTTTATATACACAATTTTTGTTAAAATTATTATATATTAATTATATATTCATAAAATTGGCTTGTATTATATATTGTTTGAAATGATCAAAGTCAGTTCGGGCTGGTGGTAAATCCTAACTAATATTAATAATACGAAAATTAGACAAATGATCGCTGTAGACTTCGACTTCGACAGATATAGACTTTGGATAAAGTCATCTTTATTTGAGTAAAGCTGTTTGTTTTGTAAATTGTGTTTTCGTTGCAGAGTAAAAGTAGTAGTAGAAGATAAGAGTGTGCTCACTTTAACATGATCAACAACAACCATGTGACGCTTTAGTTGCTACGTTCCTCTCTTTTAGGAAATGCGCCAATAGAATGGCGCCGTTTGGCCTGAAATTTATACTATAAGCCCACTCTAATTTCTAATTGGTTTGGACAAATACATATTATAGGACAGAATATGTAATAATACACCTTATACTATAAAATTTGCGCGGCTCCGCGTGAATAAATAATTGGCACCAGAACAATACTCCATACAGCCCAATAACATTTGCCGTGAGTACAAAGAGGTATTGTATTGTTCCAATCATACATGTATCCTTGCTATAGCTATACTTAAAGACTGTTTCGTAAATGGTATAAACAGCACGTTTAAATGCGCTGTGGGAGCAATAAAAATATTTTGGTAACACGTAAAAAGAATTGGCATTTCAAAAATTAATAAAGGGTTTGTTCCGTGTAAAATTTTGATGTATCAATAATAGTTTAAGATTTAATTCCACAAAAATAAATCTTGATAGAATAGGTGTGTATGGGTTTAACATATTAATGTAGAATCGTTCGAATGTCTTTTAACTTTCACATTTTCAGAATTTATTCATCAATATCGAAATCAACTTGACATATTTCTGAGAAATAATGCTGCTCTTTTACGACATCCTAAACTTACTCGACTCGATATGAATAATGTGAAATTCAAGAGTATCTCTACTATAAGGGGCACGTGATTGAATGTAGAGTTTTTTATCATATTGTTACACATCAGAGATAAAATATCAAATTTTTTTGGCGTTACTGGGACTGCAAATAAGCTAACGATCCACATGAACGCAAGTGGTAACAGTAAATAACTCGTTTGGTACGGATACCTCATTATTACGTGATTCGCGCATGCGTTGCCATTCCATAAGAACTAAGACAACATGGCTTTTATCCTGAAATTTCACAGCATAATCTGCACCCTACAACCAGTACACAAAGCAAGTTACTTGGTGCTTAAACTAGGTGACTTTTTAGTCTACCTCTGGGAAAGATAAAATAAGAGTTTTAAACAGTATTCTTTTCAAGTTATTGTGACTATAGCAAAAAGTAGTAAACCATATAATGACGCGATGGCCTTGCGCATGCGTTTATTCCATGGTCGTCATAGAGGCCACGCTTGTAAAAACTAACGGGCTAAAAACAGTGAAAATTCAACTAACAGTACTTTAATATCCTATTGATGGATATGCGTATATTTTTCATAGAGAAACTTTGTACGCGCGTGTAAAACCTCGTCTGCATAGACTGTCGTACCTGATTTTACCGTCAGAACAGAATAAAATAAATAAAATTCTTTATTCATATAAATGTAAGCACTTTGGAACTGTCATTACTTATTTGTTTAATCTACCGCTCATTCGAAAAACTATCTCATCACAATGAGCTCAGCAAGAAACTTGCGTGTTGCTCTTTTAAATAATTCAGTTATTAGTTGCTTCGCAAGCTGTTTCAAATACATACAGCAGTCAAATAACGGGATAAGATGCACGACATCTTAGTACTCTAGAATGATATCATAGTAGTGGTATCTCGGGTGTCAAATGATAACGTGATGTCCGTGGTGCTATTCATGTACATTATCATCAGATGGACTTTCGGCTTGTTTAACTTCCGATTACATAAAAAAAACGTATGTGAATGTAACTAACGTATGTAATTTATAAGTGTAGGTGACAGTTTACCTTTACTCAGATCAACTGTTTTCAGGTTTGCCATTTCAAATTAGTCAGACCGACAAAAAACCATGACAGTACTCCTTTATTAGTAACATATAGAGTAATTAAATACTGGAACAGACCATGTACGTACAGGAAAAGTACTCAAATTACCTATATGATAACTAGTTACTATACGTAACAATGGCACTGGCAGGTATTGTTATTAGCAGCTGGACCATCATTCTTTATATATTTTTTTATATTACATATACTTCTTTATAAAAAAAAACGTATAAAACAGTAAATGTAAAATGACACTCTTTTATACGCGCTTTTGATATTAATATACAAATGTAATTATTTCTGTATTTTTTTTAATAATGGTATATATTATATTATGGGAGGGATATTATAAGATGCAATAAAATATTGACTATTGAGTTTTTAATAAGATTACTTGATTAGTGTCGAACTGAAATGCCAAAAGTAACTTCCTATTTTCAACCAGTTGTCTCTCTGAAGGTAGTCTGTAACATACTCTCGTATGTTACAGACTGCCTTCAACAAAACTGAACGTAATTGGAAGACTGCTAGGTTCCTTATTTAAAATAAAAAAATAATCACATTGTTTCAGTATTTCTTATATATATAATTTACTTTGTATTGAATATTGAAACCTAAAGGAATTTGCGTTTATAGACAAAAAATTGGAAGTTTAGATATGTCTGTCTAAGTATGTGCTTTTCTATTATTTTACGTTTTATCCTCTTTCTATTTTGCATTCTGTAGACGCATATTTACCATAACTCTTTTTATATGCCTCCTTAAAAAACTATCATTACAATTAAACTTAATGATATTTTAATTGTTAATTAAATCGTTTTTTAAGGAAGGACATAAAAAAAAAATAACAAATAGCATTTCATTAAATTACTAATTAGGTATAATAAACCGGTAATTCTCTACAGGGATAGATAACAAGAAATAGTCACCAGTTGATGTTTTTATAAGTACATAGGTACCACTATATTTTCCTATTATAAATAATAAATTATTATGACTAATTAATATATAATTCATTTTATGACTAATCAAATGAATTATGTAGAAAACGAGACTGAAATCAGGACTTCAGTTAGTCATAGACAGTGACGAATTTTCAGGCTCCATTTTCATTTTAATATTGAAATTCTATGTAAGTCGAATTAAGAGGAAAATCTCCAAGCAACTATATGATAATAAACAGGAATAATCGAGTACAATAAAAGGAAATAGTTTTCAAACAAACTACTTTGAGGTCATATGGTCTGGTTGATTGCTGACATCGGTAATTCATAAAGGGAACTTAAAACTATTGTCATTAGCGGATATTAATATAAATAGATAGATTTCTATGAACGTTCGTAAAATAGATCTGATGACATTACAATATAGGAAGACAATCAAATCAAAATAATAATGTCTTTTATATATCGATGGCCTCGGTGGTCTAGCGGTTTAGATGGTTCGATTCCTCGGACGGTACGAACATTTATTTCATGAGTATGATTGTTTGTATTAATCTGCGTGATTTCTAGGTATATTATGTATGTATTTAAAAAAATTATCCTCATTAGATTTATAGCCTATCTGTTTTATGATGTATATGTCTTACTATAAAGTTATGTCTTACTATAAATATTACTATAAAGTTTTATCAAAATCTGGTTTGTAGTTCTTGTGTGAAAGAGTAACAAACATCCATCTATACTCATATCCTTTCGTGTTTAGAATATTAGTAAGATAGTAAGGTATATTATATTATACAATAAATATTTCTAAATTAAACTAATTTTAACTACATGTATACCGATTAACAATACTCGCATAGTTATCACGGCATACAACGTGCGTGTGCGCAGTGCGCATATTATGCAGTTATGCTGCGCGCTGGCTTCTAGACCGGAAAACGCTAGAAAGTGGCTTTTCAATTTTCGAATAACTACATAATAAATGGTAGCTGTTTTATCCTATACATTCGAGTTAATTGTTTACAAGAACACTGTAACATAATTCAATGTAAAAATATTGCAACACACTTAAATTTGAACAAAGAATGGCGGTTTATCAGAATTAACTGGCCAGTATTCTTTAAGTTATTGTTTTATTATTTTTAATTATGTAAAATTGTTGAATAGTTTTTGGCCAAAGCAGCAGGCAGGACGAACAGCTTCGAAAGGATTTTATTATGTGATGTTTTATTATATGCATATTATGTACAAAAAGTAGTTGCGATTTAAAAATAAATTATACATCACAGTAACTCATGTATATAGTATAGTTTAGTTTATCATGTAGTACACAAAAAACGCATCAAACGTCTGCCGTCTTGCTTGAACTTGCTTTCTTTTAACGCATATCTTTCAACACAGTTTCAACAGTCCATCCATCTATTTTGCGGTCGTCTTCTTCTTTTACGTTTCATTTAAATATATCCTTTAAAATTGTGTAGCTCCATTTATTTGGACATGGTTGAAAAGAGGATTAATTAGTAAATTAATCTATGGTAATTACTTCGTGCTCGGAAGCTATGGATATGTCATATTATTTATTATTCCTTTCATAGTATGGAGGGCACGTAAAACTGACACCGTCAGTCACGTCAGAACCTTCATTTACAACAATGGCAACTTGGAAAGTCGTGACACAAGGGGGCGCTCAGTTCACACGATTATTATTAGTAGGTAGCAGCGATAAGTTTTATCTAATACATAGAAGTAGTTTGTAGCCTGAAGCCTCAGGCTTCTAGGAGGAGGCAATCGCGTTTGTGAACAAATATTTTGCACAGAAAAACGCCGAGTACTATTTGGACGGGTTGGAGAGATGGGAATATCGCTGTCCTGTTCAGCGCGTTTACGTAATTGGTTAATTTTGAATTTGTATTTTTCTTGTTCATGTTTTGAACGACTCTGTGTATAATATGTATGAAGCCATACACCCATAGGAGTCATACAAAACTATTGACACTAACAAAGAAACAATGGCTAGTACTTACGTTACGGGATACGGATTAATCCAACAACGCACATTATGTGTAACCGATTATGACGCATGGCGTTGTCCCTAACTGCACTGAGAATGCAATCACTGCGTGACGACCAGTATTCAAGTGTAAAATACAAAATTTGCAAAACTAAATAACATTGAAGTGTCGGTTTGTAATTCCAAATTAACAGCTTGTCACTTGACACATAAAATACGGTACTTCATAAAAAAAACAAATGTTTGTTTGTCTGTTTTTGCTAATCTCAGAAACACCTGACTGATTTTGACGGGATTTTTCACTCGCAGAAATCTGATGTTATAAGGAGTAACTTAGGCTACTTTTATATTAGAAATTGTATTTATTTCCATAAAAAAAAACTTTTATTCCACGCGGTCAAAGTCGCGATATACAACTACTTAAATTAAGTAAAAGCGTTTTCAAAAAATAGTATCTCTAAAAGTGTATCTATTATTTCGCTAAGCGTTATTTTCACTGCAAAATCTAAATTCTAAGCCGATTGTGATAATTCCTCGGACTCTCTGTTTTTGCTATAAATCATCTCATTAAAGACTTATTACTTTACTTTTACTCTACTTTACTCAAGTTAAAGAGTTAACTATAACTATAGGAATCTATAGTTATAGTTAACTCTTTAGTTTGAGACTGGATGTGGATGAAAATATGAACATACTCCAACGAGCAATGTGACAACTTATGTGCTATAAAATGTTTATGTGTATAAATAAAGTTAAACATTGCATATTGACTGAGAGTATTATTCAGAAAATACCTTAATACCACAAGGAAGAGATTAAGCTGTATTTAGTTAGGAGAAACCCGTAGAGAAAATATCGTGGTTAAATCCTGGTGATCTTAACTGACTTAACTTCGCAGTTATACCATCATCCTCCAATGGAATCAATCCAAACTCCAACTCCAAACAGTAGCATAGAGGTTGTTAATAATGTGGACAGTTGACCCCATTGCTAACAATATACCACGACACGTTGCCCTCCAAGAGGTTCCTACTAGAAACCATCATGATAAATTCCTAGTGAATTTGTAATGATAGGCTAACTGACCTGGCCTCATGTTCATCTTATTGCTCTTCTCTGGTGACCCGCCAGCATAAAACGTTAGCCCAGGAGGATAATGATGATGACGATGATAAAGTTTTGTTTTAAATTCATAGTTCTGTTATTGCACAATTTTTTGTTTATACTTGACTTTTTGTCAATTGTGGATATGAATCTTTGTATTCCTAGTGCTTTTCTCGTATTTTCTATTTGTCTATGTGTATTTTCATAAGCAATTCAATTAACCACCCATACAATTCTATTATTCAAGATGCTAACGACTAGGTGTCATAAAATATGAAACAAAACAGCCTACCTCGAGTGGCTCTGTTCCATTATTAGCTAAATTAAATGTTTCGCAATATTGATGGTGTTTTGAACACGACGATAGTTCATTAGAACAGATGTAGGCTACTATTGAACTATTAGAACGGTTAACAAAATAGAACATACGTACTCGATAACAAAAATACATGTGGGATATAAATAATGTACTTTAAAATTGTAATGGTGTCGAACAGTAGACGTAGTGTTCTACAGGTATAATCTGATTTCTTTATATGTGGTATATAAAAAAAATATGTTGAAATCGAATATTACAGAATCATATTTGGACATATTATTTTGTATTGAAATTTCGTTGTTTGGTGCGATTCTGAACTTTCTTTCTTGGTGTTAGTCTCGAAAAATCTTTATTAACAAATACATCAGTACAATTTTATACATTTAGTCCCGGCTTTCGAAATAGATAAACCTGAGCCTCAGAGGCCAGTTCCTGCCAACATACTATAAATATGTATAGAGAAATTTGTAGTCAGTTGTATACATATATATACCTACAGGGGAAAAATGATTGTCCAAAATTTTATTATTTAGTAAAACTTTTGAATATCAAAAAAAGACCAAATATTTTTGTTCCATGTTATTTGATTTGATGTATTATAATTATTTCTTTATTAATAGTTTCGATAAAAGACATGCATGCTGAAGACGGTTTCAACAATATTCCAAGCTTTTATATAGAGCCTCCCTACTCAAGAAGTGATTTAAAGAAAAGCAGTAATTGACAGTGGAGAAATTAGATAATTCTTTCCTACCCAATACCTACTTTTAGGGAGTGCTATCATCATTTAAACGAAAATTAAGTGCGCCTTGCCTATATTAAGTATCCTTCATCGAGACTTCAGTTATTATTTAGTTATGTTAGGTGAGTTAAACTTTTCTAAGGAAAATTTCTAAATAAATAAAATTATGCACAGATAATAATAAATTCTTTACCTTAAATATTATATTATCATATATTTACATGAATGTGTCATAATTTTACAATGAATGAAAATTTGGCTTACGTGCTACGGGTACAAGACGTCACTACGTCACCGATTCCACATTTTCCCGGCCATTTTAACTTGACACCCTGTGTCCCCTTCTCTGTGAACTGTGACGACGACAGCAGGGAGCAACTAACAGCTGTCAGAGATCATTAGATTCTCTAATGAGCTATAGAGGAACGGTAGTGCTTGCCGCAACGATAGTCGCCTCGCGTCCTACACTGAACGCACTCGTTTCCCATTGAGCTTTGTGAACGCATCGCAAGCGCGGTTCAAACTCGCGCCATAAATTAAATTTCAAATTAAAAGTGGAAGTGTTTTAAAATAAAAAAAAATATTGTGCTTCTAAAATTGAAAGTGCTATTTCCGGAATTCGAATTAGTTGTTATTGGTGAGATTTTCATTTTAATTATTAAATATTATTTATGTTATAAATAATATTAAATGTCTCTATATATACATTTATAAATGTATATATAGATACATTTAATTATAAATTTAATATACATACATGAACATATAATAAATTAACGATATTATTATATAGAAATATGCCTCATTTATATTTGGCTTTTAAGTTGTGTTATTGACCGTTGCAAAGATAAGCAAGAATGTTAGTAATTTATCCTGTTTTATTAAGTTATGTCTATATGTAGTAATCCCTTAGGAAATATTCAACATTAACATAGAACGCATCCTTCTCTGACAATAATTATAATCTAATTTCAAATATTTCCTTGTAAATGATTTAGTTATTTTTTATTCTATATTATTTAGAGGGATTTACCTTTTGAAGACGTTTCAGGGTGCCAGCGTAACTCATATAATCCGAGTAGATTCAACTATAACTGATTACATGAAATCAACCGTAAAACAAATCATTAACCCCAGGATAAACAACAGGGTGATTATCAAAAATAACATGAAAAACTGTTTTGTTTACTTCCTTCAAATTGTTATTTAAGTGACCTACTTAGATCAAGCTACTAGGTGTTATTCGCGAATTAATCGATTTTTTTAAACAAAACAACATGTCCTGTATGACGAGGACGTAATACAGTCTTAACATCAAAACATTGAAATAGGTTCAACAGTTAGTCTTACAATACTTTAGTCATACGAAATTGTTGGCTTTTCCTAACTTAGGAAAATGGTCATATATCTAAAATACATATTACTATATATATTTTCGACTCTGAGGACTTAAATAATTGAGGATAAAAATAAAAAAAGATATTTTCTACGTATATTATATATGTATTTACAAAAAATATATATTCTAGTATTTGTATCAGTTATCTAGCACCCAGAAGACTAGCTCTGCGTACCTTGGGACTAGATTGTGAGTTGTGAATTGTCCAGGGGTATCATTATTATCATAATTGTTATCAAGAAGCTTCTACGCCTCTGTGAGAAGCTTGGCGGACTATTATAATAGATACTACTCACGCACACACATTTTTTTTAACGTAATTGTAATAGAATATACACTAGTACCCATAATACAAGCTCTGTTTGTCTGCTGCTCTGCTTGGCTCTATGTGGATTTTTCGGAGATATTGTTATTATAAAAGTACCTACTGTGGAATTTAGAGCTTCCCTTAGACAGTCGGTTAAATATGAATGGGTAGCATGATCCCACGTAGTAATTATTTAACAATTTTTATAACTGTAAAGAAAATTATGGAACTAAGTGAGGAAAGACAATGGTGTACATTTGCGTAGGCAGAATAATTTAATATGTAAATAACATCCCACAAGTTGTGGTCTCAAAGATAAGTGGAATTATAGTAGGAATGTTCTGATATCTAATTATAATTGAAACCAAAAGCAGATTTTTTAAAATATATCCGTGTTAATAAATATCATTAAAATAAAGGTGTTGTACATAGATCTGTCGATATTGCATGGTTTATTAGTATAAATTCACCAAAATATATATATGATGATATTACAAACAAGACAGTATATGATGATGGATGTTTGTTATTCTTTCGCGTTAAAACGATTGGTTCAATTTAAATGAAATTGAGTACACAGATAGATCATATTCTAGATTAAAAAATACAATATTTTAAGCCAAATTTCAGCAAGCAGAGACGCAGTATATAGATAGTTACTAATACTAGTGGTCGAAATTAGACCATAATTAACTTCAAGTATAAGCTTGAACATTATTAAGTTTCTATTGTCAAAGATTATGTGTGTGTTTCAAATACATGGTTATTATTGTAATGTTATTTTTTATTGATTTAATGTATGTTTTATTCATAATTTGAAAAGAACAGCATTCTGCACTCCTCTATGTAAAGTATAAGTGTGCGAGATACTATACTCCTTCGTCCGCGCAATTTTCTTAAGAAAAAACTTTGTATTCATTTTCATAAAATATTAATACAAAGTTTTTTCTTCACGTATTAATATTAGGATTATAAACGTCGCAAGTTATTTACTTCGTGTTACGTCGTAACAAATCAACTGCTATGTTTGGCACCCACAAAATATTTGGCATGGAAAACAAAGGTTACTTTTTATCCGGGTCAATCGATATTTCCTGGTCATGTGGACGATACCGCGGGTGAACACTAGTATTTAATAGTACCTATTCTATAATATACTTATGGTTTTTTAACAATAATATGAGTGTTTCAATGGTATATTGGTTTTGGCACATAGCCTTACATCTGATGGTTGCTGTTCGATTCCTCGGATCTGTAAGTTAACATTTGTATGCATGTAATCATTAATACTATTGTTTGTATCGGTATGTGTGTTTTCTATCTATATATTATTTAGGTATGTATTTACAAAATAAAATGTATCTTAGTACATTTATAGGCTGTCAGTTCCGGAATACAAAAGCTTCGCTTAGCTAGGACTAGATGGCGCTATGTGAATATGTCCTAGATCCTATTATTATATTAAATTAGCAGCCTAAAGACACAAAAAGGTGAACTTAATATAAAGTATAATAGAACAGTTAACTCGAATCATATACTAAATATTTATTTAAAAAAGCTGATTTCAAAATCAACTCTATTTTTATTATAACTAAACTAGTAACTAACTAGCCTAATGAATTATTGTAGAATTAATTACAATGAATACCGCTGTAATATCCGTGAAAAAGTAGTTACATTACTTTTAGACTGGTTCTAAATCCTAGTTTTCCAAGTTACCGACTATTGTAATAACAGGTGTATTAATTGCAGTTACCCAGTTACGTATAACATAATAGAAACTAATACGACTATCTACATATTAATACGTAAAGCAAAACTTTGTACGCCTTTTGCGAAGTTACGTGGACGGAGGAGTATGAATATACACACTTATACTTTATATAGAGAAGGAGTACAGAATGCTATTATTTGTCAAATTATGCACAAAAATACATTTATTAAATAAATAATCTTTACCCAACCCTACCATGTATTTGAAATAATAAAAAGTTCATTGTTTATTGTTAAAATCAGTCAAATTCAAATTTACATCGCATCACCCCGCGCGCGCTATCACCTTTTCGCTCAACTTTCATTTTGATTTTTATCCTATTGCTAGGAGAACGTCCATTACTTTATAATCTCTTCTTCCTCTTGAATTAGGCTATTAAGAGCAAAAAGTTTTTTTTAATCCGTTTAGTAGTACCAGAGTAAACTGTGTTTAAACAAACACCTAAACTCTTCAGTTTTATATATTAGAAGAATAGATAACATAAAACATTTGATATCATACAGATATATAAAAATAAAATAGATACAGCTTATACTTTTTCAAATTCCGAAATCATTCATTTATAGGACATTTTATGCAATAACCAAGTCAAGTTTTTTGTATTAATATTTCTTTTCCTACCTAAAGATATATGTACGTTTAGGTATTAGTTGAAAAAAAAAATATACTAGGATTAAAAAAAAAATTTCGATAATAAGGATCCAATTGTATTGAAATACAATTGGACAAAAAATACAATTGGTCAAAACAAATCTACATATATGCTCAACTTCTACTTTGTAAGCGAATAAACAATACAAAATGTGGACGCAATCCAATTAGTAAAATGTAAAAAAATGTCACACAAATCATTTAGTTTCACCATTCTGCGAAAAAATCTATTGGAAAGATTTATTGAAAGTGGCTGGCGCGGTGCGGCGCGGCCGGGTGCGTGCCGACTGCGTTCCGTTCCACTGATTGGCATTCAGTTGGCTTATGATTTATGTATACAATTGGCCTGTGATATATGCTTTTCTAATATACCTATATATGTATGTACTTTGAGAAATATTATTGTCCTTTCAACCGTCATTAAAAAAGGGCGATTTTGCGATACTTCCGTTAATCCTACACAGATTTTCACGATTGCCTTATTAATCAATGATGAGTTTACTCCCATTTTGTATACATACTAATCTGTTAAAATGAAGTAATTTTGTGAAAAAATATATTACTATTCTAATAAACACAATGTATATAACTTTCAGTATAATTTATATACATAAAACGACAAAATATATAACTAAAAAAAATTGTTTTTAAAATAAACAGTAGCTATATCTCCAATCAAATTAGAATAAACTTTCGCCATTTTAGGAATAAAGTAATAAAATAGAATATAGATATAATAAAACTGAAAAGAATTTGAATAATATGTAAAATCTAATAAAAAAAAATACCGTCCTATATTGTAATTAAAGTGATGCAAAAAAGCCACCTACAAAAATTACACCAACTATCGGCGGTAACCATAACTGTTTACAAGTGAAGGCAACATATACTCAAGTATCGAGTTAACTGTATTTGATATTACACGGTTAGATAGACTTAAAGTATTCTAAACAAATTAACAACATTGTTAACAAGATACCGTTAACGTTGTTTATAAACCCACGTAATTCCTGAAAGCGTTAAAGGAAGCCTGGTCTTTGGCACTGGTTAAAAATGACAAACGTATTGTTTGTCAATGGTTCTCAAAAATATCATCATTGAAACTTGAAATCATGGAAATTGTTCTTATTTTTTTTTGTTCCAATTAGCATCGTTAAACTACAGACTATGTTACATGTTCTAATGAAAATTGATGATTCGATAAGCAATCCTATTCACGCTTTTGCATTGTCTAACCTGTGAGACTCGTTGTATGATACCTCTTTAGTAGCTTTATAATTAAAGCGACTACAGTAATACTGCCTTGTTGTTAGTTTAGATCTAGTTGTTATATATTTAGTATAATATTAATATATTCTTAGGCGTCTAAGTGCCTAGGTTCGTTCCTTAAATTGTCCCGATTAAACTCAACTTGACAATCATGTTTTAATTGCAGTGAATGCAAAATTTGGCAAGGCCACACTTCTCTCAGAATATCTGAAAGCAACGAGTATGAGTCTAACTATTTCTCGGATTGAATTCGTTTGTTATTGGTGTTTTTTATCTTCACCAAAGATTTACGAGGCAGCGTTTTTATCTTCGCAAACTTAAAACGCACTCTCATATATTGCCAGACAGATTTGTTTCATGTTATTAGAAATCTACAAGTGCAGATAAGTAAACATGACGCTCTTAATTATCAGCTAATATGCAAATTGGATCAGTACAATGATTTGATGATTTGCTCACTTCATCTACCATAGTAATGAGTCATAATGGTACCATGATAATGAATGGTTATTGTAGGATAGATGTTTCTACGAAGGCACGTGGATTACAATCTTCTGACTCATTTCAAGGACCTCCAGGCATAAACTATGGTTTGATATACTTTAAAAGAACATTAGAACTCTATCATCATAATTAACGTTTCAATGTCCACTGCTGAAACTATTTTGAAATGTAAAAGAGTAAAGTAAGTGAAGTAGTAAGTCGGCAATAGATAAATACATAGATCTCATAGATGTAAGCAAAGTTTGGGCTGCGTTCATATTCTGGCTAAATCGCAATTCATATCAGTTTCGCCCACGCCCAGATGAATTATAGGGCACTAACATACTTTTTATATTTGTTCATAAAATTTAATATTGTACTTTTAAATAGTTATCATTTAGAATACTAATCCTTTGAAAGACTAACGTTTTGAAAATCCTGTAATAATTTACTGTTGTCATGATTTTTGACAAATCAATTACTCTTTTCCATATCCTTCATAGCATGTATGTTTCCATCAGGTTTCTGAGTACGGGGGCGGAGCACGAGTAGTGTGGGCCATGTCGGCGGGCGACAGAGAAGCGGAGGCTCAGGCCAAGAAGGGCGAAGAGGGCACCGTGACAGACCGGGACAGCCGGGCTGCCGCTGCTCTGAAACAGCACTGGTGTGTGGGGCTTCGGATTCTCGAGCTGGTGAGTAATCGCTTACAGATAAACTGTTTTAAACTCGTATATTCACTCAATACCTCTCTGGACAGTTCGTGACCACTGCTAGTGCAAATTAGTCGAAGCATCGAGAGGAAAATACCTTTAACTACCATATCATTATTCATGTTAAGCCTTGGTTAACAATATAAATAATACCTAACTATGCGGAGCTTTTACTCCGGGTACTAGACAACTGATATACAATACACAAATACATTTGTGCAATATCAAACCCGCGCTCATAAGATCGTAAGCAGTATATTAAACAATCGCTCTACAAACTGTGCCCACGTGAACGTCTTTGACTTATAGTAAAAGCTATAAATATGCCTACTACTAATCAATATTTGAGTATTCATTCTGAATAAACTGCAGCTGACTGGTGCATATGGGAACTAGCCCTGATGACGTTAGCCGGCATGACTAATAAAGTATAATTATGCAGTTTGTCCTACAAAGGCCGTACTATGATTATAATAACTTTAAATGATGAGGAATATGAAGTATTTAATAGTATTTTGATTATTAATACGAAACAAATGTACATACATACATTGACTAATACAAATCAAAAACAGCTACGAAAAGAAATAAGATTCTGAAAGTATAGAAAAATTGAGACCTGCCACAGTTTCAGACGGCTTCAATTGTTGTAAGATCAAACATTTTTTTCAATACAAAATGCCTTATATATTCTTCTATATGTGAAAGAACATTTAAAATCACATAAATATTTTTGTGTATCTATCTATAGCAAACTATAAAAAAAACAAATCTCTGAATACTATACTTTTAACATTCGTTTAACTATAGGTACATGATGATCAAGTAACAAACAACATTGATCAAAAGATACTAAACATAACATATTAACCTAAACAGGATAAATAAACTTTACAGCCCTTTATATGCTAACTCGGGGTAATTAAAAAGTAATTTAAGATGAAGCTTCCGACACGCGTACAACAAGATGAACATAAAAATAAAAGCTAACCGCAATAAACAACTTATTTTCATCTCAGCACCCATGTGAAAGTGAAAACCTATAATGACTATGGAAAGAGTCTTTGAAGTTGGAAAATCACATTTGCGGTGGCAAGGAATATTAGACTAGTGAAATGGCGACAACAAAATGGCGTCAATAGACTTTCACTAAAGTTATTGCTGAACATAGATGTTTTTTTTATTTGGTACATGTACGTGGTCATTGTTACTATGTTAAAATTATCTAAAAACTGTTGAAAGTTAGAGAAAGGAAGATAAAATTTAAAAATAAACATAATGTGAAACTAATCTCGACAGTGTTCTAATGACTGTCTCCATTTTGTACTTTTGATAATTATTTAAGTAGATAAACAAGAAGAACAAGTTACAAGTAAAAAATGGAATTTAAAAACAAAAAAATATATTCATATTCAATTGTAGAATAGTTTCATTTTATTAACGATTCTTAGTATTATGCCCAGCCCAGACTTGTCCATCTCAACCCAGTGAGACTTCAACAAAATTTCATAAATAGCGATAATTTGTTTTTAATTTTAGTATATTAACAAATTTAAAATTAATAGGGATCGTCTTTCCTTTGCTACAAAGTTATTGAATAATTTTCTAATTTATTAATGAATTATTTTCCAGATAATCGCTATCATTGCGACGGGTCTGATGATTGGTGCACTCCACAATCCAAAAGTGGTACAATCGGATTTCCAACACATTGCACTCATCTACTCTGCTTATTCGAGTAAGTTTCAAGTGCTAAATTTAAAATTATATACAGTTGGCCCCGCATGACTGGGCTACACATTTAAAAGAAACAGACAACGCAACAGATTTTTGAGTCAAAGACCTGTTTATCAAGAATTAAAAAAAATATTTAACTCAAATTTAAACAGTTTTGATAGTCACACAGATCTGCCTTGAAAACCGCTTATAAAAGTATGTGTTTACAATCGGGAAGATATGTTCTGATCCCACGATATACACAAGTGTCTTATCCATTTATTAACTGATCTTTTTAGATAAAATATTTTCCTGTTACGAAATAAAAAAATATGTTGATTGAATCCCTACACAAATAGCATAAACCAAAAATTTCACTAGTCAAACGTTATAAAGACTGTATAGAAGGAGAGGTGATTTTGTGTAATCAGTGGCTACTATTATAAAGCTGACATCCGTCATTAACGTAATCGAGTACGGATCACTAGTCCATGACCTAATTGCTACAATGGATTTTGTTCTAATCTTTCAATTTACCGACAATTGTCACACGATCGATTCTGACTTCTGACGCGATGCACGGTCGATTGACCAGTACAGACTAGACCAATGTAAAATGCTTTGTCTTTAAGCACCTACCTATACAAAATGCTACTGAAATTTTACCTTAATAGTAACTAGATACAGTCACATTAATATAACGTATATTATTACAATTTATACTTTCTAAGATATCACCGTCGCACAGTTATACTTTTCATCACTGGAAACTTTACATTTCAAATTTTACCTGCATGATCATTTGCATTCCCTATAGACATTTCGCATTCAGTCAATTAGATAACAGTCGTAGTTACCTACTGAGTTACGTCGTTTGTTTCATTAATTAGCTTTTAATTTACCATGTGTCATGATTTCAGATGTTGAATCACATTCAGTACATTTTACTCCGGTTACAAGTTTTTTGTTTACATTTTTATGCTTGATGCTTCTCAATTCGTCACGTCATCGCGTCAAAATACTTACATTGTTACAAAATTGTACCGTTCGACAATTTCATTCAAAGATATAAAGTACCGAAAATTCTTACATATTTATGATATTTACGTTTCCTTTTTCTATTTTGCTGTAATTACCTGTTGAATGTCGGCAAAAAATGTCACATTGATAAAAGTATAAACGAACGATTTAGCAGTGTACAATTTTAGAATCAATTTCACTTCTTCAATAACTGGAAAATTGGTTTCATTGAACTTGTGTGTGAAAGCGAAACTGTTGGCACCTTGTAAACAGTGAATCATAAACTAATTGTTATCCTCCTGTACTGAAAAGGTAGGTATAACTTTAGTCCAAAATTGTACAGAGGTACTCTCTCATATTAGTAACAATTCCCATGTCCAATATAATGTACGAAGAATATAACATGATTGATAAATATAAAGCTATAATAAATATTCAGAACCAAAAACTTGCAAGTCTGTATATGAATATAAAGTTTCATTTGGCAGGGCTTTACAAGAAAATTGGACAGATTATTTTAAAGAAACATTATTAGTTACAATTCTATATTCTAAATTCGGGCGGACTCTTTTATTATGTTCGTGAAACATTAAACTATGTTCTCAGTTCAAATATACATAATAATATGTATGTGTATGTATTTGACGTGTATGTTTCGCGTGATATATTTACCATAATTTGGACGTTTTTGTAATCATTATCATTGATTTCATAATAATTATGTCCCGATTAAAAAAAAATACTTTTACAGGTTTCATCATCATTACCGGGGTGCTAATCATCGCTAGGCTATTTGGTGAGGTTGCGGGATGGAAGACATCTATTGGATTCTCGGTGTTGGGCGTCATCATGTTTACAGCAGCCGCTGCTGTCATTTTTTACGGTATGTCCAAAGATATTATTTCTATTTTATGACTAGTATATCTTGAAGGAGAAAATTAACAGCAAGAAAATTAATGTTCTGGGCGACTAGAATAAAACTCTAAACTTTGAGAAAAAGATATCATTAATATAAATTGGACTCCTGTTTTGTGACTATTAAAAAGTGTAATGTTCATAATGTATATTACACAATATTATATATAAAGATTATAGAGATATGTATATCACATACTAAATCGAATTTAGTACAGTGACAAATGGTATCTAAATATATATACTACATGCAGCATTTGTGACGTTAGTCAAAAGGCAAAACAGGACAGGACGTTAGGCAAAACAATTATTAACTTCTTACTTCATACAATTTTAGACTCTTATTTAATTAAGTGATAGAGTGATTGATTAATATACATATATTGATAGTGTAATATATTACATGCACTTATTCTCGTATTAGCACCTTTCCATGCCTCTCTCGGAATTATACTTGGATGCAAACAGATGTGATGCAAGAACAGAATCAGTTTTATAACTACAACTACGGTTGGTATTTATGTATTGATAACAGAAACATTGTCATTCATTTAGATGTTTACAATATTTATTAATTATTTATATTATAATATCCTATGTGATTTTATTATTAATTAAGTTTCTATACAAAACAATACCTTGCTTTTAATGGTTGAGCGAACAGCCATTGGAAATGACTATCCGATGAATCATTGCTAATTAATACGCATAGAGAATATTTAGTGACTATAACTGTATACTGTAGTACTTTTGTTACGCTCATTTAAAACTGTAGACTGAAATATACTTAGATAGTACCTAATTCTTTTTATCATTCATCAAGAATTTTGTTTACAATGAAATTTGGCTAAAAACTTCAAAGGTATCATTGCAATCTTGCAAAATTCAAAGACAGCTTTAGTAGATTGCATCCCTGAAGTTAAAAACGAAAAAAACAGTAAAATTACAATAAATCCATTTATTTATAACTAGCTACTCGCCCCGGCTTCGCACGGGTGTACATGTATTATGTAAACCTTCCTCTTAATCTATTAAAAACCGCTTTAAAATCGGTTGCGTAGTTTTAAAGATTTAAGCATACATAGGGACGGACAGACAGCGACAGCGACTTTGTTTTATACTACGTAGTGATGACATATAACTTTTAAAAAATTACCTATAATTTTATTTTACAACAAATTGAACCACAGCGAACCATTCTACTGCTTCAGAGGCTTGTGTTGTTTGTTAACCTTCTTGTAAATACTTACCATAAATTGCTTTGTAAATTTGTATGTAAATCAACTTCAAAATTTATTCGTAAGCCATCCAACTGCGATATTTCTTTGAATTGCATACTTGTAAAGATTCGTAAGTCGAGTGGCTACATTGTATATTTTCGTACATTATGTACTTTCTTCATTTATTTCTATTGCAACAATTTTAACTAGAACAACCTTTTTTTTATTACAGACTGGCACAGATCTTACTACGCGACCTTACGTCCCAACAAGCAGGTTTACGATCTTCTAATCTCATCTGGGGTGTTCGCCGTTATAAACGCTGCCGTATTTCTTGTACACGCATTCTTCACCTTTAGGAAGGAGGCAGATTATTAATATTCGTGTTAAGTTGTACCCGTACTACGACATTCTTCTGATAGATTAACTATAGTTATATAATTTGATTTAGTTTCGGCTTCGGTCGCTCCACTTATATTATTTTAGTAATACGTAACTTATATTATTGTGAATTAAATAAGATCATTGCTAAATATAGTTAAATGTTTATAAATACAGTATTGCTTTGTGTAAATAATTGAATGTATTTGTCCTATCGTGTAGCTACGCCTTTCCGTATTTTCTAAAGTTTTATTCATTAATTTTAAGTCAGTTTGCCCTGTGCAGTAGCTAATGAGAAATACATATTTGTAAATTAATTATAATATCCACAATGCAGCTATATTAAAGTAAGTTTCTGGCCGAAAGTGCAAGTTGGAAGTTAGTAGAAATAGGCATTATTAGATATAAAAATATATTCCCTGATAACAATATATATTACTCGTAAACATGGGTAATAATATGCAATGGAAATATGTTTTAATTTGAATAATTAGTTCAGTAGTTGCGCGTCCACGCTAGTTTTAAGTTTCGTTTATTATTGTATTATGTTACTGAAATCATTCCGCTGAGACCAAATTGAATTAGTTGTAGGAGATGACGAGTCATCTAAATGTCTATATTATTTGTAATCAACTTTTTTGTTAATAATTAAACGAAATAACCACCGGTTGATTGATTTTAGAATTAGTTTTGTATGTTAGGTTGCAAAAAGTAAATTTCAGGATATGGAGGCATGACAGCTTAGTACTCCGGAATGGCAAATCTTTGTATTAATGTACACGGTACCAAATGCTGTGTGTCTACTGCAGTACCAAATATGATCACGGGATGTCCATAGCATGCTTGCCATTCCCATCACATAAAAAATATTGTTTTAGATTTTTATATTATTTTGTTCTATTTAAGACTATTCTTCCGAGGTTTTTAGTTGAGAAATATACTTTTCATTTTTAATTTCATTAATTATCGATAAAAACAATTGTGTATAAGAAATTAATGACGTTTTTCATATAATAAACATAACCTACATAAGATAATATTTTGTTCTTGGATAAATAGAAAATTAAAATAGATAAGAATAAAAAATATTTAACATTTTTAGGACATCATATTATAAATTGCATAGAAATCTATGGTAAATATTTTTTTAATTATCACCCATATATGGTTTATTTGTTCATTGAAATTTAAATGTTTGGAAGTTGAATTGTAATTTATGTTAAGCATTATTTTAGTTATATAATATTAAAAGGGGAGAACCAAAGCAGTAATCAGTATCCGTCCAGACGTAGTTAAGTTATTTTTCTTGCTGCTCTTTGTGTTTCTTTCCTAATTTTATCCTTAACTTAACATTACTTAATCTAACATTCCATTCTTTCTGTAAAATAATTTACTAACATAATTTTAAGTTCTTGTGAGTATTTTGATACAATTTATTATTATTTATTTAGTTGTAATTTAATAGTAGTTCTAAATTGGTTTTTCAACCGACTTCGAAAAAGGAGCCGGACGTCAATTCGGTTGTACTTTTTGAGGTATGTTATATTTTTATTACATTATGCTTAATTTATGTCTTTTATTCGGATAATATTATTAATTGCAAAAAAAACCTATGCCTAGTTGAGGTTTAGGGATGTCAAGTTTCCAATAATTAAAACTATTAGAATACCTACTTACTACATAGTTATAATCCAAATATATATCTACCAACATGTAATAAGAATAAATAAAAATATTAATCTATATTAGAGTGTAATTTAAATTTATTCGACATTATATTTATTATTGAATTAGATATAAGATTAAAACATTGCACTGTGTTGTGAATGTAGTTAAGGATATATATATATAAATGTAGTATTTAGAAATGTATATAGCAATGAATAGATATTTGTTTATGGTATTTGGCGCTAATGTTACCTTATATTGTATATCTTATTTGGTCACAGTGAGGTACTCGCGTCTTACACCCATACTTCAATAAAAAAAAATACATCCACATTCGATTTTTGAAACGCCAATCAATTAAAAATATTTATAACAATAATTATTATGAGTAGTAAATGATTTGTAACAATTAAACATTTGTTTAATAATTAAAATTGGGAAATGTTACGACAAAATACACTGTCCTTTGTTTTTTAATGTATAATTTATTCCTAATGAATTTTATTTCAGAAGATGTAGATTTTGTTTTGTAATTAATTACGAGTATATGTAGGCATAGATGTAGAAATACTAAAACTAAAATAAAAACTTTCGTCTTTTTGCATGATTATAAATATCAACTATGCCTAGTATGAATAACACGTTTTGACACATTTTTTACTTGCTTTATATAAAAAGTTACTGTAACTTGATTTTCGAATATAAAAAATTACTTGTTTGTTTCTATTTTTAAAATTTCCATTAAATATTTTTTTTCTTTTATATTTAAACAGTAACAAAAAACAGTTTTACTCCAGTATTATATTTTTGGTTGGCCTTTCGAATCTTATTTACTATTATTATAATGTACCCGTCGTAATAATAATTAAATAAATAATTATAAATGAGTATTTTTTATTATTGTGTAAGATAATCCTAGTGGATGATCCAGTGTTAATTACGAGTTACCGATGTAGATGTTTTAGTAACACTTATTTCAGTCTCCAATCAGTAATTGAATTGCCTACCTCCTAGAAAATATATATCTTTCCCTATAGGTAATAAATATTATCTATAGGGAAATATATATGACGACCTCAGTGGTCTAGCAGTCTAGCACACCGCTTTATGTCCGATGGTCGCGGGTTCGATTCCTCGCACGGCACAAACATTTGTATTCATGAGTATGATTGTTTGTATCGGTCTGGGTATTTTCTATGTATAGTATGTAGGTATGTGTTTACAAAAAAATATATCTATGTATTTGTATCAGTTATCTAGTACTCATAACACAAGATTTAGCTAGCTTAACTTGGGTCTAGATGGCGTCGTGTGAATTGTTCTGTGATTATTATGTTTCTTAATAGGTAGGTAGGAAAGATACAGCAGTAAAATTATAGTTTCCTCAGAAATAATAAAATGAGTTATTTATTGTCCCTCAGTACACTAAAATTATTTACTATCCCCTGAAAAAGTAACACAATGCATAAGAGGGGTATGAATGAGACAAATTTATACAAAGTTTTATATGCTTGCTTAGCAAGTTGAAATAGGATTGTGAAACAAAACAATACCTTTTAATAAGAAACCAATTTAAATGATTTGTAAGAAAGTACAACTCATAAACAAGTAATTATTTCAAAATTAAAAAAATAAAATATATAAATGAACAAAAATATTTGTGTCAAGAAAAACTACTTCACAAACTATTCATATACACATACTATTAGCACACAAACATACACATACACAGGGGTTTTACTACCACTATTTTCCTCTACTAATCCTACTATTTACCCTTACACTTATTCACCACATAATTTACCTCATTTATTTCATAAATATATTTCTAAACATTATTTAAAATTAGAACACAGAAGTCAAGGACTTCTTTTGAATTTATGAAAAAAAAACAATATAAAAAAAATATATTTATATTTTGATAATTTTATTGTTAAATACACAATAACATAAACATTTACTTCTTAAGTACTGTATTAAATCGCCCTTTAATTCATGATTAAGTGAAAGAAAAAGATCTCCCTATAATGAAGAGGTATGCAATGCCTGGACAAGATTTCTGTCGAATGTTTATTTTTATAGTAAGTAGGAATAAGTGCCAAAAGTAATACATGACATTATGGAATGTTCTGTTCGACGCAGAAATATATAGGCCGAAAATTATTCCTTGTCTATGGAGACTGCAGAAAAAAGTAACCTGGCTTGTAGAAAAAAAAATCTACTGCAATTTCTAGGTTAGGTTAAAAGATTCTATCGTATTCTTCTCAATGGAATGACTTTATGTCTTAGCAATGATTAAGAGAAATCACTTACCTTCTCAGCTTTAGCCAGGTAGACCCAAAGCTTCCTCCAAGTCGAGAATTTCTTCTGATCACTAAAATTGTATTGCATTTCTTTAGACGCATATCTAGTACTTAACGGCGACCGGTAGTTACAATATTCCGAATTCTGTAACTCCACTGGGGCGTCAATAGAGAACATTTTGATATTCTTATTTAATTAAAAGGCTTAATCTGTATATAAATTGATAATTTTAATTTATTCCGCGAATTAATTTCTGGCACAAACAGCTGATATTGACAGAAAAAGTTATAATTGACAGCAACTCTGAAACTGATTGAGTGACTGAGTGAGACACCACAGCTAATAACAAACAAACCGAGGTCGTGTCGTTGCCATACCCGCGAACATTGAAATTGAACTACAGGCATGATAACAAGGTTATCAAAGCCGAATCTGACGTAATTTAGAAAACAGTATTACGAAAATAGGTCGACTGTTGTTGTTACTCTAGATTACTTTACACACGTACCATTGTTAAGTTCCATATTTGTTTAAGTAGGTATCGTCGTTGATAACTTGTCATTAAGTATTTATTATTAACGCCTCGGTTTCGCACGGGTAAACATGTATTATACATATAAACATTTCTCTTGAATCAGAATCTATTGCCAAAAACTGCATTATAATCTGTTGCGTAGTTTAAAAGATCTAAGCAGTCAGCGGAAGTTACTTCATTTTATACTATGTAAAAATATCTTTATAGAATAATTATAAACATGGCCACTGCGCCATCTAGTTTCAAGCTATATAGCTTTTACAAGACAACGGATATAAATACTTAGAAATATTTTAGTTGTAAATACATACATAATATAGGTACATAGAAAATGTCAAGACCGATTAAGACAATAATACTTATGAATACAAATGTCTGTAGCATGCGAGGACTCGAACCCGTGGCTATAGGAAGTAAAGTGGTGTGCTACATCGCTAGCTCCCGAGGTCGTAATAGTATTAAATACTTTATAGTACAAAGAATAACATGTTATTCTTTGAACTTATTTTTAAGGCTATGTAAATGTGCCGCAGACTCTTCTACGGCTGATTCTGAAATAACACTGCAATGCCTGCACTAACAGTATACGCTGGCGGGGCACCAGTGGAGGATGATAGGATGAGCATAAATTCAGGTCTGCTAGCCTATTACAACAAATTCATTGTAAAACGTATACACAATTTGAGGTTTCAATTATTTGGTAAAGAGGCCCCTGATTATTAAATTGTTGATACAATTGATATAATAGTATGCTATATTTACTTTACACTTATGCCTGATTATTTTACGTACATACATACGTATACGAGATACGATTACTATATGATGCAATAATAATAATTTAGTAATATCATGTGTAATGTAGAAAACAGTTACAGCAATATCTATACAACACAGAAATAAGAACATTTGACAAATAAAAATAAATCTTTATTTACAATCAATACATTTCACACTGATGACATACATTTATATTTTGTAGTAACAATATATTTTATTTATTACAAGTCTATCTAATATTGTATTAAGGCACTTGAAAGTGTATTTAATGAACAATTTACAAATTTATCCTATACTAATTTATAAAACCAACAAACCCATATTAGTGTTTTGTCACATACTATCTAGTTAGTAAGATAGTTTGTAAAAAAAGGATAAAATTATAATGGCTAATATGGGTTCTGATAATGTATTTCTAAATAAAATGGTTATATTATGACTTAAAATTGTTATTGTCAGTTTTTTTTATTTCTTAATGATACTGGAAAGACATACAGTTAATTAAATTTACTTAATCTTTTTGTAAAAATCTGGCCTCTTTTAGTCGTCGGAATTACTTAACATTTTATGAATAAATTGAAAATACATATAAAATATGTTGAATTACTAATTCCATCAAAAGCATCGCCAAGATCGTACAGAAAACAAGATGAATAAACAAATGAACAAGAAAAGTATGTATAAATAAAAAAAAAAGATACTGAAGTTGCCAGTAAGAAAAATTGCATTAAGTTCTTTATTATTATTATAAATAAAAAACAGTTAAAATATACATCCTAAATTGGTATAAAACCCAAAACACTATTACTAAAAATAACAGCATGCAACTTAAATATTATAGAATAAAAACTCAAATATATAAAATATTTAATTCCTTAATATAATAATTTATATTAGAAATATACACCACTTTAGTCACAACCAATTATCTTGCGTTGTTCCTAATTTCAACAGTTTTCTTTTTTCATTTATTACTAGAGTAGTCAATTATTAAATTATGAGTCATATTTTTTTTATAATTGCTGGCTGTTTACAAACATTCAAATCTCTAAATATACTTTTTAATTATTTGTATTTACACATTGCATGTCAGTCATTTCAAATATTAGTATGTTTTTTTCCAAAATGGCTAGCATGTAGAATTTTTATGCTATGCCAGTGACGTCTCATTAGCAACAGCATGTGTTCATAGCCTCAAATATGCAAATAATGCACCGGGCGCAACATATATTGTTTAATTCTATTTTTTACACATTGCTGGTTTTATTAATTTGATTTATGGTCGACTAGAGTTTGTCATTTTCGTGGTTTATTTAATTATTAATAACGGAATTAATTATTTTTATTAGTTATCTTTATATTGCACTTGGGTTTGATTTTGGTATTCTCTATATACAGACGTTAGACTTTGTTTTTCAATGACTTCATCATCTTCTCAAGTTTCATAGCTTTTTGGATGTCGCCGGCTATCTTCAGCTTGCCCATCATGAATGCTGTTGTTGGTTTTAATTTGCCTATAACGATATAATGACATGAATTAATATTAAAAGTTAGTTTACGGCTCTGGATGCAAGTCCCTTGCAAGTGCAGTAAACTGTTTTAAATAAGTCAGTAAAACATACAAAATGGTCTTGGAATTGAGAAATATCGTTTTTTTGTAGTAAAATACAAATAAATGTCTATAAATTTATTAGAATAAACAACAGCGTGTGCCGACGCTTTTGTTTATTTTAATAAAAAGCATATTTCTGTACAAGTATAATATATAGTTTTCAATATCTGGTCAGATCGAACAAATCGTTCCGATACTAGAAACTTATCTACTGTTGTACGGTCTTCGTACACTACCGTCGAGCGCCGTCAGCATTACTTTCTTAACGTTGAATACAGTCATTAACAAATTTCAGTGCACTTTCGGTCGCCAAACATACCGAGCGTGCTCAGCTTACTATTTTACAATTACTCATTTCACTATTGATGATCAAATACTAATAAATTTTATACTTTAATGTGTAACTTTTTGACATTTCAATTATTATTTTTTTTAATGTTACTTTCTCTACTGGTAGTCTGGAAGATATTGCTTATCGATAAGACTGTCTTTTGTATCAGTTTATGTAATCTATCATTTTATGTGTTTCCTTTGTCTGGTGCAATAAAGAGTTTAAATAAATATTATTATATTACATTAAATGTGCAGTGTAACAAAACCATATAACTGTCTTACCAGCAAACATATCCGCAAAGTTCGCGCCTTCCATCGTTAGGGTTGCATCAGGTGGACTTTTGGGTTCACCCTGTCCGCACGATCCATCTCCATTCTTCAAGTCAATATGCCACACACCTTCTTCTTTGCCTAAAATATAATGAAAAAAAATAACAATAATTAATAAATATGTTGTGCTTAGTGCTGTTTTTTTTTTATTTAAAAACATAAGCTACTGGTACACAATTTTTAGCTACCGTAGAATAATAATAAAGTTCTTGGACAATTGACACAACGCCATATAGTCCCAAGCTAAGCAGAGCTTGTGTTATGGGTACTAGACAATTGATATAAATACTTAGATATCCTTTTTTTTAATACATACATAATATACATATAAAACATCCAGATCGATATAAACAATCATACTTATAAATACAACTGTTTGTACTGTGCGAGGAATCGAACCCGCGACCATCGGACGTAAAGGTGTACCAAAACAGCTAGACCACCGAGGCCCAATCTTGCTGCACCGAGTAAGCCAAAGACTGCGATAATGTACTTACCCTTTACATTGAACTGATAGATAGCCTGTGTCTTCTTCACCAGATCAGCTGACAGACTTTTACTGATGGACTCAAACAGTTGTGGAATCTGGCCACTTGACGTTGCTTTTGCTTCAGACTGGATAAACATATTTAACTTATTATAACAAATTATATTGAAATGAAAAGAAATAACAGTTCTATACATTATAATAGACTATAAACATAAGACAATATATCCATAACGAATATAAGTGATATATTCTTTATGGATATTAACAAAGAGTATAGACTATGATTATATGTAGAAAGATGTTGTTTTTATAATAGATTTAGATTTAAAATAAAATAATGCAAAAACAACATGCAATATTATTTGTGAATGCAATTCAATGACTAAAATGCCCTTTAAAGCATGTTTGTGCTCACAAAATAAATTATTATGAAATTCATATGTGACCTTTATTTCGATTTCATTGTGCAGTGGTTTTATTCTAATATTAGTTTTGTGTATAATTTTGTTTTCATTATAGAGGAAAATCATGCAATCAGAATGAAGAATAAGAATCAGAATGAAGAATCAGTGGCCTGGCCATAGACAATTTATAATTTTGGCCACACCTTTTTCACAGCTTGTTTTAATTGTGCTTGAGACCCGGGGTGTTCCAAAAAGAAATCCAGCAATAGATTTGGTACATTACCTGTGGACAAACAATTTGCCGAACTTCAGAAATAATATTAAGTTTCAACATAGACTTTTTAATCAATTCAGACTAGTTATGAGTCAAGTTGTGGTGTGAATAATTGAAAATCTAATAGTATTACACTTATTTAAATATAGACGTAGCCATTACAAACATCTTTTCATAACTAGATAATTTAATAAATAATTCGTATATAAAATGGCTATGACCACTGATTCCTATAAATTAAAATTAGTGTTGAATTTATAGATTAAATATTTACAAACCAAATTAAATATATTCCAACTACTGTTCTACTGCGTTTCTTTTTATTAAATTAATAATTATTGTCATTTGCATATGTTCTAAAATTCTACAATATAATATTTTATTTTTTAATAAGAAGTATGTTCTCTATTCCACTGTATGTTCTCAATATAAATGTAGTGGGATCTATTTTTACACCAATTATGACGAAGAATTGTCGCATGCTGATTTGTTTACACTATTGGCCTGTTTTAGAAAAAAAATTTGTAGAAAACAGCTTTTCTGGATTGTTTCCTATTCTCTTACATGAACACATTAATCTTTAGAACTAGTTACCCAAAGCAATAATTAATTTGCATTTAGTGAACTTTAGTTACATTATTTTTTATTGGTTAACTGTGATCTGTTATTTGAATAAATACAGACCTATCAATTTATACGTGCAATGTAGAATAATAAAGAAACAACTACACATTATAGTTTTTCTTTATTGTTTCAGAAATGTAATTTCTAGCCATGAAAACCAAATAAATGCCTTATGCCATACTATAGATTGAATGAAATCTAATTTATCAATATAATAATTATCCTAAAATTCTTAATGGTGTTTTTCTAAATCTAATACACTATATTTTTTAAAGATAAGAGACAGGATTTTCAATTAAATTGGTGGGACTGTTCTTAAATACAGATATCCAATAAAAAATATTTTCGTAACTATTCTAAGGCCCTGGAAAGCAGTCCTTTTAGTGAACTCTACATGCTTGTAAATACCAGTGCTGACAACATTGCCACACGAACCTTCTCTTCTTTGTGGTTAACCGAGGATGTATGGTAACGTCGCCTTGCAACAGTGAACACGGTCGCGCGGTGTTGGGACTTCGCGACCGGGTCATCAAGGAATCCGTCCAATAATAGATTATTCACGTTTTCTGAGATCAACAATAAGTGCTGTCAAATGACTGCTAACTACGAAACTAAGATAATTTACAGAAGGGCAGGCTGTATGGTCCAGGCATCTTTGTCTACCTTCAGGCAATTAGAAAAATAATATGAATCTAACTACAGATCATCAATCTTCTGAATAGCAGTAATTTCAAATATTACAGTAGGATATTATGGAGATTGCAGGTTGTTTTAAAAATAGTTATATCGAAATCTGGCAACATCTACAAAACCTGCCAGTATTAAAGAATTTTCAATATAAATTATTATTTAAAACTTTCTCTGTTTATCTACAATATTTTCATATTGTAGACAAATTAAATAAAGTTGTGCTACTCATTATTTGTTTAATACTATGCTTATGTTTACAATTATTTTTTTAAATTATCAACTTTGTAATATTTTTTAAATAGGAAAATTTCACATGTTTAAATACAAATGTTGCTAGTTTTGTGATAATTATGATAAATATTTACTTTGAGCGAATTAACAATGTATGTATACCAAATCGGCATGATTTCGCCGTTACATTTTTCCAAACATTTATCATAGATATTAAAACAATGAATAGTTTATATGGGTTACTTACTGGGGTCACATGCATAGGGGTCCAAATTCTTCACACCGGCTTCGGTGACCACGTCGTCATCGATCGCGAAGTTACCCGTGTAAGTTTTCGGATCCCTGCAATTATTTTAGATAGTTAGACCTAGTTTAGGTTAACAGGTTCCTTACAACTATAAACCAATGGCATTACAATTTGTATGTACATTAAATATGTAGAACTGGGATTGAATGATGCAACTATTATTTATATGATATATATAATAATAATAATCTCAGGACAATGCACATAGCGTCATCTAGACCCAAGTTAAGCTAGATAAAGCTTATGTTATGGGTACTAGATAACTGATACAAATACATAGATAATTCTTTTTCGTAAATACACACATATTATTCATAGAAAACACCCAGACCGATACGAACAATAATACTCATGAATACAAATGTTTGTACCGTTACAGGAATCGAAATCAAGAGGACAGCAAGTAAAGCGGTGAGCTTAACCGCTAGATCACCGAGACCGTAATTATTATAGTGCATATACATACTTGCATAGCATAAAGTAAGCCGCGTCCGACACTATGTCGACTTTCCGGCTGGTCGACGTGTCGCCTGTCAGCATGTCGATGGCAGCTGTTGCAATAGCTGGAAAGAAATATAACCGTTATATAACACACATTTTTATAAGCAGACTTCAAAATAGACAACATTGCAATATGGAAAAAAATAATTAAACTCTTTATTTTATAATAATACCAGCTGTCCCGGCAAACGTTGCTTTGCCGTATAAATTATAATAGCTATTAAAAAATAGGGGTTGATGGTAGAAGGATGAAAATTTGGGGTTGTATGTATTTTTTAAAGCCACATTATAAATAAATAACAAAAAAAGTTACGGGTGGACAACCCTCATCAATATATAATATAGGGGTATAAAAATATATAGTAGCCGATTATCAGACTTACTGAGTCTGAAAATTTCATGAAAATCGGTCAAGCCGTTTCGGAGGAGTATGTTAACTAAAATTGTGACAGGTGAATTTTATATATAAGATTTTGTACAAGTCTGAATAAATATGGATAGAATAGAATAGAATAGAATAGAATAGAATAGAATAGAATAGAATAGAATAGAATAGAAAAGCCTTTATTAAAATAAACTTATATTCAAGCACTTTTTAATAGTCATCACTTATTTTTTGAACCTACCGCTCACTCGGAAACCGTCTCATATATTATATATGCTAGCTGTCTCATCATTACATAGTATAAAACAAAGTCACTATCACTGTCAATCCGTCCCTATGTATGCATATATCTTTAAAACTACGCAATAGATTTTGAAGCGGTTTTTTTATAATAGTGTTTCAAGAAGAAGGTTTATATGTATAATACATGTACACCCGGGCAAAGCGAGTAGCTAGTATAATATAAACTACCAACTAAAAACTAATTCATGTTTTGATAATTACTTATACAATGCAATGGATAGTGTCCTTACTAGCTTTTTATGATTAGTAGACATAGTACATTAAACTTAGTAAATCAGAGACTTAAATAAATTATATTAGATAGAAACTATTTCCTGAATCTTATATAAAAAGCTTGATCTCATTAGTTCAGTATTAAAGAATGTAGGTTAGTTTAAGTAACACATATATCAAGACACTAAAATTCTTACATACGTAAATCTAATAAGTCCAGCTTGGTAGTTTCTCAGTATAGCACACCACCTGACTCCTTATGGTCGCGGGTTCGATTCAGCGCAAGATGTAAACATTTGTATGTAATAGTATGATGGTTTATATTTGTCTGGGTGATTGTTATACATTTATTTAAAATACATATACACGTATATTGTAATGCATACAAAATATACACATGTATGTATTTTTTTTAATATATTTAAATATTTCTATCAGTTGTCTAGTACACATAACATAAGCTATGCAGTATCTTAGGACTACATGGTGCTATGTGCATTGTCCAAGGTTATTATTATTATTAACCTCCTTTTTTTTTGGTAAAAATAAATATGATAAATAATACGATACCTGTGCGCGGCCATAGAGCATTTACTCCAACGTTGTACTGCTTAAATTCTTCCGCCATTCCCAACACGCACATTGACATACCATATTTGGCCATTGTGTATGCTACGTGAAGAGAAAACCTAAAAATAAAAGGAAATTAAAAAAAAAAAGGAAATTATATCAGATGAGTCGACAAACCGAAATCAAAGGATTTTTATTTTTGAGTACCAGAGTTTCACTTATTTGGCCGCCAAGCAGTTTGCTTTGTAAGTTGTATTTCGGTTGAATGGTAAGACTGTAGCGTGATGGTATCAACTGACCATTGTAGCGTTATGTATGATGTGATGTGGTATCACTATTTAATTTATTTCCTGCATTAACTAAATATAATAATAATAATCTATATATGTCTCAACTAATAAACTATTAGAATCATTGCTTATAATACAATGAAGGTATTAATCGAGACCAAACGGTATACAATTCAGAGGGGTCAGTGAGTCGAGCCTTCTGCTATAATTGTACTATATTAGTAAGTTTATTTAATAGTGTAGTACATAGCTTATTAGTAACACGATTCGACGCGGAGTCGTAAAGTGGACGTGAACGTTAAATCTAAGTTAAAGAATTGGAGAAGGGTGCCAAGTGTTGACAATGTACATAATATTATAAGTATTCACAGGCACAAGACAAGGGCGAAAAATGACAGAATAAAAATACCTTAGTCCTGCGGAATGTCAATGCATATGACTTACTATATGACTATCATTACATACAATATGATCTTTATTGCTATTCATGTATATAAGTTATTTGTTATTACCAATAACATAAAAAGAAACATTGCAATATTTTTTTATGATATTGGAAACAAGTTACTTGGAATAAATTCTATATTATTAATTTAACACTCACCAATAAGGGTTTAAATTAAGGGGAGGAGATAGATTTAGGATGTGAGCATGGTTGCTGTTCTTCAGATGTGGTAGACACAGTTTTGATCTGAAATAAAAGCAATACACATTTTTAATTTATTTACTATTCTGTACATATACAGAACAAAACTACACATATATGGTCCATACAGTAATTAACATTTTTTCCCTATGCATTCAAACTGTCATCAATCAAATAAATTTTAGAAATTACAGCTTAACCTTACACCTTAAACCTACAGCTTAAAAATTCCTTATATATCATTGACTATATTGTAGTAATATATGAACAATGCCTTATTAATTTGCTTCCCTTACACAGTATAATAATAATATTTCATTGCACGGGTCTACATGAATTACACATATAAACCTTTCTCTTTAATCACTATGTTATATGTATGCTAAACACTGCATTAAAATCTGTTACGTAGTTTAAAATATCTAAGCGAACACAGCGGAATCGACATCAGTTTATATTATGTAAAGATTTTCACTTTAATATAATTACTACTTAGGCCTTATTATTATTGTTAAGATAGTTTTTTATATATTATATTTAGCATTAATACTAATAATAATTTATGCATTAAGAATACAAGTTGTGGCTAATCTCTGTGATAAATTTAATTACGTTAATATGTCATTAATTAGAGATTATCAATCATTAAACCCAATAGATCTCTGTTAATTAATTATGTCGATATAATTTATTATCTGTATATATGTAATAAATACATACAGTCCTTCAGTTCAGAGTTTGCGTTTCTGACAGATCGGACTCGAATGGGCGATGTAACTTTGAACTAACGTACAATTTAAGGCAAAATTTTAAATTTCTTTTATTTGCCTTATTATTGAGTGATGACGTCAAAAATTTAATAATTATTCCAACTTACAATACTCTAAAATTATGAACTATTTAACAAATATAAAAACAATAGTTTTTAAAAGTCAAATCACATCGAACTGCGCTGCTTCAAGGTTATGTCAACTGTTTGTTTTTGTAGTGATGTGACCAAATAACCTTGAAATAGCGCAATTGTACGTCAGTTCAAAGTTACATCGCCCATACGATCCCGACCTGTCAGAAACGCAAACTCTGACGGGCGGCCTTTAACATTATTTTTATGCTAAATTGTCTAAAAATAAAAACCCCAATGAACCCGCATTGTTTATGGAATTTGAATGTTAAACAAGACAATGGAACTATTGTGTAGTTTATTATATTCTACTGTATATAATTATTTTTAAATTCTTAATCATATTTAATCAACTGTTGGAGAGCATGTTTTTCGTTAAATACAAGGTCCTCGCATGTTTTGTGTGACTTTGACATCGCATGTTATTATGTATTTTATATTTTAATTAAGCAAATATATATATATATATATATATATATATATATATATATATATATATATATATATATATATATATGTTTTAACCAATTTAAAAAAAGTTTTCTCAATTACCTTCTTGTTTATATGCATTTTTTATAACACTTAGTGGTGCATTAAAGGACAATGTAATAAAGATGATTTGATAATGATTTTTTTTCTATAATTTTTTGGATGTAGTAAAATTCACAGAAAAAATTTATCATCATTGGATTTTTATATATGAACGCATAGAGCACAAACAACAAAAGTTTATTGCTAGTTATAAAGATTAGTAAGTTAAGATTAAGAGAAAATTACTTCTAAAGCCGTCTTTATGGCTTAATTTTCACAAAGTCAATATCTAATACATAAAATTCACGTGTCACAGTGTTTGTAACAAAACCACGCCGGAGTTCGGACCGTAGAGGAGCTGTTCTGAATTTAATTTCAACTTTTTCTTAAACTTCACCTTTTCAACCACTGGGGTTGAAGTTTGTAAAGTACCCCACAACAGAACAACAAACTTTAGGTTAAATTTCGTGTGTAGAAGGGATATACACATAATTTAACCTAACTTCATCCTTCTACCATCAACCTTTATTTTTTAATAGCAATATTAATTTATAAGGCAAAACAACCTTGTGGGTCAGCTGGTAAAATACACATTATTGTATCAGTTGGCTTTACTCAAGGGAAATATTGTATGTATATGCAAATGTATTCACCATTATTATTATTTTAACAAAACACATGCAAATACGGAAAAAACTTTTGTTAGTTAGTTTGTTTTATTTAAATAATTTCATTAAAATATGTTCTAACTGGCTAATCATAAACATCTTTTTATTCTAAATAATTATATATATAGTTCTGTTGTACAATTTCGTTTTTCCTTCACTTCTTGGCAATCTTATATATAGTTTCTTGTATTTTCTATTTAGCTATATACATATAAACAAAAAGAAATACTTACGCTAAGAAGGTGCCCGGAGTGTTAATATTATGCATCAGGTCGTATCGTTTCATGTCGGTGTGCTCAGTATCAGTTAGTGTTATAGCTGATGCATTATTCACTAATATATCAATACCATTAAACTGAAAATACGATAAGAATTTAATTAATAACAAGAGATACAATAACGGCCCAAGTCTAGCGGTATAGTATACGTTTTACTTCCTAGGGTCGCGGGTTCGATTCCACGAATGGGACAAACATTTGTATTCATGAGTATGATTGTTTGTATTAGTCTTGGTGTCTTCTATGTATATTGCGTATGTACTTGAGTATTTGTATAGTGCTCTTGGAGGCCTTATCAGTTATCTAGTAGCCATAACACAAGCTCTGCTTATCCTGCGACTAGAAGGCATTGTGTGAATAGTTGTAGATTATTATTAATGAAGACGGACCGAAAGTAAAAAAAAAAAAAACTATCAAAAGATATTAAAGAAAAGCTAGATCTTGTCTGATAATAAAGATGTGCAAAATTCCTAATCGTCATAGATTTGTGGAATTCTGTCATCAATTGTTCTGTCTGTCCTAGTTATATGCAATAAGCAAGCACTGCTTGCTGACCATCTATAAGACTTAACGTTCATACTTATGAATGAAAGATGTAAATCTACTTATGTATAATTATATGTAAGTTTATACACATATATAAATGAACGTCTCATCCTCTTTTTTTTGGACTACTCTAATGCTGTTAGTCGCAGCTGGCCGTTACAGCTTCACCGGACGATAGGGGGCGAGTGCAGATGGCACTCCAAACCCGAGGAAGGACTGGAGTGGCTGAAGGCTAACTCCCGCCTGACGATTACGACTTTAGTGTGAGGGCAGCCCTAGGGGTTCGAACCTCGGCTCAGGCCGTCGTAATTTCTCCTTTTGTACTGATCGGAGGTGCAGACGGGGGATCAATCGATGGGGGTCTTTCATATATACGATTCAGCATTACATAAAGTAGCCTTTATCATCATATAACTACTTATCGATGGATCACTATCATATTATAAAAAGTAACAACCTTTGCCTATAGACATGAAGACCAGACATTATATTTTGTATAAAATGCTTGTAGTGCCCCTTATACATCATTTCAAAAGACTAAGATCCATGGCCTGTAATTAAACTGCCATATCTCACCTTTCAAAGAGGAGCTATAAAGCAAACAGTTTAGTGGCAGAAACAGGTGAAAAAGATATACCAATGCTGATGACTTTGGAAAAGTCTATGAAAACATATATATAAAAAAAAATGTAGTCACCTGTTTAACAGCAGCATCAATAGCATTTTGTATCTGTTTTTCATCCCTTACGTCCACAATACATGGTAGAGCTTTACCTCCAAGTGCTTCAACTAAAAACCAAACCAAGTCAATTCATGACAGATAATAAATCTATATTCATATCAACATATAACTAATTAAGATATGTTAATTAATATAGAAACTAGCTACTCTTCCTGGCTTCGCCCGGGTGTATATATATTATACATATGAACCTTCCCCTTGAATCACTCTGTCTATTGCGAAAAACTGCATTAAAATGCATTGTATAAAAGATTTAAGCAAACAGACAGTGGAAGCAACTTCAATTTATAATATGTAAAAGATAATTAAACTCTCCAACTGAGCTATGAAAATGAAAAGTAAATTTACTACTAAATAATATAATTACTTCCAATTAATAATAAATAATCTTTATTGTAAATTTAATAATTGGTTCATTGTTATAATTCTATAACATGTTATTTATGTGGATAATCTTTGACATAAGTTCAAAGTCCAAAGTAAGAACCAATTTCAAGGGAACTACAAGATCACACAGGAGAAAGTTTATGGTGGTTTTATTAGGAATTTAAATGCACTTACTCTCTTCAGCCGCTGTGTAAATAGTTCCTGGAAGTTTTGGATGTGGTTCAGCAGTTTTAGCGGCAATAACAACGTTGGCTCCATCTTGTGCAGCTTTCAGGGCTATCGCCTTACCGATACCACGAGAAGCGCCCGTTATAAACAGCGTACGTCCCGCTAGTTTTCTAATAAAAGAAGTAAAAAGTAAGAAATACGTGAAAGTGGAACAATAAATTATGTTACAACATTTGATATATTCACCCCGTATTAGCCACTAAACTCATGTTTGGTGAGTGTTATAACACGGTATTGACTGATAAGAGTGGCAGATTATTTAATTCTAATTAAGTTTATTTATTACTGTTCAATTGTAAAGGTTGCGATAATTATTTATAATACATTCAACGATTACAACCGTGTGTAACGGTGTAACCGTAAATTATGCACAATGATTTGAGTGACTGATTGAGTGATTGATGACTGACTGCTTTTTTTTTACTGATATGTTTTACGACTGTGGATGGAAGTCCTTTTTAGCCCACCTTAACAAATATACACATAACAAGTTATAACTCGGAGTTTTACAGTACGAAATACAAAAATTAAGGTTAATGTCCAACATAAGTTAATTAGAACTGTTTCATCTGACATTTCATTGTTTTATTCTAACGAACTTATCTAGAAAAAAGACTTAAAAATAATCACAATTTCTTCAAAGTACTGGTAACATATTTATAGATGACTGACTGATTGTGACAAAGTTGCCACTCCTAGTAAAATATATATAGCCAAGAAATCATAATGAAACTCGCTAAATACCACTATACAAAGATTGAATTCAATGAACCTTATATTATGGATATTTTTAAAGCAGGGATGTTATGGATATGAAATTTAGGATTAGGATATAGTAATGATTATTATACTGGATACGGATACGGATGCGGATATGAAATTATTTCGGATTATCCGTTAGTTTCGGATAATTTCGGTTACGGATATTATTTTTTAAGGAATTTCAAAAGTAAAATACAAATAGTTAATAAAATGGTTACATAACGTGTCTCAATTAGGCTCCGCCCCTATCCGATACTATCCGAAACTTCATTTCGGATTCGGTTACGGTTACGGATATTTTTTTATATCGGATATCCGATAGTTTCGGTTACGGTTACGGAGCTCCCTAACATTCCTGTTTTAAAGTTAAAATATGACTTCCTTATATAAGTTATTGTAATTGATTTAAGTTAATAATTACTAATACATTGGAAGTTGGGATATGTGACCAATAATAATCCACCATCTCATTAGATAGAATGTTTTTTATAAGCGTTTCCATTACTAATTAGTGTTATTTATGTCAATAAAAATAGCCCTCAGTTTATTAGGCCCCAAAAGTAATCCACTTAATAAGCTCTATTTGCGCTTTAAAGGCACTGATGACAACAGTGTTCCCTATTCTACGATTTCAGATTCCGTATGTATTTCCATCTATTTTGAGAACAAAATCACGGTTCAGAGCAAACAAACTTCCGCGTTTATAATTAATATTAGTAAGAGTCGTTTTTTATATTACGATAACGATTTTGTCTGATGTTGAAATAGAAATTAACCAGCTTTAGTGAAGGCAGGTAGGGCAATTTGTATCACCAAAAAATAAAATATTATTTGTAAAAAAAAAAATGAAGGATGAGATTAGGGTAGGTATAACGAAAAGAAATCCGTAGATTTGAAATACATTTATTTTGTGCATCACTTCACACTCCAACTCAATCTAAACTCTAAAATACAACACCGGATAGGGTGAATAATTGCATAATATTCTAAAATAAATCTATAGTTTAATAATATCATAAGACATTTATTAGGCTTCATTACAATTGCAAACTTTTTAAATTAAGTATGGCTCGAATCGTTTCATTTGTTTCCAATTTTCAATATAGGTTTTTATACTCCATTCTAATTTACACTCCTCTGTACATTGGCACTAACTACATAATGTACACTGCGAAATTAAAATGTTAACATTTTATTTTTGAGTATTACAATAATTTAATAAGTACTTAATAATAATATGGTTTTTGCTCTTTCAATTGATGTAACGGAGGTACTAATGTACATACCGGCATTGAGAAACGCAAATATATAACCTTTTTATTAGAGATCATAAAATGGGATATTAGAAAAATATAAAGAGCAAATTAATTCAATTCTACATATTTTTTTTAATAATAAAAAAGGCGACACTTATACGAGTATATCGAACAGCAAAATATATGAATCTACTTAAAGATCAAACATCTTAAATGTTTATTATTTACACAAAAATAGTTTTATTATATTATTATGAATTTTTCGTATTTACTATACACTATACTATATTGTAATCAAACATTCTGTAAAACTGCCCCTCTGATTATGTAGTTAAATTCTGAATGTCCATTGTTTATAAAATGTTTCAGGTAAATCCATTAGAAATAAGATATAAAATACATATTTTATTTTTGTTTCATTGTAGGCAAAACCCTGTTTTCCTAAGTGATATGAATAGATACATATTATCAGGAAGGATTTAAATTAATTAGGCACTTTGTTTCGAGTCAATAATGAAATAGATAGAAAAGGAATAATAACGTAAAAAATATCTATTTACGAATTGTGATTTTAAATTCGAGCAATATCGTAATAACTTTCCGCTTGCCTTGTATAGTTCCTGAACGAATAGGTGGAAAAGAGCTCCCAACGCCGTATTATGCGAACTAGTTCACAGATCTTTCACCTCAAGTTCGTCAGTTCTAGTGATAAAATTAAAGCTCTTGTTAAAAAAATATTAATTAGTCTGTGACGCAGCATAAAAATTGATTGCATTAAACTTGAGGTTTAAAAAATGCTATATTTATATTTATAAAAAAAAAAAAAACACTTCTACGCGTAGAAGTTGGCCGTTGACCTAACCAAGCGCCTTTTTTAGACTGAAGTAGGGAAGGAACGAACTAGCTGGCGGAAGATCTGAGAAATAAACAGAGCGCTCAAAGTCGCGAACTATTTTGCACAAGACTACTTTCCACAACGCTACTTATAGACTATTAGATAGATTAGGTAATTGCCTACCTAATATAGAACGACAAGAATTTGAGTCCATCTAGACTGGATAAAAACTATTACAGTAAGGCTAATAAAATATCTAGATAACGTTTACGAAAATCGTTCAATATCTTCTCTTTAAATTTCTCTCTTTGCATACATAAGCGACATATTTTACAATGAGAAGCACCATAAATTCTGTTTTACTTTCATTATTCTCTATTAATTACTCACAACTTAAGACTTAACTATTTAAAGCATCAACATAATTAGAATTGGCACCAAAATAATATACTCGTATAGTATCAATTTATAGTTTCTATCTAATGAAAACAACGATATATCCTGTACATAACTAATTCACAACACACTCATAAGTCTATATGTAAGCTGGTTGTTTAGCTGAATGTTGTAAAGCCGCTAGGACATCGTGTTTGAGCCTCACATATAAACGCCCTTTTCGCCATGGGTTTTGTAATTGAAGCGGTCTAAAATCATCTCTAAGACACCGTTCCCTCGCGCCGATAACGGCGACCAGACAGAAATCTTGAAGTTTCTCAGGGCCATATACTGGGCCCGCTTTTCCTTTTAACACGGCAGCCATGTTGAGTTGTTTCACAACTAAGTCGATAACTTCACGGGCTGACGTACGAGGTGTCACATGTAGTTTCAGTGATGTACCAGCCGCTAAACCAGTTTCATATGCAGCGTAAACCTGGAAATAAATAACGGTTTGTTTATCATTTCATGTTCTTCTGTAGTATTATTAATTTGTAACATAAAATAATACTGGGACATTACAACATATTTTTTAATACAAGTCTAATAAAGTGGTATCATATTACTAGTATCTAGTACATTAAGGATCCTTTTTAGGAATGAATCTAGAGCAAAATTAAAATAAGGAGTATGAGGATATACATGCCTTCATACTTTACGTTCTTCATACTACGCTTTTATAAATGTTTAGTTTTTTTATTATTATCTTTGCGTGAATGTTTTAAAGAATCAAATATTCAACGTTTCTTCTCAATATATCTACGAAAATATTATATATGCCAGAAAAAATATTAACAGTTTTAAAAAAGTAGGTGATTACACTAATAAAAGCTTACGTAATGTCAACAAACTAGTTTTACCTAAGTGCCGTTTGACGAAAGTTAGTAATTCGTTTTATGGAAATTGCGTAAGGTTTTACAACAAACTCCCAGAGTCTGTACTCAATTTGCCAATAAAAAAATCAAATGTGTTATAAAATATTTTCTTTGCAAAAAAGCTTATTACAAAATTGAAGAATTTATAAATGATAATAATGTTTTTGTAGAAAATAACTAACTTAAAATTCATAGCGCTGACAATGTTATCTGATTGAACAGAGATTAAGTGCGTAGCGGTTTCTGTGTTGATTGTCGCATGCCTAATCCTTGTTGTTAATTAAATCAATATTTATTTAAAAGAGCAACAGACAAGTTTCTTGCTCATTCTTCTTGTGATGAATCTGCATTCCGAATAAGCGGTAGAATAAAAAACTTGACTATTCAAAAGTGCTTATATTAAGTTTATTTGAATAAAGATTATTTCTATTTCTATTAGTAGATGAAATATCTCACCTGCAATATACCTGGTTGGTCAGGAGGTCGTTGATCTGAAGCTGGATTAACATGTTCTTCGCTGTCACTCCTCTCATCAGTCTTAGGAACCTTATTGTTATATTCGACGTCTTCTTGGGTCTCCAACAATGGTTGTCGCTTCACACATAAATTTGTTTTTGGGTACATTTCTTGACCAGTATCCGTGTAATCGACGTCGGATGATTTCACATTGGTCATGCTCTTGGACGCGATTACGTTACACGAAGTCCTATAATGCTTTCCCTGCGGACGGATTTTTAATGGAACTGATGTTATTGGACAGCTTTGGCTTTCTGAGTCACTCGACAGACTCTGGGCGGATTCGGAGACGTTGCATTTGGAGGCTCTCATACTTATCATGCTCCCTGGATAGTAACCTTTCACTGTCAGTAGGGGACTTGAGGTGTTTGATACGCTAGTATTAATACTGTGTGGACGAGGTTTTTGCTCCACATTTTCGTTTTGTAGCACTAAGGTGCCTTCACTCCGAGAAGGTGGTAAACGATTACTAGTATGAGATGCATTAGATTTTATGTCAAACTGCGAATTGCTGCTCACGTAATTATTGCTCATAGGACTCGATTGGGTGAATTGAGAATCAGCACTGCTTTTTCTACTCGAATATTGGTTTTCAGCATTCAAATATTGCGAACTAGTTAGGTTAAGTGTTGATACAGATGTCTGTCGGGGTGCCAAACTTAGTTGCTGTTCAGATTTACTAAATTCTGGGTGTAAATTCGCATGGTTCCCGTTGCCAGCTGGTCCAGGCCACGACCCTCGTCCAGGTGACAATTTGGTTATTTTGCCATCTCTCGCAGGTATTTGAAGGAAGTCTACTTTCAAGTTGGAATCTGTGTAATTGGTATCGCTACTATCAGGATATTCTTTGTTTAATTGTGACGCCGTCTTATCGAGTATATATTTCAGGAGTATACCAGAACTTGACACCGCTTTATCTTTATCCCTCGCGAAGCCTATTAAATCCATAAGCCACCGTTCTGCTTTCCACACTGTGTTAAGATTATTTTGAAGGTCTTCTAATTTACTCAATCGTTCTTTGGCTGTTTGCATTTCTGTGCAAGAGAATGCCTCTCTATGGGAATGGGCGGCTAAGGCTACGTCTAATTCTAATATACAACTAAGTTTGGAGTATTTGTTTAGGATATTCGTATGGTACGTCTGCAGGTGTATCATTTCGAATGCCTGGATGGGTAGGCTGAGCAAATCGCCTTTTTGTAGGAGTATCTCTTTTTGACCAGGCACTGAGCAGGCTTGTTCTGCTGGTGGACATATCATTACGAAACTGACATCGTTATTAAGTTCTATGACTTCGAGATCATATATTCGGTGGGCGATAACACATTCGATGGGGATCTCCATTTCCTTGAAGAGTCGTCGTGCTGCAGACGCGATCTGGTCTAGGAACATTTCTTGAGATTCTGACGGTTTCTCCGGACTGTCGCTGATCGGTACAAGACTGTTTCTTGGCTGAACTTCTTCACTGTACACTTTGCCAGATTGGTTTCTTAGGTAATCCCATTCTTCGCTGTAAAAGAGCAGAAATAATGAAAATAATGAAATATGATTACAAAAAAAATATTTAAGTAGGTATAATATTTCTTATTGTTGTCTAGTACCCGTAACATAAGCCCTACTTAGAACTAGATGGCGCTGTGTGATTTATCTACGGTCATTATTATTATTACATACTAGCTGTGCCCGCGGTTTCATCCGCACGAAATTTATAGTCAATGTATATTCTGATGTACAAATTACATTATTGTAAAGGTTCATTAAAATCCATTCAGTAGTTTTTGCGTGAAAGAGTAACAAACATCCAACCATAAACACACGATAAACCACAGTCACATACGTCCGCGTTTAAAATACAAAATTAATAATAATTATTATTATCTCAGGACAATTCACATAGGACCATCTAAACCCAAATTAAGCTAGCTAAAGCTTGTGTTGTGGGCACTAGATAACTGATACAAATATATAGATATTTTTTTTTTGTAAATACATACATATTATACATAGAAAACATCCAGACCGATACAAACAAACTCATGAATACAAATGTTTGTGCTGTGTGAGGAATTCAGCCCGCGACCTTCGGAAGTAAGGCGGTGTGACCGCAGAGCACCGAGGCAATCAAATTAGTTAAGATGGTTGGCAGTTAGAGATAACTTACGCAGAGATGTGCGGGTTGTCTCGCACCCTTGTGTGCGGCGGCACGTTGGGGGTGCGAGCGGGCGCCACTATTCGTACCACTTCCACAGACGACTGCAGCTTTAGATAACCCAGGTACAACCCTCGGGGCAGCTGAACTCGAGATACCTGATACAATAATAATAATATTTCAATATTATACATAAACATAACTACTTCCTATCTGAGAGAAATGATTTATGAATGGAAAGGTATACCAGAATGTAATAAAATATACATATAAAATGTATAAAGGAAAGACTTCTTGTATATATACATTTTTCTTTATATATGTATATATATACACCATATATATACATATATATAAAATATCGCCACTTTTGAATTACGCAACGGATTTTAATGTAGTATTCAGAGTGATTTTATATACAGATTCTATAAACAGTCTATGGACTATTATCACTGAGGGAAGGAGGAAGTGGTAATTGAAATTTTAATCATATATGTATCAATATGTTCTCAATATATTTAGAAAACGCCTGATGGCATTCTTTACTGATCGTCGCATTGATTAGAGATATTGAGGCGACGCAATTTAATAATTTATAGTAACATATAAAAACAAAGAAATACAGTCAAATAATATATATATTTAATAACTAACTGGCCCTTTGTGTCATTATCATCATCATCACACTTACTTGATATGTATTTAAATTATAGCCTATGTGATGTATAAACTATATTATTGTAAAGTTTGGTCAAAATCAGTTCAGTTGTTTTCGCATGAAAAAAAAACATCCATTCATATTCACAAATTTTCACATTTATAACACTAGTAAGATATATTTACTAATATGTCTTCAATATATTACTCAATATACCTGATGGTAGGCGATCTGATCGTGCACGGACGCCATCAGCAGCTCCCCCATGGTGTTGTCGTCGCTGAGTACGCGTCGCCGCAGCCTGTTCACAGCCGCCCACCGCGAGTTCAGCGCCGACACACACTTGGCCGATTTGACACTCGTCACCACAGATATCACAACCGTTCCGTGTGAATCGCGCAGTGGCTTGTGATATAATTGTCCTGATAAACGTAAGAAGATGTTATTTATGTATTTTTTGGGACGGGCAGCAGTAGGAAAGAGAGATGTGAAGAGGTAACACCAGTCGTGGCTTTATATTTATATATATATTTATATTTTAGATATTTACAAATGATACACATTTTTGTTCCGAAATGACACGCTTGTTATAAGTCCATGAGTAACACAAAATATTTTATGTTTGTATGTGTTTAATTGAAGTATTTGGTCTGATATATTATATAAGACTCACATATCTCAATACTTGAATATAAATAAATATATAATAATAATTATAATTCCATAAATAATAACAATAATTCCAGTTACATAAAAATATGATGTACAGATATACGAACCTAAGTCTTGTATGCAGAGAGCGGACTGCATCTGCGCAGCTGCTGTGAGTAATTTCAATCTGAAGTGTATAGAGGAAGACGTGTGTTTCTCCATATCCGCTCGAAGACCTTTCACATCATCCCAACAACATGACACCTGGAATTAAGCGCAAGTTTAGTCATTACATAGCGTGTATTATATATAATGTATACGTTTATAATATATTTTATATTTGAATACCTTTATTTGAATAAAGATTTTATTTATTTCTTTAATACAGAAACATGTGTACCAATTTATTGAAGGAAGGATGACATTCACAGAAGTACAAAACTGTGTTGCGAATATTGACGCCTTCTATCGAGTTTATATAATTCCAAAATATACATGCTATGACGATGCCCACATAACGATAGTCTAATAAAATTTATAATACTTTTAAATTTACCAAAAACAAAGAGAATTGAACTTATAAACAAAACAAAAAGAGCCTATGCCTGATTTTGATATGTAAGCAAAAAAAGCATTGTGTTTGTGAATGTGTGTGTGTGTTTGTGTGAGAGAGAGGGAGTGGGTAGTCTATGATTATTTCTATTTCAACAAATTGCTAAATTAAAACTGTCTGTAGATCTTAGTACCTTCATTAGCCAATGGAAGTCAGCATAGATGCAAGTCGGGTAGGTCTCATCCACTTCGATGACAGGCAGGAACTCCTCGCTAGTCACCAGCACCTTGTCTTCATGGTACAGAATGCACGCCAAGTATACACCTCTGAAAGTATTAGTTTTTTTATAATACAATTATTAATTTATAACTATTTAATTTATATTTATTCATCACATCTTGCGCCATCCACCACCTTCTGTCTTTTCTTCTCTACCCAAAGGTTGTCTGGAAGTAATCGCTTAAGCGACAAGACCGCCTTTTGTACCTAGATACTATGAATATTGTTTGGCTTTGTATTTTTTATTCTATTTTATTTTTCTTATTATTGACGGCCTCGGTGGTCTAGCGGTTTAACACACCGCTTTACTCGCCATTGTCGCGGATTCGACTTACACAGGCACAGTACAAACATTTGTATTTATGAGTATGATTGTTTATACTCACGAATACAAATGTTTGTACCGTGCAAATAATCGAACCCGCAACAACCTGAAGTAAAACGGGATGACTCAACACCGAGGCTGTCAACAAAGAAGAAATAACGAGTTCCGAGGGGTGCAGAAACAGTACCTATAGTGAAAAATAATATAAATAATAATTACCTCCGTAGATTCTTCTGGAACTTGCTAGCCGCTGTAAACAGCTGTCGTATAGTGGCGGTCTTCTTGCGGGAGGCCCGGGGCGGAGGCGCCGGTGGCCGTGAGCGGGCGCCCGCTGCAGCGCTTGCGAGCGCTTCCAGCGCTGCGGCCGCTCCACCGCTTTCACCGCGTATAGCTCTGCTTGATACATCACGCCAGCCTGGCGAAAAAAGTCAAAGTTAAGATCATTTATTGAGGACACTTGCCAGTTACATACGTCAATTTTTGAAATCATGATTCGAGTAATGAATGATCTGGGTTTTGATTTTGGCGACTTGATTTAGAAAATGAATGGAATTATTCATACAACATTATATTTTTTATGATTAGTTTATTATAAATCCTATCGGATTTATTTGATATAATGGAAAAAGGATTTTCAAATGTGATTGGTAGTTTTAGAGATATGCCCATCAAACAGCCAAAGCAGGGTCAACAACCCTTTAACTTCTGCATCAGCTGCGCGTAGCCACAATATGCAGTGTAGTGATTAATCATTTCAATAATGGAATCTTTCTCTCTCGTTTCCTTTCGGCTGAACGTCTATGTGAAGATTTTCCCACACGTTAATAAAATGGTCTCTATAAAGGGTAAATAATTGTACCTATACAATATAGATATAGTATATTCCTATATGAATAAATAAAATGAACACTCACTACTGGGCACAACGCTCCTTGGCACGGAAACCGTAAACGGCCCCCAGCCCTTGATGTTCCCGGCGGAGGCTCTGAAGAAGTACCGGCGGCCCCTGGTGAGGCCGGCCGCCAGCACCCTGGTGCCGCTGTTGGCGCCGGTGGCGGCCACGTCACAACTACCACACACGTTAGAAAAGTCCGCGCGCGATGACCATTCAACTGAAATTAAACATTTTATATATTTTAAATCACAGTAATCTTACTATTAACATTATAAACGGGAAAGTTTGTGAGTATGGATGGATGTTTGTTACTCTTTCACGCAAAAACTACTGAATAGATTTTCATAAAACTTTAGAGTAATATAGCTTATACATCAGAATAATATATAGGCATTTTATATTGAAATTAAACGTGGGTAAAACCGCAGGCACACCTAGTAACAATATAAACGCGAAGGTTTGTGAGTATGGATGGATGTTTGTTACTCTTTCTGAACTTTATAGTAATAAAGCTTGTACGTTACAATAACACATAGGCTATAATTTAAAATATATTATGTCAATTGGGCGAAATATACTGATAAATGTTAAATATGTTTGATGCAGACGAAGTTGCCCAGGTCAGCTAGTCAGTAATAAATACACAGTAACGAGTAGGAGGCATACGATAATCAATATATGACACCGCTACGCACTCATTCTTTGTGCCATCTGATAATATTGTCAGCTCTATGAAATTTAAGTTTTTCTATAAAAACATTATTATCGTTTCCAAATTCCAGACTAGCTACCAGCCTCGGCTTCACAGGGGTATTCATGTATTTTACATATAAACCTTCCTCGCGTAGTTTACAAGATATTATTAGTAATATTTTTTTTGTTCCGTAGATAAATTCGTGGTAGATTAGTTTTTTTTAACAGGGTACAATAACTGTATACAATTATAATGCAAGAATTACAAGCAAAGGAATAACTTTATACTTCTATTATTTCATGTCGCGCTATTTATAATATAACATACAGCTTTGTTTAGTCTACACTTTTACAGTGTGTACAAATTACGCATAGCGTTAACAAATACAGTACACCCATTATAGCTATACATTTCCCATAGCAAGATACTGTTCAAACTTGACATAATAAGCCTCGGGGTAATTGAACAATGAGAAAGTGTAGCGACAATTGTAATAACTTTGTTACACTTGTTGTTACGTAACTCATTGTTATTTTAGTCCTTGTATTTAGGTAGTGCTTATACGAACGCAAATAGTATTATTAATAGTTTTAAAAAGTGTAACAATGCTTTTGTTTATATGACGGCCTCGGTGGTCTAGTGGTTTAGCACACCGCTTTACTTCCGAGGTCGCGTATTCGGAAAATTATATCGTATCGTATTCGTATAGGGAAATTACTATTTTTTTGCAATTAGTTTTCCTGGTGATCAATATATGTATAGAAAAGTTGATTCTTGACATCCCATGAACTGTTGTTATAATATAATAGGGGTTAATTGGTTTCCACGAAATCTAATAAAAGAAACAGGCCTATGGAGCTACAATTTTTTTTATCTAAGTGCAATGATAAACAACATCGTCTATTCTCTATTATTAGATGTATTATTCATTCTCCATTTATAGCATGGGTTCCAGGGAGTCTTTGCGAGAGTGCTGTAAGGAATCAAATATCCTCACCGATACATCTCAATATATTTATGAAAATATCATGTATGCCAGGAAGAATATAGACAGTTTCAAAAGAGTTAGTGATTGCACTAATAAAAGCTTACGTAACAATAACAAACTGATTTTACCTAAATGTCGTTTGGCTAAAGTTAGTAATTCGTTTTATGGCAATTGCGTAAGGTTTTACAACAAAATACCAGAGTCTGTTATAAATCTGCCAGAAAAAAGATTTAAATGTCAAATAAAACACTTCCTTTGCAAAAAAGCTTACAATAAAATTGAAGAATTCGTTAACGATAATAATGTTTTTGTAGAAAAATTTTAAATACATAGCACTGACAATATTATCTGATTACACTAATAATGAGTGCGTAGCGATTTCTATGTTGATTGTCGCATACCTCTTACTTGTTACACTGTAATTATTTATATAAAAAAATCATCTATTAAAAAGAGCAACACACAAGTTTCTTGCTCATTCTTCTTGTGATGAATCTGCATTCCGAATGAGCGGTAGAATCAAAATATGACTATTCAAAAGTGCTTGTAATGAGTTTATTTGAATAAAGATTATTTCTATTTCTATTTCTATATACATGAAAGACATCAGGTTTACAAATGACGTTAGCATTGCCATTCTAGAGGACTAAGATGTCATGCCTGTTATCCTGTAATTTCACTGCCAAATCTGCACCCTACAATCGAAACACTGCTTACAAAGCAACTTGTTGGAATAGGTAAGACTGAGGTATCCATGTTGACGACGTTTTACAGTTTTAATAATATTAATTCTTTTATATTTGGTATACATATTGATTTATGAGAAATAGTTAGAATATAAGATAAGTAATAACTTTTTAAACCTATACCAGTGTACATTAGTACGCTTAATTTTAATAATGTTTTTTTTTTATTTTAGACTCATGTGCCGCCTACTCTATTTTTAGTAATACACTCTTTCCTAACGTTGTCTGGAAGAGATTCGTTAGCAATAAGACCTTCTTCTGTACCTTCTTCTTTCTATAATCTATTGTTACATTTTTCAATATATCTACTTTGAATGTTGGTGCAATACAGCATTATAAAGAAACTAAAAATAAAATACACTTTATTTGTAACATACAGTAAAGAAAATACATAAGCAATATATTAAGGAACAGATTATACACAATTATAATAGGCGGTCTTATTGCTAAAAGCAATCTTTTCAAAGGCAACCTTAGGGAAACGGATTTATATATCGCATAGGTAAGTAATATGTAAACACGAGAGAAGAAAATAAAATAACATAGAAAATGAATTGAAAGAAAATAGTAATAAGTATAATAAGAATCACAATGTATGTAAATGTTATGTAATTGTTTTTTTCTTTATGTGAGAGGAACAATCAAGAGTTTTTCATTTAATTTCATTAAATAGTTGGTGTTTACGGAGGGTTGCCATCCGTCCGGGTTTCCCCGGATTTGTCCTAGTTTAAAGGGCATCTGGGGAGCGTCCGGGGTAATGTAATTTTTTTTAGGTTTTATATTAAAATATATTAATAATTTGTGTTTTATTTTAAGAACAAAAAAAAATCGACCTGACTATTAAAACAATTTGTAATAAAAAAGTGTAAAAATATTTTGTTTTGGTACTTTTAAAATTATGATAAAAAATTATTACATTTAATTTTAGGGTCTGAAAATAAATAAAAAGGTGATTTATGTCATTTTTAACTGATTTTATTATACTATGTTTAAAAAAACCTGTAGACATGTCCGGGTTCTGTACTCTAAAATCCGTCGTTTCACGCGTCTTGTCCTGGTTTTCAAATTTTAGAGATGGCAACCCTATGTCTACGTAACGTATGAAAATCTTTCAATATGAACACTCACCTCTAAATTTAGTAACAATGGGCGGGTCTCTCTGTGCTGATGACGTGGTACGGGACTCCCGGAGTCTCACGGAGACTGCGTGGGCACTGCACACTTCTAAGTCGGGTGGCGGAGGAGCCGCTGGTGCTCGAGATTGCTGCCAGCCTAACACCAGACGTCTGGAAGAATAAAGGAATTCACATTTATGAGCCAACTTCATAGTAGTTCATAGAACTGTAGGTTTATTTATCACTTCCGGTTTTTCAAGAATAGTGGGGCACAAGATGGCGGTATATGAACGGTGACTCGAACAAAAAGGCGTTATACGAGCAGCCCACGAACAAAACGGACGAGTTGTGAGCAGGTTTCTAATATAGATACAAAAGCCTACAAAAATATGCGTAGGTATATTAGATACTAGATTAAAGATGTTTATAAGCAGATATACTATATATAGATAATTGATTGATGTATATTCTAACGTATATCCAAACGTGTTATTAAAATTGACAGCATTTTGCCATTGTACAGAAATGATGAAAAATTTGTATCAAAATCGAAAACTCTTAAATTATGAATGAATAGAAAACAATGTATTTATGTATTTCTATCAGTTGTCTAGTACCCATACACAAGCTTAGCTTTGAAATAGACGGGTGTGTGAGTTATTATTATATAAGAGACAAAGTACACAAATTACAGATACTATGGAAATATAGATTTTATGACATACTATACTATCGAAATATAGATTTTGTGGAAACTTAATCTTCGGAATTTACCTACGTAGATTTTGTGTAACATAGATTTGGTAAGATAGGTTTCCCTAGCTTTTTTTAATTTGATTGATAGATTGATTTTATAAAATTTAATTTACTCACTTCAGGGTACGCACTCTCCTTTCCCAGTGTTGTGCTTGTTTGTCTTTCTCAGAGCCGGCGCCACCAGCGCAGCCCGTGGTACCAGCTGCCTGACCGCCAGCTGAAGACCTGGAATTATACGATCAGTAGGTTAATCCATCGGTACCAAATGATCAATATTTTTTTTACTTCGTAGATGCAAACTCTAAATTCTACTTCTACTGTTTATTGCTTTTTGTACTATTTCTTTGGACAATAAAGTTATTTAAAATAAAAATATTGTAAGTATCTGCTTCGCCATTTTTGGACATACTCACTACCATATCTCACCAACCAAACATTCGCTTTGCCCTGCAAAACATAAAACAGAGGGCAACTCTGTCTGGGCACGCAGACGATTTCGTATACATTCTACAACTGATTTTTTTTCTATGTAATTGGCATGACAAATAATCTGACGATCCATCTGAAGGTAACTGTCGCCTATATCCATGAACAGTACTACGGACATCACTTTATCCGTGACAAACGTGATATCTTGTCATTCCAGAGTACTAAAACGTCATGTTTCTTATGGTGTGATTTTAATTTAAATTGCTAATAAATATATATTAAATACTAGCTATCCCGGCAAACGTTTTGTCATATAAATGCAGGTACTAATATCGATTTTAAGACATAGGGGTTGGTGGTAGAGTGCTGAAAATTTAGGGTTGTAAGTATTTTTAATGCCACATTATAAAAAAAAATGCCCAAAGAAGAAATATAAAATGTTAGGGGTGAACAACCCTTCACTTAGGGATATGAAAATTAAACAGTAGGCAATTCTCAAACCTACTGAATATGAATATAAAATTTCGTAAAAATCGGTCTAGCCGTTTCGTAGGAGTATGGTAACTAACATTGTGACGAGAATTTTATATATAAGATGTTGTACCTTGTGCAAGTATCATCACGACAGCTTTTATCCTGGGTACAGCCGACCACCTCGTGGAGTCGCGACTCAGCTTCTCTCGTCAATCGCCGTAGATGCGCACCTAATGCTTCTGGTATTTTAACTGTAACAAACAATATTAATAAATAAAAAAGTACATAAACTTCATATGAACACTATGAGGGAGGGAGACTATACGAAGACTGTACGTTATGAATACATCTATCTCTTTCGCTCTCTGCCGTTACGCCACTACTTAGAAATATAAGTCTTTTTTTGAAATTGTTATCGCAAATATGGTGACGGGTTTCTGATGCACAGTGGTAATATTGATACCACAATACACTGGTGTTTTAAAACAACAACAGATATGCCGGTCCCATACTAATAACAATATGATATAATAATAATGCAACTAAATTGCTTTTTGAATACAGTCTACACTGAAGAGTAATTTCTGAAGACTATTCTAAGGTTTCAGTGACCAAAGAATTACTACATTCTTTGATCAACAGCGTTGTCAACACGGGCCGTACGGCTGATCCTGATAATGAGAATCTATTATACAATTAGTTCATTTTAAGGCCTAACCATATACATTAGGATAGAACGCCCTAATACCTAAAAAAAGTAACGACGTATAAATAATAAAAAATATTTCGATAAAAAGCTGTCTTATTACATTTATTAATAATTTAATTAATTAATTTGATTGACTTCTATTGATTAGATATTTAATACCTGTGCCTTATTAGTTATAATTTTCCATTCAGAAAAAAAATAAGCAGAGTATAAGCACAGATAACGAAATCTCATTACGTCACAGCTGCGGATGATTGTATTACCTAACGGATTTGACGCATTGTGAATAACCTACTGATACTGAATGAAAAGTTATTTTTCATATAACTGGAACTGCAAACAAGCTGATAGCCAATTTGATAAAACAAATGGCAATCGTCGACTATAGAGGGAGAAGGGATTGTTAGTAAAGCTATTCATCTATCTATAGGCGATGGTAAACGTTTATGTGAATAACATTACTACCAATATATTCTTTGGGTAACCTCCACGCCCCCATCCTGGGAAACCATCGTCGCCATTTTCTGGTCTAGCCCTCGATGGGCTAATTGTTATTTTTCATATAACTGGATTTGCATATCGCTAAAAAGGGGGTTCCAAGTCGCCTATTTACATGAATAGCATCTTTATTTATTAAATTATTCATTTGAATTCCCTAATCTTGGATATCATGTGTAGCTATGTTATAGAACCTAAAAACTCTTAAATGAACTTACTAATGATAGTTACTAAATTATTTCCACCTATCGAGATATAAAAAACCTTTTTTTTTCAGAGTTATAAATGCAAGCTCTAGAAATTAAAATGAATGTATTGTAGACCCAAAATTTCAATAAAATATGTAATATATTTACGCGTATATATATTATGAGGTAACAACAAATAAGCTGTTAGCTGACTCTTCCTCTAAAGTTACCCGTGGTTGAACAATCGTTCATTGCCTTTACATTTCGGTCTTCACGACTCTACATATGTAGTCACTTTTAGACAATAACGGAAATAATTACAAACTACGTAGATAACGTAACATAATTTTCGTAGATGATTATATAGAAAAGAATAGAATAAAAAAAATATTCAAACAAATCTAAATTTAAGTACTTTTTATTACTCCTACATATTTTTACTACCGCTCATTCGTAAAGCACAAGAAATCACCATAACGATAATAAACGAATGTGTCGCCATTTAAAAAATGTATGGTCACAACAAATATTTGTAAATTAAAATTTTTAAGTTGAAATCTTTGAATATAAACTACTAAATATGATATATGTACTTATGCTTCAGTTTTCAATTTTACAAATTTTTAACATATATAATTCAACTATTTCCAAATGTACATTTAGTTGAAATATAAATATTTAGTATCAACACTGTGTGTGAAGGTAAATATTTTGCAGTTCAATTCTCACAACCCATGTAATAATAATTACCACCATTATCGATATGATCTCATATTGTTACTTATTTATCATATATACGTCATCATATGAATAGCTAACCACCTAATACAGTAAGCAAATAATCATTACGTTTAAGCTTATAGAATGTGACGTCACACTCGAAAATACCAATCGTAACGCCACTATACGATACGATAACGATAGCAGAATCAAAAACAATAACGAATGCGATTGTCCGATAACCGTTTGATAACGGCATTTATTGAGAGTTTATTATCTCCGCCAATGTCAATAAACTACTATTTTGATTACCACATTGACAGATGATATATGTAATAATCATAAAAATAGGACAGTTCCAATGTTGTCCACTTGACTAGAAAATAAAGTTATAGTTCATCGTTTTATCTCAGAATCAAATTTGCCATTACCTGTGTTGCTAGCTTCTCGCAATTCTAAAATAGTGTTGTGGCTAGGGCTGCCAACTATAGTGTTTTAAACAGGATTACACTTTGTACTGTTGAACAAAAATAATGTTTTCAGCATTTACTGAATAAGTACTAAGTGGCGGGATGATAGAAATAGAGCATCTATTGATTTAATAAAAATGAGCTCCTCATTTATTTTAATTTCAATTGTAATTGTGGTGAGGCGTATGATGTTTTTACAAAGCTTGTAAATTAGTAAGTTGTACGAGAAGCTTTAAAAAATATGTAAGAAATAATAAATAAATATAGGGTTGTTTTATCAAAATATATTTATTTTAATTGACATTTAAGTTTGAATTGTAACAGTAACTTTAGTGTACGTACATACACTGGTGTGAATGGTGTATCTACCTGCGCCACAGCGCACTGCAGATGTTAGAATGAGACGTCAAGTCTACTCAATAAACCAATCACGATGATTTCACCAGGAATTAAGTATGATGGTTTCTAGAACGCCTGGAAGTCGATCCGACGTGATAGATTTTGTAGCAATAGAGGGGTATTTCCCATTACTAACACCCCCAACAAACAATTATGACAATTTAGACGGACAAAAAGTACGCTAATAACTGTACTTTGACGGACAAAAAAGTACGCTGATAACTGTAATACGGGTATGTAGTCCCTAAACCATTTTCATTTAGTAACTGCTGAATCTTTGATATAGTGAATAATACAAAATCTGACGGCACATTTTATATTTCGATGCTCGCTTACCTGCTTGCGGGATTGGCACATGAAGGCATGCACGTAATGTTTTATTTACAGAAAACTTTTTGTAACCGACGAGGATTCGAGAAAATTCCCTTTGGGGACGTTTATTAAATGCAAATCACGTTTTCCTAAATCAGTGATTCTCAACCTTTATTTGACTAGAGACCATTTGATTTCTTTAGACATAAAGATATTACACTACGTAGTCAATACTGCATATAAATAGTATATAAATGTATCTGGGATAATGAAGGACATATGTAGATTTCGTATATCGGTCAATTATAGTGAAGGAGGTATATTTCTTAATAAATAGTTAGAATAAAGTAAACTTGGAATTTTCATTCTGTCCACCGCCTTAATACAGTATTCACTGTCGTTTTGAACATATCTACCAAAATATTAAATGCTAATGGATAATATATGTAATAATATATCTATATACGACCTCCATCACATACACTGTAGATCCGAACGAAGCCTAGGTAGGTTGCTAGTTACTTAATATATTAAAAAAGAAATAGTACAATTAACTGACGGATTCATTTCATATTGTAACGTCAAACACCTCGTTCCTCGCGTTCATTATTACTAAATGTGTAATTTGAATTTAGAACGTATAATTCGAAAATGAAAACTTATCGCGAAGTATAATTTGGATTTATCGGACAATTGTGGGTCTGTGGACTATTATTTGGGAACCACTGTCTCGACGACTCGTATGGGGGAGGTGTTAGTACAGTGAGTTTAGGGATTTGCTTAGTGAACCATTTCCGGCGACGTTTTATTCATTGTATGTCTTTCACATCTCGTTAAGGTTTCCGTATGTTGCGAATAACTGAATTATTTCACTGAGTTTTCTTATCTGTGTACTATGTTTAATAAGGGTTTTGTAGTTAGATAAGTTGTTTTCGTGTTATCTTTCATTAGCTTTATCGTTTTATCGCGTTTAATTACACGGTAACAGTGTCGGTCGCTGTGATTTGAAACGGTCCTCTGGTCGTCGGAATACCAGTGTTAGTTAGTTGTCTAGGCTGTAAATTACCATTTTTATATGAGATCAAGTCGATAGTAATTTTTAATTAATAGTAATATTAATAATCCAGGGTAATTTCATTACCTCTGAGTTAGCCTATTAATAACATTAATAACCCATGATATTTCACACAACGCCTTATATCCCTAAGGTAAGCAGGATTTGTGTTAAACAACTGCTAAATATATAATGTACACTTCTGAGTGTTTCCATTTATGAATACAAGAATGAAATTCAAATAATGAATCTAAAAAGGATAAAAAGCTAAAGCTGTATATCTCTTTCTAGATAGCAGAACTTTTAGTGCGAAGGCAAAGAAATATGAGTTTTAAAATGTAACTAGTAGAACTCAATATTATTTTTTAGTTTAACTACGAACAATAGTGTTAATTAATTATGTATATCTGTCACTTGCTCCGTAATTAAACTCTGCACCCCTTTCATTAGCTCAGACAAATCCAATAATCTAATACATTATTATTAGCCAAGAAAGCGAACGCTAGTTTTCGGTTTTCCGGCAATGACGGCATACATAATTTGTAGTAACTCATCCATTATTACAGGGAGACGTGATTTACTTTCGAGGAAAACAGTATTTACTTGTTTTTCGAACAATAGGAAATATTGTTAGATCAGAGAGTAAAGAGAAGACGCGGGAACGGGGAATAACGTGTAAATTATATGATTGTATGTATATTATTATATTTATTTATAAATAAATAACTCTGAACAACTCAGACAGCGACATTTAATCCTAAACTAAGCAGATATTACTATGCGTACTAGAAAATTGATAGTAATTCAATACATTTTATTTTAAAATGTGTTTTTTTTATATCACGATGATGCATCAAGCATATGGCCCATCTGATGGTTACCGTAATCTATGGACGCCTGAAACACGTGGGGCGTCACGTGCTTAATGTTGACAATTGAAAATGATTACAGTTGTGAAGATACATACATGTGTTATATTTAGGTATGAGATGTACCGTGGACTAATAATGGTTTATTATCATGACTTAGATTCAATGTACTGTTATAAATTTGATGCAGTCATTATTCATACGTATTCTTTAGTTTACACGTGATCATGCCGGTTGAAACACTGCCGAAATATCGGCCGACAATATGAGATTCAATGGTCGTGAGTTCATATCTGGTCGATATTAAAAAAACATCTGTGTGGAATATTGTCTCTGACCAACTCCCTGATGGAAAAGCTATATGTATGTAAGTGAAGGCGGTAGGCTCGCCCTCTGCTCTATTGGATTCAACCACTACGTAATTGACAATTGACAGTGTCTCTGTTTCAACCATCTATTATAACATCTAGGATAACAGTTGTGATATAGGTATGTAAGATATATATAGCATCTGTAAGATATAAATTTTATTTACTCCCGTCTGAAACTATTACTTATAAATAATATTAAAATACCATCCTGATCATCTGGATGATGCCGGTCCTTCACCGTGTGTTAAATCCAAAACTTTCTGCAATGGTATTTCCGAACGGATACTATAGTGCAATCTTCAAGAAAAGAGCTTATTCCTTATTAAAAAGCCGGCAACGCCCTTGCAATTCCCCTGGTGTTGTGGGTGCTCATGGAGGGCGGTTAATACTTACCATCAGGTGACCCGCAAATTCGTTTGTCCCTTATGCTATAAAAATATATATTACAGAATTAACATAGCACGTAAGATACTTACACTGACTGCCTTCTTTCGCCCCAAACTCCATAAGCATCTTGGCAAGACCTCGATTGCTGGAGAGCACTGCCACATCCAAGGGTGACAGTCCATCGGCGTTAAGACTGTAGATAAAAATAATATCATTAGTATATAATTTTTTATGTAACAGAATTTATGAATATTAGTATTGCGGGAAACATAGAAGAAGGGATAACGGCGGGAAACATAGGAGGCGCAGGGAAGACCAAGGTACAGCAAGTTACATTAAGCAAATTAAATACAAAATTGGGGTCGTGTATCAACATTTAAAGAGCATGATGGAAGTGGCAAAAGCTCCACAGAGAGCTTGGCTCTTAAATTATGAATGACTGAATTGGAATGGAGAATAAGCTTACGACCTACTTGATGAATAGTGCACCTCGTTATTAAAACTAAATTTCATCATTTTTTAAATCTTAAAAATGTATTATTATATATTATGGCTTCGCTTATATAAAAATAAAACCTTATTTTTTTTTATACTACTATTTTTCACTTGGTCATGGCATCACACGTGAATGGTTGTACCGATTTCGCAATTTTTTTGTTGGGTTTGTTATTGTAAGCAGAAGGTTCTTATGAAACAAAAAAATAGGAAAGTTTCGCGGATTTTTTTTATTATATATACCAATGCGAATTCATATTCATAGTTAAAACTGGGTAACGTATGTCGGGATAGCTAGGGTAACATATTTAAATAGACGGCCTATCTAGAATAAAATCGACAGCATAAGGGACTCTAAAAGTAAATTTAAGTAAAATTTACCTGTTGACATCCACGTCTGTAGAATCCAATATGTTTCTTGCTTTATCCAAATAACCATGTTCTACAGCCGCAAATAAAGCTGAAACAAGAAGAGTACTATTTTTATACACACAGAATAATTATTATCATTTATAATATTAATAATAACACAGAACAATTCACAGCGCCATCACGTTCCAAGGAGCTAGCTAAGGAGAGATCTTTTGTCAGACCAGACAGTCGTAGTCTGGTCGCTGAAAAGTCAACACTAGACTTCCTATCTAATTACCATATTCCATCAGGTCGACCAGTGATTGATTTAAAACTTTTTTGTTTCTTCTACATTCATCTATTCATGTTGGCCGATAGGTGATCAGCTTACTAAATATAAATGTAATAACATAGATCTGTTCCATGGATTTGTATTTATTACCAATTTTTTCTAATGCTGTTAGGCGCAACTGCCTTTTACAGCTTTACCGAACGATAGGGGGCGAGTGCAGCTGACACTCTAAACCCCGGCAGGACTTATGGATCGGCTGAAGGCCATCTCCTGCCTGACGGATTCGAGTTTAGTCTGAGGGCACCGCTAGGGCTTTGTACGTCGGCTCAGACCGTCGTAATTTCTATCCCTTTTAAATTGGACGGGGGATCGCTCGGAGGGAGCATTCATTGACAACAATTATGATAAGATAATAGATTTATTTCAGGCTTTATAAGTCTATCGGTATCTTAAAAATAAAAGATGAAATGCAAAATAATAATAAAACAAAAAAAATAATACCATGCAAATGTATGTTAACTTGTGCAATTTTATCTTGCTGTGCGCGCGCGTCCTTTTGCTGACGTCGTGATGCTTTATCTAAGTTGGGGGGGAGCGGGGCGCATGCACTTAGCGACGGCAGCTCCCCCCCACAACCCTCGAGGAGTGCGCCGTATTGAAACTCTAAAGAAAACAAAACAAAAGAAAATTATAGAAAAAAAAATGGAACAAAAAAAAACTATAAACAAAAATTATTTGAATAAAGAAATAAACAAAATTATTTAGAAATACAAGAAATCAAATCAAAAGCACATAATATGGCAAATATAATTGCAATTTAGAAATAAAACAACATTGGGTAGATATTAATTAAAGTAAATAATGAAAAATATATGAAAATAATAACTTGAAATTCTTATGAATTGTGAACGGAAACGTGTTTGCATTGTGCAGCATCTTAAGTGTATGCCTTTGACTCCATAAAGGAGGGCATACAGTGAGTAAAATATTTTGTACATTGTATCAAATCAAAAAATCTTTGTTCATCAATCAAAAATACATTGTATCAAATCAAAAAATTGTTTACTTATATCACTATAGGTATTCATTATCCAATATTATAATGAAATTATAATAACTTTCGTCTAAAACATAAGTAAGATTGTATGTATTACAATGATTTCCTAGTGTCATCGGTAGGCAAAATTTAAATGACTCAATAGCCCGATGAACAAGCAACAATATGTTTTTTATCTGACAAATGATTTATTATTTCAGTCAAAGGTACAATTTTCTTATGTATTGGAAATACCTATGGAGATGCTGATAAAAATGTCATTATGCTTACGAAAGATTTATTTCAGATTTGTTTTGACGGTAGCTCTAAGCTATCTATGATTGTTGCTTTATATTCGATGATAGGTCCGCTACATCTCGAATATAGGCATCTTTGATTGACATGTTTTTTTTAAGGTACTTGATCTTATAAACGTCACGTCTAGGTATGATAGAAATAACTCATAGGGAGTCCTGTGGGTTTCTCTAATTCTGGAGGCATCGACAAGCAGTTTCCTATTCAACTAAAAAAGGTTTAAAGTTCAACACTAGATAAGATACCCTGTTAAAAAAATTCTTCAGAATTTCATGTTATGTGAAAAAGAGTTAAGAATAGAGAGACTCAAAGTCTTTTACATGGGTGCCCCATGTAAAGACTAAGAATCTAATCTTTGTACAGATAACCGCATCCTCTAGAATGACCACGAATTAGATGTGGCTACATTGTCGCCTACATGAAGATATATAGTTGTCACTTTCTATCAAGTGGGCAAGAAACTTGTTTGCTATTTTAGTTATAAAAAAAAGGTGTTTGTTCACCTATCTATCTTTCTTATGACCACCTGTACACGTACTCGGGCGGATTTCCGAATGAATTCGGTCCTCAAGGCAGCTTCGAGGTTATATACAATAGCCTTATATGGGAGCACGCAATACATTACGATTAGGCGGTTAGCCCACGTGTACAAGGTAAACTGCACAGCCATATTATTAATGTACAAGTTTTGTTTGTATGCATGACTCGAATTAAGACCTCTGATATTTGATAAATATATGCATGGATATATCTTACATGCTTGTGAATAAATAATAACAATATTGGACGGAGAATTTTGGATTCATTTACTGATTAATACAAAAACTGTTTATATATGTTCAAATTAGTGAGTAAATGTAATGAATATGACTAATTACTTATTTAAAACGGCCGTAAGCAGACGTCATTAAAATGACATATGAAAATAAAAAAGGAAAACATAGCAAAAAATATTTTCTTAGAAATTATTAAAATTCGTAAACATTTGGAGTAGAAAACAGGGGAACATCAAATCACTATGACCGTTGTTTCTACAGGTATAGTCAGAGTAAGCTACAGTTCTCCTTTTTGATCTCTTCGGAAATATGGAGCGGCAGGGGGGACGGCTAACAGCAATAGAATAGTTCGAAAAAGGATACTCAGAGACAGCATTACATTTAGCAAATATCTATATATAAAATGTTTCGACGCCCGCATAAGTCAGCCTTAAGAAGTCAAAGTTGTTACTAAGAACGATTGTTACAAACTCCTATATCACTAATTAATACTGTGAACATATGTTATTGTAACTTCGCCTGTTAGGAACCTATAAACATACATATTCGTCGCGGTTACAACTCTTGATTTACGGCCCATTATCAAGCATCGTAAATGTTTTGCGTAACAAATAAAACGTGTGAAATTCTATTGTGTAGTTATAGTAAAATGATGTTAGAAATAGAAAGTGATTGTGTGTTAACAATACATTTAAACAGACTAAATAGATTATGCTACTGGTATACAGCTTATGGCAGGTCAAAATACGATCCGATCTTATACATGGTAGCTACAAAATGCCCATAAATGAATGGCAAAATGTAAGACATCGTATGCACGTTCTATTCTATTCCTATGATATGATAATTTACTGCAACCACAGATCCAATTTCCTCAATTTATGACGGCAGATATATATATAACACGGTTAGATCTAACCCTAATTTACATGTGGACTAGCTATTATACACGATTTCGTCTGGTGTTTTCAGACAAAAGATAACCTGTGTTCATGCTCGTCATACAATTTATTTTAGAGTTAAATTTTATTAAGATCCGTACAGCCATTTAATAGTGAAAAGGTAAAAAAAAAACAGTCAAATTTTCTTATTTATAATAATAGTATAGAGGATTCATCGACAGACGAAACCACTGCTATAGTAGAATAGAAAATAATAGAAAATTCTTTACTCAAATAAATTTAAATTTAAGCACGTTGAAAAGTCATATATTTTATTCTACTGCTCATTCGTTCAGTCTATTATGTTAGGTCTATTTTATGTACTCAGTGATTAGAGAATTTTTAAGTTTTGTGTAAATAATTTATGAACATAGTATTAAATTTTAACACGAATAATTTTATAGCAAATAAAGGTCTCTATCGACATTTCAACTAGGTTGCACTAGCCGTGGTCACTAGCTGACTCTAATAATATTTTTTAAATTTATAATATAATTACTAGATCAGGAAAGTCATAAGTAAAACAACGATGTTTCTGTACCACCAAAGATTTTTTATAAACGGTTTTTTCAAATTTTATTCCTCAAATTATGTTTTCATGTCTGGATGTTGTAAAAACTTCAGATTTTACGATTTACATTAAAAAGTAACAAATAAGTGTGTAACAACAAAATAATAGATAGAATACAGAAGGGTCTTCCCTTTCTGGTCACTATAATTTTTTTTAGAGCTATGCTTATTTATTACTTTTTACTCTATGTTTTTATATTTATAATAATATTTGTTTAAATAGTAGCCTATCAGGATGATTCAAGTAGCTAGGCTATGTTGTCTGGTCGCCAAAACCAAATAAACAAAAATATCGTTTGTTTTTTAACTTTCTGTGCAGACAGAGGCGTATTGAAAGCCCTTCCAAAGTTAGAAGCCAATTAATTATTCACGAGGTACCCCATAAGCAAATATAAATAAACCGATGCGTTTTAAAATCTATTTGACTTTACAAGTGGTTTAAAATTATATAAATTGGAAAAAGTAACTTCTTTTACTTTTTTTGTGATTAAATAGAAATAGAAATAATCTTTATTCAAATAAACTTAATATAAGCACTTTTGAATAGTCAAGTTTTTTTATTCTACCGCTTATTCGGAATGCAGATTCACATTATTCATATTTTTAATACTAGCAGTTATCCGAGACTTCGTCTGTACAAACTCTCAACGTTTATTTCACTGCCTTCCAGATTAATTTTTGGGATAAAAGATAGCCTGCCTATCTGCGTTCTCGTGATACGATCTATATATGTAAAATTTCATTACGATCCGTCCAGTTGTTTAGCCGTTAAAAGGTAACAAACAGACAGACACTTTTCTATCTTAATATTAGTATATATGGAAGCATGGAATTATTATTGTACAACATAACGATTTAAAAACACTTTCGTTTCGTATACAGGTTTATACTTGTTAATCTATTAAAATGATCAATTGCACGAGAACATGTATTTATGTAATAGTAAAATTATGCGGTCGTTTAATTAATTCAGAAATTGAACGTTAAAAAAAGTGTTTACAATCAAGTATAGCTGTTTCTGTACAAGTTTTTTAAGGAAGTCCACAACTTGTCTTTTATTAAGATACTATTCAACGTCACAATACTATACTTTTTATGCTCGGTTCTTAAACAATTTGAAATGTATTCGATTTTAGAATCTAAGGTTAGCAGCAATTACGTTCAAAATTTACACGCGAAGTTAGTGCACTTCCGGTATATAGCAGGTACTTAAGAAATAATAATAATTCAGGATAATTCACAAAGCGTCAATAGTCCCAAGTTAAGCAGAGCTTGTGTTTATTTGTACTAGATATCTGTATATACATAGGTATATGTTTAAGAAAAAATACAAAAGAAAATTAAAAAATGAAAGATATGATTACGGAAGAAAAGAAAAAATAATAATTAAGAAAAATATAAATATTATAAGTTAGGATAAGAAAAGTAAAAAATATTCAATAAAATAAAAAAAAAATTGTAGGAGAATTTTTTTGTAAAAAAAAAAAACAAAAAATATATACTGATGACGATGACTAATAAATACTTCTATTGATGTAAATATCAAGGATACTGAAAGAAAGTACGTCACGAAACTAATTCCTATAAAACACAAGGTGAAAGGTTTCCATTATTACTATGTGGTATAAAGTCACGGTACATGTTATTGTTCCTAACGCTCGTGACTTCACTAACGTGTACACGCATCGCGTGAATCGTTACTCAATTCCATGTCTATTACATTAAAAAAAAAAATTGATTTGAAAGCAACAGTGATGTATCGGTTCTGTACGGCACAAAGCGGAAATACACGAGGCCGCGGTATAGAACGAGAAATGACATCTACAAAATCGGTCATGGCGTGATGCAGACACTTGTATCGGAAGCGATTACTGTTAGCTGACATTCTGTCTCAAGTATCGATATATATAACTAATTAATTACAACACAAAACTAAAAATTAAAAACACAACACAATACAATAACATCACTAAAATTTATGGAACACAAATTTTATAAATTTAAAAATGTTTGATTTTGGAACTGACCGCAGGATAAAAACTCGAGCATGTCAGTCCATTGCAGTATCATAATTGCAACTGAGATGCGAGATGCTCGCGCGGTTTTCGGACTCCCAAGCATTGTGTGCACTATCTCGATCTCTTGTGTAGTCACAATATCTAAAATCTTTAAGTGTGCAAAAGTGACATGAGTTGGCAGGCTAACTAGGTTGAGTGCAAGTTCAATTTAATACTAGTAATCAAATTAGTTTATAGCTGACGACGACGTTCATGTCATCAGAAAAAAGCAGTTTAATATGTCCATAGTATGGTCATGATAGTTTATGTCGACAGCATCTTGTACCTACCTTGTACATTAGTACACCTTATTAATCAACAACGTATAATAGTATGTCCCACTTACTTATATAGGATACAGTATATAGTTGAAAAAAGCTTAGCCAAACAAACTACTGAAATGAAATTAAGATGGCGGTTTTCCTGATCTCAATATGCAAAACCGGTGGTTTCTCTCTAATAACTCTCGAATGGAAAGGGAAAATGTTTTGAACATACCACGCTGCGGTTACTATTAAAAAGTTATTTATTACCCGATTTTGAAATTGGACAAGTTTACATAAAGATTTAATACTTACTACATTTTTAGTAGATATAATTTACTTTACACATAAATGTTCAGAAATTGCTGTTTCTAATGTTTAGGTACGGTTGTATCTTAGATCGTCAGTGTCGTTATATTTCTAGTACCGTATTAAAATGCAGACGTAACTACTGAGTCGTAACACTGTTATTATTTATACTGTGACGTTATATTCATTAAAGAAGCCGTTATAACAATATTATTTTATTATTGAGTAAGGTGCGTGTTTAAAGATGGCGAAAATGTCGATTGTCGCTCACATAAGTGGAAAATGAAAAACAAATAACACTTTATGTATTTCACTTTTTCTTGTCTATGGTTCTTAAGTTATTATCATAAGTTTTGTTCCATAAATATTCATATGTTTGATACATGTGAACATATTACTTTTAGGCCAATTTATTATCTATATTTAACTTGGTGACTTTAAAATAAAAGAAATTGAAAGTAGGTGCTGATGATTTGTAGTATAATTGTAATAACTTTAAAAAAACTAAAAGTATATATTTCATTTTTCTTTTTTAATTTCTTAAAACTTTCTTTTCTTGATGCTTATGTGCTTTCATGTTTTTTTTTTAATGTTTTATATTATATATGTGTGATCAAATTGACGAAAAAAAAAACTTGGCCAAATAAAAGTAAACTCACAATGACATTTCTAGACGAAAGTGAAAAAAAGAGTTTCAATTCGTAATAAACGAGCGGACTCGAAAGGTCAATGTCTGCACTTTCAAGATAATGATCATATTCCGTAACTACATTACAAGTGGGGAACTCTCCCACACATTTGCCATTGTTTTGGGGAACTTACATAACACTAATGTGATATCATATTTCTTAAAATAATACACTTAATTATAATTGCTGTGTCCGTTCCGAATTCGCAGCCAGCATTTTGGAAAAGATATGAAGATTGTTGTTGTATTTTTTTTTATATAATTGGAATGGTTATACTAATGGTACTTCAGGTGGTAAGTACCAACTTTCGTCCACACATGAACCTCCTAGTAATTTTTTTGTTATACTAGCTGTCACCCGCGTGGATTTAGAATAGAGATAGATATGATTCTACCACTCATTTGAAATGTAAACCCATTACAATATAAGAGAAATAAAAAAAATACTTAATTAAAAATAGCCTAAGTGGGTTGTCGGAGGTAATTTCTGGAACTACTGAACTGATTTTGAAGATTCTTTTACCGATAAAAAACCACGCATTTGTGAGATTTATAGACTATCATACATCATGCTACAACCAATAGTATCGGCCCTGCAATGAAAAATGTTGCAAAAATGGGGACATTGTGAAGCAGACGAAGTTACGCTGTCAGCTAGTTTAATAAATAATCGTAAATATGATAAATTATGATCATCAAATAAAATAACTAGATAGTTCATAACGAATATATTTATTTACAATACAAGATATACTTATGTGATTACAACAAAAATAAGGAAAAGTACGTTAACCTTATTTTACTGTAGGTAATCATGAGTATTATATTGTATTGTGAATTTGGAGATGTTTTTATGGATTATTTGGATCTTATTTTTCTTTAATATCCAAATATTAAAGAATTAAGATTTTATTGCAGAAAATACGAGTATTAGTTAGACGTTGTAGCTTTATATACATCTTGGTTTTTTTTGTAATATTATGTTTTTAATCAACCATCATGCTGGCTCATGGAATAAATACATAATTTCATTTCACGCGACTGCCTTTATTTTTATTAATAATATTTTCCTTCGATTTCTGAGTAATAAAATGTTAATTACTTAGATATTTAAAAGTGCAGGTTTCGAAAAATATATATAAAATTGTAGATTTAAATAAAATTAAGATACTTAATTGTCATTATACGTATCCTTTATTATATTGTTTACTAGCTAATCGCCCCGGCTTCGCATGTGTGTACATGTTTTATATATATAAACCTTCTTCTTGAATCAGTCTTTCTATTAAAAAAAACCCGCTTCAAAATCCGTTGCGTAGTTTTGAACAATTAAGCATATATAGGGACGGACAGACAGCGACCGCGACTTTGTTTTATACTATGTAATGATGTCTTTTCTTACTGTATGTTACAAATAAAGTACATTCTATCTATATACCTATACCTATGTATATTATCTAGTTTTACCAATCATTTATTGTGAAAACTCATGAAATAAATAATTAAAAATCAAATGCCTCGTTTTGAAAATAAATATTTCTCATCAGTGAGAGCATTTATGGATGCCAATAAAGGTATGACAGTAAAATTATTTGCGCTTGTTACACTGCCTGGATTTCCACTGACGAGCGTGAGAATACGAATAGATGTACAGAACAAAAGCTCCTATTGTTTCGTTCCTATTTATTATTGTGATAATCTAAATTTAATTAGAGAACACCATAGTGTATTGGTTTATTAAGCTGTTTCAGACACCAAAGATCACGAGTTCAAATAAAAATAGCAGAAACTCGTAGAAACTTAGCCGACAAATAAAAAAAATATAATTTTTCTAGCTGACCTGGTAAATGTTGTTTTGCTTTATAAATTATTAATGTACTATTGATGATGTAATCCAGGCCGATTTCGGCCACGGCGACTATCTTCAGTTCCGATTTTGTCGTTGATGTGCTCGCATGTGACTTATGTAGCCTATTTTGTGTGTAAAAATCCTCGCACATTGCGGGCATGAGAGCACACCGCTCATATAATTATAGCTGATAGCCGCAGATGGTCGGGCTTTCAGCTTGTCACGTCTGGCATCCAGCTCAAGGAGCCGCCGGTTTTTAAAAGCTTTGACGCTAGAATTAACAAGCTCTCTCCACTCCGGCCGTTCGGCAGCATGCTGCTCCCACATCGAATGATTGATGTCGCACTGCTTCATGTGTCGCTTCAGCACATCTTTGTACCTGAGGAGTTGTCCGCCATGCTTCCGCTTGCCTTCCTCAAGTTCTGAATCAACGCGTCACATGCCCACACCACCGATTACGCCGCATAAGATAAGACTCAATTATTCAGTATTCCGTACGCAGTCAGACCATATATGATATAAGCACTATATATACGGATGTGATATACTGTCCACGTTTCGGCAGAGTATAAGATGTTGGGCAGCACGACTGCCATGTCGACATTGATCTTCGTTGCCAACCTAAAGTCGTGCGAGTTAAAGACCTTAGAGTCCAGCTTGCCATTCACCGATTCTGCTGTTGATCTCTGCATCAATCACACTTAGATGATATTGTGCTACCTAGGTAGCGAAACTTGTCCACCTGCTTCAGCTCATCCCCTCCGAGTAATATTCAGTGACTCGCGACCATGAGTATCCAAAGACATCATGTCTTTTTGACACTGATTTTTAAGCCAAATTTTTTATCGTGGAAATCGGACATTAGCTGTTGCAGGCCCCCTGGGGATTCTGCTAGAAGCACAGGTCATCAGCGTACATCAACTCAGTGATCACGGCATATATATATATATATATATATTCAGAAGTTATTGGACTACGACTGAAAAGTATAACGCGAACAATGTGGGTGCTAGAACGCACCCCTATTTTACCCCACAGGTGACGGGGAAAAAATTGGACTGTTCGTCGTTAACAGCGACGCAGCACTATATCTTAGATGTCTCACGAACTTCTCTGTACATCCGATTTTGTGAAGTACAAGCCAGAGATTGAGGCACACTTAAGGCCTTCTCAAGGTCAACAAAACAGAGATATAAAGGACGACCTATCTCTGCTCTTCTCCTGTACTGAGAATATAGCCTCATATCCGGAAGCCGAACTGGGTTTCGGGAAGAAGTTTTTCGATCATAAAGCGGTTCAGCAACACTCGTGCAAAGACTTTTCCAGGGACTGATAGTAAAATACCACGGTATGAATTACAATCGGACCGGTCACCCTTGTTCTTATATAGGGCCCTGATACGTGATACTTTAAAAGTAGATGGGACTTGTTCCTCTTGCCACATACGAACAAAATGTTCCCATATAGCCGAATGCAATTCATCACCGCCGTATTTCTCCCGGTATAGAGTCAATGCCCACCGCACGCTTATTTTGCTGTTGTTTGATGGCGAGAGCAATTAAAGTGTCTCGTCCAGCGCAGTTGTTGCGGAATCGAACGAATGTGTTCCAGGTCCGCAGCCCGGTCCACATTTAGCAGAGTGCTGAAGTGTTCTGCCCATCGTGCAAGTACTTCCTCTTTGCTCTTAAGTAAACCTACTCCAGACAGCGGCTTTAGCGGTATTTTGGTAATAGAGGTTGTGCCAATTAATTTCCGAACCTCGCTGTAAAATTCTCCGAGCTGATTCGTGTCAACGAGCCACTGAATCTGTTGAGCCTTCTCTCGCCACCACTTGTCTTTGGCCTCCCTAGATAATCGCCTCAGCTGCAGGTTACTTTGTCTGATCTCCGCAACGCTCACATTTTGGTCAGCTCCGCGGTGTTGTCGGAGGAGACGGCGATGCTTGTCAATTGCTTCCGTCAATACTTCATCATTCTCATCAAACCAGTCCTCGTTCTTACGGACTCTACTGCCCAAAGTAGTTGTGGCCGTGTTCAGTATGTGAGAAGACAGAGCACTCCAGTCGCAATCCAAATTTTATGGATGGCAAACCAGAGACCAAAGATCGAGCATATTCTTTCCTCATCTCAAGATCTTGAAGCCCATATTAAGACTCGCATTGAGCTTTATCTACCAGATCTTCGATAGAGGCGAAGACGCAACTTAGTAACAACAAGCCTATGGTCAGTCCAGCAGTGCGCAACACGCATGACGCGGGTGACGAGGACTTGGGAGACGTCACGTTGCCGACCGATTGCGTAGTCAATTTGCTACCTTGGGTGCATCCATGTATTCTTGTATTTAGCGGGAAGCCTAAACAAGGTAGTTATTGCAAGATGAAATTGTGCACATAAACTGAAAAAGCTGTACAACAATATATTCCTAAATAAACAGAAGAATCTGTCTTTAGGTCTTACGCTTTCGATATTTCATAAAACTGATCCTTAATGTCATCAGACTTATCCATAGTCGGCGCAAGATACCGATGAGATTAAGAAAGTTGTCTTTGTCCAGGTGTAGGCCAGTTCGCGGTCCGATCACACTGTAGCTGGTTAACAAGTCTATTCTTAATCGCAAATCCAACACCTGACCGACGCGTCTCAGAGGCAGCGAGTCCCTTCCAAAAGAAATCGTCGCCACCGCGTTCCACCAGCCCCCTTCATCATGCAGGTGTGTTTCGCTGAGAGCAGCCACATCTATATCATAGCGACGAAGTTCACGGGCAACAATGGCGGTTTTCCGTTCGGGGCAGATATTTTCATCGCGATCAAGCAGGGTACGTACATTCCACGCGCCGAATGTCATAATAGGGATTTTATTATTTGTAGTGGCGTCGACTGCGAGTTTAACGATGCGGAGGCAGCCGCGGTTGCTACCGTCTGTTGGGGTGAGCAATTTTTAGGCCACCTCTATTCCCTGGCTGAGCAGGGAAAGCAGTGCTTCCCTGAATAGGGCTGCTTTGCCGCTCCAGGTGCTGCCGAGCCCTCTCTGTCCCCCCTGATCTGAGAAGGACCGACCACGGTCTTCTAGGAACACCCCCAGAGCCGCCCGCGTGCAGGTCTCAGACAAAGCCCAATATGCATCAAATCGGGACCTCTCTACACCCATCGCCACGGGACTTTCCGTCATATATAAGCAGTTAGTTGCGCAGGAGATATTTAGGTGCACAAGCGTACGCGCAAACTCATGTGCACACCCTCGTCTTCTCCCATCTTGATCCAGTGGAGCGGTGAGACCGATACGACTGGAGACAGGTTCAGATGATGTGTCTGGCCAATGATAACTCTGTCCTCTATCATTGCCCTAAGCCGTCCACCAGGCCATTGCATATCTGCGATGAGTCGCCTTTTCCACCGGGATATAATAGGTATCCGCTGTAATAACGGCAGGCCCCCTAAGGTAGCCGACGCGGTTTACCGGGGTGTGGCATCCACTACAGAGCCACTGGCGAGAGTTTGCAGAACGTCTGCGATCATGGAAAAACCCACACTCCTTTACAGGCCGACTGGTGAGATTCCAAGGTCACAATTCACTAGACGCTGCAGATTATCGCTATTATAAATAGGGATTGATTGTAGAAGTAAAAAAAAATTGGATATTTATTAGAAGAATATATATATATATATATATATCTGTAAGTTATCTAAGTTAATAAGTTCATATATATTCAAGTTTATGCATAAATGTGATGTTACATTTATGGCCATGTGAATGATGAAACGTGTGAAGTTTCCACGTTAATTGGTATGATTTCATATATGAAATGGTGATTTAAAATTATTAAGTAATATATCTCGAGATCATCCAAAAATATAAGAGGTATGATTCTCTTGTATTTTTGGTTTTAATAATTTATATATATTTTTTATGCTAGAAAATTGGCGCGAATAGTTTCGACAATTTCTAAAGATTGCGGAGCAAAGAAATGTACAACAATATTAAACATTTCTGAATTTTATAAGGCCATTCATCAATGTACTAAAATACTACTTACACATTTCTGAAATCGTGCCTTCCCATCGATCATGCAGTGAACAATTCCCAAAACTAGCCATATTGAACTTCTACTTTGAGTCTCGTTTGCCCTTTCTATTTAACCATGCGAAGGAAAGTTTCTGAGAATAATGTGACAAACGGGCCGATACAGAGGTGATAATATCTATCCTCGCTGTCCGTCGACGAATTGGAGACTCTATGGATGCTAGACCATTTTCAGTACATATAATAGGATGTAATATAATAATCATTGACAATTCAAACAATGCCATCTAGTTCCAAGCTAAGCAGAGATTATTTTATGGGTATTCGACAACTTATATAATTACTTAGATTTTTTTGCAAATACATATATAATATACATAGAAAACACCCAGACAGATACAGATAATCATACTCATAAATACAATATTATATATATTATATGTATTCTAAGAATAGTTGGGTAAAAAAACATACCCTGAAGCGCTAACGGTGGCCCATTGCAATTTTTTAATGTTTTTTTTATGATTAGGCATTAAAAATATATACAACCTTCCATTCTACCATTAATCTCTATTTTTTAATAGCGAAATTAATTTATATGGCAAAACAACGTTTGCCGAGCTACTTAGTCTATTATTTTTTAGTTTCAAAATTCACAATGACATAATGATATCCGGCCGAACCCGGGCAGACGACTAGTAATAAAGGTACTTAATTACCAAGTTACGAAACCAACTGCATCGTACACCACCATATAAAGTCCTGACCGGGTTTCCACCAAAATGCATAATTACGGCACATTGCAACACTGTATCTAATGATGCGTTTAAAACCGTTTTTTGCGATTATTTACAGGTTTTTAACTATGCAGTGTTAGAACGTGATATTCTACTTACTATGCGTTATTTTTTACAAGCATTTATGATTATTTTAACTAGCTGTATCTTGCGGTTTCACTCGCTATGACATTTAAAGGGAGCGGCCGCCTTAGGTCTCTAACTAATGGATGACATCACACGTCAGATATCTTTATTATTTTCACATTAATAAAATAGTGAAATCATGATGAAGTAAAACTGTCTGGTTTTTTGTTTATCTGAATATCTTGTATACGAGACAACATATAAGTTGAGGAACGCTCTTATTTAATTTATTTACTATTGGGTTTATTTAGTACCTGGGTGTCCTACCCAGGTACTAAATAAACCCAATAGTAAATAAATTAATAACACTATAATGTTATTAATTTTAGTAATATAGTAGGTTCCCTTATAGGCTAAGGGAACCTACTATATTAATAAAATGTTAAGTTAATAATAATAAATCTGTATAAATAAATAAATTTGAAGTGTCTGTTTTAATTTCAAATTAACAGCATTTCAATAAATGCATATAAAGGTATGTACGGTACCTACTTATATGAAAAAATAATTTATAATTTTTTGTCCTTTATAATTTATCTTACAAGGAGTAATGTAGACTACGTTTGTTTTACAAATATTTTATTATATAGAAATAAGTTAAACTTTACGTGGACGAAGTTACGGCTAACAGCTAGTTTAAAAATATATTTTATGAATATACTTCTACAGCCGTTTTTACGTAAAACCTTAACAGACAAACATTCAGATTTCGGCTCGTTACAACTTATCACACACTTTGTGATAAAGATGTGACGAGCCGAAAGCTGAATGTTATGTTATTGTATCTTAAATTTAGCACTAACTTGGTTATATTGTTTCCATATATTACAGTTTCAATATATATAGGAACAATATACAATTTAGCAAGGAGAGTAGACATTGAATATACTCTAACATATCTGATATGTCTCCAAATTAAATGATTGAATAATGAATGTCAAATACCTCAGGCGGTAACCCAATTGCGAAACAAGATATGTTATAATACTTGCGTGCTATGACGTCTTTAAGCACAAATATACATTTCTTATGAAACCCATATAATTGTATGTTGTAGCTGTGCTCGCGACTTCATCCGTGTGAGCTTGACCAAATAAAGAAAAATCATAATTTCCTTGCCTTTATCCCATTATTTGGGGTCGGCGCAGTATGTCATTCTCTTCCACTGCTCTCTATCGGTCGTCATATCTGAACATACTCTTCTTTTATTCATATCATCTTTCACATAATCCATCCATTTTTTCTTAGGGCGTCCCTCCCTTTACATCCATCCACATTCATATTATACACTTTCCATAAGACTTGATCCTCGTTCCTCCGAATAAAGAAAAATATATTTAAAAATCTAACACAAAAATCCAAAGAAAAAAGTTTGATATCTTCAAAAATATAAAGGGTATTTTTTTTACAAAAATTTAATGTCATATTTATTTACATTTAATCAATAGCATAAAAAATAATTTCAAAGATTTGACGTAAATGACTTAAGACATTTAAGTTAAAACTGTTAATTACTTTAGCACACTGCTACTTTCACCTGATGGAATGTAACTACCATAGCTGTCGCCTATAAATAAACACCATAGACATCTAAAACGAATCATGTATACCATAGTTACCATAGATACATAAAAAGATTTATTATGATTAATTAATTTACATGTTAACGCTTTTAACCCTAAAGAATATATTTCATAATAATATTGTTTTACAAGTATAAAGTTACTAGCTATGCCTGCGGTTACACCCGCTGAAATTTATAGTCTTATACTACATGACCCCGCTAAACGTTGTTTTGCCATATAAATGAAAACCGCTGTTAAAAAATTAGAGTTGATAAAGGCGAAAATTTCGGGTTGAATGTATTTTTCAATGCTAAATCACAATAAAAATAAAATATTATGTCGAAAAAATAAAAAAAAATTTTAAGAGTGGACATCCCTTCTCACTATGAAATCGAGTATGAAAAATAGATAGTAGCCGATTCTCAGACCTACTGAATATGCTTAGAAATTTTCATAAAAATCAGTCAACTCTGCCAGCCTGTCAGCCTGGAATATGCCTGTCAGCCAGGAATATGGTAACTAACATTGTGACACGAGAACTTATATAAGATGTATTTTCTGATGTACGCATATATATTAGTATCAAGTTTCATCAGAAATGGTTCAATAGTTTTTTTGTGCAAGACAAACGTCCATCATCTATACATCCATACTCACAAACTTATGATATCCATAGCGTTGTTCATGTCTATCGTACTGCACTACTTTCCACAAGTTACGTCATTAGCTTGTTTACCATTCCAAGCCCTATAACAGCGGCATAACTAAAAACTAGAGAACATAATACAATATCTTCCATACACGCCATTACAATTACTTGGTAAGGACAATTGACGTATATATACATTTGAGATTACATACGAGTATGTAATCTCAAACACACAAGTGAATTGAAATCATTTACATTATTAGCTGTGCACGCGGCTTTTGATCGTATTTATAATTATTTAGGCTAATTGTAAAAAGCAAAAGAAAAAGATTCATCGTTCTGTCTTCAAAAATTACGAATTTCAATATAAACTTTCATCGCCTATTATAGTTTTTAAGGGTACAATTTTTGCAAACATTTAATGTCATATATATATATTTATATGTAATCAACAGCCTTAAAAATAAATTTCAATCTTTAAAAATAATGATACCTCTATACAAACTTTCATCTCGACTTTCAATCCTTTTATCGCATTAAAAAGTAGCCTATATCCTTTCTGAGGGTCTTGGCTATCTGTATACCAAATTTCATTTAAATCGCTTCAGTAGAAGTAGTTTTGGCCTTAAAGCGAGATAGAGGTGACAGACAGAGTTACTTTCGCATTTATAATATTAGTATAGAGTAAGGATTATCTTTTTACACGTTTAACCATTCTGTTCTTCATTCGTTTCTTCAATCTAACCTCAATATTTAATAATATTTAGCAGAAGAAAGAATATTGTCAGTAATGGGGCCTCATTGTTAGCAGTGTAAGTACGATGGGCTAACTGAACTGCTATCTATAATATTCTTATCCTATCATCATACACTGGTATCCCGTCAGAGTATACTGTTTACACAGGAGGGTGAACAATCCCATATTTATCTGTTTAAAAATCATGTTCAGCAATAATGAAAGATAAGTTCAAGTATTTCAACGCGGCTCATCGAGGTTACTTCTGAGCTGGTAGCTACTTCGCCCAGAGGGTAAATATGGTCATTCAAAGAGGCAAAGCTGCCAGTATCTTAGGTAAGCTACCTCGATGTGCCGCTTTGGATTACACTGATTCTTTGATGTGTGATTGTTTGTGATGACTATAATATTTAACTTGATTTTTGAAATTTTAGATAATGTATTCAAAATGTAAGAAAGATATATTATGATTGTCATGATATTAAAGAAAGTCATATACGAGTAAAAATGATCTATGAGAGACGGCTCTGTAGTATTATTATAATGCCATAAATAATTCAAGAATACTTACAAAATGTAATCCCTAAAATAAAAAGACTACGAATTTCTGCAGTTGTAATTACATTTTAAATCTTATGAAAACCATCTACTTTGATAACGTACGTCTCATTTGAATGACGTTTATAAAAAATCTAGCTCAAAGCGTTTATAATTTATCTTTCTTAGATCATTTCTTTGCAAACATTGATATTTCGCAAATAAAGAATTTATTTTACTGTTCATAATTATTTAGACTATTTGTCATTTACATAATTTAATCAACATGTCGATGACGAAATTTTAAGTCTATTATACAATTACATGCATAAAAGTGACTATAAAATAGATTACGTACTCAAATAAGCTGATGGTGACATTGGCAGCTTTCGTTCCTTCGGTGGTGTGCTATAAACGAAAGCGGGGTTCACACATCCGCGGGGTTGGTTCGGGCACATGTCGCTCTCAGAACCCCTCCTTGTCCGTTGCTGTACCACTAAATCCGTCATAGATTTCGCCGATTCTGATTTACCCATCCCTTTTAACTTTATTTTCCCTTTCTCCGGGGAATGTATATGCAATATTGCCGCTGCTTTCGGTGGTATCTTCTCCGGCAAAAGTAGCTCTTTTGCCGATACACTTTTTTGCTTTTTATTCGTAAACAAATCACTGAATTTCGACTTCTCCACTTTTTTGTGTCGCTGTGGTTTTAAATTCAAGTCTATGTCTCCACTTTTTCGCCTTTGTTTCACCACCTCTTGTTTCTTTCGCGCCATCGCCGGCGTCTTCACCTTGTAAGTACCGTCAATGCCCGTATACGCAACGTCGTATTCCTTATCGGCGCTCCAAATCTGAGTCGTAAAGACTAAGCTACTGCGTTTAATCTTGTCTAACTCATCTGATGTGTCTTCTTCTTTCGTTGACCGCCACCGATTCCCTATCATACGTAAGGAAGCGCGGACGGATCTGGAACGTCGTAGACCTCCCTGCTCCCTCTTGAACTTGTCGATGAGGGTCTCCATAGCCCTGTGAGGGGTAGAGGGGCTCGCGGGGCCCTGGGCATTGCACGTCGCGATCGACTACGCGCACTCTATTCACTCGAACTATAGTTACGTGAGTCGCTTTCCGACGTTCACCCGAAGCGGCGTCGGAGTGTTGAATGCGATCTGCAACAGCGTGGTAACACGGCCCTGATTCCGGCGACTAGACCTAAAGCTCGCAGAAGCCCGACCTCTGTATCTGCGCGTAAGGAACGCGTATGGCAAACTGATCTCAATTCTACAATCATTTCGATTTGATAAAGTTATCTGATACGTTTGTTTGAAATAAGTATGCTACAACGACCGAGATTTGTTTGTTGTGACGTAGCCGTGTAATATCTACATTTCTAAGGACATATTTGTCTTGTTGTTTACATAGTTTTAGAATAATAATTAGCGAAATTCCACATGGTTGAGTTACGTACCGTATTATTTAAGACTATTTGTTTTACTCGGTGACGTTTCACTCTGGATATAGGTATTTGTAAATCTCGAGAAATGTTTTAAATTTTCCCGTTGTCCTATTATATTTATTAAAAAGGGAGAAGAGTTTTTTCTTTTGGTGCACGCGCTAATATCTACTAGACACGAACTACTAGTTAGAATTTAAAAAATATTTCAGTATTGTTGGTTACGCATTTATCAAGGAAGACTATGTAACATCACGTTAGGACGAATTGGGGCGAAGCATCAAATTTTATTCCTTTTGAGAGCATCTCATTCTCAATCCTCTCTTTTATGTGACTCAAACTTAGTGTTTTGAAACTTTGAATTTGATTCATTTCACTCCTGAAACTATAAAAATGGATCAGGCTAACGATCATTGAAATTCAATGCCAAGTTCAAGACCTATTAGAGGCATTCAGATCTCGGGTAAATAACAAATATAACTATAGTTTTTTGTATCAGAATCACGACCATCCGGATAATCTCCGAACGTGATTTACGACAATAACAGTACGCTATCAGCTGCCTTTATGATTGATCAATCACTTAATTTATAGAACATTGCTGCAGAACGAGTTTGACGTTTATTAACCGCCTACATAAATGCAGGTCTGCCTACTATATTCGTATTTATTAGAATTATCTAAGAGTGAGAACTATAAGTTCAGGGATTATTATAGCAAATATCAAGTCAACCCTTCCTAAGGTATTCCTCTTGGAAACCATCGTTGTTATTTCTCGGTAAATTTGCCATGGTGGGCTAACTGCTGGTCTACTCTAGAGTCTAATATCGATACCAATTGCAATCCAATATATTATTGTGCTACATTAATAATATTTTGAAAAGTAATTATGAGTAAACCAAATCAGTCATTAACAATGTCAGTTACTTCTTTAATTGCATTAATTAAATTAATATCGACTTTGATAATAGTCTATAATTTAAGAGAATATAAACTATTAAACGTCTTAGTCCAATGTAATTGGATCGGGAATTAGTTTCCTGAGTAGGTCTACTCAGGAAACTAATTCCAGAGGCTGATCTGAGTTCATTGCCATACTATCATCTACCGTTAATGCCCTGCTATCATATACCGAGTTTAGTACTGTCTTTACTATCCTTTTTTTTCTCAAACTATTCTAATACTGTTGGGCGCAACTGGCCTATACAGCTTGACCGAACTATATGGGACGATTGCAGATGGCACTCCAAACCCGTGGAACGGAACGGAGCGGCTGAAGGCCAACTCCTGCCTGACGGATAAGACTGCCCTTTAGAGAATTACGTCAGTAAGGTTTCTATGATTAATATGTCTCTGGAGCTTGGCTTACTGTTTTAGGATATAAGAAGGGCCCATCTCTAGCTGTACCTCGCGGCAGAACAAACTTGCTAAACGAAGCACAGCTGACGTTTGTACTGGCCATTCTCAATCAAATAGCAGAAAGAACAGGTTTGTCTGTGTGTAATTTGTGTGAATTCACAGAAACATTGTATATTATGTTGTATACATGTTACATTACCGAACAGGTGTTATAATATAATATTAGATACACTATTGTATTGGGCCTATGTATGTAATAATAGTTGTGTAAATAAATAAATAAATGTCTGTACACTTAGTTATACTACCGTCATTACATATACCGTACACTCCATGTCTGATGAAGATATTCAGTGGATAGCATATAGCAGATATATAGCAGTAAATATAATCTGGTTTCATCACAGTTGCACATTAGATATAATTGTTACTTAGCAACAAGAACAGTAATTTTGATTTAATGGATTATACTTTTTATTTTAAAATCAATGTGCCTAATAATGTCAAGGTGATTTGTTAGTGTAAAATAGTATATTTTTTTCTAATAGAAAAATTCAGACTATGATATAGTTTAACTTCGTCATTATGTATTTAATTTTAGTTGTTAACAAACATTGAAACTGTGTATATATATAAGTAATATAAGTGATGATATATGTGATTAAACAGTTGGCAATTATTCATTCCGAATAACATTTATAGAAATTGTTATTGCATTGTCCCCTTATATGGGTGTGCGCTGGCGTCATGTTTTCCTCTTCCACAAAACGCTCTGAACGTCATCTGAGAGTACCTATACTCAGATATAATACAAGTTTTCTATTTTTTTTTAAAAAGGGATGATAATAGAATGGTGCACTCGCCTGCGCTAACGGTATACTGGCGGGATAAGTGCAGGATTATAAGATAAGTATGAGGCAAGTCAGTTTGCTATTCGTGCTATCATGACAAATTTACTAGGGATTTAACGATAGTCACTTAGTTATTATCTAAAAACAACATATTTTGGTCTGTCGTCTCCTTCTATATAACAAATAAAGACCAAATTACAATAAATCATTCATTCATTCATTGCAATATCATATTTCAATATATATTTGAAAAGAATACGAGCTGAGTTGCTTGTCAGTTCCTCTCATCTCGAAATCATTCCGAACTGACGGTAGATTTGACATATTATAAGAGTCTGTAATAGACCTACATGAATAGTGATATTTTGAATTTGAAAAAATTTGAATTACTACTTCAATCAACTTAATGAAATTAAATTCACAAATTCTGCACGCAGTGCATCAGCACTGTAAATAACTTAAGGGGGTCTTCCTATGTGATGGGTTGAAAAAATCGATTTTTTTTTTTCATAAATTGCTCCCTTAACATGTCTAGAATACGGTAGTAAAGCGATTTTAGAAAATTCGAAGTCGTTTTAAAGATACAGCAGGTAAAAGAAAGAGCGGTTCGGAGCGGTGAGTTGGCAGTTAGAGACCGGGCCTATTGTGTACCGTTAAAAAAAGAATGTGTGGGTCACGTAGAAATGAGGATGGGAACACGACTTCGGGCTGTTAAAAAGGATAAAACCAATAAAGGAATAGGAGGAAAAGGAGCAGGTAAACTTACTGATAAAGTTATCCAAGAAATTACAAAATTCTACGGATTAGCAATTCGACGCCATCCAGATTCGCTTGAAGATATGAGAAAGGAAGTTTGGGCAACGTACTATCACAAATGTTCTTCTGATGAAAACCCTCAGCATCAATTTTGTCCAGAAGGCGAAGACAGTTGGTGTAAATGGCGTAAGGCTGAAGCTAATAATGAACTGGACCAATTTCATCACGATAAACCACCTCTAATTCCGCAAGTCCAAGAAGCTATCAAACCGGTTTTCGAAGATTTATCGAAAGACGAATTATTAATTCGTTGTTTAGGAGCAGAGACACAAAACAATAACGAATCTTTGAATTCTTTGATTTGGACTTTCGCTCCTAAACATCTTCATTCTGGTCCAAAGTTGTTGAAATTGCTAGCTACTTAGCAGTTATTATCTTTAATGAAGGTTTTCAAGGTATTTTAAAAGTTATGTCGATTATGGGATGCCCTGTTGGTCGTGAAGCCCAAGCGTATGTTGAGAAACGGGAAAAAGCGAATCTTACGCTCTGAGCGGCGCGTAGTGATGTCGTTAAACAAGCCAGGATTGACTCAAGAGCTGAACAATCTGCTTTAAAAGAGTTTCACGAGGAAGAGGAAGGAATACTCTATGGACCAGGCATCGCCGATTGAGAGTAAGTTGATATTTTAATAGTTTTTAACGGACTTGAAACTTTAAACGCGTTTTTCTCAAAACTGTGTTTTTCAAACTTTCCTCCATTGTATCTCAGAAACGGCTGGACCGAATTACTTGAAATTTAAGGGCACACTCAATATATGTAAACGCATGGAATGAACTATTATCAATCGAAAATTTTCAAAACTTCGATTTTTTTATAGCAAAAAACAAAAAAAAAACGCCTAATTTGCAACTTTTATTTCAAATGTCTATCAAAAATCCAATTTTTTTTATATTCATTTGATTATAGGTCATTCCGTGCTTTTAAGCCTACAAATTAAAACGCCGTTTTTTTTTTTTCAGATAAGCCGATCAGCCGGAATCGTGGAGGAAGTGGGAGCTCTTTTTTTCGAGGCGGGGGTGTTCAGAGCGCTGTAACTCTAGTTTGACTGAATATTTTTAGCTGAAATTTTATATTTATACTGTCCAAATATGTGTTAATAAATGATAAAAAACTTGAAGCTCTAAATATTTACTGGTCGTAGAAAAAAAATCCTAAAATATCCCTAAAAAACAGGCCGTCAATAAAGACCCCCTTAATAATACTATTAATAAATTCATTGCCTAATTAAAATACATTTTATGTACACCTATAACAATGTTTTCTTGTAAATGAATGTACCTTTATGTAATTATCATAATATTATGTAAATGAAACAGCCAGTTTGATATTCCATCCACTGCCTGCGTCAACTGTAATATACTTTAGGTGATTAATTTACCAATACGAATTACTAGACAGAACTATTAATATTATTAATTAACCTATTATTTCGCGTGTAATGAAAATTGTCAACGAGTATATTGTTTACGGCTTTTAACACCTATTCATATAAATATTTAAGGCCTCAAAACATTTATACCTATTTCAGTTTTTATTTATTATACTATATTTTTATTTATTTTAACTTTCCTATTTACTTAGCAGTTAAAATTAATAAAAATGTGATTCCATACATTTATTTAAGTAAAATAGTAATACGCAAGATTGTAGCTCATTTTCTTGTAATGAGTCTGCGTTCCAAATGAGTGGTGGAATAAAAAAATACGATTATTCAAAAGTGCTTAAATTAAGTTTAGTTGAATAAAGATTATTTCTATTCTACTCTATTCAGTTTTTAATCTCTTTCTGTCGTGTTAAAATTCAAATTTAAAAGAAAGTGAGTGACACAACATACTAATAAAAAACGATATGATTTAGTGGACATTTTTATGTACAAATAATAAATACTAATGTAATACTATTAATTAATGGTATTTTAAAATACATTTATGCCATTTAAATACATTTTGGATTTGGATTTATACAAATCGTTTTTAGTTATCACCAGCGAAACTTTATAGGTATGATATAGATTCGAGATTTTATAATATGAATTAAAAGTAGATGGAAACTCCATTGTCATCATTATTATAATTATACTACCGTATTCAGACCTCGAAAACACTGACTTCAATGGTATTATTAAGTATAACTCAAAATGGTCATATTTAGAATTAAAATTTATAAGCGACGATATGTAGTGAAGTTTAAAAATAAAAATAACTCTTAAAATTTCTGAGCAATGTTAAAAACATTATTAATTATAAAATATCCAGTGGAATGAAGAATATCTTTTTTGAAGTTGACGTAAAAGCTTTGAAGGTAGAGCAAAAACGGATTGCTTTAAAACAAACATGCAATTCCACAAGGTGTAAAGAGTGTAAAGTGAATAGATTTTTTACTTTTTCCTATGAAACGGTATTCAGATTCGGAACGAGTTCTCGCTTCCAAAATTTATCTATTTGAATTTCAACTTTGTACGTTTTGAAATCTGTACTAATATTTGTTTTTATTAGTCATAGGCACCGTCAACCGTTTTCTGTTGACCGTAGCTGGTCTTACTTTACTGGACGGTAATGGATAAGTGCATGAGGTATTTCAAACCCGCAAAAGGACTTATGGACTTATGGATGGATACAGTCGTATCCATCCGGCAGCAGGTAACTTTTAGCCGCTCCATAGGTCCTTTTGCGGGTTTGAAATATCTAACGGAACAACCAAACTTACCAAACCTAGGTTCGATTCGTCGTAATTTTCTTTTAAACTGTTAAAGTCGTGGTGAAAGCAATACTTGACATGCCCACATTTTAATTGATTAGATTTTTCATCAGATTTTTATTTCTAATCTTTGCGATGTACCTAAGTAAGATATGTAAACCACAAAACCATAATGTTCTCAGATTACAATGATTACAATCCAATCAAATAAAATACAATAAATGGAGTATGACATATAACAGCTTACAATTAATACACGTAGAAGGTTAAAACTAAACATGGCGAGAAAACATGATCAAGTAACTAATTTTATTTATAGACTGTACAGATCATTTCCTTCGCCATTTATAACAACTAATATAACAAACAATATAAACAAAGTTTCATTTTTAAACTAATATCAGGAGAATATTGTGTTTCGCATTCTAATTTTGAAAAGTCAATTAAATTTCTTTTTCATATTTTTTATAATTGCTAATTAATATATTTATAAACTACTTTTTTAATATCAATAATACATCTCTGGCAATCGTTTTATTTATTATATTAATTCTTTAATAATCAACTAATTTTTTATATTTTTTTCTCTATTGGTGTTGAGAAATATTTGTATATTTTCTCTTCATCAATTTTGACGAGAACCATTTCCTATATGAATAATACATTCCTTTTCCACATACTGTATGAATATGAAGGGTTTTTGAGTACATTTTTTAATATATTCTGTGCCTATAATATTATATGTATTGTAACTCGGATATAACGGAATGCATTTAATATTCCTATTGGCAATAAAATGTTATTTCCTGTATTATATACAAGTATGTATTATGCTGCCATATTAAGAAGTCAATTTACGAACTGCTTGTTTTTTACTGTGTAGGCATTTCTGTAGAATTCTAGTTAGATATAAAACGTGCTACCATAGACAATGACTGTAAAAGGCAAAGGACGGCCAGCCGTCAAGTGGAGTTTCTTATCGCGTGATTTGTAAGTCAATTATTCTTTTTACTGGCTATTGGAGAGCTCTGCTTTATTAGTATACAGTTAATGACCAAAATGTCATTGACCGGATCATTGTACATTATGAAATGGTTAACAATATTATGGAGCAACACTGTTTGAAATTAAAAAGGGATACTTGCCCAGAAGATAAACATGAGAATTCAAAAAGGGAACGCTGCCCGTATCTTGGGTACACTGCCTTCATATGGCACATTGGATAACAATGATGTTTTTTGTTAAAAGAAATGTATCTGTTTATAAATAAAAACAGAATTATCGTTAAAGGGAAGGAAATAATTCATACATAGTGCAATTACAGAGGCCATGATCTTAAAAATAATAATTAATAATTAAGGAAACTCGGTAGATAGTTCAAATAGTCATAATTTTAATACCAACATAATTTGCATTCCTATCGATTGATCAAAAAGAATGATCCAAACTGGCCCAGTATATCAATTTGGTATCAGTATGCAAAATCATCACATAAAATTTAAGATTCAACAGAGAACCCTTTCTTGTGTAAGTGGTTAAAAAATATTAACAATTTCCTTATAGCTTGGAAATGACTAATAAAAATATATGGTAAAGCCAATAAAAAGACAGTGATTTTTGTATGTAATCTATGCGTATGTGAAATAAATATTTGCAAAGCTTTATTAGGTAATAGAATACATAAAGTGAATTGTTATAGCGTTTGTCATTGTTGCGAATATTTTATAGAAGGAAACAATATGTTTATTACATCTTTATAGAAGTTATCTCATTTCCTGTGTTTTAGGGTAATAAACTTATATGGCAACTTGTTTAATTATTATTATCTGTATTAGTATAAAAGTATAAAAGCTGTTTTCCTCTGTTTCGCCGTTTACTATATCTAAATCACTTCAGATTTTGATACGGTTTTCACAATTACTTAAAAAATATTACATACTAATTCCTCCAGATGTTTTAACTGTAAAAAATTAACATAAGAAACACACAAGTTTCTTACTCAGTTTTCTAATTATGAGCCCTGCATTCCGAATGAGTAGTAGAATAATAAGATACTGTTCAAAAAAGCAGTATTTTTCTATAGCAATACTAATTTACCAAGAATTTTCTGGCAAAAGATAAACTTCTTTTATTTTTTATCAATTAAATAAGACTTCAAAAGTGCATATGTTAAGTTTATTTGAATAAAAATTAATAATATTTCATTAATCTTTATTCAAATAAACTTAACATTTTATAGCACGGTGGTTAACCACTGTAGTTAAGTATATTGTGATGAGGTGTCGCTACTTGATATATTGTTTATTATAGTATGTAGGTAGTGAGTATACAGGTCGAATAATTGTATTATTTATTGTACATTTGTAAGTTTATTAGATAGTGTGCTACATGGCTTATTAGTAACGCTTACATTAGACGCGGAGTCGTAACGTGGAGTGACTATACATTTAACTTAAATCAATGTTATATGGAGAGATCCTAATGGATGGATATCGACTATTGACAGAAATATTACAGGTATAGGTAGAATTTTTATTCTATAAAGATATAGTATTTTTCTGTAGTACACGAACAAGTTTCTAGTAAAATAACCCTATATGCGTCTTTTATTTTTTATCAAACATTCACAAACTATTGCCGAAACAAACTCGATTACAAGCATACATTCCGGCAATAAGGGTCCCATGGCCGGGTCAGGTAGCAGGTGCGTCCTGTACGCGCTAAGTGGGACCCTCTTTTGTATCGTTTTTTTTTGTTTTCCGTTAGTATTCCTTCATCTATAACTCTATTGTTCTTGACAGTTTTGAAGACATTATGTAGGTAAGCCACCTCTAAATTACTCATTCATACTTTTGAGTTATATATTCTCTATCTGACCCGGTTGTTTTGCCATATAAATTAATATCGCTATTATATAATAGGGGCAATATATTACAAAAAATGTTTGGGGTGGGCCACCCTTATTACATAGATGTATAAAAATTATATAACCTATTCTGAGACCTACCGATATAGAATTTTATCAAAACCATTTAAGCCGTTTCAGAGAAATATGGCATCGATGCAACGCTGTGTTGGTTTGACTGGAAGAGATTTCTTTTTGAGATAAGTCTACCTTTGCTAACAAGGGCATTTAATAAATATAGTAACTAAAAGTGCAGAAAAAAAGTAGAGAGGGGACTATGCCTTGATCTAAATCAAACAAATTAAAGACAAAATTGGAGTCGTGTCATATCAACATTTAAAGAGCATGATAGAAGATCGTGGAATGTAGAAAGAGCTCTACCGACAAGAGCGTGGCTCTTAAATTATGAATGAAGGAATGAATCTAAATATGCAATAAAGAATACATACAAATACAAATATTTTCTCTTCATAATAACCGTATAGACAGTATTAGATAAAATAACAAATTATCAGCTTGTATTATCCCGAACAATGCTCCTGTATTATTATTGCTGTCAATCATATAGATATTGATTAACAAATAAGTAAATAGGCATGTTGACTAAATACTAATTAATAATTTGGAAATCCCACAATTGTTGTCAACAATTTTGTAGTAAAATACAAGTATTTAGGTATTAAATGTGCATCACAATTTTCCTTAATTATTAAATTGGTAACTTCTTTCATATTTAGCATACGTTCAAGGATAAACAAACAAATACATAATAATGACGCCTTGGTGGTCTAGCGGTTTGCTCCTCCTTACTTCCGATAGTTGCAGGTTCGATTATGATTGTTTGTATGGGTCTGGGGTGTTTCCTACGTTAGGTACGGATTTACAAAATAAAATGTATAAATGTATTTATATCAGTTGTCTAGTACCCATAACTCAAGACCTTAGAATTTGTTCTCTACTATAATGTATATAATATTGTATAAGCATTAGATTTTTTGTACCAATCATAACCTTTTGAGAACTGCATAAATACAACAAAAATTTTCTGTAGTCGAAATTAATTTAATTTATAGCATATTAGGTAAATATACTTACTAATATTATGTAATTAAAAGTCTAGTGCTTAGTTGGGTGGTTTGGTACACAAAGTTCATTCGATCTCTAAAGAGAGAGAAGACCCTATTTGTATAGTACTAATATTTCAAAGATGATGAGTTTGTTTATGTGATTGGTTGTTCGCGCTGATCTCAGGGACTACTATTGATTTTTATGAGGTTTCGTTGCTTCAATTCATATTGAAGTCATACTATATATTATTATAGTATTCGTTGTTTTACACGATGCACCTTGGTGTCATCATGTAAATTTAAAGTAAGCGCATATTAAGACATTTAGTTGTGTAAACTCAGGAACTACTACTATACTATAGATTTTTAAGGGGTTACGGTGTGTATGTGATGCAAAAGAATTTGCAAGGTGTCATCATGTAAAAAAGTAGTTTTACATGTTGCGCACATTATAACATTGAGTCATGCAAATATAATCTGTGATGAAGTTTAGTAGGTATGTGTATCAATTTTTTATTCAAATGTCAAACAACCGTGACGATTACAAGTCTTCGTTTTTTTTGTTTTTATTATTTAAATACCAAACAAACTGTCATTATTACTTTACGACCGGAAGCCGAATTCGCTTCTACAGGGGACTATTAGTATGATAATTTCACTCAATGAGCGATCGGACGACCCAGATTCAGAAACTAGGCTTATTTCCAAGCGAAGGACGGTTTTAAAGTATACTTCCGTATTCGCAATAGGTTATCAGGATGTTGAGAAATTTATGAAATCATAAGGTCGATTTACAATATTTCTTTTATTATTCTCTACTATGAAGTATATGGAACACGTAGATGGTAGGATCAGTGCAGTCTAGTCTAGCTATTATAGTAATGAGAACACAAATAAAAATATGATAAGAATATGGATGGTTATAAGAACAAAGGAAGAGACAGAACAAAAGACAGGGACGGACTGTGTGAAAGGTGATATGGCAAGAAAGAGAGTGAATGATGAAATGACTGTGAAGGGAAAAATATATTAAGCCGACCTAAATGCTACAAGATCTAATGATAAAGAAAGGATGGGGATCATTATAAGTGACAAGTCTACAAAAAAGGAATTAATACGTAAACAAGACCATGCTGAGAATGAAAGAACACTGAGAATTTTTTATTCGTGTTCCATATTTTCTCAGCTTTCTTTCATTCATCTCAGTATTACAAGATGTATGGGTAGTAGGAGTCCTAGACAAGTAAATAGGTATAGGAATAGTTATTTGGTTTAATGGGTAACGTAAGAGGATATTGTGATCCTGGATCTTGGAAGTATGCGGAAAGGTAACCACGGCCTCGGCAATTCTAGTGAGGGGAAATAGTCATTCTTTAGCCGGCAAGAATTAGACAATCGGTAAGGTGGTGGGACCCTTATGAAAATTTTCCTGATGTAAGAAAAGTTGGCTATTACTATAAATTTTAAGAATAAGAATAATTTTAATCAGTTTTTTATAGCATTATTTATAGAAATAGAATATCTTCATTACGTACTTAATATATTTTCAAGCACATACAAAAAAATAATAGTCTGTTGTTAAAATTAGTTAATAGATTTTAGACATTCGTTTAATGTTTTATTAGGATTACGAACTAAATATTGGAACACGCTAATTACGTACTACCATATAGCTTTCTATAATATGATTATTATAATAGATTGATTATCAACAGAGCATTGCAGTGTATGATTTAAATAAATGTACCAACATTTAGTAAATTATAATTTTATTGGACGTTTTTAACAATACTATTTATTATTGCAATTTTTTTGTAAGCGGACAATAATGAGTTCTATATTATTCGAACCAAACCCCAAACATATTTACAAATCCTTCAGACAACCTTAGGATGGCTAAGTATAATCTTAAACCGTCTGGTCAAAAGCACGATAAATGTAACAGACAATTCTAACCAGTACATTACTAAACGGATATGATCAATAAAATAAATTTAATTGCTATTATCAGATGAAGGTCTTTGACAAAGATCGGGTTCTGCGAGATCGGAGCTAGACAGGGTCAAAACACACACGATTTTAACTCTAATCTTATTAAGTGATTAATATTCACCTTACAAAATCGATTGTAATTTAGGATAGTAAAAAGAAACGAATGAACGATTTTCTACACAAAAGTCAAGATTCACATCACTACATTACGAAGTTCACTACACTAGGAATGATAATTGTTTACGTAAAAACAAGTCTTCTGCAAAAGAAACATCTCTAATCCATTCCATTTTCGAAATATTAAAGAAAACGTTAACACAGAATAAATAGATACAAGCCAGTTCAAAACACAACTAACGTAACGTTCACTGTAGTAAACAAGCAAACCGGACTGAAGTTTGTGCATTCGGTCCGAGCAATGCTACCAACATGGCGGCCATCTCGCGTCAGTCAACGGCCTTTTGATGAATGAACTTTGACAAACCTGTTTCACGCAACTGGAACTCTTGCGCAATGACACGATTGAAAATAAAGTAAAACAAATGTTTAAAAATACTTTCGATAGTCTATAAAATAAGATCTATTACTACGAGTAAATAAAAAATTACAACACACTTTTATAAACTTAATGCCCAAGTCAGATATTTATTTAATTTACGACACAACAATTGTATGGATATTATATAACTGTTACCTACCATTATAATTTATGTAAACAATCTTTATGAACAATATGAAAATATATTTTAATTATATACTTTTTATTCAAAAACTACGTAGGTGATTAAACCTTAAAAATACCTGAATCAAAGTAATGCTAGACAATAGTGTAAATTAATTTGTACAGACTGTAATTATTGTAAATAAAAATCATATTTTTTGTTGTATGTTTATTTTTTTAACTGTTTCTGTTTAACCGTTATGACTGTCATGAATAATGTATGCATGTGCGTGTGTTAGACTTATTGGATATAATGACAAAGTATCTAGAATTTAATTCTCTGAAAATTATTTCATAACTAGCTGTGCCCGTGACTTCATCCGCATGGAATAGTGTGAAAAAAGTCAAACAAAGATGTTTCAGCGTTCTAGTTTCAAAAATGACGAATCCCCATACAAACTTATATTATCTTTTTATTTTACCCCCTTAAGGGTAAAATTTTTACAAACTTTAAAAATCATGTTTAATTAATAGCAAAAAAAATTATATTAAGCCTTTTACCTTAAAAAATAACGATACTTCCATACAACCTTTATCTCCCCTTTACACTCCTTACAAATCTATTTTCGCATTAAAAACTACGTCCTTTCTCAGAGTCTAGACTATCTGTGTACTTAATTCTCTGAAAATTTTATAATAATGAACATATATGTATGTAAAATATAATAATACGTAACTTAGTCTGATTATGCATTTCAAGGTAGGTAGAGAGAATCGTATGCCATCGGCTTAAAATTCCACTCACGCCCGTAATTCCGGAACCTCGGATTCTATCCCAGTTAAACAGGCACGATCTGACAATCAACTATTTTATTGATTAATATTAATTAAATTTATTATTTATTACTTTTTATCCCGAAGTTTGTATTAAGTATTCTATAATAAATAGATACAAAAAAGGTACATTTATTTTAACAATTGTTTGGAATGCACTAATACCATATATTATAACAAAAATAAGTACATAGTTTAGCATTTTTATGAAAATTTCACACTCTTCCTATGTGAATGGATTAATGGATCTCAATCAAAATAAATGGCTCGGCGATGACAGAAAATAATATTAAAGTATTATTATACTATATAAGTTGAAATTTATTAAATTCTTCCATAATTACAATAATATTTTTTTTTTAAAACAATAGATATTCAATTCTAATATAATAGTTTCACTGTTCCAAATAGAGTTTACTTTACTCATATACATGCAAATTTCCTACGTTCATTTGCTAAATGCAGTACTAACAAGAGGCAGGGAATACTCTGTAAAATATTATCCATGTTTCTGGTAAATTTAGACCATTTTCAGAATTAATTAAGCTACATATTTGGTTTGTTACAAATTAATTTAAAGTGTAATGCTAATCAAGTTAAATTCAATAGATAATCATATAGAATCAAATGAAAGTTTAAATGTAAGAATTGTTAGAATCGACTATTTTAGTGTATGTAGTTAATAATGATCTATTAATATTAACATTGAATTTCAATTCAAATTCAAAAGTCATTCATGTACGACATTTTAGCTGCTTATGAACGTAAATTTTTTTATATTAAACTTTTCCCTTACCGGCCAGTTCACTATATAGATCCAATTGAGAAGTGGTAAGAAACTCAATTGAATTTCTTAATATTATAATTCATTTTATTGTAAAGCAAAATTAGTTATTCTTTTTACATAATTATATCATATTACCTAATATACTACAATAGACCTCTGTCTCTGACCTCTTACATAGAGCTCCACACAGGCATTAAAAACACAGGTACAGATATTTTTCACTGTATAAAATACATATTAAATACTTGTCAATAACAGACAATTAAAATTATAATACGCAAAATCAATAGATAAAGAAATAACGTTGATAAAAAAAACAACATTTTTAGGTTTTCGAAAACAGATTTTCGGAAATTATCAAAAACAAGAAATTAATTATACAATCGGATTTTATCTTATATATAAAATTCTCGTGTCACAATGTTAGTTATCATACTCCTCTCAAACAATCTGTTGTTGTCTGACCGATTTTTATGAAATTTTATATGCATTTTCAGTAGGTCTGAATCGGCTACTATCAATTTTTCATACCCCTCTGTAGTACGGGATATCCCCCCGGGACCCCTAAATATATATTTTTTATTTTTTCGACATAATATTTTATTTTCATTTTATTACGAGTATTATTTAGGATTGAAAAATACATACAACCCTAAATTTTCAACTTTCTATCACTAATCCCTATTTTTTTATAGCGTTATTAATTTATATAGCAAAACAATGTTTGCCGGGACAGGTAGTAACGATATAAAGACTGAATAAAGAAATTTCGAATTAATATCTAGTGGCTAATTTCTATGTCTAATATACATAACTTATTAACATAAGTTATGTCTAGATACATTTTATATCCAGTCTGACCTAATTCAGCCGGCAAGTGTTTCGCTTTGTCAGCTCTGTGCTTTGTTTGTAGAGTGAGATTAAGCAGTGAAATTCCAGGATAAGAGGCATGACATCCTAGTCCTCTAGAATATTAACTTGGGAGTGGTATCACATGATAATGTGATGATATATATATATATATATAGAGGTGTGAGGCGACGGTTATCACTTACCATCAGGTGGGCTATCTATACATTTTTCGTTTCTTATTGGAGTGGTAAACAATTACCATTCCAATCATTACATAGTATAAAATAAAGTAATTTCCTATGTAGATATATAGGACCAGGCAGCGAGATAACGAGCGAGACCAGAGAGTTTAAATCTTTAAAACTACGCAATGGATTTTGAAGCGGTTTTTTTAATAGATAGAGTGATTCTAGAGGAGGGTTTATATATATATGTAATACATGTACACCCGGGCGAAGCCGGGGCGAGTAACTAGTAATAAATTAAAATAAAAATATACACGGATCCTTAGATATGCCCGACTGGAACTTTACCGGGTTTATTATTAGAAAAATAGCTCACTATTTTGAAATATGGACCTTACATTAAAGTTAAGTGCTGAAAAGTTTTGAATTAGTTCTGTTGTGTTACACAATGTACGTACGTTTGTTGTATTTGTGTAACATAACTCCGGTACTGGGTGCAAGTATAATCAAATTGTTGCGCTAACTCCTTGAAAACTTTGCGAATAAATTAGTGAAGCTTTCGGTTGAGTAAATGAGATTTATTTTCAATTTATTTATGGTTCATTTTGAGCTTCATAATTAAGATATATTTTAAATTATTACTATTATTATAACTAGTGATCAGCCTCCGCTTGGCCCGGAAGATCATAACATTATGAGTTTTGGATAACATAATCAACATACTATGTATATCGTACCGTAACGCCTGTTATCTCGGATGGGGTATCAGGGACACTTGAATTTCCAAGTAATTTTACTTATGATCATCCGCGTCCTCTGACAAGACAACGAGTGACTATGATGATACATTCAACAGTAAATGTTTGATTTACAGATACTATAGACAAATATAAAAAATATAAGTCGCTTTAAATCGAACTCGCTACCAATGGAGATAGCGTGTAAGCCACTAGATCAGCAAGGTCGTAATTTTAAATTAGATATGCGACTACACCACGAGGCAATTCTGTGGATTCCCGTTTATCATTTATTTACTTAGCTAGATTATTTCACCCTAATTCCTGAGCAGATTTACGGATGTTACAGAAGCACTTAAACCTTGCTGGGGCTTTACGAAATGTAATGTCATTAATCGTTCGTTAAGGCAGTGCAGAGTTTTAGTGGATTTTATTTAGAGTATCCAGCTGTTGACTTGCTAAGTAGAACTTGTGTGAACTAGACAAAATAAAAAAAAACATAGATAATGTTATTTTAAATACATACATAATATACATAGAAAACAGTCTGACAATACAAACAATTCTACACATGAAATGCGGAATCGAACCCACGATCAAAGGAAGCAGAACGGTGCAGAACTCTTAAATAGGCGTCAGCATTTTGAATCGTTGTAAGTCTAGCAAGTTCTCAAACTGATTCTAGTTTTTATTGATCGAAACATTCTCAATTCACGTAGAGAGCTCTAACAATATCTTGAAATCTCACTGTATCTTGGAATTAGAGTTGTTAGTTCTAACAGAATTTCAGTACAGGTGTTGCAAAGTTGAACTACCTTATCGAAGTTGGGGTTTTTATCTCTTCAGTAGAGAAACATTGTTTTCTGAATCTATTGTTAGTTTGATGACCGTTTCTGTATGTGAACTCTGTCTAAATCCAATTATATTTAAAACCAGTACTTTTTAATTAGGTAATTAAAATTTATTACTTCCTATTATACTACAAACAATTTTTATGGCTTTGAATACATATATACCTTTTCTTTTAACTAATTTAAATGCTATTGGCCTTTACTGCTTCACCGTACCAGAATGGAGGTAAGTGCAGAAGGCTCTCCAATTCCGCGGAAATACTTATGGAGCGCCTGTATGGCAACTCCTGCCTGATGGATAAGACTTCAGTCTGAGAGCACCACTAGGAATTCGAACCTCGGCTCACCCGTAATTTCAATACCCGTTGAAATAGGCCAGAGATCGATCAGAGTAATCGGAGGTAACGTAAGGTATATGGTACTTATATGTGATGAATTGATAGTTCGTAGTGATTAATGATACCGACGTGGACCCCAAAGGCTATGAATTAGAATTTAGCTGTCACCAAAACTTTGTGTGTTAATTTATATTTCTGACTCAACGGTGATGGAAACTAAAAACAATCAGAGGGAGGATCCCATATTTTTAAATATTGATAACTTACGCGCTGAAAAGACTTATTAAGTTTTGCTTTCATCACAACGTCAGTATTTCAGTCGAAAATATATCTATTATTGTTGTAGTTTAAATAGCAATAAAAGACAAATACTGAAATTGATATTTATTTGAAGGATTCTCAAGAAGTGAAGTATAATCAAAATTGTTTAAGAATGGAACAATAGTTCTATTAACATACATACAAATTTAGAATAAAATCAGATAAATAAATTATTATTTACATTAATGAAAACATATTTTGATTAACCAGTTACGACAGTTATTATCCAAATCTATAAAATAAAACTTTTAATTGCACGCACGTAGATACCTAGTACATAAGTACCTATCAGTTTGATCAAAAATTTAAACCCATCGATTCTCCCGTATTTTAATCAAAAGGAATCTCTGTTTTGTAATATAAATTAAATAATTTTCACTTCACATTACTTGCAAAATAACGTAGTTTTTTTTTCACGTGTTTACTCGCGTTGCGGTAGTATTGCGATAGTGAAAGCGCTGGGAAAATGTATTACGCGTGAAGCAATTGTTCACTGATTAATTACTATTATGTGAATACGAACGTAAGTTGCAATTAAAATGGCTTGTCAATTCAAATAGACTGCCTAGTACCGCTTTGGTCAAAGAAATTTTAATAATTTACCTACTTACATATGCTGACACACGTATGAGAACATAATACCATACTGGGAGAAGAGAATTGTTAGTTATATCGATTATAAACCGTATAGCTAGCAATGTTCTATGAGGTTGACCTACACGCGATTTCCCTTGGAAACCATCGTGACCTGGGGAATAGTAACCCTACTGCTAACAATTTGCCATGTTAGGTCCTAGAACCTAGGTTAGGACTATAAAGTCCTTGTGAACTAACATGATGGGCTAGCTGACTTAACCTCATATTCATCTTATCATCCTCCACTGGTCCCCCGCCAGCGCAAACGGTTAGCGCAGGCGGTTCCTACATGTTAATTAAATATTCATTAAAAAAATACTATTCATACATTCATACAAACATTATAAATGCAAATGTGTGTTTGTCTGTTTGTTATCGGCCTTGGTGGTCTAGACTAGATCACCGATTACTACTGATGGTCGCCGGTGCGATTCCTCGCACGATGCAATGGCAACGCAAGATCACGGGTACCATATACTAATGGGAAGCTCATGGTGCTGTTTGCCATTGGGACAAAAAAGAGGCCGCAGTCTTTTTTTTTTTATCAAAAAATTAAGGTATCTCCGATTAAATCCCTGGTTATGAGAATAAGGAACAATTTAGACATGGTAGTGAGTTTCCCTCCAAACCAATAGCAGTAAAATATTCTCGACTGATCGGTCAAACGCAAGACAGCTATGATTCTTTTCTGGAATATTCCATCGCATCTAATGCCCTAAGACTTGTTAGGGCGCTAGTACTTTTACCAAACAAAACAATGGCGTACCACTCGCAAGTACCTACGTAATGCAAGTCTATTACACAATCTCCTTTGTTTTACGACTTTCCTCGGCAATTAACTGTTGTACTTACAAATACCTCTTTATCTTGATGACTATTTAAACATGTACCTAGGGTTTGTTCTATGGAAATTGTGATTGTTATCAGCGACTAGGTATGCTTGTCAAATGATAGCAATCCTAAAGTTAATATGTGTGTGCAAATGTTTTTATCTTATAATCTGCAAAAGAAATCCCATACTACGTCTATCATTAAAATTTTTTTCTTACTAATATTCTTTTTTATTAATGTTTTACATTGTTTTTATTTAAACATATACATATATGATAATGGATATGGAAGAGCGGGATATACCAAACACAAGTATTGCTATGCTTAGGTCATCCAGTCTTATTGAAATAGATTTTGGGAGAAATTCTATTTTTTTCTTTTTTATTATATCTTGGCAGAACACCAGGATGAGTGACGCCAGGTCCGGTCAGGTCAGGTCGATCGTGACAAATTTACTACCAAGTTATAATGGTTTACAAAGGGACAGCTTGGACCTAACAATAATCCCCATTACTTACCGCGCACATATCTGGTTAATACGCCGACTATAACATTCGCAATTAACATAAATATCACATAAAATTTTAATCAAGTCTATTTAAGATCGAACTAGGTACTAAATTGATTTTTCAAGATCATAGAATAGAATCGCGGAATGATTGTGTCCAATACATTTCTATAGATATGCAATGTATTTTGTATAAAATACAGGATTATATAAAATTAAAAGGAAAGTCCAACGCACTATATGTATTGTGATTATTTTTTTATAATTATGGATTTCTTATATATATAAATATTTTAATTATGTACCCTAAACATTAAAGTATCACCCCAAATATCTTCCGTAAAAATCCGTCTCATTTAATTTTAGTAGGCAATCATCATTAGATTCTGAACGCATTTCATCAGCATTTTTATTATCCACAATTACCTAGAGTCCAGTAGCTTTATTACAATTTGCATTTGCATTGCTGGAGACTGGTAAAAATTTGGCTATCGTTTTGCTACCTACTGTGTGGGGGTGAAATAGGGTGGGGGGAAATAACGGGGAGGTAAACGAGTTCCGTACACTAACGAGAATCGTTTGCGTGCAACGTAGAATAATTGGAGAATAGAGTGAGTTACGCACTCCGCAAATTGGACGCAATTACTATTCAGATATCCATTTGCTATTCTCATTATTAATATGATAGTTGAAATTTTATTTGCCAACACTCCAATCGGCCTACTACTTTGCACGGATGCAGTTATTATGTGAATCTTGAAATTAATGTATTTTTCCTTCTTTTACAATAATATTTCTTCTGAGATAGAACGTTGTTTCACTTAAGGCACTGATAGTATTATAACAATTTAGTGACAGTAATAAAACAAAAAGTTATCTCCTACGAAGAATACGAGTATTGCCTTTGACTAACATGCAGGCGTTAACAGTGGATAATATTTTTTTAAGTACATCCCATATTTTTATAAATTTATTATATCCGTCAGTGGATAACATTATTTTTTAATATAATAAATAGTAACATTACTGCACATATATTTTATATATTTACGTGAAAGAATTATAAAAATCAATTAAGAACTTTTTGAGTTTCATACGTAAAAAATAGAAATTATAAGTGACATCCAATAAATATTACGTACAAAGTTTTTTTATGTACTTAATTGGAATCTGAACAAAATGGTGGTCCATTTGGTGGCAAGTGATAACCATCGCTAATATATAGGAATCGGACATCATGTTATAATGTGACTTTTTTTTATTGTACCTGTAAGGGTTACGAGAAATAATTTACGTGGTATTTTCAGACTTCTGAATATATACACAAAATTTTATAATTTTGTGTATATATTTTGCGGAGGATACTTGCTACAAACACTAGAAATTTATATAGCATATTAGATTAATTTAAACCTTCATCAATGTACAAGTTTGATGCAGTTCTGACTCCCAAAGAAGCGTAAACTGTATATAAAATCTCAATATGTATTATATAGTAGTTAAATACATCTTCTTGTGACGAGTCTGCGTTCCAAATGAGTGGTAGAATAAAAAAATATGACTATTCAAAAGTGCATGTATTTATTTGAATAAAGATTATTTCTATTTCTATTTCTTTAATGTTACTTCATTTTATTAAACTGAATGAAACTTAATTGCTGCTAGTATAGCCATAACTAATTCTGTGCATGCATTTTGACCTAACCCGCATGACCAACTGACCGGTAAACAAGCAATTTGTGTCGATATATCGAATTATCGCCCTGTTCGCATGAATTGTACAATTATCATTAGTTCCTAATGAACTGTAATAAAGGGGTTAATTGTGGACAACCCATTTAATTTAGAGTCTATTTTGAACTAGTTGAGCCCGCGGTTTTGTTCCAGTATAATATTTTTTTTAGAGAGCCCTTCTAAATTAATGATCATTTTCTCCTATGAGTAAGATAAAGAATATACTTTTTTTGTAAACCGATTGTAATAAAATTACATTACACAAAATTTCTCAGTGCTTAGCGGATTAGGACATCGCTTTACTCCCGAAAGGCTCGTGTTCGATTCCTCTCCTGATGCTCTTAAGTATTTGTAATTCTGAATATGTGTTTTCTATATATATTTCTATTTTTTTTATATCCCTGGATAATTCGTACAACGCCATTTAGTCCTAAACTAGGCTGAGGTTGTATTATACAAATATATAACTTATTAAATTAATACATACTATTTACGAAAAAATATCTGTAGTTGTTTAGTGCGCATAACACAAACTCTACTTAGCATGGAACTAGATGGCGCTCTGAATTGTCCAGGATTATTATTACTGTATATATTTTTTGGCTAGAACAATAACAAAAGTAGATTATAACATATGATTGATTCCGTGTCAAAACAAGGAAAATAGATTTATTCGGAATCGGTTTCAAAGTATTGTTATTTTTAAATTTTAACAATAGAATTAGATTTTTTACGTAACACTGTACAAGAAATAAATTTATATTTCTATTATAAATTATAAGAGCCTATAAAGATTTTTAGACGTTTGTTATTTCCGCAGTATAATAATCTAAATATAGACTAAGATGTTATAGAAAGTTAAAAAAAGAATTGTCCCTCAATGGGTTTATATTGTTATTAATTTAATCAGAGTATTGTCATGGTACAGAAGTGGACTCTACTTGACAATAGATGAGGTTAAAACTTAAATGGAAGGAAATTGTGGAAATGATTTACTTGTTCTTATAAAGCAGATAATTGATTGTATTAATAAATAATATTACAGAATACCAAAAGTAAGAACATTTCTTTTTAACAAAAAACCGGAAGGCGAATACAAACAAATCTTATACCTATAATATAAATACAGAGAATATAAGTAGTACAGAGTATGTTATTTATTTTTATTTTTAAAATACAGAGTAATATCTAACATTTATATGTATGTCACGAGCTACAAGTGACGTCGACTTTTGTTTTTTTTTTGTAAAGATAGCCTATATCCTTCCTCCATTCTATATTCATATCAAATCTCATTACGATCGATTTAGTCGTTTTATCATAAAATGATAACAGACAGACATACACACTTTGACATTCATAATACATAATACTATAGAAATCCATATGAACGAAATTTCTTGTGCATATACCTGGTTAATTTAATAACACATAATATGAAGTATAATTAGCCATTTTATTATATATGTGAAGAATATTTCTTATAATACATATATGTATACATACACGATTTATTGTAGGTATTCTATTTGTTAAAGGAAACTATTAGAAATATTACCAAATATATTTCAATAACTATACAATATTTATGAAGTATTTTAATATCAATTTCTATGAAAACCTTTAGGGGGTTTCACAATATTGAATATTGTAGTTATATGAATATAACACGTGTCATATAAGATTAAGTATGAATATAAAAGACAATTTTATGTACATATACTTAACTGTTACACACATACTTCTAGTCCCAAACTAAGTACTATTATAGGTACTAGACAACTTAGAAGTATGTACTTAAAAGTATATTTTTTTTAAATACATGATACTCAGACCAATATTTATAACAAACGTACCGTATGGGGAATGGAAAATGCTACCAACAGAAATAAGTCGGTGTGTTACATAGCAAGACAAATGAGGCCTTATTCAGTAATAGACCACGGAAATAATAATAGGTGGATAGATTTTTCTGTGATGGGAATAGCAAACAAGTTGACGGCCAACCTGATGGTAAATGATAGCCGTCGCCTATATACTTGAATAATACAATAGATTAAATACATTATCATGTGACTTGGGTGAAATATTTCATGCCTCCATACCCTGTGATTTCACTGCCTTACTTCAACTGAAATAAAAACGGAAACTGCATATTCAAGTCGAAAACTATACTATATAATCTTGATTTATTTTGCCATAATGCGTATTTTATATTTCTAGTTTTTAAGAATATATGCCTATAATATTTTAAAAATTGCAAAATATTTGACATCAGCTAGTTAAAATACGATTTAATCGTTGCATGCAAGCTCGCGTGTCTGGCTGGCATAATTATGTTTATAGGCAAAATAAGGTATAAAAATTTAAGTTTCGCAATAAACGTATATTCCTGAACCTTTGCTAATCTTAGAAAGTAGGTCTCCGTGGCGACTTTATGGGAAGGGGTATAAAAATTACAGTAAGATATCAAAGGATTTAGTGGAATTACCTTTAAATAAATAAATTAATACTCATAGCGTAATCAATCGATAATAGGAAATTTACATCTTAGTAATAGTCCATATATATATTTATTATTTATGATTTGGAATGGTAGTATTTGAATATGGAATAAACCTGGAATAGTTTCACTGAGGGTAGGTCACTGTATAATAGGTCATAATAATTAGTAGTTCATCTATTATAGTAATAGTCCATTTTTAATAACGAAATAACGTATACATTAATACGTGAAGCAAAAACTTTGTACCTCTTTTTAACGATATATTTTTATTATCGCGGGAGGAGTATGTTTAACACACTTATAGTTTTTACTTCATTTTGTAATAAGGAATACATTGGTGAATGGTTTATTACTAGTGCTAAACCAGTTTCAGGCCGTTATAGTTACATGTATTATGTATATATACATAAACCATCCTCTAGAATCACTGTATCTATTAAAATAAAACTGCTTCAAAATCCGTTGCGTAGTTTTAAAGATTATAGCATAAATAGGGACAGATAGCGAGAGCGACTTTATTTTATACTTTAAAATCAGGAATAAAAAATAAATAAAATTAATAAAAAAAATGTTACACACACTACCATTTATTTCTTTTATTTATTGTTAAAGTCTGTGGTCAAATTGAGAATAGATTAATATTGTTTTTCATTAATAATATTTGTCTTACTGAGTGAAACTACTTATTACTATCGAATATATAGAATACTAGTAATATTTTATAGTCCAGCACTAATATTTAATAACGAAACAATAACAATAATTTCTGTTGCTCCAATCAATTTGTACTATTTAAATATATATATTTGTCCAATAGCAACATCAAATAGTCAGGGGTCAACAATACACAATTGATTCCTGTTCTCACAGCATCAGTTTGTGTTCACATTTTCCAAGGTTCACAAAAGGTTAGTGTGACAACGCAATTGATGTAACCGATTGAGGGTTGTCAGAAATTGTAATTCTTCGGATATATACAATTTTTTTTGGATAGAATGTAAATTTATTTTGGAAAACTTCGGGCCTTCAGGCCTTCAGGCCATTGTACTATATAATTTTAATATTGTATGTCACCCTGCCACCAAAATAGTTTACAAGTTGCTTAGCGACTGCAATGGATGTGACAGTGGTATCCACGCAGAAAAATACCAGAATTTACCATGATATAAACATAAATACATAATTAAGTATGTCTAAATGAATCATAATACTAATAATAGAAATATAAGTAGTCTTTTGACCAGGATTTTTTAGATTGCTCTATCAATACTTTCACGTTATAGGTCTGGTTCATACCATCTGGGTATAGATAAATATTGTAAATTTCTAAAGGTCATTATTATTTACTGGCCATATCCTAAACTGCGAGTTTCAGAGTGGCGTATTGAGTCTTGCAAATAAAATGAGGAATTTGCATCACCTGTATATTTACTCAATTAACAGTGGTATACGTGTTAATTATACCTAACTAATTGAGAGACTAAGGGGTAAGGAAATTCAATAGTAACACACAATGCAACGCGATATGCATTATAGTTGTACCACAGATAACATAATATTACATAGTTGTACTGTGTGTGCATAGAACGGTTATAGAATTCGCAGCCTTAAAATTTTCAAAAAATATTACACTTGCAACACCAATTGTTAGATAATATTAACTATGTTTTTATACAAAAACAAATTTAATATCACAGTCATGAATACAAAGTATTTATTTTGTGTGGGCTGAATTTTGTTTATATAAATTTATATAAAGAATAATGCTCATAAGAGTAATAATACAGTACAATTTTGCAGAAAGAAATTGAATATGGGAGAAGTTTGCGAGAGGCAACCCTATTGACCGAATTTCCACTAACTGCACTCGCCGCTGACTAGAATTTATTTACGATTTTTTTTGCAGCATAGGGGACAAACGAGCAATTTCACGTAATCCAAAATGGCAGACTGGAATAGAGGTTATATCCGTATTGTTTTAACTATTTCAGACGAGTTTCTCTGTTGGTAGTTTATCCCATGATTACTGTAGTGAACAGCAATAGTTTAAACTTTATTTGCATATAAATTTGAATAAAACAAACATTGTATTGTAATTTGAAGCTTACCAAATACACTAATAAAAACCGCATCTAAATCGGTTAAGCCGTTTCTGATATTAACGCCAACAAACGTACAGAAAAATAGATAAACAAATCAACAATACTAGTTTTTTGTGTTATTTCTATTGATAAAGTCTAATAATAGTTTTCACATATATATTCAATCCTATATAAATTACAATTATACATTAATAAATAATACAACATTATGTATTCTCACTATAATAATAAAACTATAAATCAAATGTAAGCAAAATGATAAAATATTGTAAATCATCAGTAATTGTAATAGGACTGACAGTACAAAAGGATATACTCGTGTTTTCTAGATTATAGACTACTAGTTACCTGCGACTGCATCTGGTTTCCTTAAGACAAAAGATAGCTTACTAGTACGTGTATGAATGTTATCTTCAAATTTCATTACGGTCGGTTCAGCCGTTTAGTCGTGGTATCAAATAGACATACATACAGATACGCCTTTATTGCAATAGTAGTACGTATTATCATTATATTAATAGATGAAATGCAGTACTCCTTTTTATGTATATTGCCCGTAGAGAGTATGATATTTCGCAATGGACCCATTTTTTGAGCTCCCAAGGAAATTGACAAATTTTGCAATTTATTTAGACTTAAGTATTACTACGTACAATGTAATAATTTATACCCCATTCACGTTGGCCAGTTGTACATACCCTAAAATGTATATCTAATTTAGGAAGCACAACAGTCATTTCTCTAAAATGGCGTAAAAGAATACAGAAATTATGCAAAACACCTACCCCGAGAGACTAACGAACTCATATGTGATTTAATTATGTAAATATAAGCGTCGTCTATTTACACAAATTTGCAGACTTCAAATTAGTTATAACGGTAAAAAGGTCTAAGTAAATAAGGATTAATTCATTTTATAAAATAACTGAAATAGCAAATATCTTTACGGCCCTGGCAACCGCTTTTTTAACGAATGATAATGGTGCACCCGCCAGCGCTAACGGTTTACGCTGGTCGGGCACGAGTGGAGGATGATAAGATGAACATGAGGTTAAGTCAGTTAGTCCATCGTGAGAAATTAATCAGGAATTTATCATAATTGGTTCCAGGGGACAGCGTGAAGGTTAATCTGATCCACCCTAAACACTGCCTCTTTGATGGCTACCTTGTATTTTTTAGAAAACGCAATCTGCCTGCGCTAACACTGTACGGTTGCGGGCCACCAGTAGGCATGAAATGATGAACACGAGGTCAAGTTAGTTAGTCCATCAGAAATTTCACTAAGAATTTATCATAATTGTTTTCAGGGGGAAACGCGTGAAGGTTCACCTGTTTCTCTGATGGCAACTTTTGCTATATACATGAACGTTGTCATGTGACGCCCATGATACTACTCATGCGTTGCCATTTCTGAGGTCTAAGATGCTATACCTATTATACTGTAACATCACTGCTTATTCTGATATTCTATGCTTATGATATCTTAGAGCCTGATATATCGAAATAGGTGAGACTTTGGTACTGCAGACGGCAAGCATATGCCCCCTATTGTATACTACGTTATGATAGTTATAACACACGAAGCAGAATTGCAGCCTGAGTTGAGAGGGCGTAATAAAACACACTCGTGTTCAATACGCACGTTTTTCTACACATAGGTACATTTTAAATAAACTCAACCATAAAACTGTTGCTGTTGGTGCTGTTGCTTTCCCGCCGTTTTACTTTTTTAAATCCGGGCGCTGCCTACGGGCAGGCGCCGCGCGGTGATCAGTTCGAAATTTGAAAAATAGCAAATAGTGCGGTTATGGAATATCACTTCCCCATTTTTGTTTATAACATGTGTTTTATGAGCTGCTTCGTATATCGAAAACCGGTGAATTTATCCACTTTACAAGCAAAATTAGTTAATCTTAAATAACATTAACTAGTTATGTGGTTGTGTCATGTCACTCGTATTTATTACAAGGGTGGACTGTTTCATATTGGATGCAGTGGTCGGTTAGCTTTGATATGCGCGGCGAACTGAACGCGACAGCTTGCATCGCCTCGGTTCAATGCCCATAAATGACAATTAAGCAAAGTTATCTCTAATTTCTCTATAGAAAACCGAGTTACAATCTCCGTTTAAAATGTCACGGGAGTAATATGTTCACCTAATGTCCATAGTGCTCATTCTTCATGTTCATTATTTATATTTTTAACACGAATCATTTTAAGGTAAATAAAGATATTTATCTCTCTCGACGTTTCGATTATAGGTTGAACTAGCCGTGGTCAGACAAACAGCTCAAATTAGACATATATTAGACATTTAGCCGTTTAGTCGTAAAAAGGTAACAAACAGATTAACAGATACACTTTTTGTATATCATGGGCAATTAACACAGCGTCTTCTAGTTCCACGGTAAGCAGAGCTTGTGTTATGGGTATTAGACAACTGATATACTTAAATATTTTTTGTTTTTTGAAATATATACATAATATATATAGAAAACATCCAGACAGATGGACAAACAAATATGTTCATGAATACAAATTTTACACCGTGCGAGGAATCGAACCCGCGACCATCGGAAATAAAGCGGTGTACTAAACCGCTAGACTACTGAGGCCTTTATATCCTACTATTATAAAGTCAGAGAGTTCCCACCCCTTTTAAGTGGATATTGGTCAACATATGTTGTACCCCATATGTTAAACCCCGACGCGCGATCCGTGTCGAAGGGTGGACATAAAGAGACTACATGGGAATTTGGCTACATTTTGTTTCTCACAGTTTAACAACAATTTACTGTTTAGTTCAAATGATCCAAACATAAACTACGGTTTAACTTCAAATACTGTGGTCAGAAACAATACTGAAGTTAAGCTACTCATCTGATTTATCAACGAACTTTAGGGATCAAACTTTTAGGCTGAAATACTTTCACAGAACTTTTGAAATAAAATATTGTTCTAAATATAAACTAAATTATGTCTAAAATACCTATATTAGAAAACCCTTTAATAATTTAAAGTTGAAATAATTCCTTACATCTAAAATAATATTAAGCTAAAAGTTTTTAGGAAACTAAACGTTAGAAAATATCAAACGCTCTATTACAAAACTTTAAGGATTTATGAATATAAATTGTAGGCATATAAAAATACCCTGACGATATTAATATTGCAGGACTATCTTCAAAATTCATATTGTTAAGGTATTTTTATATGCCTAGTATTTATATTTTAATAGAGTGGTTGAATATGATTTTTAGGAAATAATATTTTTTTTACTTTTGTTTGTATAAATAAATTATGACAATGTTTATAAATGTGTTCTTGTACCTACATCTCACTATTTCCAAGAAAAGAGGTAAAAATCTATCAAAGGCGAGCCCGAAGGGCGTGATTGGCATTAAAGGTTTCAAAGAGGAAAGGACGCTGTGAAAGATTTTTCTCTGGTCGTTTGAGAAACTTTGAACTATGACAAATTTTTCAATATCTACTTTGAAAGATAGTTTTACAAGAGGGATACGTGTGCGAACCCCTATTTTATCTAAATTTGTCGCTAGCAGCTTGCTCTGCAAGTTCTGTTATACTTAGTTCGAATCACCATTCAATCTATATGACAACGATAGTTATTTATATATATTGTCTATTGCCCCACATGCAATAGATACATTTCTATACTAATATTATAAATAGGCTTTAAAACTACAGGAATGATTTGAAAAAATCTTTTACCATTATAGTACATGGAAGAGTCGGGGCTAACCTACAAATGTCTATTGTATTAAGTAATTAATAATTATAATAACCTTGGATATATAGGACAGCACCATCTAGTCCCAAGCTAAGCAGAGCTTGTGTTATGGCTACTAGACAACTGACAGACATACCTATATATATTTTTTTTAAATAGTTAGCTAGCTAGGATAATTTTGAACAATTAGATTGTTTATAACATAAAAATGGACCGGCGAAGATTCGGATTATTAAACTATGGAGTTCAATCCTTTGACAGAATGCGGTACTCATATTTTGCATACTCAACTCCCTTTGGCGCCTGCACCAAAATACATACAATCGAACCCGCGACCATTGGTACATAAGGTGGAGTCCTAAATCGTTACCCCCCAGTCAAAAGTATAACATACATATGTATATTTGAATTGAATATGATAGGGACGAATTTAATATATATTGCATTTGTTAAAATTTTTATTAAATATTCTAAAATATTTCTTCTATATACAAATATTTTTGAGAAAATCTTTATAATGACATATGAAAATAATTAGACTCTGTTGGCGTGTATACTAAGGTGCTAGACTTTAGTATACACGCGACCGTAGATCGACGATTTATCGACGTTTTCATCACCGGAGAATCAGTCAGGTCATAAAGTGACACAAGATTTTTAGGCTTCGGCCAGATTCGATACCACAAATGATCGTCTCGTTTAAAGCAATAAACCACTAGGTCACAACTCTCTCACAATTTAGTAAAGAACCTTACTAAATACATAATAAATGACTTTAATACTTCATCACCATTTCTCAGACTTTTTCCGTTATCTGTGGTCGACACTGCGTGTTTTTACTTTTCTTTCTGGTCTTAATTCAGTCGTCTCGCTCGTTACCATATATTTTTGCATTCACCGTTTTTTATGTTTTTCCTGTTCTAATTCACATTCACACATGCACTCTATTTTTAATGGGCAAGCATTCAAAATGCGAGGTATGTAATTTAAAAAGTTCCATCTTTACATAATTAAATACCAGTGGTGTGTCTTGTTTCTAATGGTACTCGTATGTATCATTTTTACGATGATTAGTTAATAAACAACCAATTATTATAACCATTAAATATTTCTAAAAAATAAAATGCATATTTTGAAATTGGAATGTCGAACACAGAGCAACGATATTGTTGTTTCTTTCTATAAAACTACACACAAAGCGTAATAAACAAATACAATTTCGTATTTGTAATTTTAAGTAGTGTTTCCGATCACAAATGGCCATTAAATATTTCTTAAAAATAAAATACATGAATTTGTAAATGGAACGTCGAACACAGAGTGGCGATATTGTTTTGTTTCTTTTTGTAAAACTATACACAAAGTGTAATAAACAAACTCAATTTCATATTTGTAATTTTAATTAATGTTAACAATCACAAATAGTCATTAATATTTCTTAAAAATAAGTTGCATGATTTTGAAAATGGAACGTCGAATACGGAGCGGCGATTTTGTTTTGTTCTTTTTTATAAAAGAGTAAAATATTTTATCAGTTTTTAATTATAATTACAAGATGCAATATTACTCCAACAATGAATAAATATTTTTTTATGGATAAATGATGCAATGGCAATTGCTATCGTGTGTCTAGCCTTCTCCGTAAGTATCTCAGTTTTATCTATTTTAGCCTCCAAACAGTTTTCTTTGTAAACTATTTTATTTTTATTTAAACTTTATTGAATTGTACAATTGCCGCTTATTGTCCAATTCAATAAAGTGTAGTATAAATAATGCTATATTCATTCTCTACCCGCTTTTGTATATATAGATATAGGTACATAAACAACACATATTTACTTCATGTAGTTTAACAGAAGCAACGCTAAGTTTCACTACACTCGTAGTTTACATATACATTCATTATACATTCTGCAACTATGTTATGTTTAGTCCACCATTACGTGACCTGAAATTATATTAGAACTGGTGAAGGCCTATATTAGTATCTATTGTTATTATTAATGTAGATCATAATGCAGTTTAAAATAATAATGATTTTATTAGAATAATACTAGTTGGCCCGGCACACATTGTTTTGCCATAAAAATAATAACGCTATTAAAAAAGTTATTATTGAATTAGGGATTGATGGTAGAAGTGTGAAGATTGGGCTAGATGTATTTTTATTGCCTTATTAAAATAAATTGTTCAAATAAATAAAATTTTGCGTGGATCTATATCACTTAGGGGTATGAAAAATAGTTTACGTCTTATTCTCAGATCCTACATACACGCAAAATTTCATAAACATCGGTTAAGCCGTTTCGGAGGATTTTTGTTACAAATATTGTGAATAATATTTATTTCAATAAAAAAAGTAAAATTCCACGCGGTGTCACTTGTAACAGTTAGTATAATAGACTTCTAGGTACTATACGTATCTATTATCTGGCTATTGTATGGATTCCATAGCCGGTGACGTATTTGCACCTGGTATGCATTTTATATTAAAGTTTGAACGACTGCTGACTGAGAATGTTTAAGGTTTACTTATGTACTTACTATGGTTGTGATTTGTGACTCATATATGCGATCAATATTTAAATTATTAACTATAAAATTTGGTGTTTTTTACGAAATTGAAATGGTAAAAAAATATTCTGTTCACCTAAAACCGCTAGACGCTCAGCTCGGCAGCTTTGGTGGCCTAGCAGTTTAACACACCAACTTTACTTCCGATGGTCGCAGGTTGGATTTCTAGCACGTTGTATACAAAATTCATGAGTATGATTGTAGGTATCAGTCTGGGTGTTTTTTTTAATTGATGATAATGGAATGGTGTACCCGCCTGCGCTAACAGTTTACGCTGGCGGGGCACCAATGGAGGATGATAAGATGAACATGAAGTCAGATCAGTTAGCCCAACATGACAAATTCACCGGGAATTTATCACGATGGTTTCCAGGGGGAACCGCGTGGAGGTCAACCTGACATGGTACATTGCTAACAATGGGGTTATCAATCCACATTACTAACAATCCCCTTCCCCCAGTCTGGGTGTTTCTTTGTATATTATGTATGTATTCACAAAAAAAATGTAAGTATTTATATCACCGTAAAGCGAAGTGCTAAACCGCTGGAGGCCATCAAGTTACAATACTCCTCAGTAATGGGTTACCCATGAGGTGCATCAAGTAACGATGTGACCCTCGTGGTGTTCCCTATGCGTTGCCATTCCTAAAGATTTCCTGAAGACCCTGTAATTATTATTATATAATTCAATATCAATTTACGTTGTATTTGAAATTATTATGTTAAACAATTTTGCTATAAAAACATTATTCCAAAACCGGCCCTTAAAAAGTTACCAATTGTATATTTCAAAGGAGCTTCCTCCCACGTTCACTAAGATTGTAGAATGAACTACCAGCCGAGATGTTCTCGAGATTACAGCATGCTGTTCTTCTAGAATGGTATATTAAGGTTTCTTAAGGGTCCGTAATGCGCACACCCCTAGTGTTTCAGGAGTTTCAGGTAGTGTCAGGGAACTTTTTACCATCAGATGGGCTATTTGTTTGTACCTACGTAGTATAAAAAAAAATGTCTGTATATTCTTGTGATGTGACAGCTTTGAATGAGCGATAGATTAAAAAATTAACTATGACTATTCTAAATTACTTAAATTTAAACTTATTTGAATCAGTGCATCTTTATTTCATTCCAGAATAGGATGATACATTTTTCTGTAATTATCTGTTCTGGCGTGTAAAGCCTTATTCCATCAAATTATATTGAATTCATTTTTTAACATGTTTGAAATTACTTTCTTAGAAAATAAATATACATTGTAAAATATTTTCTATTCTATTCTACTGTTGGGTAAAAAGTTAAAAAACCTGACTTATTGAAAACCTTTACCGTGCTTCAGAATATTCAAAAATATTTCTCAAACTGTGTTCATGTCAAACCGTAGTACAGTTTTGGACATATCTTCAAACACGATTTCATCGTAAGTCACAAGTTACGGACCAGACGTGCAAGTTCAAGTAAGTTCAAGTAATTATAGACACTAATGACATATGTATGCGAGGAAATCTGTCGGAAATACGCTGCGTGTCTGCCACAGGGATGCCAACCGTACAAGGATCTTCATACAGATACAAGATTTTTGGTTCGGTACAAGGACATTTTCAATCTCACACAAGCGTGTTTTGACTCACAGAAATCAGTCAAAATACGACGATGTCCGCGAGAGGTGTTTATTATCTTTGTCATGTTAAGTTTAGACTTTATATTTGTATTCCTAGATGCCTAGATTGCCTATTACGTTAGGGGACAATACATTGTTACGTATATAAACCATAGATTGGAGCTTTTCTTGTGTATATAATATATCTACATAAAATATTTTGAATTTCGAATTTATGAATTTTGAGAGAGTCAAATTGTGCCAATATGAATATTGTTTTTTTACTTTTTCATAGAGGCTAGAATGTTTTAAAGTTGTCAACCCTGGTCCGTATCAATATGCAGTACACGAACAACGCCGCGCTGACACTACGTCTCATATGGAATAAGTATGAAGTTATTAATTTTTAATTGGACCATACAGACACAACATGGAGCGTGTAGTATGGCTTTGAATTATTTAATTACGATGCGTCTGAATTTCACTTCGTCCTTTTTCGTTTGTTTGTCCTCATTTCTCCTTGTCGAAAAGAATATAACGATATAGCATGCCAAAGGTTACATTTCAACATGACCTTTGCATTCGTCGAGCCTTGCTTTTTATATTTTTGTATGCTCACTATACTTTTATATATTCTTGGTATATTTTTTATTTAAGTAACGTTGTTCTAAATAAATAATCGTTTCAATAAAGAGATCAGGAAAGTGTTGTATAATTTTAGTTTTGTGTTATATACGATTCTTTATAAAAACATTATTTTTAAATGACTAATTTGATAAATATAAAGTAAGATTATTTATAAAATAGTAGAATAAATTCTAATCATTTTCAAATAGTAATTATGCAGATTCAGGCAACAAGAATGGGAAAGAAATATGGCTGTTGCTCTATCAAATACTACTTAATTTAAACATATCTATGATGTTACGCTATCATTGACACTAGCAGATTAAAAAATGAAAAAAAAATAAAAAAATATAAACAAACGCTGAGTTCCTTTTTCAAATAAAAAAAATCGATATTTAAGAAAGAGAGCCTACTGTGATTCGATGTGAACAGCGGTTGCAACGTAGCTGTATTTCAAAAAATCAAAATATGTGCCAATATATGCCAAAAGAACCATATGACTTTTCATCAAGTTGTGTATCCTGAAATGGATAGCAGATCTGAAGTGAAACTAGATGTGTGAATTCTATCCAACGATCCGGCTATATGGGAGTAGTGCTTGGTCTATATCTTTCCACAAATTCTGGCGTGATCCTCTTACATAGGCTGAATCTCTTAAAGTGTCATCGGTTCTACCGAATTGATACATTTTGTATGGTATATATACCCTTGTATAACGTAGGGTTCTGTAAATAATACAGTATATAAATAATATTCTAAATAATAATGTACTTCTTGGCATAATGTCGGGGTCACGGGTCGCTTTCATATTGTACCTCGTTATTTAAAAGCTATTACAGTACCATTGTTTGAGCAATTGTTGAATTACCTAATATCTATTACGTATTCCTTAATCTGAGATTGGCATGATGTCAATTATACGTTTAGGTAAATATTGTAATTCTATATACAACAATGCGTTAAATTTTAGTACTTAATTACAACTGACTGGCGTAAACCTTGTTAACCTTTATTTGTCATTTCAATAGATTATATAAATCTTGAGTTTGATATGTAGAAGCGTCGTTATATCAACTAGTTATATAAAGTTTGCATATTACATTAATTTCTATATAATACCTACCTATGTATATATAAAATTATTATAATGTTTGTTATATTACATTAATATTCATATGTGAATACCTAACGAGTGCATATATAATATTATAATGATTATATTTGACCCAAAAAATTTATTTGTATTCACACGTTTCGACTTGTAAATGTAAACTTACAAGGATTATTTAAAAGAGCAGATTTTTTGTGAACAAATTTTTGGACTATTCAAAAGTGTATATTTCATTCTATTCTATTCTAAAAGATCTGAGAATCGGTCGTAGGCTTGGTAATAATAGTGTCCCATATCCAGAAATAATTTATATGGAATAACAACGACTACCTAACTTATCTGAGGTTAGGTAGTCTTTAAACAGATATATGTATATGGTTAGGGTGGTGAATTCATGATAAATTAGTTGAGTAAGCGGATATAAGATTTTTTTTTATCAAAATAATTATCAAAATTATGGCCGACGGCCGTAATATTATAGTTTTAAGCTATAATTTAAATTTAAGAATAACAATGTAGAAAAAATGTGTAATAATTAATTTATCATCTATAAACATATGGTGTTGAAAATCTTCATTTCATCATTATGGATAGAAGTTAAAAATAAACAATGAATTAAGTATAAAATTTAATACGCCATCCATTCATCATGCACCATCAAAATGTTTGGAGGACATCCATTTGCATGCGTCATCAATCAATGACATACTTTATACGAAAGTAGAGCCTAAACTTACCTTATAGGTAAGTACTTGGGTCGTGTAACACAATATTTTTTTATGTTTGATAATGGAATTCCTCCAGTCTAGCCTGGGTGAGTGGTTTACGCTGGGGGGTATAATAACATGAACTTGAAATCAGATCAGTTAGGTTCTGCGTGAACCGTGAAGAACCGCGTGGAGGTTAACCTGACATGGTATATTGCTAGCTGGCTAGCTAGCTAGCTGCTAGCTTAATGGGATTATTAGTCCACATTATATAGATTTATATATTTATTATAGAAATCATTCCGAACTGACGGTAAATTTGACACATTATAGAAGTCTGTAATATACCATCATGAATAAAGATATTTTCAATTTGAATTTGAATTACTAACAATCCCCTTTCCACTCCATTATATAGAGTCAATAGTAGAATAGACTTTTACAGTTAAACTATTGGGTTTAAATTTACGGGATAAGTGGTCTGAAGTCAGATACTGACTGGAGATTCCTGATTGACTCATGATGCACAGCATATCTGTCTGGACTTGGAAATATATTTTTTCGATATAGGTCCTTTTACGATATGAGCAGTTACTTAGTAGGGTAGGAAGGGGTAATTAGTAATGGGGATTAGTGGACATATTGGCAAAAATATACGGTCGATCGGATCGGATCGATCAACATGCTCTCTGGAAACCATCCAATGGAATCCAAAGACAATTCCTGGTGAATTCATCAAAATTGGTTAACTGTCCTGCAGTTAGTCAATCCTGATGATTTCCACTTCCATACATTCCCAAGACGATTCTTACTCATAACTGCAGGACAGTTAGTCCACTCTGATGAACTGACTTAATTTTATTTTTATTGAAAGATTTGGTCTGTTTTTTCGAACTATTCAAAACCTGTTGGCCGTGCCTGGCCTTCACAACTTACAAACCATAGGCGTTCGGTGAGTGCAGATGGCACTCCAAACCCGCGTCAAAGGTCAACTCCTGCCTGACTAATACGACTTTAGTCCGAGGGCACCCCCCTAAGGTATCGAATCTCAGCTCAAACCATCGTAATTTCGATCCGCGTTTGAATTGCACGGGGGATAGGTCGTAAGTGGTGCTTCAGACCGTCACTGCGACCTAAGGAGATCTATTGTGCTCATCCTTTGGCCCATCATTTCATTATAGGCACTATATACCGTGTAATGTATACTTTCTTCCACTGGTTCTCATGCGGTAGGACTCATTAACAACCCTTAATCAGAACACGTGCCTTACAGAACGATTTAGGAGATAATGAGTCTGATACACGCAAACGAAGCTGAAGGAATCATTTAGTATTTCTATATAGAGATATCATATAATTGTCCTTACAGAATAGCTAATATTATTTAATGATATTTGCCATTAAACTATCAAATGTAAATAAGTCTAAACAATAGAGACATCATAATCACTCATAACATGGCATATAATAAATAATATTACTTAGACATAAATAAACAGGTACGTTTACTATATATACTATGTTAGTAGACTTGTAGGCCAGTAATAGGTAGCGAGTTAACTGGGTTACGTACGTTTTAGCTTGATCTTGATTGTGTTTTTGGGACTCCAAGAAGACAATAATCCAGATATGTCAACAAATCCACGAACATTCATTTACTAACACAACCACACATATATTTTCCACACACGGACACTAGGATTGTCATATTTACTAGTACTCATGTAAATTAGTTTTACAACACCGTTAAAATAATATTTTTTGACCAATAATAGCGACAGTAATACGGCAATGTTGGAATATAATACAAAGAACGAGCGCGGTCGCAACTGTCAGATAGTGCAGTCAGTGACCACTAGTTGGCGCAGCAAGCACAGAGTAGGACAGCAACACTTTAGTATTTAGGCGCGAAAGAGAGGTTAAACTACAAGAGCCTCAAAGCTCGTAACTTGACACCGGTACGGAATAATAATTACACCTAGGTGATTTTTTATGTGGGCGTAAAAATTTGCTCACGTTTTGTTTATTACTTTGTTTAATGTTGTTGTAATTCAATTATGTACTTATTTATTTGCATTCAGAATAATATATGTCATACGCAGGATCGACTACCATGTTTTTTTAAGGGATGACAACCGAATAGTGTTCCCGTATGTCTTACCTATTTACTGCGAAGGCACCAGTGAATGGAGGATGATAAGATAATCATGCAGTCAGGTGGGTCAGTCAATTCAATTCAGTCAAAGAAGATTTGAATATGAACGTATATGGAAGTAGAAGGAAAGGAAGGCAGAAGAAAAGTGGATGAATTGTGTGAAAGATTATATACGTGAAAGGAGAACCAGCTCAGGACCATATGATGTTATTTCTCTCGGCTTTATGGCAGAAGATCAATTAAAAACTGTGATCTCAATCTAATATAGTATATAGAAAGGTAGGTTAGGTTAGATGAGGTTTTGTATTGTGACCATTGCAATACAAAGTGCCGCCACTAGGTATATTTAATTTAATTTAAACTTTTTACCCTTACAATGTAATTAACATAAATAGTATAGTTTTGTATCAAAATAAAAGTTCTTGCCAACCTAGGCTATATGAAAAGAAAATCTGCACTATAAAAAATCTGCAATAAAAGCTTGTGAGAGCAGCGCACTCACCCCATCTCTAGTTAATGGTATAGAGAAAAGGCTATGATCACCCAAAAAGATATAAGAACAACTCAAAAATAAACATGTTTTAAAACACCAAAAAAAGTTTTTTGCTCATATTAACTTGGAGCAATTTTAAAATAAAATTAGATTGAAACCAATTTTGGAGATTTTGTTTTATGTGCCAGTGTTTAATAAAATAATTAATACGTTTTATCATAACATTGTTTATAATAGATGATAACAAAATGAAATACATGGTGTATTTCAAAGTTCAGTAATTGATAATCTTTTTTTGTCGATTTTACAAAAGTTGATAGTTTTGGATTCTGAGAGTTCTAAAGGTGAATGTTACAGAGATTAAAGTTCCTTGATACTTGCTATGTACCGCATCCTTATCTGTGTAGGAAACAGTCTCCCTGTTAATGTACTTATTTAAGGTACAAAATGTTTTGAAACATATCCAGTACTTTCTGAGTTCATAATAATATGTCCTAATAATTTTTTTTCTTTATATTATATTTGTATGGAAAACAAAAATAGTGTACAGCCATATTTTTTTGTGCTTTGCCATTATCGTTGTTTAAAAAAATATATGTGTAATTTATTTATAGTAAATCCAAGCCATAGAAAACTAGGGTGACTACGCGAGCGAAATAGACAGGAAAACAGTAATATTATATGTGGAAATATGTTGTAACGGAAGGAGGAAATTCCATACGCTGTTATTTTGCGCCCCGAGCTTGTTTTTAACAAGGCCTAATTTAGGTAATTTTCTTTAGATTATCTATCCTTAATAATAACAATTTATATAATAATATAAATAACACATTTTTGGGAACACAAGTTTAAAAATCAATGAAAATGCTGGATTTGTGTCAATATCAGCTGTGCCTGTTGTTTCACTTGCATGAAATTTATAGCCTATGTGTTATTCTTATGTATAATCTATATTACTGTAAAGTTTCATCAAAATCAATTTTGTAGTTTTTGCATAATGTTAACAAACATGCATTCATCGTCTATCCATCCATACTCACAAACTTTCGCGTTTATAATATTAATAAGAAGCCAGAACACAAATGTTCTATTAATGTCATTTAATTTATTAGAATGGATCGTATTTTCTAATTAAATAAGAATTAAATTACAATATCACTCCCATCCAATCAATAACAAAGAAATGAAAGAATGAACGACGTGTTACATAATTGAACTGGTCGTATAGTTACAAAAGGACTACGAATAAAAATACAATTTAATGACTGTAGCTCTAATTGTTGAATATCATTCCAACTGGCCATTTTTAGTAAATGGTAACGTACGTAATTGCCATAGATTGCCGATGCATAAGTTATCCAAATACTCATTTAGTGTATTTATAGGCAATAAAATTGCTTTATGGTAGATTTTTAATATTCTACATACCTTTTTTTTAATTATAGGTACATTATTTGGTGTCAGGTCAGTGACACGTGTCTCATCGTCACTATTTGATACGGGTGCCGAGACACTGATGTTTGTGAAAGAAATATCAATTAATGGGCAGAACTACAGGAGAAGATTCTAGGTACTAATAACATTAAGAGTAAGTAGAGTAACAACAGGTCGTCATCATCACTAGGCAAATAAAATCTACGTTTACAGCCGGTACTGTTCTTATGAAATGGAGACCTAAATTTAATCTATTTAACCACCTTATAGTATTGCAGAATTATTCTAAAAAGAACTCTTTGCACAGATATATAAGAGTATTTTATATTTCTTAGTTCGCTGATAAGCAAGTTCGCTTCGGCGAACTTGCTTATGAGGAGGTAGCCATGAAAATTAATCAATACAATAAATTACTAGCAAATGTACATTGCAAAAAATAGTGTAAGCACAGGTTCAACAAATAAGTATATACTGTTCCAACTTGAGCCTGGCTGATATTTAACTTGAACATTCAAATTGAAATTTTGAATTTGGAATAGAAATTGAATGATTGGTTTGTTTCATAACAGTTTCATAACATAGAGATCCTATTATTTTTTTAATTTTCGTTTTGTGTTTGGTGTGGCAAAGACGTATGTATCTGTTTGTAGATATCCTAATCTATGCATAAACACGTGGTGACCACAAAATTGCGACGGTCGCGCGCTAACTGTACATCAGGCCAAACTGGTCGTGTTTAATGAGACGCCGCGCCGCGTCCTGTCGTGACCGACTCCATACATCTCAGTATAGATACGAGGACCCTTTTATCTATGCTGATAACGTGTTGACTTTTATATGATAATATATAGGAAGTAGTTTGTATTTGTAGTACAACAAGTTTTTACTCGCGACATCGTTCGTCTGATCGGCTATTTATTAAATGGATAATGGTATGTTCAAGTATATAGATACCACTTTCTATCAGATGGGGCGTCAGATTAGTTTTATTAATAATTTAATTTAGTTTTCATTACCTGTTACTAAAATAATGAGTATGTTGATAAACAAGTATCATGTTTATGCCTGCATAAGTCCCTGGCAACACGCACTAGTTAATAAATTTGTAATTAGTACTTAAAGACCCTTACAAAGCAACTCCTACTCTATCTACAGATTATGATTATAGAGTACTGGAATTTTATTTTAAATGTAACGTCCAACGCCAACGGACTATAAAAAAGCCATTTTCAATTATAATACATTACATTAGATGTAGATCTACTCTCGCAAATTACACTTTCTTACTTACAAAGACCGTACGTAAAACTTTTGCTAAATTTAGCGCGCAACAAGAAAAAGGTTCGTTTTTTAAATTAGGAATTTACTCGTTCTTAGGCACTGGGAGTTTGTTAAACTTGGCATAATTACGGGCACTCAAAAAATACTCGTCGGTTATCAAATTAAGAAGTACGTATCGATTCTTAATTTAAAAATATATTTAGACCGAGATATTTAGACTAGAAACAAGATATTTTTGTATAAATCTGTGTACTAAATTTCTTTAGCACGACATATGTATCTGCTAGTGAATGTTTGCATAAATTTATTTTAAAAGGTTTGTCCGCATATACAAGCCCATAATTATAAGAAAACAATTTTTATGTAAAATAACATTATCTTATCTGTGATAAAACTGTGCAAACGTTTCCTTTTTAGAAACATTACAGGTTGTTACATAGATTCAATATTGGTTCATTTGTCATAAAGATGTACCAAATTCTAAAAAACGTTCTGTTAATTGCTCTGTAAACTGGACTGTAACTGGGTAAATATCGAAAAAAAACGACAATAAATAATTCCAAATATCGTATTATAAACTTATATACCAAATTTAATTTGTGACGGGACACAAATAATATTTATCTCTTTGTATCATATAGCCATTAAATTCTTCTGCGCCAATAAAACCGTGTGAAGTAATTAATTAATAAAAAAAAGATGTATTTGAATATGGAATAATATAAAAAGATATCTATGCACTAACGTGTCAATCTATTTAAAACAAAAAAAAAGATATCTATGTTCAATATGAACGGTTTAAGCAAATATTAGAGTATATTGTTAAAATATTCCATGCGATATGTCTTGATGTCAAAGTCAGGTACAACTTTGCTCTGTGAAATTCTTTTTATTGCCTTCCAAAAGTGCCTTTTGTATTTCTGGATGAATAATATATAAAGTACCTAACTCTATGTAGATATTCAAATGTAAGTGAGAACGTCACTTATTTACTTTTATGGTTTTCACATTTATTTTTATATTAGAGGTACATGTGTATTTATTGAGAGTGTAGTCAAAAGTTCATAATCTCCGTGTGTGTGTATGAGACCATAAACGACAGTTATACATACTTATTATATATGGCCTCGGTAGCCTAGTGGTTTAGGACACTGCCTTACCTCGATGGTCGCAAATTCGATTCATCGTACGGTACATTTGTATTCAGGAGTATTACTGTTTGTTTCGGTGTGGGTGTTATCTATGTATATTATCAATTGTATTTAGAAAATGTATCCAATGTATGTATTTATATCACTTTTATTAGTACCCATAACACAAACTCTGCTTAGCTTGAGACTAGATGGCGCTGTGTGATGTTATAATTATTAGATAACCATAGAAAGAACTTTCATTGAAATACTTTGAAATTAAAATAGTAGTATTCATCTAGAATATTTAAATATAGAACAATAAAAACCGTGTAAAAACTCATCTTTATTTTATAAGATGAGTTGACACATAAAAAACAAATAAATTGTTATGTCGGGATTCAAACAGGATATCTGCGTAAACAAGTTTTGCTAGAAACCACTAGTCCACGATATTTTGAAAGGAAGGAGATTGTGATAAATTTGTGAAATTATTTAAATTCCTTCTGACGCCTTCTAAACTTTGCGTGGCAAAAATACCTAAACAATTTATTCCGATACGATAGGTATATTTCATAACAGAAAAGACATGATAACAAAATACAACTGGGTATAGTCCATTGCTAATTTAATATTATTTACCTTTGTCAGGTACTCAAAAACAAACTTTTTTTAATGAGACATTGCATTGCACAAGTACCATGGTACATAACTGGCAGTGAAATCCACGAGCACCTTGAAATAGGAACAGTGAAAGAGAAAACTCGGAGTTTGGCAGCCAAGTAAATGGAACGGTTGATCCATCACTCTAACGAACTTTCTCGACAACTCTCCATGAAACGATATATGAGACGACTAAAACGCTATCATATCCCAGAGTTAAAAGACCGGGAGTAGCTCTAGGATGCAGGTGAGTAGAAATTTCCAATGAGAAGCCACTTTACATGACAGCATCTAAGAAATGATTCGCTGATAGTATTAGGACTGGTCGCAAATAGCTTTATAAAAAAAAAGATATTAACGCGCTCAACGAATATTTTCATACGCCTTCTAAATTCAAATAAATATTCAAAGCAGTGACTCCGATACGATATTAGGATTATATTACGATATATTTCATAACCGAAATGACAGGGTAACAAAATATAACGGTTATAGTCGGTTGCCATTCCGAATATTCACTTTTGCCAGGTTTTATAGACCTACGTGACGCGATGCCTTAACATAGCCTTTTATATGGGTCTAGAATTTTCTTGGTATATTGAACTGGGCAATAATAATTATATATTATTATAGTAGCAATTTACTGTATAATATTTAACAGTGCCTTAGCGTGTGTAAACATAGATATATGTTATTTTTCTCTGTCGGTATAATTGTTAATTAATTAATATCACTGTAACATTAATGAGATTATACTTGATGAATATTATCATTAGTTATATTTCGTTTAAAACTAATTATCTCCCAAAGCTTTTTTTAATTTTATTAATTACGTTAGAGATATGATATCTAAGCGCAAAGCATGCACGCGTCTTGTTTTTTTACATTGACATTATTAGTAAGTGTTCACACTGTAAAGATAGAGTTTTCTTAATAATATATAGAGTTCATCAAGAACACTCATTGAAAGTGCCTGGGTCTTAAGGAATGGCAGATCATGAGACACAATGTACCTTGTGGTTACTAGTCATGTATGTACATAAAGATTAACAATCATTTACCATCACGTAGGCAATTAGTTTGCTTGTCATAATAGTAATAAAAAAGATATCATACCTATGCATAATTATCTTTCTGAAATATTCTAAAGCTGTTGGCCGGAACTCGCCTTTATAACGTCACTGGACGAGAATGGTAAGCGCAGAGGCATTTAGGACCCGCGGAAGGACTTATAGTGCGGCTGAAGACCACCTCTGTATCAAAATGAGGGGCAAGTGCAGAGGGCACTCCGAATCTGCGGAAGGCTTATGGAAGAAAAACAGAAGCAATACAGAGGGCATTCCGAAGTTATGAAAGGAGTTATGAAGCGGCTGCAGATCATTACCTGCATGCTTCTTGTTACATAAATGCAAAGAGCAGATATCTCCTTATTAGATCAGCAACATATCTCTAAATGTTTTGGTTACAACTCTATGCTTGTGGTGATTGGAGTGGCGGTAATGACTTCATCCATCAGGAGCTCCCGTTTGGTACGTTACTCTTAAAAAGCAGTGGATTTACTGAATATATCATACTTTTATAAGTCGGATAAAATGATCAGCGTTGAATTACTGATCGTGTTTGTAACAAGCATCCCATTTTTCTTATGTCGGAGCTTACAAATCAATAACCAATTTCCGTTTGTCATGTTAAATCGGCAGGCGATTGCTTTTGTAACAAGCTTGTACAGGCACGAGTACAGTCAGCTGCATATACGTAGCAGATGTATTTATGGGACATATAATCGTGGGAGACTTTGTAAAAAGTCGTCTACGTCTACGTGTCGTTCTTACCTATTTCAACCGCTATGAAGTTTATTTTGTGTTACATAATGTAATTGTCTATGATCTATAATTGCTTATTAATTTAAAATATTGTTATAAATTTACGTCAATGTCAATTAGTCAATAAATGATGCGACACGAAGTACGGTTTGTTTTCCTTCGAAATTTAAGAATAATATAACATTTTATACATTGCAAAATGCATTTATAAACAATAATATAAATGACGGTATTATGAAACCTGTGTCACAGAAAGTAAAGCGGTAGGTTAAAGCACTAGTACCCATTTTTATGGAGCTGACTGTATTAATCTTGACTAAGGTCAAGGTTAAGACCTCCCAGGGCACTCCACGACTCTCCCCAGACACTAAATCAGTGCGATAATGACAGAATAATTCTCATACTGTCTACTAGTTACGGGACCATATTTTTTACTCAGGACAATTCACACAGCACTACCTAGTCCCCAGCTAAGCAGAGCTTATGATATCGGTGCTAGACAACTCTTATAAATACTTAATTACATTTTTTGTAAATATATACATACACATAGAAAATACTTAGACCAAATTTAAACAATCATCTTCATATTGGTATCGAACCCGCAAGCATCGGAAGTAAGGTGGTGTACTAAACCACTAAACCACCGAGGCCGTTCAGGTAGACATTGCACAAAGGTGGGCAATCACAGACATTTGTGCCGCCAAAAATATGGCTTTGTAAGCTGTTTCGGTTTATGCTGCAAGACGTGACAGAGGAATTAGTGGGTACGGAAGCATGATACTTTAGTTCCGAGAGAAGGGGATTGTTCGTAACGTGGACTAATAACAGCTTGCTAGTAATACACAATATCAGGTTGACCTCCACGTGGTTCCCCTGAAACCGTCGTGATAATTTCATGGTGAATTTACTACGATTGACTAACTGATCTGACCTCTCCTGTCATCCTCCTACCTCCACCTCCTGATGCCCCGCCAGCGTAAACTATTAGCGCTGGCAGGTGCACCATTCCATTATCATTCATAAGATACCTTAATTGTAAGGTGTGGTTACGAATGAAGGTTATCTCGAGCGTCATATGTTGACGTAATATCCGTGATATTGTTCATGTACTTGTATACCGACGAGTATGTATCACTTTCCATCAGATATGTCACCAGATTTACATTCACGTTATTCATTCAAGTCACCTAATAAAATCACCCCAAATTGGGGTGTACTGCAAAGTCATGACAAATACCGACCGTTTTATGTTACAGACGCTTCGCAGAATTCGAAGCAGTTCCGCCGCCTTAACTTGTCAACTATGAAACCAGGGCTGCCAACCTTAAAACACTAAGACTCGTTTAAATAAATAAAAACATTGCTAAAACCTCGTACATTAATAATAACAATCATTTATTCAGTATAGCATAGTACAGTGTGAAAAATATAAAAGAACTTAAAAACTATACTTATTGTTGCGGCACCAGCTGGTGCCACAGCGTGTAACTTGAACTGCAGGGCTGATTTTCAGTAGAGCCACCGCGCGGCACAATTTAGCAAAACTTGATCTTAAAATATTCAAAACAGCAGGCCTTTATGAGAGGGTGCGGGCGGATACTATGGGACTTTTACCCACGAAAACCCCTGATGTTCCTTCACACCGCGAAAATCCGCCGGACGCACGGGAGCACAAGATTCGTCCGCACGCCGCGCCGGCCGCGTTCTCCATGACGGAGCCGCCTCCTAGTGTGGGTTATGGGGACCACTGCGTATTCACCCTCCACGGACCACTCCGCGCCAAGTGGTTCTTAACCCTAATACAACATAGTATTTGGACTAATATTTTTAGGTTTTCTAGTACCATAGATAAAAAATCTCGCTTTTATACGAGAATATGGTAGCATCCCTGCAGAAACTGTGTTTCTACTCTTAATTCAATTTTAGTTCATGAACTAACTTTATTGTTAAGTAGTTGTCGCTTGTGGATAAAATGTGCCAAATATAATCTTAATAAGACCGCCTTATGTAATAATGTTTGCCGTGAATACATAAATACTAACTGAAACTTGACTTTACAACCGACATTTGTAACTTGGGGAGTAAATAACTTATGTGTTTATGTTATGTGTATTTGAGGTTTACATTTATGACGTTATAATATTTTTTTATATCAATAAGTTTGAACGGCAGTGTAGTTTAAATTATTACTGTTTGCCCTTACCATCATACTCGTGAACGGGTGCTGCTTGTGGGATTGTTCGGTTACGGTTACTGATTAGTTTATTTCCTTTTGACAATAATCAATAATATTGTGGTCAAGATATTTTCCCAAATATATTTTAAAACTGAATCGGTAATTTTTCTAATCATGTACAAGCTCATTTGAAAAGAATAAGAGCTGAGTTTCTTGTCAGTTTTTTTTACCTCGAAAGCAGTAGATTTGTCATATCATAAGAGTCTGTAATAGACTTATACGAATACAGATAGGTATGTTGATTTTTATTTCATTTAATTTTTAATACTTATCACTAATAAATATTAAGTTAAGTGTTATGTTTCTAGGGTGTTGTAGTATATAAATACTATAGCATAATAAATAAATAAAAGCAACATAAAGGTAAGTAAACATAAGGTAAAGTAACATAAATTACGATTCCAATCAAAGATATCTCCAAATAACATTACATTACATTCTCTAAATTACAACTTATCTAAATTAAACCGGAGTACATTATGTGTGTAGTTGTTCAGATAGGCTAGTTAATTGCTCGGCTAATGAGTCAAGGTTTGGAGCGCCTGATGGTTGCGTAAAGCAATAATTTATACTATGTACTTGATTGCTATAAACTTATACGCAGGTGTTACTATTACGTACAATACCGAGATGTATCTGTGCTTGTATTTTTTCAATAAACCAGCCTGTGCTAATGGTATGCGCTGGAGGGACTGTGGAGGATTATAATGTCATTATAAAGTCAGGTCAGTTAGCCCATCATCGTAATTCATCAGAAATCAATACTAGGAGGACAATGAGGATGGATACTTACGAATGTGACACCCCCATTAGTAACATTCCCCCAATCTTCCTCTGTAATTGTGTTTCAATTATATTGTTATTGTTTATATTGTTTATATTGTTTTGATTTACTGACTAACTGACTTATGAATAGAAGGAAGGAATCGAACCTGCGACCATCGGAAGAAAGGCGGTGTGCTAAACCGCTTGACCACAGAGGTTGTTGAATTATAAATTATCTTAAAATACTGTATTCTTTTCACTAGGCTTAAGTATCTACGTACACATATACCTACCATATGCTAATGGATTTTGTTACATAGGGAAAGTAGCATATTTTTTTGGTTTGTTTTTAATAAAACCAAAAAAATAAGCTAATATAATGATAAAAAAACTTTGAATGTTAAAAAAAAGTAATGAAGATTGAATTTCAATCAATCTCTTGAGCTATGAGCCCGGGTCCTGGTGCACAAGACAACTGATATAAAAATTAGGCGTTAACGTATGAAATTACCGATTTGTACTGAAAAATTGAAATTAGTTTTTTTTTTTTTGTAAGATGTGATATATTTGTATAATCAAAATATTTACCCTCATTATCTATGTCTAGTGTCCTTCTGTAATTGTGTTTAAATTATATTGTTATAATTTCTTTGAGCCCGAGTCCTGCTGCACCGAAGCGATTCGTTTAAAAGATATACAGGTACGGATACAAGTATGTCAATAACAACAAATCGAATTGATCCCGAATTTATGACGTATATTCTCATGTTTCGCCATTTTATGGTATTACTATCGACGATTTATTGCATAGATGTTTTCAGTTTATTCATATTTTCTGTTATTTTTATTTGAGTGTATTAGTATTAACATTAGTTATAGTATTATTTATATATTAATACGTAAAGTAAAAACTTTGTTCCCCTTTTTACAAAAGTTGCGCGGACGGACGAGTATGAAATTTCGCACACTTAATATATAGAAGTAGCGCTAAATGCTAATTCTTATTAAAATTTTGTATAAAAAATACATTAAGATCACTACACAAGTATTACCACAGATAATATAATCTTACATAGTATTTATACACACTCCTATATATTTGACATACACACGTATATGTATGTGTTTATACTTGAAGTCTGTGGTAAAATTGAGAATAGATTAATATTGTTTGTCTTTAATATTATTTGTTCTCTAGTCTGAATGTTAAATTAATTACTGTGCTACTAGTTAATATTAATAGCAAAACAACCAGATATTTAGGCATAGAATCTTAATCCTTCGGGATGGTAGCACTTAAGTGGAGCCGCGGTGATCGAATGATGTCGTAATCTCTGTGATACATTTCTTGTATTTAGGTGACGGTTACCCTTACTGTTAGGTCGAAAGCTTGTTTACCATTCCAATAAATAAAAACAGCAATATTTATAATATTAATACTAGATTTAAATACAAACTTGCTGGCCTCAAGTGTCGTTTAGAAAATGTCAATAGGTCTTTTATGGGAATAGGTATAAAAATTTACAATAAGATATCAAAGGATATAATGGAATTACCCTTGAATAAATTCAAAACATTTGTTAAATCATATTTACAGAGAAGGGCCTATTAAAAGGGCCGGCTAAAATGTCTTACATGAATGAATGATTTTTGAATTTGAAACTATATAAAATAAAATATACACTTCTGACAGTCGCTCGATAATAAACAAGCCTGTATATCTTCTTTAAATTCAAATATATACGAAGTCAAATGGAGGCTCGTCAAGTGGCCATTCACCATAACGGCGACTATTGATAATGCCTCTGATTAACCTATCTACAATATATAATATCATATCCCTGGACAAAGTCACAATAAGTAATAACGAATAACATACACTGAATAATAAATAATAATATTTCAGGACAATTCACACAGCGCCATCCAGCCCCAACCGCCAGTCCCAATCTAAGCAGAGCTAATGTTATAGGTACTAGACAAATAATATAAGTCTTTAGATTTTTTTTGTAAATACATACACAATATACGTAGAAAACACCCAGATTGATTGTATATTTATCCTCATGGATGTGCGCTAAATGGAATATCATCTATCGGAAGTAAAGTGGTAAGGTGTGCTATACGGCTGCACCGTCGAAGCTATATCAAATGACAGCCCTGATTGTGAATCTACTTTATTTTTTAATTAAAACTAAAAAAATAATACTTAATTTAGACTTATGTTCTAAAAATGTGTAAACAAATAATTGAAAAAAAAAATTAATACATAAAGTAGGTAAATACCAGGTTTCAGCGAATGGCAGTAATTTTATATTAACAACGTGAAAAAGACTCCATATCTACTGAAGTTGCCAAAGGAATATTCAAGTTGTTTATAGTATATTTTTCACTTTATAAGGCTTACCTTTTGTGCTTTGTTCCGTACGTTCTTATATTACGTTATTATATTTATAACTTTCCTTTTTTACACACCTACTTAGAAACATGGCCTAGATAGCTCGGGTGCTAGTACTTTATAAATCTATACTAATAATAAATACGAAAGTCTTTCTATCTGCTTGTTATGTTTTTTGCACTTACTTCCGATGATCACGGGTTCGATTTCTCGCACGGAGCAAACATTTGTATTCATCAGTACGATTGTTTGTATAGATCTGTGTGTATTCTATGTATTATTATATATTTACAAAAAAATATATATCTAAGTATTTATCAGTTATTTAGTACCCATAACATAAGCTCTGCTTGCCGTAGGACTAGATGGCGCTGTGTTTATTGTCCAGGGTTATTTCTTTCTTCATTTATTATTTACTGTTACTGTAAAAATAGATTGTACCATGAGGACCGACATAGGCTATCTTTTATCTCCAAAAAGCAAACAAAGTCGCAGTTAACAGCTAGTTTTGTTTTAATGAATTACCCTACCTATGTCACTCTATATATACCTTCTAAACTGTAAAAGAATTTGTCAAATCGGAGCAGTGGTGCCGGAGTTTTTCATACCAAAATCCTCTGTCACTCTTTCTAATATTAGTACTGTTGCCGACCGACCTTCTTTTATAATTATACTAAGTTTAAATCCCTGTTTCTTAAATATAATTTTGATGTTACTTTTATTGTTTTATTACTTTTACTATTAGGCTTGTGACAAAATATTTAAGATTTAAGATTGGTGACTTTTTTTAAATACTACGACGGTGGTAAACAAGCATACCGTTTACCATCAGATACGCCATCTGATGGTAAACGGTTAGCGAAGCCTATAGACACCTGAAACACCAGGAGTGTCACGTGTCGTCTTAAAGGTCGGCTTTTAGAAATATTAATATAATCTTCTTGAAAAACCCCATGCTATAGTCTTTAGAGAAAACGTCGGTAAGTAGTTCATTCCACAATCTAAGTATACGCGGGAGAAAGCTTCTCTGAAGCCGCACTGTCCGGGACTACTTATTTTCATTACTAAAGACATTCTGCCCCTGCTGACAGTAATAAGTAGGTACGAGTACCTATAGATTAAAATAAGCAAAGATCAGCGTCTCTGTTCTGTGAAAATAATAAGCTGACGTCCCACCTGATGGTAAGTGATTACTATAACATATATGAACAGCATGATGGATCTTACAAAATATGATGCTCATACGTTTTCATGATCCTATTTGTACCAAGTAATTTCAAAATCGCATCTTATTCTTTAAACCAGAACACAGCTTGTAGTATAACTTACTAGCTGTGGAATTAGGTAGTAGAGAGAAGTTCTCTCCTACTACCTAATTCCGCCATCTTTACAGACGGTTTTCTACAAAATATCCCTTTGATATTATATTTATATTCATAGTAATACCTACATTGAAATTTATTAAAGGTTAGGTACGGATTGCAGATTTCATGTCCAGATTATGTTTGATTAAAATTATTTGGGTTAGCTTTATTAATTAGTAAAGTGGACGTTACTTTGTATAATTATGAAAATGACAATATATTAAAGTAAATATTATCAACTAGCCTTATACCACAGTGCTTCTCGAATGGAAATTACTCCCTGATATTGTAAATTTCTAATTTTAGTAATATTATACATGCGAAAGTAACTCGGTCTGTCTATATGCCTGTCTGTCTGTTTCGCTTTCACGCCAAAATTACTAAACCGATTTAAATTAAAGTTGGTACACAGATAGTCTAGAACCTGAGAGAGGAGGACATAGGCTACTTTCCTTACTTTTATAAAAAAAGGGGAGATGAAAGTTTGTATGGAAATATTGTCATTTTTAAAGCTAGTATAAAATATTTATTTTATAGCATAAGGGGCAAACGAGCTTACGACATACCTGTTAGTAAGTGATAACCGCTGTCATTTATCACCCGCAATACCAAGAGAATCGCAGATGAGTTGCCTGTCTTTAAGGAGAAATAAACTCTTACTTTGAACATTTGAATATTGTATTGTCCATTGAATGGGCATGATTCCACAGTGTGTGTCATAGCAAGAAGTTTCTAGGAAAAACGTACAATGGAATACCATTAAGTGTGTCATAGCAATACATTAATGTGTTCAGGATGGTTTTATTTTTTTGTGGTGATTGAATTCAGCTACTGGTATTAATTCGGAATCTCTCAAATAATCAGTGATCTCTTTCCAATGCCGTGATCATCATCATCATCATCATCATCGCAGCGTGACGAAGACGTCCCTGCGTGGTCGAATCAGAAATAAAGAGATCCGCAGAAGAACCAGAGTGACCGACATAGTCCGAAGAATTGCGACACTGAAATGGCAATAGGCAGGGCACATAGCTCGTAGGACAGATGGCTGTTGGGGCAATAAAGTTCTCGAGAGGCAACCACGGACCGGAAGACGCAGTGTGAGAAGGCCTCCAGCAAGGTGGACTAACGATCTGGTCAAGATTGCTGGAAGGCATTGGATGCGAGCAACGCAGCACCGATCGTCGTGGAGAAATTTGGGGGAGGCCTATGTCCCAAGACTTAATTCTGTTGACTATTTGAGTTTATCCACTTGTAGTTTTTTTTCTTCTTCCTTTTTTTTCCGCAGCTAACCTTTACAGCTTAAGGGCGAGTGCAGATGACACTTTATATCCGCGGAAGGAGTTATGGAGCAGCTGAAGGCCAAGAGCTAGTTGACGGATACAACTTTAGAATAAGAACACTGATAGGATTTCGAGCTCCTCGGCTCAGACCGTCGTAATTTCGATCCCCGTTTGATTTGGACGGGGGATCAATCGATAAGGCGACCATGCATACAGTAGAAAAAGTAACAAACGTGCTGTTACTTTTTGTAACGTGCATTAAAGTTATATAATGTAATTAAATAAATTCATTCCTCAAACTATATAATAAATATATTGGATGTTGGTGTCATATAAAGCGTATTCGCCGATCCTTCAGATAGTAAGCTAATGCAATTTGTTCACTGGTGAGGTAATGTAGCAAATAGTTTTACGGTAAAATGGGACTTGCCTGTACTTTTAGTTTGCACAAAAGTCCCTGAATTTGAATATAAATAAAATAATCTACAATATCTTAACATGGCAGTATCGTAGAGTGGTACTGAAAATTATAAAAGAGCACAATGACGTGAATTAATGTCCGTTTCACGCTTCATATTAATTACAGAGTACTTTATACGAACCTCCATTCGCTTCTAATTAATTTGAGCAATAAAAGTGGCTTGTTACTTCAGAGCCGAAAATTTCTGAGCCTTTTAATAATATAACATGATTATTATTCATCATTAAAAGTGATTTGAAGCCTATTGTTTGTACACCGTAAATATTGCTATTATTTTTATTAAAATACTAATCGCAAGACGGTCGAATTTTTAATGGGTGATAATGAACTGGTGCTCTCGTTTATGATACGGTGGCTGGCCCTAGTCAGTGGAGAATGATGGGGTGAATATTCCTACTCAAACTGTTTCTTCAACTACTTCGCCGTCAATGCGCTGTCGGATCTAATTAAGAAGTCAGGTCAGCTACCAACCAACCCAACCACGAGGGTATCTAAGGGAAATCGTATAGAGGTCCACCAGACACGGTACCTTGCTACAAATTGAATAACTATATATATACATATATGATACTAGGGACATACTTTTAAAAAAAATACAAATCAGTTTAATATACCCTATAAAAATTACGCAGTTTTTTTATAGCATATAGGGCGAATATGAGTTTAACGCTCACCTGATGATATGTGATTACCGCCGCCCATGAGCACCCGTAACACTAGAAGAATAGCAAATGAGTTGCCGGCCTTTTAAATTCTGAGCTAACAAATAAAGAACCTTATTTTAATTTTGTTAAAAAATTAACAAATTTATAGCGCGCCTGGATCTTCTAGATGATAAATGATGATAACAAATGTTTTGTTCCAGCACTGCCTCAGTTAGGAAACTCATATGTAAACAATTCTTTAACGGTATATAGCCGTACCTTATTTGTGTGTTCTGTGGATACACCATTACTTATGGGTGTGTTAGTTTGTTTACTTGTACTGTATAATTACAACTGACACTGTCACGTGATTGCTTTGATTTGTTAAAATTGGACAATGAAAATTTTAATCTAGTAATACTATTAGCGAAGATTATGATTAGCATAGGACAATTTAATATGACAAGTAACATGTAAAATTACACTCTTAATCTTCCTAAAAAAAATAAATAAAAAAATACAAAATCTATACAATCAAATCAAAATCTAAACAAATGAAATTTGTCAAAGAAAAGGTTTTACTCAATTAATCAATACACACTATAGCAACCTCAACCTCAACACAATATTGGATTGACAACAAATTAAACAGGGCTCGGTGATAAATGAATAAAATCAAGTTCAAATTGATTGATATTGGATTCTGTCTGAACTAAATCCAAGATTTTAGTTTCAAGGTACGCCCCGGTCTGCCGCAAACCCATTTGTAATACCAAGAACTTCCATTACGATGCGGCATATTTGATGCCATCACAAAATTATTCCATATTTTAGGCAAATAGGTTTTCGATGTGACACACCTATTCAATATATATTCATATATTGACGACCTCGGTGGTCTAGCGGTATAGAAGACCATTTTTCTTCAGAAGATCATAGGTTCGGTGCCTTGTGCGCTACAAATGGCTAATTTGATTTTTATTAATGAAATTTAAAGATAAAATGTAAAACGAAGCTTATTAAAAATAACAAAAAAAAACCATATTCAACGTTTAGTATTATGTTATCTGACACTAACAGTCCTCTTAGGGTATACGTGTAAATAATGAATTTAACCATTATAAAATTTTTTTAACCAATATAAAAACGCGCCAGCAGCGTTGGGAAAATCTGTATTCGAATTACATTGTCAACTTGTGGCACGAGTATAGATTATAGTCTTCGACATTTTGCGGGGAAATGAGGTAAAATCAGTTTCCTTAATAAGCCACAGGGATAACAAGAATGGTAAGATTGAAATCGTTGGTAGCAAAATCAGATTTTTATATAATGAAAATGCCAAACTAGCTTTCGGACCACATAATGGAAATCGGTAACTATATATATAAATAGCACTATTTCAGAGGATTAAGATGTCATGTCCCTAATTCTGTCATTTCACTCACTAATCCGACTCTACAATGGAAAAACAGCTTTTAGAGCAAACTGCATGGCTGCTAATGAGAAGTACGTAAAAAATTTTATAATCTACCTCTATTACATAATATAGGTATGTTGCTAACTATGGGGCCATTCTCCCCATAACCATCAATAGCAGTCCCCCAAATCTAGTTGAGGTGGTGTATCATTAATATAGATTGTAAAATAACAGCACCTATAAAATAAATATTGAATTGATCGAGTAAATATTTTCATTCGATTCGAGAGAAAGTCAATCACTAAAAAGATCGAATCATAAAAATCTTTTTCCAATTCATCACGGAAACGAAGTTATTACGTACGCAAAATAGAACAAAACGTATCTCTCAAATTTACATTTTTGCAACGCAAACTTTTAGCGTTAGACAATTACAGTTGTACCTTTGTTTCTCTTTGAAACTGTTAGCAAAATTGTAACTAATACACGATTACACGACACGGTATTTCACAGGTGATCAGGACGGTTAAATTAAAAAAAAAAAATCAGTTCTTACTTTCCATGAAAATCTTTAAGGTTTTATTTTAAGACTATTTTTTATATTATTCAGTTTTTACTTTCTATAGACACCATTAAGATTTTTAAGTTATCAACAATCCGTAATTAGATCTATGCTCTGTGGATAGCCGCCCGCCATTTTGCAGTGATATTTTTTTATTGCAAAAAACGAATAATGCGGGACTGCAAGAGCTGGCGGCAAGCGTGCTCTCTTTCTAATTCTTCTCTTTCTTTTGGCTTTATAAACGCGCGTGAAATACAATAATCTACACATACCCCAAGTGTAGATTTTTGTATCTCTTTTATTGAAGTGTATAGATTTAAATAGTAACAATTAGTAGATCTTTCCTAATTTTATAAACGTGAAAGTGTCTATGCCGGATTTTAGAGGGATAAAAATAGGATATTAATGAAATTTAACGTGAAGATACATTGGACATAATATGAGCCCATATTGTTATTATGTTATAGCCCATATTAAACACGTCGGAAGTAACTCAAAAATAAAACTGATAAATTACGTGGAATGGATATTGCTCTGTACTATATAATTTTAAGGCGTTGTTTGTAGGCTTCAAAGTACTAATATTATGAAATATATTTGTATTTTACCTTTTCATAACCAAACAGATCTTAATAACATTTGATGTGAGTATAGACGTATTACGAGAAAATATGGCTCATATCCAATGAGCTATATTTTATCTCAAAAATAAAATATGTTGATGTAAACAACTTATTTAAGAATATTCTGCAATTTTTGGTGTAATCTGTAGTGATGGGTACATCGATGATTCCAGAACATGACATTTAATCGATAGTTCAAAACTTAGGAAAGTTTTGTAATGAAATTGCTGCTTTGAATTTGAAATTCTGTAGCTAAATTGAACAATTAAATATCAAATTTATTAAATCTATAGGTATCGGGCTTCTTAATTGAAACTTTAATAACATAGAAATTTTCGTGCCAATGTAATAAAGGTTTATTAATAATAAATATTAATTAATACAAAACTTACACTAATATTACAAATCAGAATGTATGTGTGTCTGTCTTTTTACAGATGAAAGATTTTAAGGAGACTTGAATGAAGATATTTTTATTCTATGTAAAATAATCTGAAATGGGGGAGAAACTCTATTTCAGAGAAAGTTCACGGTAACAGCTATAACCTATATATCAACCACTAGCAGTTACCATCGCCTTCGTCTATCTGTTTGAAATAATCTATAACTTGTTAAAATGTAACATAATGTGAAATTTCATTAAGATCCGTTTAGCCATTGAATCATAAAAGGCAACAAACAGATAGATAGCCAGACTACTTTTACATTTATAAGATTAACATATATAAAGATTTAATTATATATAATATGTTTTAAGGTGTATATTATGGCCCCCAACAAAAAGCAAATATTTTATTTATTTACTTCTTTTCTATCTGCAATTAGCTTTCAGAGTGTGTTGTATTCTGGGCATTAGGAGATAATGCGCATCCAGTCAGGTGTCAATTTATTTATTTGTTTCAGATACAGGCTAGGCTAGGCGCTTTTTTAGTCTTGATCGACAGTTATTTGTATCCACTAGCTTCAAAGCTAGCTGGTTCTTAGGCGGCGAATCTCTGTGTATATCTTCCACTGGCTTTCTTTATATCTTCTTTGATAGGGACAAGTAAATAAATTAATAAAAAACTTACCAGCTAACCCTCTCTGGGATTTGGCTCTCCGCCCCACAACTGGTGAAGCGAGACTGAACGCTCTGTCAGATCTGGTGGGCAGTTGCAGTGTGGTGGACTGGCTTGGTTCCGAATGGCGGGCGCATATCGCTGCTTCAACCATGGAGTCGATGCTGGCCGACCTTGGTATCTGGCCGGCTGACTCACGCCTGCAAAAGATAACACGAATATTTAAACTTGCAAACATATGTATGTCCGACGTACTTAAAAGGGAATTGTATATAAAAAATATTGGACTGAATCGGCCTGATGTTGATATGTACCATGGTATATTCATTGTATAGTAAAAGAATATTAGTAGTAAGATATGATGGGCCTGGCATTATCATATAATACGTGCCATAATTACGTACGAGCACGAAGACGACACTTGTTTGATGTTCCATGGATAGAGCTGGCCAAACAGGCTCCTATTTCTCTGGCATTGAGTCTACTCAACGGTGTAGTTAGTCGATTTCCTAATCTAAACATATTTATATGTAATTTGCTGGAGTTTCATAGGATGGCTGTAGATTATTTATGTAAAATGTGAAATTAAGATTTTTTATCTTTGTGTAAGTCTGTGTATATAATAATAAGTAGTAGTAATAGTAACTAGTGTGTATAAGTATATGTATATGTATGCAATCTTCCTAAACGAGCAACACACAAGTTTCTTGCTTGTTCTTCTTGTGATGTGACAGAACAAATTGTTATGACTATTCATAAGTGCTTAAATTAAGTTTATTTGAATAAATGATTTTCTATTCTATTCTATTCCTAAGTGGGTATATTGGGAATTGTAATGCTCGCTTAGTATGACGTAAATAAATAAATAAATTATGATAAAAGTCCCTAAATAATCTAAATATATATAACTCAAAGGTGACTGACTGACATAGTGATCTATCAACGCACAGCCCAAACTACTGGACGGATCGGGCTGAAATTAAGTGAATAAATAGTAAATGAAGTTATTTGTTATTATATGTCTAGAATATATAAATATAACCACAACTATAATCATTATAATAATTATTGTCTCACCTATTATTAGAATAGTGGACGAGCGGTTTGATTTATGATGTTATTCATACTACAAGTTGTCAATTCTTTATACATGTGTATACCTAAGTAGCTATTAGCCTCAAAATACAATTGGGATTGAAAGTGATTATATTATAATTATAAACACTGTTTAAAACTTGTAACAGTGTATTTATTTTTTATTTTAAACAATGTGTGTTTAATGCGCATGGCTGTTAAATTCCAAGATTTTCACTACTTGCATACATTTTTTATGAAAGTACAGGATACAGTAATCTTACTTAGTCTAGGGAGCCTACTTATATATATACTACTAGGATTTTATTTTCTTTTTACATTCTTAAAAACTAATTTTAGAGCGTCTAAATATTGGGAGATGTTAAATATTGAGAATTAGAGCAATGAAAATTAACGAGGAGATTGATATCTCAGGCGGTATCGAACCTCGTAGCTTGAGGCGACTTCGCATCGCTTTATGTGTTCTACCAAATATACAACGTGTTTTGATGAATTATTCAGCATGATGCCTACGGCTACCTTTTACCATGGCACCGCTCGCCATCGAAAGGGAATTCATCCCCACACTTTAGGACCTAAGTGGTCTCGAACAGTTTCGGAGGAACTTCCTCCCGTGTACACATAGATTGCGGACTACCTGCCAAGGTTTTCTCGAAAGACCATAGCATGGGGTTGTTCAAGAAGGGTATTTTTAAGAGTAGAATTTAGTTTAGTTTTTTAATTTTAGTTAATTTCTGTTTTTAAATAGTAATTTGTGTAAAATTGTTCTCTACTATTATAAGTATTATTTCAAAATTAGAATTCGATATTATTTTCAAATTTAGAATAACGAAACCCGTTACTCTTTTATCATGTAATCAATCCTGAGTACCACAGAATATATCAAAAATACAATTTCCAATTTTAATTGTCAATTAGTACCTAGCAGATCGATCGTGTTTCAGATCCAAATAATTACCTATTAACAACTGCTTATTAAGTTCCTCTGGTATGATAAATATACTTAATTAAATATAATAAATATTTAATTAAGTATATATATTTAAATTAAAAATATTGCACCTAAATCCATAACAGAAATTTAAAATTAGAAGCGAAGTGTCCTATTCAATTATTGAAATACCATAATTGCGTGACCAAGGCTGAAAAATGGCTAGCAAGAGACGGAAGGTACAAATTATTATGAATATATATTTTTAAGAAGATAAGGAAACCAAACCACAATTTGTTTTGTAAGTAAATATTTAAATTTTAAATAAAATTCAATGCATTATTTAATATCTAATCTACTATAAAATACAGAATAACAAAATTAACAATGATTAATTCTGTGATCTGAAATATACTAAGGTATAAATGGTAAGGAAAGGTAAAGGATAAAAGAATATACAAAGTATATATGAGTGTATTGAAATACATGCAGAAAAATATTTCTTTATTATTTTTATATAGTTATGTAACATTACATTATATAGGGATTGATCTACGACTATCAGAAGATAAGGCAGGATACTAAACCACTGCACCATTGCAATTAACACTAGTATGTAATTTAACGTACACAATGTTAAATGCTATTTATTATATTTGCTTTATTCTCGAATCTATTCTACATTTTTAAATGAAGAATTTGAATGCAGTTTGCTACTTTGCTTTATGCTCAAATCCGAATCAAATTCTATATTATTTAATATTTAAATAAAAGAAAACTTTATCTTCTTCGATAAACATCTCTCGAATTTCCGTTGATTATATAAATACCTACCTTTAAAATGCAAGGGTGCCGCCGACGCGGCTGACGCCTCGGCGCCAGGTTGCGAGTTCCATCGTATTTGCATTTTAATAGAACTACAAAGTTTCTTGATTCTGCAGTCTGGCTCGCAAGCATTAGCCATTAAGGTTCTTAATGAAGACAAAGCGAAGTATCGGTGCGGAGTGACAGCGAGTGACTTTAGATGAATTTTCAAATAAGTTTGAAATTTGATTTTCGAATAATTTTAAATTTGGAAACGAACAATACAACACTGAACAACATCACTGTTGTATTGGTAGTAATATGTACAGGTGAATGTTTCATCAATACAATGTTTTTAATATTATAACCGCGAAGGTTTATCATTATAGATGGATAAATACGAGTAGATGGATGGATTACTCTTTTTTTAATTTTTTTGTTTGTTTTTCTTTCACACAAAAATTATTGAACGGATTTTGATAAAAAGTTACAGTAATGTAGCTTCTATATCAGATAGATTAAAAATTTCGAGCGGACACAGGTAGTTACAAATAATTTTCAAATTTGATTTTCGAATAATTTTAAGTAGTGATATGTATAGATGAATGTTTTCTCTATACAATATACATATAATATATGTGTACAAACATGATCACGAATAAATGTGTTTTTTTCTCCTGGATATGTTATATTTTTTAATTACCTGTTAACTAGTTATATTCGCCAGTTAGGGTCTATGTTGCGAAGTTTAATTAAATTTTGAATCATTAACGAAATTAATCATATCTAAAGTCGTATTATAATGTAAAGCGTTCGTAGAGTTGATAAAAACAGCATTAAAGAGGATATAATGCACGAAGAAGTTTGGTGTTAATAAATTTGTAACCCCTTGCTTATTAGTGATATGGTAAATGATCAGAAGATATTATAGAGTATGGAGACAAAACATCTAATAGAATGGGAACTCATAATGTCTTCAGTGCTATTCATGCATGCGACGGTTACCACTTACTATCAGAACGACCGATAGCTTGTTTCCGTTTCCCAATATATAAAAAATCAAAATGTTAATTTTATTAATGAAAAAAGGGAGTTCTTGCATCGTCTATTTCAACACACTCGTACACCTGCAGTCAGTTATATCACAGATAACATAATATTACATAGTTATATCAACTTGTCTTAAACGAGACCGACGTATGCAAAATGTTGCAGATGACGCAACGGTCCTATCATGTTTTTAGTTGTAGTACCTATTTGTCTTAAACAAGAAACAATCAATGTCGTCAAATTATCAGTATAATGATAGGACAATGATTGGATGCCAAAGCGATATCAGTTTAAAATCAAAACAATGGCTTTATAACTTATTTAACGGGCAAAGTTCACAAATTGTAATAAGAACATAACAAAGCGTTTCAAATTCCGGCCATTCTTGACATTTATGACAGTCTGTTAAAGTCATAATATAATAGAAAATTTAAGACAGAGGTTAAATTATTTTAGTAAATATTGATTTAATTTGTATAAAATAAATATTGAATAAATATTTATTAAAAAATTAAAGGTAAAATATTAATATTAAATGAAAATTATGACGTGACTAAGTCCAGTATAATAATATTAGATTTCTACATAATGTAAAACAAAGTCTTCCTTGCGGGACTAGATGGCGCTGTCTGAATTGTCCTGGGTCTACTACTCATTACTAACATAATCAACTCGCCAAAAAGAAAAGTTCATGGTTCTGTAGAGAATAATGTAGCGAAATAGACACCGCTTGCCAAATGGCGACAGCTATAACATCGTATCATAATGTTCGCATTTGAGTGGTGTTCTGGGTACATTTAATAGGTACACCAGATGGTCGCAACTTGGCAACCGTTCCGGACATAAACATAATGGGTGGTAAGATTAAGTATTATGTCAATTTCAAATAGGTTATTTTTTTGGAATCACTTTTTTATTCCACATCAACATTGCGCGCCGCCTGTTCTAACGGTTTACGTTGTCGGGGCACCGCACTGGTGGAGGGTGATAAGATGAACATGAGGTTAGGTCAGTTATCGTAAGAAATTTACCAGGAATTTAGCATGATGGTTTCCAGGGGAACCGCGTGGAGGTCAATATGGCTTGATATACGTGACATACGAACAATACCCCTATAAGCGGAGGTTGCCACGTACCGTCATTTGGACCGTCCCCTTTGCCGTTCATTATCTTATTAATATATATGTTCGCATTTATATATAATATAAATGCGAACGTTTGTGAGAATGGACCGATGTTTGTTACTGTTTCACGCAAAAACTAGTGAACAAATGTTGATGAAACTTTTCAGTAATATAGCTTATACATAAGAATAACATATGGGCTATAAATTTCACGCGGGTGAAACCGCGGGCACAGCTAGTATAAAATAAAAAACAACTCAAAATAATCGGAAAAGTTAAAGTATTAAGACAGATAACTTATTTATATGCTTGTATATGATAGAAATAAATGATATTAAATTTTATGTATGAGTATAGAACCTATTTCTTTATTTATTAAAGCTGGCAAGGACAAGGTCATAGTATTAACATATAAACTGAACTGCACGGAAAAAGGGACTCTATACAGATCCGGGTAAAGTTCATTTATAATTGATGCTCCCAGATGCAATACTGCATTGCATATGATAGGAGAATTCCGTGAGCTGTATGGTTCTGGCAGCAAATATATTCTATGTAAATCCTAATTGTAAATTTTACATATTATGGTATACTAGATGTTTCCCACCACTATGTCTGATTTTTTGATATAAAAGATGATACAATCTATTTTCTTACTCCTAATTGAAATACATTCAGTTATTTAGTCACTAACAGCACAGATAATATAATATTACATACTAACAGGTAATAATCTAACAGACAGATACATTTTGGTATTTATAATAGACAGAGATAATACGAGAATCGATTTATTGCATTTTGTATCAGTTTGTACAAATGTTTTAAAAAATGTATGCAAAATCAATGAAATCATAACATTATTATTACCTAATATGTACTCTATTATCTTATCGTGTTGTAGTTTGAACATTTAATTTGTTTATTTATTTTATTCTTTAATATTTATAGATAAAAAGTGTACTTATTTTGAAACTAGATGGCGTCATATGTTAAAGATTAATTATTTTTATTTTGAGCACAGATTCCCACGAGACTCCGTGTGAATCTCGTCACTTTCCAGTTACACTGGAATTCCGAAATTTCTTTCTTAGTGATGTATTAAGAGACTTCACGATTAATTAATCCAGAGTGATTAATTATATAGTGTTCTAATTAATAAATCATCTTTGAAAATGTAAGAAAAACCTCTAGTAACGTTAACGGATACAACTTGTGTGTTTTTAATAAGGAAACTATTTAGGTAAGAGGAATGAAACTCTGGGGATATACGGAAAGTTTAAAACACTCATTATGTTACTTATAGTTAAAGTTCTTATTGCTAATAAGTTAAGGGCGAAAGTTGCATAATTCTCAGCTAATCCAAATCCAGAGTCTCGTGTCTTAATAACTTGCTTAGCCCTCAGCTTACCGAAGTTTTATACGATATAGTAGTGATCGCAACTTTGTTTGCAACGAGGGTAAGACTCTTTTAAATTTTGGAGACATTATGTATTTTTACTATAAACTTTCAACCCCTTTGGGGTGAAAAGGGTTTGAAGAAAATATTTAAATTTTCTTTCAGATGAAAGATGGTATAGTATATATATAAGTCCTTCCTCGTGATGAAATCTATATTTATGTCAAATTTCGTTAAGATCCATTCAGCCCTTCAGTCATGACAATGTAACATACAGACAGACACAATTAGTAGTAGTAAAGTATTAGTAGTGTCATAATATTAATACGAGAAACAAAAACATTTTACTCCTTTTTACGAAAATAAAATCACGCCGATGAAGGATATGAAATTTTCTACACTTATAGTTCATATAAAATAGAAAAGAACTACAGAATGCAAATTTTGCATAAAACATACATACAAGCATTATATTACACGTTTATAATACTCAAACATATAATTAAAAAAATACAAAATAGTTTATTTAAAAACAAAAGATACGATACACAAAGTGCGTTAACATTTTAAGTTTATACCGATCTACAGGTTGTATTATATATAAATAAATAATAATATTGAACTGTCGGAAAGTCATAACAATAAATATTTAAATGAAAACCGCCCCTTAACTCTGGCAGGAACAGCAACAATGAAAATTTAAATATTTCTCCATTTCTATTATTATCTATTTATTAAAACTTTATTTAAATTTGTTAGAAATGCCAGACTTAATACAGTTGAGATTTTCTACCAGTTAATATTTGGAATCACAGAAATACTCGAAATAAATTATTTGGTAATTAAATAAATAAAATTAATAAATTGCTTTTTGACTGCAATAATAAAAAGTAACATTTAGATTTTTTATATACTCCGTATTACAATATGTTATATTTTATATTACTTTATCGTTTACTTGTAGCTAGCTAATTATTAAAGTTAATAAAAGAAGAAAATATACAACAATGTAATGATTACAACAATTAAAAGCAAAACTACAAGAATGTAATCAGAAAGTTCACGATTTTAGAAGTTCATCTTGGACAGATGAAGAAATAACGGGATGGCCGTATGGAAAGAGGATTGATGCATTTCATTTTGATTATAGTTTTTATTTTTAAATAAAGAATTAAAAGAGTTGACAGAATGACGTAAGACTATAGGTGGCGAAAGTTTATAGGTGTGGTAGGATGGATTGATTGATGCTTGTTACTCTTTCACGGAAAAACTACTAAATAGATTTTAATGAAACTACAATAACATAGCTTATACATCAGAATAGCACAGAGGCTACAAATTTCATGCGGATGAATCCGCGGGCACAGCTAATCAATAATATATGTATACTCGTTTACTATAGACCTTATAAATTTGTCTTGCTTGTATTCCAGATACGTAAAAAAAGTTAGGTGTCGAATTTTTAAACCCGTAACAAAGACCGGTTCAGTAAACACTCACCCATAACGTACAGATTCAACTTAAGTAGACCATTTCCAAAGTATAAAAGACCTTATGGTTTCTCATTTCTCCTCATTAAGATATCACGTTAATATCCGGACAGCATTTGTTTGAATGAAAGCGAGATAGGGACGCGTTCGCGATTTATAAAAGACATATGGAGCAAAGGAAACTTAATGCACTGCCTAAATGAACAGCACAGAATACCCATGTTTGAAATTATTTCCATTCAATAACCCAGATTAATGTTGTAAATGCTTAAGCATGTCTGTCTGGTAACTTATTTTTTTTACTAAATGGCGTAGACTAAACGGCGGATGATTGTGAAGATAAAATCTATTACGATCATGGATGGACATAGGATATTTTTTATCCCAAAGAAAGCAGACGAAGTCGCGAGTAAATAATAATAATACTCGTATGTGTGGATAATCCATTTAGCGCCATCTAGAGCCAATACAACTAGATACCAGACAACTTGTATAAATACAAGCATAATATACATAGAAAACACTTATACTCATGAATACAAATGTTTACATCGTGCGTGGAATCGAACCTGCGATATAATATGGGTTGATAAACCAGATGTTAAACTAATAAAATATATAAACCCGAGATAAGATAATAATATAGTTACACATTTATTATTATTATAGATGAATATGGGGTCAGGTCAGTTAGCCCATCGTGACAAATTCATCAGGAATGTGATATGATGGTTTCTAGGGGAAACCACGTGTAGGTCAACCTGGCATGGTATATTGCTAGCAATGGGGTCATCAGTCCAAATTATTGACAATCCCTTTCCCTCCGATGATGCGGGTTAGGCAAAAAGAACTGTATACCATTTTTACCAAAATTAGACTCCATAAGTCACAGCTGGTAGCTTTATAATTGACAAGTGATGTAGCTTTAATCCATTGTATTTGATAATGTAATACCGTCCCTTAGATATAGAACAAAGTTATCATTAAGCGTGGGAAACTCCACATGGCCGGTATTTGTCACAGAATATCCTACTTCAATTCTGTTACACAATCCTATCGGCGTTTCCTGTAAAGCCAGGATTTACTGTGGCATGCAATGCAATGTATTTAGATGTATGTGACAATGAATTTCAGCAAGGACGTCCTCTAGGGGAATAAATATTCCGGACGATGTCCACAAAAGGCATAATTAAGCTTTAAGTAAAAGCATTTAAGCTTATCTATACATATACATAAAATTGAAGTGTCTGTTTGTAATATTGAAATAACCGTTTTTTACTACATGCATATGAATATAAACACGGTATATACACCAAAATAACATTTTTTACCATTTTTGTCTGTATGTCTGTCTGTTTGTTCCGGCTAATCTCAGAAATGGCTGAACTGATTTTTACGGAACTATTATTGACGTAGTAGGACTAGTATAGGTAGCTGATGTAGTAAGGAGTAACTTATAGCTACTTTTATTATAGAAAAATATAGTTAAATTCCACGCGGACGAAGTCGCGTGTACAGATAGTTTATATATATAACTGCAATGTCAAACGTGCTGACACCCCACCTGTTGCTAAGTGGCTTCGGTGGTCTAGCGGTTTAGTATATCGCTTTAATTCCAATGGTCGTGGGTTCGATTCTACGCACGATAGAAACAGAGATAACAATGCCAACTTTTAACAAAGTCTATCTGCGTAAAACTTATAAATTGGGATCGGCGATAAGTTAAGTACTAAAACGAATAAGAAATCTTATTACCAGCTACACATATGTTTTAGTTTTAAACATAAGTGTATTTATTATTTAACAAATGTGATGCAAATTTTTGTGATAATAAATAAATGAAAATAAAATTAAAAATAAATAAATACAGTATATATTATAAAACAAAGTCGCTGTCCCTGTCTGTTCCTATTAATGCTTAAATGTTTAAAATTACGCAACGGATTTTGAAACTTTTTTTTTAAAAGATAGAGTGATTCAAGAGGAACCATTATATATATATATATACATATAGCACACACGTGCGAAGCCGGGGCGAGTAGCTATATATAAATCTATGTACAGATAGTTTACTTAGAATATTAGGAAATGCATCCATATCGCAATTAAATTAATTGTAGTGTGAACGTAGCAAAGTATGAAAGAATGAGTGAATGACATAAGTAGGTGGAGTGAAAAGGAGTGATTGGGAGAATGGACGATTATTAAAAGATGGAGAAAACACGAAAAGGCGTGTTACTATTAAAAATGTTTTGTATTAATAATAAGACAAAAAACTTTCTTAAATACCAGATTTTATTAAAAAAACACATCAATCCCCACATATATGTTTATCTATAATGTCCGAACAACCGTTTTTCTCTTCGTTCATAATCTGTGGTGATTTGTAGAAGAGGATTTCCTTATAGCACGAAAGTGGGAGATAAAAACTTTTTTGCGGGAAGCGCCTACCTAGTTGATGGATTACGAGCATTTGTTGATGACCTTTGACTTGAGTATTTAACTTTATGGCCGTTTCTTTCTTACTAGTCGCCTACTGACCGAGATTCTATTATACTTTCACGTAGTAGTAGTATATAATATTATATTATCTGTGGTAATAGTAATGTATTATTATTAATGTAATTTTGTAATACAAGTAAGTTTCAACAAGTATATCAGCGCGGCTCATCGAGTTTACTTGTGACCCGAAAGCTGGTAACTTTGCCCAGAGGGTAAGTATGGCCATTCAAAGAGACGTCAGTACCTTGGGTACGCTGCCTCGATGTACCGCTTTGAATTACAATGATTGTTTTTTTTATTGTGAATGTTTATATATGTCATTATTTATTTATAATAGGTTAATAGAATTTGTATAAGTAATTCTGTGTAAAAAAATATGGTATATGTTAAGAAGCATGATATATTGTGTAACTGTATCTTATGTTGATTGTTAGCTATAGACCTCCTTTCATATTTATTTTCTTATTTTGAACCATGTTTTTTATATTCAACTTTTGAAATTTATATCTTTTGTTTAATTGTGTGAAATATACTGCCAATGATTTGTGACTTAGTTATTTATTTTACCTTGAAATAAGACATTGCCAGCCGTATTACTGGTGATCCACAAAAATAAATTAATTAATGAAGTTTCTATTGTCAAAGAATATGTACAAAACATATATTCGTGTATCAAACGTACGTAAAAGTATATCTTACGATTGGTTGTGTGCGTAATATTTTTTTACTAACCTATATTATTATTATAGGAGCAAAGATTTGATTGTTTGTTTGCATTAAACAGGCTCCAAAACAGGATCGATTTGAAAATTTCTTTTACCGTTAGAATCCTACATTATTCCTGTTGAAAATAAGTGATAGTATATTGCGGATCTGTATGAAAATTACCGTAAACCAACTTGTGAAAAAATAACAAAAAATCCATCGTGTACGCAGCGGAAGTTATTGACAATAAAGCAAAGTGATATACAGCAGCTTTATAGAGGACATCAATATTGAAGCTATATAAAATTATATATATATTTGTGTTAATTTTTTTTGTAATGTAATCACATTTTTTATACCTACAAACCTATATCACCTGAACTTACGCGAGCGTCGCCACGTAATATATACACTTTACAATAATATGATTTACATATATAAAGATACATATAATATATGTAATATTAGGAGTATTTTCTGAAATTAGTTCTATACCTTCACTGAATGAGCCCTTCAAATGCTCTAATTACGGCTTGAAAGGCTGATTATGGTATTTGTAATAAATCATGTCTTATTCTTTTGTGAATATATCTATAGAGGCCTTCCAAGAAGTTTGTCGTTGAAATATAAGCCTTCTTGTTTCGTTGGTTAACTGAATAATAATAATTCGTCATTCTAAACACATGGCCGTATAGTAAGAAATTTCTTTCTTCATCATATAACATCCATGTTTTGCTAAAGCCCGCGTGTTTGAATATATTACCCCGTCAAAAGGAAGATATATAATATATATATATAATCTGTACTTCCAAATCAATATTATAACTGATAATGCTTATACCCGTTATACACGTCTGTTTTTTAAGATTTTGGACTCCTACCATTCGCCATTTTTCGGATTACTCTAACGTGGGCAACATTAGAGTTGATCTGTACAGCTTCACCGGACTATAGGGGGCGAGTGCAAAAGGCACTTCAAACCCGCGGATGGAACGGAACGGCTGAAGGCCATCTTCCGTCTGACGGATACGAGAGTCTGAGGGCACAGCTAGGAGTTCGAACCTCGGCTCAGGTCGTCGTAATTTGGGACGGATTTCGATCGAAATGGGTCATCCACGATGTTAAATTTGCCAATCATCATTTGAATTTTTACATTCGCTATTTGATATTTCGCCATGCTTAATACGCCATTCACCGTTTTATAAATTATGTTCGCAATTTAACATCATGTTTGCAGTTTGGCTGCTTTGTCTACTGCAAAATAATTCTAAACGTTAATTACTATTATTGACACTATATTTTTTTCTAGAAATGTGAAAAATATATTTGGAAAATGAGAAAACACAGAATATGCAAATATTTAATTAGCACAGAACACGAATGCCAATATTTCATTTTGCATTAAATATTTGACAAATTAATACGCTGTAGATCTGATAGAATCGAGGATCGTAATTCCGCGTCCCTCGCTAAAAGTTTCAAACTGATAAGTCTGTTATTACCCAAGTAATTAATCCTAAAAGCCCGGAATGGATTGGATTTTATTTAATTTGCTTCCCAAATTTTATTTAATTCTTTCAATGATGTCGTGTAAAACCTTTGTTAAGACCATCTATTTAAAGAAGTATTTAAATTACAAATCTATTCAAATCTATATCTATATTATTGAAATTACCTATTATTGTTATATTTTTCGAATTTGAAAATAGAACATGGTTTCTGTATATTATTTACCTACTTTGAAAATTGAAATTAGTATATATTTTTAAATTAAATTGATTATTTTTATAATATGCCAGTATTATTGCAGGAAACTATTATATTAAACTGAAAATGTAAACATCATTATATAGTCTCCATACTTTCAATCAGCTGTTTATTCAATAATTTCACATGGAATTTCCGGGGTTATGTCATTCCCGGATATCCGGTTCAATCAATAGCGACCCGGATAACGGGGACGTGAATTAATGAACTATTCATTGTCGTTTGCAAATATTTACTTGTACCTATATGACATTATTACTATATGTATATATACATTTCTACTTATTAAATTAATTTTATTTTCATTTATTTATTTCAGGTCATAATGAATAATTTAAATTGTTTGTATGTTTCTTAAGTTGTGGCTATAATGCTAAACGCTTTTAGGTGAAGCTCAATTATGTGTACTGATGCACTTTATGGATTTATAAAATAAATATGGTGAATATATTATTTATTCGCCATTAAGTCTTGTTTTTTTTTTGAGATATAAGTTAGCCTATGTCCGTTTCCGATGCAATCTTTAATGGCACCATATTTAATTAAGATTCGATTAATAATGAAAAGATAACAAAACAACAAAACGTATAAATAGACCATACCGTATTAAAACATTAGTACATATTAGTACGGACATATGGTGATAAAAATACATAAAATAACTATAATAACAGTTGTAGAAAGAGATACTCTGTAACTTTAAAATAAAATAATTGAACGGGCAATAACGCAATCGCTTTTTCAACACCATTCATAAAAATACTGGTGATGAGTAACCATTTAAATATGTATGTTCAAATATATTCTTAATTTGAATTAATTACAATACATTAAAAATGACTTAATACAATATACTAAAAATTACAAATATTGGTAATTTTCTAAAAGTCACTCTAAAGCTTAAACATTAAAGTCTGTTTTCAAATATTTCTTTTTTTTAAGTAATTTCCTGATTCATCATACTCGTGCACGAGTGCTGCTTGTAGGGATTGATCTGCTCTAAACACTACGACTGACTTAATCTTATTGTGTATTTATATTTGACCCTAATAAATTAGTGCTAGGTGGTAGTTTGTATTCACAGGTTTCGACTTGAAATGTAAAGTTATAACGATTATTTAAAAGAGCACCACATAAGTTTCTTACTCATATTTCTTGTGATGAGACAGTTTTCCTAATGAGCGGTAGATTAAAAAGTTAAAAGTTTATTTGAATAAAGGATTTTTATTCCATTATCTCAATAATTTAAGACATATAAAATGAACTAAGAAAATGAAGAATATGAAATACAAACAGACATGGCTGTACGAGTATAGTTTCTTTTACTAATAGAAAAACAGTGCAGAAAAAAGTAAACGATTTATTGTTTTGAAATAAAAACAAATATTCAAATATAGAATCAATTTCGGTTTTGGAAGTTCAAACTGTCGACGTGTTAGCAGCGTGTCGGTGTCGGTGTTGGCGTGATTGAAAGTGACACTCGCGCCGAGCAGCGTCGATTCGAATTACAGGCTTCAATGAACACGCACGCTATTTGAAAATCACGCACTACACCTACGCGACTGTGAATCTGTTACGGAATGAATTAATTAAATTATTCATTTTACTTTTAATGTTCTTGATGTTGGTATTCTTGTCTAAATATAATATAAAATATTACAAAAGAAAGGGGAGCATTGTTTTTTATTTGTTTGTTTAAAATTGCTTAAAATCGCTATAATAATCAACTGAAAAAATAACACGGGGAGTATTACTTTCTCAGTTAATTATTATGGTAACAGACGGTTACCATTTAATGGTAAATGGGATTAATATTAAATGAAGCATATCCTAGTTAGCTATTTTTGCGTGATCCATCCATCCATCTATTCATACATACTTACAAACTTTCGCGTTTATAATATTAGTAAGATCTAGTAACTTGTTTGTCTTTCCAATAATAATATATATATATCAATTCTTTACTTGGAAAACCTTGTAATCTCAAGATCTGTAGCAAACTTCGCGTTATTTAATTTCGTTTAGGTGCTTCAAAATCACAAACAATTAATGTATACGACAAAGTTCTACGCTAAGCCAATTACGGTTAAATGAATCAACATAAATTAACCGTGTAACGTATATACGTTGTAATTTAACGGTCTCCATCTGATAGCTTCGGTTGGGGTGTTCCGAATCACGTTTGAAGTATACTTAATGAAATGTATAAAATAATATGGAGATAAGTTTCACAAAATATATAAAAAAAAATTATTAAATTAAATGGAGTCTACTCTAAAGCTTTACTGTTTAAATAAACGAAGTAATAACATTTTATCAAGCACATTATTGAATTTATATTGTAAGTCAAATAAAATAGCAAATTCGCTCCTTTTGTTTGTCTGTTTTTCCGACATAATAATATATAACAGTTCATACTAATATCATAAATGCGACCTAGACCTAGAGGACAAGCGGGTTAGTAAATACTATTTGGAAAGAATCAGATCAATAGCGGTGTATTCACCAGGAATTAATCACGATGGTTACCAAGTGGATCGTGTGTGATACATCCCCTTTAATTCTCTTCCAATACCAAATTATGTAGCAAGTAGACAATGTTAAACATTGAATATAAAACTATTTTCGTCGGACCTTTGCAATTTATGTGACATATCAGACCCATTTCAGGCTAGACTGGTTTAGGGACTATTTCAAATATCGATTTACAATAGTTAAAACCCAGGGGGCATTCCAAATTCAAATTCTTTAAGAGAACTTTGAATATTGAATACTTTATTTACAAAAGCATGGGCACAAATTAGTTATTTTAATTAAATACTTGTAAACAAGATATCTGGCCTAGTAGGGATGGAAATATATTTATAGTTTTTAGGCACAGAACGAACTTCATAGGTAGTTCTTCGAATTTTAGTGTAATATTATATATTTTTGCTGTTATTACATGAAATTTTTTTCATGTAGTTATATATATATACTTTGGAAAAGGAGTTTCTATATTCGACTGAATATTTTTTTAATAGATATCTTACATAATTTTTAATTTAATGATAGAACTAATTTGAAAATAAAATAGAACCAAAAGAACTACTATTACCAGACCCTTTGTAGAATTAAAAATTAAAAATTACTGGATAGTAATAAATAATAATGTATAAAAAAATGGCAATATAATATACATATAGCAGTCTTGCTATATGTATATTATATTTCAATTTTTATGTAGTGGTTCCACTATAAGTAGAATAAATTTTAATATGAAACTTTGCAACCTTTTTTTAGAAACATTATTGTTTGTAACACAGATTCAATTTTGATTTAGTTCTCGTAAGCATTGTGCCCACTCTTATAGAGTGGGCACAAACGTAGCGATAATTACTCTGTGATTGGTAGGGTTTTAAAGAAATGTTAAAATATTTAATTAAAATATACATTCGAAAAACACTAGAGACTCTAAAATGCAGATTTAGATGAATCACAATAGGACTTTTTTTGTGTAATCTGATAATGAAAATATACTACATAGTTTGTTAATATTACGTTCTCCCCATGGGATGCCTACTTAACTTGTCGAGTTACAGACCAACTAATAAAACAATCAAATCCTACGATAATTCGTCTGAACTGACGTATCTAGGCTATCGAAGTAGAGTTCCAAATGTCGGCGAATATTGACTAGTTGTATGTATGGGGAATGTCTGATTTACGGGGCTACGACTGTGCTACGGTGCTACAGAACCGCTACGTAAACGATATTTGCAGAAACAACAGCTCAAAACCGTTGTCGTATTTGCAAAGTTCATTATCTATTACAGCGTATTCCAGGCTATATTTCAATACTGTGTACTATATTGCTATAAAATAATACAATAAAACATTTATTATTGATTATTAAATAGACTTTAAAATTGTACGCTTAAAGTCTATCTTCAATTGAATTGTATTGTTCAAAATGCAGTTTATCTATAAGCATTAGATATAGCGAAGGGCACTTGGCTGTAATCAAGTGTACACCTCTCTTTTTTTTTAATTTGATATTCGCCGGAGTCACACTTTCGTGTCTTAGATATAAGCGGCTGTAAAAATAAAGACTGTAAAAGTAATGGTGTACCTGTATGTTTACGTACTAAATCAAGTGGCACTCGATACTAAAAGTATCGTTACGTTACTTTAGATACAAATGACAGTCACCATACTTTAAGACTTTTTTTCTTGCCGTGACTCTACTTTTGCTAAGATATGTACGAAGCGTGTTCTGGGGTTTTTAGCTAGTAGGATATTGGTAGTATCTGCTAGTCAAACCCCAACCAAACAGACTATGCGAATAAAAAAAAATAAAAATGTGAACTGGAAGAAAAAGGATGCTCCGATATTTTACTAGTTTTAAACAAAATACTGAATGTAATAATTGATTTAATACATGCGTTGCCTTTAAACTGTACTACACCTCAAAACATTCCAAAGCAATGTTTGGTTTTAATTTGCTTAATTTAGGGTGGTCGGAGAGTGGAAGACACTCTTCCTATGTGAATGCGTATTTCTCCTTCCTTTTTCGTAAATTATTTTCTTTTCTAAAATACAGTCCTCTGTCTATATTTATTTATTCTTTATACGGATTCGTAATTTAAAATTTGAAGAAAGAATTTTTCTATTCTATTCTAAACGAGATAGTTATATATAATAGTTTAAAATAACGGTTCCGAACGTGTCAAATGAGAGTGTTTCTTTCTAGTGTCATATAAACCAGTATGTCAGAAATAAATATGTTTAGGACAAAACCCACTGTCATACCCAGGCGTCTCTTGACACGGTCGCGACCCACGTCACTGACAGCATAATAATTATTTTAATTCATCTTTTTACGTCTGAAATGGTGAATGGATGTAGAGGCTGAAGAAGATGTCTCAACTGTAATGCAACATAAGTAATGACTATGGGAGGAAACATCTAGCATATGATACCTACTCACAACTATGTTATCGACACTCAGGTTATATCCTAACTGCAAATCATACAAAAATGTTTATTCATATAAAAATGATTATTAAACATATTGATATATAAATAAATAAATGATCCTGGACAATTAACACAACGCTATCTAGTCCCACGGTAAGCAGTGCTTATGTTAAGGGTATTGGAGAACTGATATAAATACTTCGTTTTTTTTGTCAAACATAATATGCATATAAAACACCTAAACCGATATAAACAATCAATATAAATGTATACACTGAGCGAGGAATCGAACTCGTGACCGAAGAAACTAAAGCGGTGTGCTAAACCGCTAGACCGAGGCCGTCGAATTCAATTCTTAAAAATATTTGTAATCCCGTTTAATGTCTGCCAATGACACGTGTACGAGGTATATTTATCACGAACTTCACTCGAGATCACGGGGCAAATAACCGTGAAATTTTATAGAGTAGGTAGCCCACGGGATCAATATGGGTCCAGGCGATTTATGAAACAATCCCGGGTCAGTTCAGGCCCATTATTTGAATGACGCAAAATTATCGCGCGCTTTATTGTCATTTAGGAGCTAAGGGATGACGATTTTTTAGTACATTACACTATTAGCTGGGGGCAGAAATTAATATAGTCGGAGATACGGCGTAGGAAATATAGATCGGCTATTTAATGATTACTATGTTTATATATTGGATTATTATCTAATATGTAAATTATAAAGTACATTTAAAAATAATATCTAAGGACAATTCACACAGTGGCATCTAGTCCCAAGTTAAGCAGAGATTGGGTCGTGGATACTATATATTTATTATATATATATACATTTTATTTGTAAAAACATACATAATATTCATATAATACTCCTAAATCGATACAAACAATCAAACTCATGAATACAAATGTTTATACCGTGCGAGTACTCGAACCCCTGACCCTCCCGTAAGGCGATGTGCTAAACCGCTAAATAACCGACGCAGATATCGCACATGTGTTGGTTTGCTAAATTCAGAGTTTATCTTGTTAAATAAAAAAAAAACAACATGAAAGTGTATATACACTTTCATGTTGTTTTTTTTTATTTTGTAAGACGAAAGAATATTACACCAAGTATTTAGAAAGAAAAACTAACCTAATTATTGAAGAGCTACCTATAACAGAAAAATACCCACATAATTGTAACCTGCGAAATCTACTTATTATCTAACAGATGAATATTGTCATTATCAGGAGAAATGGGTTAGTAATGTGGATTAATAATCCTATTGTACTATGTCAGGTTGACCTCCAAACGGTTCCCTCTAGAAACCGTCGTGATAGGTTCCTGGTGATTTTGCCACGATGGGCTAACTAACCTGACCTCATGTTCATCTTATCATCCTTCGGGGTACCAGACCCCGCGAGCGTGTACCGTTAGAGCAGGCGGGTGAACCATTTCATAATCATCCCATAAAAATAAAATATTATAGTGCACTAACTGTCTAATAAATAAATAAAAATATAATATACTACCATGACAGTTATTCCAGATGGGGTAGTCAGAACCAATATATGTAAAATTTCGACGACATGCTGAATGAAGGGAAGATTTACCATACCCGATTAAAGGGAAAGGAAAGGAAAGATTTAATATATAACTGAGTACATTTAAAAGTCTACATAAGTATGTTCAAAATCTACCCTATACCCGTGTATAGGGTAGATTTTGAACATACTTACATACAACATACAACGGTGTAAGCACAGATTATTATTTTAGAATCCGTTAGTTTCTGTCCCCCCTCTTTAGTCCCTTACCTATAATAGTAAGGACCGCCTTGTGTCGCGGGTGCAGCTCCCTAATTATAATACAAATTAATTACAAACTGAGTGCAAAAGTGTGTGAAAGCAAGTGAAAACATCACCTGGACGCTGACGCTGACGCTGACGCTGGCCCGTGTTAAGGAGCTTAGGAAATCCTATCAATACCCTAATAACCTAATCAGTGGGTGTAACCTGAACAGACCACTCTACACAAGCAGCACCCGGTCACTAGTATGGCAAATGAGCAGCCATCATTGCACTAAACCATGTTCGAGGAAGCAAATAGACCCGGTCCACCACGTCGTCACCAGTTTAAACTTTATAGCGAGTATGAAATATAGCCTATAGCCTACCTGAGAAGATCTCCAATACTTTCTACCTAATGCGTGACATTTTAATGTAATAAATCTGAACAGACATACCCAATTACACGTCTCGGCATTAGAAGGATCACGGCATCAGGTAAATTGGTTTAGAGTTCGCGACGCAACAATATACCGGTCGTTACAAAATATATTTTAATAATTTAAAATTACGCATACCTAGTAAGATGATCTAACTAAACTATACTAGTAGTTTAAATTCGTAAGTGTGTCTGTTTATTACATTTCCACAATAAAATGTCTGACGGTGAGTGACGGTAGATTGTTGTGCGGGGACAAACATAGGCTATTTATATCAAAAAAAAGCAGATGAAGTCGTGGTAAATAGTTAGTGTTGTAAATGAAATTGTTATTTTGTGATAGATAGGACCCTGGAAACGGTTATAATCTACTTTTTCTAGCGAAGATTTTTGGAGGAGTAAAATGTTAATTCGTCTTTTTTATATATTTGTTTTTGATGACGATGGTGGCAAACAAACATACAGTCCATCTGATGGTAAACTGCTTCTGTAGCCTATAATGTTTATAATGTACAAACACTAACCTATATATTTGTTTTTGATGACGATATATATATACTTATATATATATATATACTTAATAAAAAGCAAACATTACTTTTCTTAACTTGAACGCCGGATAAGAACTGGTTAATTTTTCATTCCTCACACGTCATTCTGAATGACAGAGTGATCTTCTAACCGCAATTCCGTGTAGTTACGTGGGGCCCATAGTAATTTACTGTCCAGTAACACTTTTTTATACGAACACCACAGAATTTAACTAATAGCTCTTAATTAACCCAAATTGAGTTTTTACATCGCTCTTAGTATAATCAGACATTTAAGAAATCTTTTAAATCGTCATGGCCTATTTGTTGGCTACCCAAAGGATCCAAAGAAGACTTCGAATTAGTCTGTCACCATGGTATGGATCATTCATCCATACCCTGGACTGTCGCGTTTATAATATTAGTAAGATAAACAAATTTTTGATTAATTTTTAGTTAATCTTTCAAGAAAAAGCTACTGATTTTGATGAAACTTTATAGGCTTATACATAAGAATAACATATAGCCTATAAATTACATGCGGCTGATACCGCGGCCACAGCTGGTGAGTTTATATTTCTGACTGACTCTCCAGTTATAGGAACATTATTGTCAAACCAAATTAATCCGAGAGAATACCGGTAATTTGCTCACTTGCATTACATTTATTCAAAATTCAAAAATCATCATTTTCATGTAGCCGCTTATGAACATCAAATTTTACATTCTAATTTTAATTTTCTTCCTAACTTCCAGGACATTTTAACACACAGTCTTACTTTGGAAGTAGTTGGTCGCAGATTCGATTCTTCGTCCGGCACAAACATTTGTATTCATGAGTATGATTGTATCGGCCTGGGTATTTTCTTTGTAAATATGTATGTATTTAAGAAAAAAATATATATCTATGTATTTGTATCAGTTATCTAGTATTTACCCATAATACAGGCTTTAACTTGGGTCTAGATAGCGCTGTGTGAATTGTCCTGATATTATATATTATACTAGCTTTACACGCGACTTCGTTCGCATGGAATTTAACTTTATTTTTCTAAAACAAGCTTAAGTTACTCCTTATTACGTGAGCTAACTGCCAATAAAAGTCCCGTCAAAATCGGTCCAGCCATTTCAAAGATTAGCCGGAACAAACAGACTGACAGACAGACAAAAATTGTAAAAAATGTTATTTTGAAAAACTATTATTTCAATATTACAAACAGACACTCCAATTTTATTTATATCTATAGATGTATAGGTTATATATTATAATCACCACCATTGCCTGTTAACAATGCTTCTGATTCTCTTATCTATGATATCAGTCATGATCGTAGGTTATGTGTCAAATTTATTTCAATTTCAAGATTCTGAAACTCTAGAACACTAAATAATAAATGGAATTCATTTGACATTTATATAAGTATTTATGCGACGCCGAATTTGAAAATTCCTCAACCAAAAATATGAATGTCGAATCACTAATACGACTGAATTTATCGTCTGTTACCTAATGTAAAAAGCCGATAATCCCTTGTCTCTCCAAATTTGAAGGAGTCAGTGACAAATTACCTCCCCCGGCATTACGTGGTTCGTTACCTAAACGCAGTCATACAATGTATCTCAAATTGTATTCATGCTTTAACGAAGTGAGTAGTTTTTTTATTGTGAGAAGTGAGTAGTCGTATTAAAAATGGAACAGTGTTCAGTTGATTTAACATTTTATAATAATAATAATATCTTAAATCTATCGCCCAATACAAATATCGCATTGCAAAAAGCAGCAATATTACATACATGTCGTATCAAGGCATATTTTTTTTACAGGAGGATAAAATAACAATTAATTAAACATATATTATTCAGTCAGTATGTATATTCACTTCCACGCTACATTTTACTGATTAATTTCATCAAAGAAAATGTAGAGGGGAAAACCTATTCCACAAAAAAATAGAATTGTTTGTATGTCCATTGATCGTTAGTTCTTATGATATAAAGAAACAAATAAAAAAATACTATTGATGATCACATTTCAGTGGATAAATTGTATTTTTTTGTCTCGATAGCAGATTCTAATAGGGATTAAATTTAGTACAAGACCACAACACTATTGCAATAAACCGTTTCCCGAAGAATAAACGAAATAAGTTAACAATTGTCGTAGATACAATTTGAGATAAAAGCAAAAAATACAGGTCCTAGCATAGTAAAATTTATTTAAATAAAAGAAAAATAAGAACTAAGACGGCATGGTCTATTTTTTGTTTGTTTATTATACTCTTGGGAATATCTAAGGATGCTATTATTTTACAGGACCGTATTTTTCTAGAGGTTTTTCTAGTGTCTAATTGAACAGCCTGGTTTATTAATTGAGTCGCAATTTATGTACAACAGCGCGGTTTTACATAGAACTGTATTTGATTCAACGTAGAAATCTCCAAATTAAATTCGTAGAATTGATTTTATGTTCTTTGAAATTGTATATTGTAATAACAACCAGTACATAAAATTGTATAAGACGTTCAGGACAATACAGAATACTTTTTTTTAAGAAAATGTTTATTCAAATAAGTATTTATAATGAAATTATTAAGATTTACATAATAAAATAAATTGGTAGATTCATAATTAGTATTTAGTAATAATTATTTTATTTATGTACAAATGTATTTTTAAGAAAATTTGTGTATATTGATTGGAGTTAATAAACTACCCACAGTTTGACTTTAGTTTTGGATAATAGAGAATGATTAGATTTTTTATTCCAAACTTATTTCCACCCATGTGACGCCTACTTTATTTTTATGCTTGTCTGGAGATGATTGCGTTAGCGATCTATTGTTTTAATTTTCAATGTGTCTATTTTTAATGTTGGAGTAATCAAGAATTATAAATAAATAAAAACTTCAAACATATAATAAAACAAAGGCCAGATTTGCTACTGAATTATTTGTTCTTTTGTCGAGAATTTTATTATTAGAATTAAAATGGCTAAAAACTGTAGAATATTTATAGAAGTTTAGTAACTCTATTTTCATAGTCTGTATTAAAACAAATACATTTCTGAATGAACCATGTAAAATTCTAAATTTATTTGATAAAAGCTATAGTTGAGTTTCTCATTATATTTCTTCTGTGATTAATCTAAAAGTTATAACTCGGTGTTGCTCAACAGGCATGGGCCCAAAGTTTAAATTGTTTGTCGTCCCCAGATGATACGTGAATCCGTAGGTGGGCGTATCGAATACCCTTGCTACAAACTTGGCCTGTTTTAAACTATATATTACACTTGACTCTTTAGGTCAGGTAAGAGGTTGCATACAACGTGCATAGATATTACGCCACTTGAACAGGTATCTCAAAGGTATCCAGCTATCTATGTTCAGAGGATAGAGGATGCTAGAGGCTTGATTATATAACAGTATTGCAACTATTTTTTTACTGTTTATTTTAATTTTCAGTATTAAAATATTATATTATTTTACCTTCATATTATTTATTTAACCTTCATATTGTTTTCCAATTGATATTTAAACGACACGTAATAGTAAAATTGTCTTTTTTTTATGTACAACTGTAAACAAGCTGACATCTGATGGTAAGTGTTAAGCGTCGTCTATATACGAGTACATGAACAGCACCACGGATATCATGTAATTATTTGACGGATAAGTGTACCCTTGAAGAATTGCCATTCTGGAGATTATAAGATATCATATTAGTTAGGTATGATAGTAATTTGAATTCACACATTTCGACTTAAAAATTTTAAGTTACAAGTTACAACGATTTTTTATAAGATCTTCTTGTGATTAGCGCAGCTTTCCAGATTAAGTTTATTTGAATAAAGAATATTCTATTCTATTCTATGCACACGAAATCTGTGATTTCACTGCTCTTAAACTGAAATACAGCATACAAAGCCAGTCGCTTGGTAACAAAAAGTGTGAGATAAGCAGACACCTTTAAAATCTCGGTATATCAAAATTTATTTAAACATTTTGATGGAAGATATTCAGTACGAACAAGTAGTAAATATTATTTATTGTCTTCTATGGTTTGCATATTACAATCTTATATTCTTGCGATTGTTAAGGAATAGTGTCGTATTTAAACGTGATGAGATTTCTTTTATATTTCTACCAGTTTGTTACCTTTTAAGAGGACTAAGGTGTCATATGCCTCTAGTAAAAGTAATTACCCTGCCATACCTCACGTTTTAAAATTTGGTAACAGAGATACATACAGACGAACATATAGTTTTTAAGTAAATAATGGAATCACTAACCTTTCCCAACTGAGACGTCTTGGAGCATCAACAGCGACATCTTCAGGAGTCCCACGAACTCCCTGCGTGAGCAGCCTGGCCAATCTTGAGCTGGCACTGGAGCTGCCAGTACTAGATACTGATCCACGAGGTGTTGGTACTCTGAAACAAATAAACAATTTTTTATTATATAATATTATATATATTACTGGCTGACCCCATAAACGTTGTTTTGCCATATAAATTAAAATCGCTATTAAAAATAACGGTTGGTAGAAGGGTGAAAATTTAGAGTTGTATGTATTTATAATGCCACATCGTAAAAAATAAAATGTTAGGGGTATGAAAAATAGATAGTAGTCGATTCTCAAACCTACTTAATATATGTTTAAAATTTCATAAAAATCGATCAAGCCGTTTCAAAGGAGTACAGTGACTAACATTGTGACACGAGACTTTTACATTTATGATTACATATTATGTGAAAGATAGTATGTATAAAAGGAGAGTAAGACTCAGATATAACGGATGATAGGGATCAGTGGAGGAAGAGGACATACTGCGCCGACCACAAATAATGTTAAAAGGAAGGCAATGATGATATTATTATATATTACAACCCACTGCGGCTTCGTACGGGTGTACATATATTATATTCATAAACCTTTCTCTTGAATCACTCTATCTATTTTAAAAAAACCGTATCAAAATCCGTTGCTTAGTTTTAAAGATTTAAGCATACATAAGGACAGACAGACAGCGGCAGCGACTTTGTTTTATACTATGTAGTGATGATATTACTTATATTTTGAATAATTTGGGTAGTGAATCTATGGTCCTTATTGAATGAAATCCTTGATAGAAAATGCTTACCACCTACAAAGATACATTAAAATTTACATTAATTTTAATTTTATTAATTTTTGTCCAACTATAACAGATATCCAAATATCCAACATTTTTACCATTTTTTTTATTCCCGAGTGAATTAGTATGAAAGCATTCTAAATAATTAATCTATGTCTGGTTGTAAACCAATTTTTTTCTAATTTCTTTAGCTGTTTCTACTTTACTATTATTCTCAGAAACGGCTAATAGATTTGGGTTCGCTGTTCACTGCATAATTATTGTTATTTGGTGTTCAATATATATGTGTTGTAATAAGCTTCATGACAATCTTGTGTATATCATATTTTATACCAATTGGTTAACGAACAAAAGAATTATAAACTATAGTTATTACGAATAAAGCAACTTAAGTCGCGGACTCAGCTAATTTTATATAAGGGTTAGACCACAAATTAATTGATAAATTTTATCATAATTCACTTGTGCAAAGTTGCGAAATACCACTAGTTTTAGATAGATTAATAAACGCACGTGCATTCTGAGGGATTACAAACATGCTCCGGTTATTATGAAAGTTTGCAGCAGATACCCTTCATCTCCTGATCTTCCGGTAAATCTAGTAGATTACGTTATCGTGCTGAGAGAAAATCAGTTGACTCTTGGATTATAGATAAAAAGAATTCAAAATTAGAACTCTATAACTCAAAGATTACACTCCGAAATATGTGTCAAGATAGACTTTTAAAAAGTCGTCCGCGTACTTCAGTAGCTTTCGCAGGGGGTGTTTCAGATGAAGGATTGAGATAAGTAATTACAGGACGAGAGGCATGACATCTAGTTGTCCGGAATTATTATGTGACCGGGTTGACTGCCATTCCAATTACCTATATACATATAAAATTGCATGAAACAAGAAAATATTTACATTTGAATTTTTCAACAGTGATCTACGAAATCTAGAATATAATTTTATTACTAATATTTTTATGGAGTTATATAGCATATCGCTTATAGATAATTAATTAAGATTATTATAGCAGATAATGTAGCCTTTTTTAAAAATTACATTTAATTAAAACTCTAAGAACAACATTTCAATTTTTATAAATGACGGAAAATTATTATATGTATTCCTTCTTCAGGTCATTTTTCAGGTACGATAATAGAAGTCTGGCTTGCTTATCACACAATTCAATCTATTGAAAATAATATTCATGATCAATATTTTAATAAAAAATCAACAATATATCCAGAGCCTGCCTATTAATAAATTTCAATTTAAAATATCTCCCGAAGCAAATTATTTTGCCGTGCCTACAGGACTCCTCAATTATTTGCACGGAAATTATTTTTCTTTTGCATTTGTAAGTACCATACTTGGGAAGACGAATGGCTACTTTGCGGTGAAATAAAAATGCGAGCCGAGTAAATCTGTGACTAGGGACCACGATAAATCCGTTTTTTTACGTTATTTTATAACCTTTCCTTGAGATTGACGGTGGGTTTTCAACCAACTTGGAAAATAGTAGCACCATTTAATATCAGTCATGCGTTTACTTTACGAACTAGCTCCATTGTAATAAGAATCGAAATTTCGACATTCTGTGCCAACGCTCGAACAATGAATTCATATTAGTCTGAATTAGATTGAACTTTATGCAGTTGAAGACTTATTCTATCCTAACGTAGACTTTAGAGTATACTTTAGGAGAGAATAAGTCTTCAGCCGCACCATAAGTTTTTCCGCAGATTTGGAGTGCCTTCCAGATAGGGTGCCTGCTCTACTTCGCATTTTCTGCCGGTGATGCTGTAAAGGCCAGCTGCGGCCAACTGCATTATAATAATTCGAATATATAATAGTTTATTAAATCATTCATTAGCTGTAGTTATTTAATTTTTTTCTATACAATACATAATTTGTGACATGATATATAGCGCTATAAGACTTTTCAAGGAAATAACAAAAAGGTTAGTCAACATCAGAGAAGACCGAAGAGCGGGCAGCTACCTCGGACAAGGAATTAGTCTAGCCATTCAAATAGGGTAATAAATAAACGCTGCCAGTATCTTCGGAACCCTGCCTAAAGGGACTCTTCTTAATAATATGTTTTATTTATTATATTATATTTTTTATATTTTTTTAATTTTAGGTACTTAGTTGTACAAATAAGTTATGTAAATAAATTATTGTTACTTAATCATTTGTGACATTAATGATGACTTATGTGTACAGCCAATTGTTTTTGTTCGCAATCTGCCAATCCAATTATTGTACACGAAGTGAACAATACAAATTAGTTAATTAAATCAATTAATGGTTGTGTTAAATCAAGTCAATGCAAATAAAGTCCCGTTCTCCGGTTGTTAAAAATAATGATTCTATAACGATGTCAATATTACCATGTGTTAAGCGGTATTATTCTTCCATCACTGTAAATTTATCCTGACATCGGAACGTTCCATTATTCACGAGTCTTTGGAGGAAATCTGAATATTTCTTAAATTACAACAACCTTTTTAATGGTATTACAGAGAAGTGGTAGGAATTCTTTAATTTTAAATGATTCGTTATTTTTGTAACTGGAATTGCAAACAAGGCGACGGCCAATGATGTCATAAAGTATAAATCATCACTTATAATACATGCACAGCATTATCAATATCATATCGTCATACTCGTTGCACCCCTCATACCTGCCATTATAATAACCATAATAACTCAGGACAATTCACACAGCACCATCTAGTCCCAAGCTAAGCAGAGCTCGTGTTATAGATACTTGACGACTAATACAAATGCTTAATTCCCTTTTTTTTCGTAAATACATACATAATAAATTTCGTAAACACTACAAATATTTTGTAGTTTGTACTATGTGAGGAATCGAACCCGCGACCATCCGAAGTAAGGAGGTATGCTAAACCGCTAGACTATAGGAGCCACAGAGGACTAAGGAATGTGTCTTATCTTCATAGTTTACTGTGCATGTACTAACATAGTTACTGTATATGTATTGTGCAAAACGTCACTCAGTAATAAAACAATGCAAGTATATTTTTTTTATATATTACAATTATAAATGTCTTTTCTTGTCATATATTATATAAAGGGGTTATTAGATAATCCTTACTAATATTACAAATAAGATAATATTACATACAAATATTAATATAATAAATGCGAATGAAACATTTTTAAAGACAGAAAATTGAAATTTATTTTTTAGGCTGTTGATTAAATATAAATAAATATATCATTCAAAGTTTGTAAAAATGTTACTCTTAAGGGGGCAAAATAAAAAAGGAAATGAAATGATGAAAGTCGTAATTTTTGAAGCTAGAACGATGAAACTTTTCCTTAAGCTATTTTGGTTTAGATTATTGAAGATTTTTTCTTTATTTGGTCAAGGTCACTATAACACGCGGGCGAAGTTGCGGGTACAGCTAGTTGTGATATAAATAACATATCCTTGCATATGACTTTACAAAGTTTTCCTCTGATCGTTTCTGCGAACATTAGTTTCCAATATTAGTCTGTTCTCGAAATGACTGGTTTTACGTGTGAAATATTAACGACCGTGAAGCTGTTATACCGTCTATATATGCAACACTAATTAGCAAATACAACTGCAGCTTGCTGAGGCCATTCTAAATTCACACTTAGCACCATGCAAGGTAGTAAGCATTAAAAATTAAACGGAGCACTTGAGATAAAGTGCTAACCGTCGCCAGTAGATAGTAAATACAATGCATGCAGAACGTAACGGATATGGCAACACACATTTGACGGCCTCGGTGCTCCAACGGTTTAGCACACCGACTTATTTACCATGGTCGCGGGTTCGATTCCTCGCACGGCAGAAACATTTTTATATTTGTATACATGAGTATAATGGTTTGTATCTGGTCTGGGTATTTTCTATGTACATTGACGATGTATTTACAAAAATATATTACTATTTTTATGTTTTTTTACCTTATATTTAAGTATTTGTATCAATCGTCTCTCCCATAATACAAGTTCTGCTAAACTTGGGACAAGAAAGAGAGCTATGTGAAATTGTACTGAGATATTATGACTTCCGTGATAAACCTTTGCTTTGCTTTGTGAGGCGAGAGTATCATTAGTATTGAGTAATAGTGGAGCCCATTGCTAATAATGTACCATATCATAGTTCTCTGGAAATCTCCAGGAGAAACCGCGTGGAGATCATGATAAGGTGTTAAATTCCTAGCGAATTTGGCACGATGGACTAACTGACCTGACCTCATACTCATCTTATCATCCTCCACTGATTCCCCGCGAGTGTATACCGTTAGGGCAAGCGAGTGCACCATTCCATTATATCATGTACATATATATTGTACCTCATCCGTTGTTATTTCTAATAATTAAGGATATTTCGGTAATATATCGTCGATTAAATAGAAAAATGTAATTTTTCGAAATTAGAAGATAGAATTGCCTCCTTTTATATGAGTCAATTAAATTAATCACGCCATCTTAATCACTATCTAAATACTTTTAACTATCTTAATACTGCTGTGTAAATTTAAAACTTTAAAGGAAAAAATAATTAAAATATATTTAAAAAAACTTTAAATGCTTGTCTTGTAATAAAAATGTACATTTTGAATACTGCCATTTTCCTATTTAACTTTATTTAACCCACGATATATTATTGACCGCCACTCATTTTGACTCGGTGGTCCAACGGTTTAGCATACAGCGGTAGCACTCAAGATGGCAACGGGTTCAATTTCTCGAACGGTACAAATATTTGTATTCATGAGTATGATTGTTTGTATTAGTCCGAGTATTTTATATGTATGTATTTACGAAAAAAAGTATGTAATTATTTATATAGTATTGGTATCAGTTGTCTAGTACCCAGAACACAAGCTCTGCTTTGTTTAGGGTTGGGACTAGATGGTGTCCTGAAATACTATTATTACTGTTCAGTCTATGTTATTCGCTATTATTATAAATAGAAGAAATTACAAACAACAGATCAAATCGTCCCTCTCTATATGATTAAGGCATCATATCTCAGTAAATGTAACATTAATACCGCATGAGACATATCAAGGAAGTCACAATGTGTTTTGTCACGGGCATATCTCACCCTTTAAACCTGAATACGACTTGTAAAGGAAGGTTAGTCGCAAATGTAGATGAGATAAAATATAGAATTTCCCTCTATACATGTTTTCTCTCTGTGTTAATAAAGATTTATCCACATAACATTATTATGCAGAGAGGTCACATTAAATTTGTTGGTTACATTTAACTAAAAAACTTACCCGATTTTAGAATATTTTTCACTTATCGCGAGTAATGTACTGTAGTAAAAAAATTTATATATCATTTTTTATGTAATTAGAATGTCAAACAAGCTGCTTGTCCAGATTGCCGGCAACCGTCGCCTATATAAACAGCATTACGGACAATACGTTATCATGAGACATCCGTGATATAACGCATACGTTTTTATTCCAGAAGACTAAGATCTAATACCTCTTATCCCGTAATTTCATGGCCTAATCAAATCCTACAACCAAACACAGCTTACAAAACAAGCTGTTTGGCGGTTGAAATAAGTGAGGTGTCCCGCGGACGACTTTCACAAAGTGTGTCTCTTGCAAATGTCTACATTATTTGCTTTCATGTGAAGCCGGTTTAAGTAGCTTCTATGTGTATAATTCGCTGTTTAAAGAAGAATATACAATTCGTTCCATTAAAGGGAAAATAACAGCCCGAGGACGCGTCCAGTAATTTAAAATTATTTCGCCCTGAGACTGAAATTTTAACAATATAAGGGGACTGTTTGTTTTGATGTAGTGGTTTTAATTAAAAGTTGGTAGCGTTAAGTAAACGGTAGCATAATGCTTTCGTGATTACAGTTTCTTTAGAAAACAATAGATAGTTTAAAGTTCAGAAGTGTTTATACTTTGCTTGCGTCCCTCCTTGTAATACAATCTATTGTCACGTCCATTAAGACCCGTTTAGCCGTTAAACAGAGTGGAGAAACCTGAAAGTATAATGAACAGAAACGCTTGCATTTATTTCTGGCTTCATTTTTACTCTAACATTTTTATAATTATATACAGAAATTTGATGTATTTTTTCGTATTTTAGCTCTCCATACTACGGGGTATGTGTTACCTTATTCTTCTTGAAATGTCCCGGATGTCTTGTCCGGATGAAATCAAAACGGATGTTTCGAAAAAGACAGCATGTGAATAGTAAGTCTATATAGCTATAATTAAAATAATACCTTATTTTGTATTGTTTGTTATTTTTTATTAAGTAATAAGGAATAAACCCACCTGCATTAATGTTGTACATTGTCTGAGCATCATTGATGGATTATAACATCAAGATGACTTTAGCCAGTTAGCGTATAGTAATGGATTTAGTTGGAATTATCCATGATTATTTCCAGGTAGGCATCCACGCGGTCAATAGCATGCTAGCTCATTAGTCGTCGCTACTAATAATCCCTTAACCCTCAATTTCTTAGAAACCATTGTGATAAATTTGTGGTAAATTTATCACGATGGTATAGCTGACCTGATCTCATTTTCAACATATCATCCGCCGGGGGGAAGGGATTTACCATGTCAGTTTGACCTCTCTACACGGTTTCTCCTGGGAACGTGATAAATTCTTGATGAATTTGTCACGACTTACTGACCTGACCTAATGTTCAGCTTATCATCCTCCATTGGTGCCCCATTAGCGCAAGCGGTTGCGCCATTATCATCCCTAAAAACAAAAAACCTATCATCCGCCACTGATGTCCCGCTACCGTAAAAAAACAGTGGGGCCACTAACGGTCATAACTAACAAACCCTAACAAAGTAGGCTATAGGAAACAAACTGGAACATTAAATTGAAAAATCTCCAAAGCTAATAGTCAGGTATTGTACCAAGTTAGAACATTACGAAAGTTTGAACTGTCTAAGTTCTAAACTTGGCGAAACTAAGGATGTTAATGTAAGGGCCTATAATAACGTATGAGGGTGACAGACGCGACCACTTTATAGTGTAACTATCATATATGCGGTCAAAATTCGTCTTATAATTGAAGCCATTTAAGAAAACAAGTTTATTACGATCTAATAAGAAATTAAATAGGAATTTTGCGATTTCCTTAACACATAATTTAGCTTATGAAACAGAGGCAATAAATCAATGTAATCAGGATTTTCTTGCTACAAAGTACAAAGATTGACACATTCCATACGGTCAGTATGGGATGAGTAAAAGAGTCATCTCTCTTTAGGAAATGGGATGAAAAAGAATGGTGACAAATTTTATTATTAATGTATTGCTATAAGTAATACTACATAACTAAAAATTTATTTTACAGATATATACTTAATTTATATAGGCTTATAATAATTATGATTACTATAATCTAAGAAAATTCACATAATGCCATCTAGTCCCAAGCTAAACAGAGCTTGTATTATGGATACTAGACAACTGATATAAATACTTACATAATTTTTTTTGTAAGTACATACATAATACAATGTATATTGACAATACTCAAAACAATACAAACAATCTTAGTCATGAATAGAAATGTTAGAATCGTAAGAGGAATTGAACCCGCGACCATCGGAGCTGTGCTAAACCACAAGAGCACCGAGGTTGTCTCAGTACTTAAGTAACAATAATACAAAAATACAAATAAAAAAATTACGGCAAAGTATCTAAATAACCCATCTGAGACTACACTTTAGGATATATATGTATCCTTAATAATTTGTACATCGTGCAAATAAAAGTTAAGGTAAAAATCGTAAATTCGACAATAGGAAGCCCGAAGTAACAACTTGAAGTTTCTCAGCAAAGTTAGCAAGTTTGGGAAACTGGTAAACTTTGTTTAACCTGCAACCCTTGGATTTGGGGGAGAACGTGTCCGGATAAATAAACATAATCTTGCATTGTAATCGAAAGGGATAAAGGTGCTGTAATAGTACGGAATTATTTTACGTTGCGGGAAAGCTTCGCCAACTTAGAGCTTAAGACAGTAATATGGTGATAACGTAAAAGTGCAAAATTAACATAAGCTTCCGTTCTTATAGGTGCTACGTGTGTATTCGGAAGCTTATGTCAATCCCTTACATTCTCTTATAGTTTTATATGTTATAGTCTCTATATATGTAAGAGTTTTGTGGTCCAGTAGTTTACGAAGTATATTAGAGACCTGAAATCTCATACATTGTTTAAACGAAAACTGAAGAATTGGCTGTCACTTTTATCCACTAAAAAGGAACACTTTCCTATAATTTGCATGTCTATTATGGTAAATTTTGCTGATCAATAATATTTTATGTAACATCTTATCTACTGTCGTCTATCCATATTTCGCAAATATTTTATTTAATTTCAAAGATAGTAAGTTTGAATGTGACTGACACGAAATTTTTTTGTGTTATTTATTATTTCTGACTGATCGTGATTAAAATATCAATATTACGCCAATGGAATTCGTAAGATTGCGGTAGAACGCTGAATTTAGTTTAGATTGAAGGTCGAATTGCTTTGTTTGTAGACTCTGTTGATTGAATGAAATTTCATTGTTATGATATAGGACAGTATATTACCTCACTTTCTTGACGACCTCGTAGTTTAGCGGACTAAGACACCGCTTTACGACCGATGGTCGCAAGTTCGATTCCTCGCACGGCACAAACATTTGTATGCATAAGTATGATTGTTTGTATTGGTCTGGATGTTTTCTATGTATAATATGTATGTATTTACAAAAAAAAAATATCTATGTATATGTATCAATTATCTAGTACCCATAACATAAGCTTTAACTAGCTTAACTTGGTTCTAGATGGCGCTGTGTGAATTGTCCTGAGATTATTATTATTATTATTATAAAGTCAATAATATGCTTTATCGACTACAGTATAAGTAAAATTCATTATCTTTATCTTCATTCTATCATCACATCATCATCTCAACTCTACATCCTTTTTTTAGTAGAATACACTGACGATCAAATACCCAATAGATCTAACAATAATAATAAGAAGTAATATTCAAACTTGACATGATCGTACGCCCGCTATGTACTAAATTTCGTTAATTCTATTTCCAATATATCCAATAATCTTCTTTCGACGTAAACTTTATGTAGGAATTAATACAAATTAGTCTTACTAAAATTGTAGCCAATAATTGACACGTTTCGCATATTAACTTTTGGCTCTAAATCTTAAATAACATGCAAGAATTGAACCAAGAATGCAGACATTCTAAATCTGAAGCTGATGGTTTCTCTCATCAAACGAGATTCATTTATCGATATCAGATCAATCAACATACAATGTTACGTACACTCGACCGTCGAAGTTTCGAAGATATATATTGAAATGAAATCGTTCATTTAATATTCGAATTTTGAACGAATATTACAGCGACTGAAATCGAAGATCATCTCACCAGATTTATATTTTATTAGATTAAATTTTAGATGCAGTTCGTGCTAAATCGAAACATGCCATATTTATATGCACGTGTTACACATACATGCATAGCAATAAGGCATTAGCACAGATAACATAATATTACATAGCATTAGTATTATATATAATATTTATACATATATAGTACATAACCTACCATATGCTCTTTCCGAAATTTTTGTGAAAAACCAATATCTGTTGCATGGTGGTGAAGTAAGCGAAAAATTAATAAGAAACAACTTTACTACATATACCATATATTGATTATACTTCTCACAATTGACTTAAAAACTTTTATTAAATAACTTCACTAACCTAATCCCTACCCTACGAAATTAAAACTTACCTTACTTAACTTATATACAACTTACAATACTTTGGCCAAAGCAGTTGCCACAAAGTTTACTAGTTGCACACTATTTTTGAATTCTTCCATCGTAGTTTACATCGCAGTTTCATGTATATATATATACATGTATATAAACTCGCCATATAAATAGTGAAAAATCGAAATCCGTTGAGTAGTTCCGAAGTAAGCAGATAATCAAACGAAATCTGCGGCTTTACAATATGCTATGTCTTGCTTTGTCTAGTTAACCAGTTGCACGGTTACATTTAAAGACGGACTATTTTTAGATTTTTCCATCGTCGACGAATCCGTAAATCTGTGTCAAAAATGTAAATTCGTGTGGCCACTTCGCACAGGAAGTTAAGAAAATAAATTTGTGCCGTTGTCTGCCTTTAGTAAACACTGATTTGAATAACATTTTGTTTCTAGCGATATATTGTAACAGCAGACGTAAGGCTGATACTCTTGTTTTACCAAAATCCTAAATACTGGAGGGTAATTTCTAAAGTATTAGTTTTTAAATATACATATTATATATGTATTTAGGATCGGATTATTAGCATACTGTTCATTGCTATTTGTCCTTACGGGGTTATAGGCTAGATGACTATGACTAAAAATTTAAGGAAGAGATTCTTATAAAACTAATAGTAGTAGGTTGAGTTCGATGTTAACGCACCGGAAACCGCTGACAAATTCACCAGGAATTTATCACGATGGTTAATTTCCAGGGGGAACCGGTACGATGAGTGAATGGGTCCATAACTTCAATAGTAGTAGGTTCAGTTCGATGTTAACGCGGAAACCGTCGATGAGTGACTCTACCGTCAGCATAGGCAAGCGTTAAACATTTAAAACAATCGAATATTATACAAATTATATTATTGCCTTAATAGCTTAATAAATTACTCGTCAGCGCAGACAGGCGAGACAATCTTTATTCATCCATTTAAAAATCTAATATTATAAAATAAATAATGATTTTACATAAATAATTAATTTTTCTTACCTTGATGGCTTAACCAATTACTATTTTTAATATTCTTAGTAATAATTTTGTGAAAAAAAACATTTTAAGTAATAATTTTAAAAGCCAATTAAACTCCATTCACAGAAACAGTTTGTTTATACATGACGTTACCACTTATGTATACAAAATAAAATAATAACTTAAACCGATTAGTAACTAATATTAAAATAACAAATAAAAAGGTATATTTTAAATCTGCCATATTCGTAGCATTTGATTTATGAATTTTTTTCAAGTAAGGTCACGTGAACTACTTTAGGATCTTCAAAAGTTTGAGAATTTCGACATTCACAGGTTTATTGACTTTAAAATGTCAGACATTCTATAAATAATTAAACATTCTCAATACTAATTTCAATATAGACATCAGCTCTTCGCAATTCTTGTTTACCGTAAGTATTATTGGAAAGCGTAATGCATTCGGTGTTTTTTTTCACCGGTGTACTTCGCCTGAGAAACGAGAAATCAGACGAAGATTCTGTAAGTGAAGTGAAAGGTTATTAAACGGTGTAATGCTCCCAAGTAATTGAAATCCTTCTCTGTTCAGAACAGGTTTGCAGATCAGACGCTAGATTTCTTAACCTACGAGTAGCTGCTTCAATAGTCTATGAAGAACAAAAGAGTTGCGAGTATGCGGTAAATCAATATAACCAGTTTTATTGTATTACTTGCTCAAATAAACAAACTGTGATGTTTGTTTTTTTATAACTTACACCAGTTCATTAATTAACTTTTATGTGAAAGTATGTACGCGGAGGTACACTTCGTACGAAATCATCTCCATGGCGACCTCTATCTTACATATTTCTGCCACCAAGCAGCTTGTAAGGTAAGTTGTTTTATCATCCGAAATAACATACCTTACAGGGTTGAGGTTTTTTTATACTACCGCGTCGGCATCAAACGGTAACCGTAGCCTATGGATGCCTGAAACTGTCGGTCACTGCGTACTGCTACGAAACCATAATATACCTTCTTGAAAAATCCCATTATTAAAAATACGGTCCGGAGGTATGCCATCTAGTCTACGTATAACGTAATATAGAATAGATCTATGAAGTTCGCAGTGCTACAGGTCCAAGCTCCTGGCAATAGACTAAATTCCCCAATAAAAAAAAGACGTAACATCCATTTAATTATTATTCTAGTTACCTAATATAAAAATAAAGCAAATAGGTGCCAAAATTACTTCAAAGAAAGAAAAAGGAACTAACAATTAACGAATATACAACGAATACAATATACATATAGCGTAGCATTATAATTACTGTCTGTAATATTTATAGAGTACATGAGTCTGTATTGTTAAATATTTGATAGTATTGTGAGGGGTGGACAGATATTAATTTCTCAATATTGATTGACTGTAGAACGTCAAGTTTGTGCGGTGTATTTTAGTTAGCTATTTGGCCTGTAATATACAAATAAAAATATATTCATGCCGTACTTATCTATTTATTCTGATGGACTTATAGATTTGACATATATAAGTCTGTAATAGACCTACGTGAATAAAGAAATTATGTTTTTTTTAATGTTATGTCTGGGAATACTGGACCAAAATAAAGAAATGACGTGTCGTTCTCACTCTTTACTTTAGGACAAAACGTCTTTACTGAAGTACCTTGTGTACTAAGCTGTATAAGTTACTATAGATTTTTGACTATCCCACGAGGCACCTTTAATTTTCTATAATTAAAGAGCTCTAAGATGTTGACCAAGGATGTAAGCCATCTCCATTCAAAATTTCATTTAAATCGACCCAACAGTTACAAACAAACAAACAGATAAACAGACAGAAACAATAAATTAGAAACAAAATCTAAATACGTTCTTTTTCATTTCTAACATCCCTCTGACTTGGTTTTTGGCGTTTTTTTCTATACATAGACATTCGACTTCTACAGTTTTATTATATATGTAGATTATACTCAAACATTCAGATAAAATTAACTATTTTAAGACTTATGCAATCTACAAGTTAATAATAACCCAGAACAATACACAGATCTAATCCCATGCTAAGCAGAACTTATGTACTGTCATCATTACTAGACAACTGATAGAATACTTACACACATTTTTTTTCTAAATACAATCATAATTTACATAGGAAACACTCAGACCAATACAAACAATCATGCTCATGAATTGAAATGATTGTGTCGTACGAGAAATAGAACCCACGACGACCGGAGGTCTAAACCGTCAAGTTAACTAATTATTTATTCATTTTACATATTACAATAGTAGAACTATTCTTATTCGTTGTTATTTTTATAGATTAATTAAATTTACGTTACTACTGCAGCGTTACAGTTGTTGATTAGAAACTACCCCTTTGGGCTAGTTATATTACTTGTCGGAACAGTGGGACCATCGCAGCAAGAAAACATAGTATCCGAGTAACAAATTATTACTAGACAAGAAATACATATAGGCAAGTATAGCCTTGGCTATTTCTAGTAATATATTTTTCTGAATATTATAATATAATTATACGTTTGGGGTTAGTTATTTCAGATGAGGTTGGTTCTAATTAAAATACATCAAAATGGAATTTAAATTTGTCTTGTTAATTTGAATTTTAGTCTCTTAGTTATTTTATCTATCCTTTTTTTATTTTACATGCAAATAGTGATAACTAAATAAAAGATGGTTTTATATATTCGTTATAGCATTATTTTCGATGACACCGCACTGACAGCTGGTGTCAAGCTGCCACTTATGGAGAAACTGACAAAAATAGCTACTGACTGAAGTGAACTCTACGATTTATCACCAATTTGTGTCGAGTTATAAGAGTTTTGTTATATTTTATTCTTGAAGAAAAGTATCGAAAAAAGCTGTACATTCTAATTCATAGATATTGTCATATTACATGTATAAAAATATACATATTACACAACCAACCAAGGAAATTCGCTAAATATTAATTGATTGCCTTTTCGCTACAGTTTTTAAAGTCTAATGTGTGCTGAAAATTTGTTGGGTGTTGGTGAAGTTTTAGACACTAGCAGTTTTTTAAACTACCATATGTCCGACTGCCAAGATGAGATTATTCTAATAGAGCTATAAATATAACCGTAAATTAATAAATTCATGCTTTTGGGAACAAAAATATTTAAAAAATTGTAGTGCTTCATTATCTGTCCAACCATACTAATATTATATGCTAAGTGCGAAAGCGCGTAAAATCCTTTTCATAACTTACTGAACACAAATAAATAAAATTTAACATACATACAATATTACACATACATATGGTTCTCTTTTATATCAAAAACAATCCAGAAGTGTACAGTACAGAAAGCAATATAAATGAATAGGAGGAGTCCTCTCAGTACATTTAAAGTTACAATACACCCCATGTGAGGTTGACTTCCACGCGGTTCATCTAAAGCCATTGTAGTAAATTGCTATTTGCCAAAATGGGCTAACTAACCTGACTTCATAATCACTTTATAATTTTTTTTTTATAACACAGGGGACAAACGAGTATGCGCCTCACATGTGAGTTGACCCGCCATGAGCACCCCTTCACACTAAGCCATTGCAAGTACGTTGTCGGCCTTTTAAAAAGGAATAAGCTCTTTTCTTGAAGGTTTCAATATCGTAACGGTTCGGAAATACCATTGCTGGAAGGTGATTCCACAATGTGGTTGTGCGTGGCAAAAAGCTTCTAGAAAACCGCACTGTGGAAGACCGCCATTCATCCATATGATCAGGATGGTATTTTAAATAATAATAATAATCATTATCCACTGGTGCCCCGCTAGCGTAAACCGTTAGCCCTGTATAATTAATATTATAAATGCGAAAGTTTGTGACTACAGATGGATATTCTCTTTCACGCAAAAACCACTCAATGGATATAGTTGAAAGTTTACAGTGATATAGCTATAAGCTTTATCACTGTATGCATACATTAGAATAACACATGGGTCAAATCGTGAGCATAGCTAGTAGTTTATATAATATGTATATATCTATAATACACTATTTGTAGACATCTGACTCATAGAGAAGAGTTAGGGATAATCCTTTTATAACTAGATGGGTTAGTTTTAAATTTATGCATTTTTAATGTACATATCTGACGCTTTAGGAGCATCGTATCGCTCATAATTACACCGCTCTCTCTTTATAATTTACACCAACACTGAAAGGCCGCGTTCTGCATTATTAATATAGGGTGAATGTACTTGACGCCATCGAATTCATCACTACTACAAGGAGAACACTTTAATGGAGACATTCGCTATAAATAAATATAATTTTACATCATTATATACCTAATAGTAAAATATATAAGTAAATAAGCGTAGTGTCTGGTTATCCGCTTTGTGTTAAGCTTTCGGCTAACGGCCGGAGCAATTAGTACGAAGTTTTCAGAGAATTTCTCATTAAATGCGGTCCACATATAGGCTAAAGAAAGCAGAGAAAATACACAGGTGTTTTTTTATTACGTCGCCTACTCATCTTTACATGGTGTTGTTGGCTATCACAATATTTATTCGACACTAAAATGGTCTGTATACAAAAATAAATAATAAGTTTCTTTAGAAAGTATAATATATCATTACATAGTATAAAACAGTCGCTGTTGCTGTCTGTCCGTCCCTATGTATGTTTAAATCATTAAAACTAGGCAACGGATTTTGAAGCGGTTTTTTTAATATATAGAGTGATTAAAGAGGAAGGTATATATGTATAATACATGTACAACCGTGCGAAGCCAGGGCAAGTAGCTAGTGAACTATAAAAGTATGTGGCCAGTACGTCAGCAACACGTAGTATGAATTAAAATCGCTTCAGCTGTCTGGCTTAGATCTTTTAAACTACGCAACGGATTTACAGTTTTTGCCAATAGATAGAGTGATTGACAGTGGGATATCGCTAAGATAATATAAATTACCAATTATACTTTTTTAATTATTAACTATTATACTATATTATTAGATGCCTATATTATTTGCGTATACAAAACGAGTCTATACTATAGTAGGGGGAATGAGGGGGGGTGGGGGGTGGACGAAACCTAATTTGAAATGAGAATAAATTTCAGATATAAATCGACGCAGACTCGAATTTACCACCGTCTGGAAATATTCGAATTTTTATTGTAAACCCGTCGCGTCGATAAACCAATATCTTTCCGTTTCCGCAGTAAAATTTTATTTACCTACCTACATTTTCATTGCAATTTTTATTATATTTTTATTGTTGTTTAAACCAAACTTGTATCTGTATGCCGTAAAAGGAAACAAGAAGTAAATAATCAACAATAAAAAAAAATTATAAACATTATTATTTACTATTAATATTAAGAATAATTAGAATAACACAGGGAAATTAACACTGCGCTATCTAGTCCCAAGCTACGCAGAGCTTGTGTTATGGGTACTAGAGCATAGATAACTTATATTTCCTGCCCACAGGGCTCAAACACAGTTTCCGGGGGTTGCAGCTTCCGAAGTTGTCGTCGGGGCAAAGAGGTTCGCATTGAGGCACTTTCCTGCACCCTCCAAAGAGGGTGAGGAAGAGTTGGGCCTGCACAGACACAAGTCTTCCTCAACCTCATTCACCTATACACGTAGGTACTAGACAACTGATATAAATACTTAAATACAGTTTTTTGTGAATACTTTTATAATATATATAGAATGCACCAGATCGATATATTCTATATATGATATGTATGTATTTACGAAAAAATAAAAATTATCTATGTACTTGTATCAGTTATGTATTACCCGTAACACAAGCTTTAGCTAGCTTAACTTGGGACTAGATGGCGCTGTGTGAATTGTCCTGAGATTATATATATATACATGATAAATATAAATGTGTGCACCGTGTGAGCAATCGAACCAGCGACTATAGGAGGCAAAGCGATGTGCTAAACCGCTAGAACACTATGGGAGCTGTTTCGTTTATTAGTAATCTACTAATAAATACTAAGTATTCCTTGTCCAACGTGTTATTATAAATTTATGTTTTTAAATCACTACTTGTTTCATTCTGAACAATACAAAATGCCTTCAGGCATTTTGTGTTAATAATATATTGATTAATACTACATACTAATAAATTTACGTTGCCAATTACAGCTACATATATTAAAGTAATTCGTTAAATTAAACTGATCATTAATTGTATAAATTATCATGAACTAGTAGTTAGTACAATTTCATTAAAATATATTCCAGTGGTCAGAGAGTCATATCCTAGAGGTTTTACTACACCGATTTACACGGTCGTTATTTCAAATCTGGTCGACATAAATAATTTGTACTGCAATTCTGATTTTAAACTTCTGAGACTATGATGAAGGAAACACTGATAACTAAAACCTATAATTAATCCGAGTAATGGTGTTAGGCATCCCCTACCGTATGGTAATATATATCAAGTGTTGCCTTCAACACATCATCAACAGATAACGATCGAGTCAGCTCGTGACCACGGCCAGCCGAGAGAAGTTTATTTACCATAAAATTATTTGTGTTAAGACCCTAAGAAACTAAATGTATCAAATTTACTCTCCCCAATGTAAGGCCGGTAGATTCAAAAATCGTATTGGACAATAAATCTATTAATTTTGTTGACGATACTGTATTTCTAGGTATCACATTAGATTCCAAGTTGCAATGGGGTGCTCATATTACTAAATTGGCGAGTCGACTTAGTTCTGCCGCTTACGCGGTAAGAAGAATTAGACAATTAACAGACGTGGCAACGGCTAAACTTAACATTATGTCGTATGGTATTTTGTTATGGGGCAAAGCAGCTGATATAAATACAATATTTACTTTACAAAAGAGGGCCATTCGCTCCATTTATGGTATGGGTTCCAGGGAGTCATTGCGAGAGTGTTTTAAGGAATCAAATATCCTCACCGTTGCTTCTCAATACATTTATGAAAATATCATCTATGCCAGAAGGAATATAGACAGTTTCAAAAGAGTTAATGATTGCACTAATAAAAGCTTACGTAACAATAACAAACTGATTTTACCTAAATGTCGTTTGGCTAAAGTTAGTAATTCGTTTTATGGCAATTGCGTAAGGTTTTACAATAAAATACCAGAGTCTGTTATAAATCTGCCAGAAAAAAGATTTAAATGTCAAATAAAACAGTTCCTTTGCAAAAAAGCTTACTATAAAATTGAAGAATTCGTTAACGATAATAATGTTTTTATAGAAAAACTTTAAATCTATAGCACTGACAATATTATCTGATTACATTAGTAATGAGTGCTTATCGCATGCCTCTTACTTGTTATACTGTAATTATTTATATAAAAAAAAACATCTATTAAAAAGAGCAACACACAAGTTTCTTGCTCATTCTTCTTGTGATGAATCTGCATTCCGAATGAGTGGTAGAATCAAAATATGACTATTCAAAAGTGCTTGTAATGAGTTTATTTGAATAAAGATTATTTCTATTTCTATTTCTATTTCTACCCGGTTAACAATGTAAATGATGTAGGTATATTAAACATGAAAATTTGAAAAGAACTATAAAAATGTCTCTTGTCTGGGACGGTTTATTATTATAAATTATTTTTATTAAATCTGTTATTAGCTATCTTTACAAGACATATTATTATTCTTTCACGTGCCATCAGCAGGGCGAACAATTTAGCGCGGCAAAGCCATCGCGCGTAATTGTGTGCATTTACGCGTATGATCATGTAATTTCCCTTACTTTTAAAACATTATTATTTATTTTACAGATATTATTTTCCAGAGATACGTTTAAGATTTATAGATATTATTACTCTACAATGTTTTTGCTCCATAGTGACTATCCGCCAATTTGCAATAATAATTTTTAATTATTAAAAAAGGCGCCAAAGAAAACAACTGAAGACTACTGAATGCGCGAGCAGGAGGCGCACGGTGTTTTTTGTTCTCCATGTCTACATTTACATGCTCATTCCTATCTGCGTGAAAGTATCGCGTGAAAAAGCGTACGTTTAAAAGCAGTTATTAGTTTTAGTATTAATTATACTGTTTATGTAATATATTATATTATCTGTGGTAATGTTATCTGTGCTGTTACTGAGCTAACTAAATTAAATAAATTAAAAACTATGTCTTCTTATTAGTCTGCTTATTTCTCTACAAATTGTTATTTCTGCTATTTGAAAGATATATACATACGACATTCAAATTGTTTGTTTTAGGTGTAAAATGGCACCAACAAAACTTATAGAGAGATATCCCAAGAGCCCTTCCGCTCTCTACCATCACATTTGTCACAAAAATATTCTGATAAACTCTAGGGAAATTATATTTTTAAACAAAAGACACATTGTCTTCCGATATCGAAACTTATATTATTATTAGATTGGTCTAGCGGTTTACCATATCGGCTTACTTCCGATGAACGCGGGTTCAATTCCCTGCACGATGTAATTATTTAAATTTATGAGAACGATATTATTGTTTATATTTGTTAGGTATTTTATAGGTATATTATGTATGCGTTAACAAAATTAATATATTTCTATCAGTAGTTTAGTCATAGTGCAAGCTTAGTTTAGTGTGAGATTAGATATCTCTGTGAGTATTGACCTAAGTTATTATAAAAAGGGAAACTAATATTTACTTAAAAGATTTTTTTACATATATAAGGTACACTAGACACTAACACTGGTATTTTATGAATCAAGCAATATAAGTAATAAGCAATGACGATATTCTGTATTCTTACTACGTCACCAAATGGACAATATATTGGTAGATATATACATACAACCTGTCAAGCTTAGTCATCAAAATGTTGTATGATACATTCGAGATGACAGCACTGCCACGTCATCGGTGCCACTCTCAAATATATTCACTAAATATAGCATCGAGTAACATACAGGAATACAGATCGTATGAAATATAAATGTGTCTATAAATAACTGAATTTTTGACGAAAATAGCTTAAGTGTTAGTGTACGATAAAAGCGTACGCATAACTATGACAGGCGACGGGTGATTACTGAAGCTGTAACATTTGTATTAACGTATTTTATTCACATTTTTTTATGTTTCCTTTATTTTTCTGGAAAGAAATATCTTTCTAACAGTGAAAGAAATTCTCAAATTGTGCAGCCATAGTTTACTTTGCTCATTAATTAATAATATTAATCTAAGGACAATTCATACAGCATCATCTAGACCCAAGTTAAGCTAGCTAAAGCTTGTGTTATGGGTATTGAACAATTGATACAAATACTTTAGTTTTTTTTTCCTAAATACATACATATTTACATTACAATGTATAACAGTTATAACTTCTTAGCAGATATTTATTAAAAAGACATATTTGGTGTAATTTTTTTTATTTTTACGCTCATACGAAGCCGAGACTGATAGCTATGTCATGACAAAAAATAATATGTAACTTTATTTTCAGATTTCACGCCATGTACTTTTTTATTTATTTAAACTTTATTTGAATTTTTGTACAATTGGCGGGCTTATAAATTAAATAAATATAATTGCATAATATATTAAATAAGTAGTGCTTATGTACGGGAACGCATTATTACCGAATTCTATTCCATTTTTCAATCTTTCAATATTTTTTTTATTTAAAAACCAGCACAGAGAAATAAAAGAGATACTAATGTTAATATAACCTTTTTATACGTTTCCGACGCACAAAAGGCTTCATTCTTCTCCTTATTACAATACCTGGAGGCAGGCGTAACGTTGGCGTGCTTATATGTACGTATACTAAAACAGAATCCAATTGAAAAATAAGAATCGATCAATGAATAGATATGAATAATTAACACAAATTGAGGTCAGCTTCGAATGGGGTTGCCGTCAATTATATCGAATTGAAAATTATTAGGGTGTGTACACATTCTGTTGAGTCGTAATTCAAATAACAGCGCAATTTGTAGCCGTAACACCCTTTGATGTTTAACATTTCGTTTTCCATCGTATATTGAAAACTACGCGCGTTCAAAAGAATACAAAATCGAGTTTGGACTATTTAAAGTTTTTTATTACAATATAGCGATGCTCTAGCAGTTTAGTACACTACCTTATTTTTGGTGGTCACAGATTCGATTCTTTGTACGATTAATATGATTATTTAATTTCGTCTAAGCGTTACGTATATATATTTGTATTTTGTTAACGTATCTCTAGTATTTTTAACATCTGTGACAAATTTTTAAGATACAATTTATAAAAAAATCATATCTATGTACTCGTATGCACTTCTGTCTCCCCTATATCAACCATTAAGCAGCTACATTTTAAAGCTGTGTTTTGGTTGAAGGTGACATGTGCAGTGAAATTATAAGGTATAGAGATAAAACACCTTATTCTCTGATATGGCAACACAGAACTCCACTCAACGGCTATCATAATAATATGACGACATTATATCTGTATGGTTCTGTCCATGCATATCAACGACGGTTACCACTTACCATCAGGTGGGCCTTCACCTTGTTCAACATTACTGTTTCACAAAAAAAATTGAAATAAACAAAAATATATTACTTTTGATTTCAGTTCATACTAGCTATTACCCGCGACTTAGTCCGCGTGAAATAAACCTATTTTTTTTTGTTAAAATAATATCTTCCATTTTAGTTTAATGTTGCAGCATTAAATTAAAAACCTAAATATTCCTCATCATGATTAGTTGATAACTTTTAAAAAATGTATGATATCTTATTAATATTATAAACGCGAAAGTTTGTGAATATGGATGAATGTTTGTTGCTCTTTCACGCAATCTTGTTCATCAAAATCTGTTCAGTAGATTTTACTGAACGGATTTTGATAAAACTCTACAATAATGCACCTTATACATCAGAATAATATACAGGCTATAAATTTCATGCGGATGAAACCACGGGCACAGCTAATAAAGAATAAATCCCATAGACAACAAAAAGAATAACTCAAATCCGTTCCCTTTAGTCCCCTGGAATTAAAATCCGCCTTTTAGCAGTTGGTTGAAAGTTCAACCTAAAATCAATACTGCCTTGGGTACAAACAAGCAGGATTTCATCGTGTCCGATAGAAATCTGTCGTTAACTCCCGTCTATTCGTCTGTTTGAACTATCTAATGCAATAAAATGGAATTAGTTTGCGGACAGATAGGATTTATGTCTGTATTACACAATTTTGGCCCCTAAAGCAAACACAGTAAGAAACAAAACTGAATTAATTAGAATTTATCTCAGTTCATTAATAAATTATTGGGAAGGAATAATATACTAGATGTACTAGGTAGCGTAACATCTCTCAGTCACCTGGTAATGCATGAGTGGTGGTTTTTTTATGAATGATAATGGAATGATGCATCCGCCTGCGCTAACAGTTTACGGTGGCGGGGGATGATAAAACGACCATGAAGTCAAGTCAGTTAGCCCATCTTGGCAAATGTCAATTTACCACGATGGTGTCCAGGGAGAACCACGTAGAGACCAACCTGACATGCTATGGGGTTATTAGTCCAAATTAGTAATAATCCCTCCCATCCCAACGCATGAGTGGTCGCCAATGTCACAGGAAAACGTGATATCCGTAGTGCTGTTCAAAATATAGGAGATGTTTACTACTTACTATTTGTTTGGCATTTCAATAACATAAAAAATACAAGGCTAAATGTAAATAAAATATGTATATAAAATATTTTACTAGTGGTGGTAGAGCTTATGACTTGAGAGGTTGAAGAGTAATCGTCTATCATGGTATGGACATGTAATGCGTAGCAACGAGGATAATATTTTAAGAAAGGTGTTACATATGAATGTGGATGGTTATAAGGGCAGAGTAAGGCCGAAAAAGAGATGGATGGACTGTGTGAAAGATTATATGGTAAGAAAGGAAGTAAATAACGCGATGACTGCGAACAGGGATGGATGGAAGCGAAAAACATATTACGCCGACCCCAAATAAATGGGATAAGGAAGAAGCAGATGATGATGGTAGAGCTTATGACTTACATAACAAAGAAAGTCAATTATTATTTACATTTTATAAAGCAATTAAATAAAATGTGGATTTAACTATAGTCGAGTTTATATCAACGGTAGCAATTGACAACATTTGAGAACATCAGCACAGCTTGAGAACATTTTTTTTAAATCTAATCTATTAATTTTATTTCTTAAATTGTGAAATTACCTAAATACATGTAGATTTGATCTTCAGGATCAATCCTAAACTACAATATCAATTTCAACGCAATCCACATTTGTATCGTTCTTTTCAAAGGCGGTCAAGTGTAAACAGGATAAATCGGCGACATTGTAGGATTCATTCAATGACCGCGAAATATGGAACTAATACACTGCTAGCGAACAAATTCAATACGAAAAGGTGTGGTCACATTCCAATGTCGATCGATCGATATTGGTTTCGAGAGTATGTTTGTTTATAATGAAATTTCGTATCATTGTACCTAAAGCTCTGAAAGATACATACGCTAAGTCGAAAGTGACTCTTTTATGTGTATTAAAGCTTTGTACAAATAACAAGATTTTATGAGCTTTTCTAATGCGACACTTAATTTGCTTTACGACACATTGTGTATCATATAATATACTTTTACGTTACGACTTTTTTACTCACTAGCTGAATCCGCGACATCGTACATATTTCTTATTTATATGTATATTGTAATTGCTACGCTGAAAACCAGCGCTGGAAACTATATTGTAATGCTGGATTAAACTGAGTTGTGGTCCACATTGACTCTGTTTTGTAATGTGCTTAAATTATTGCTTCTTGTTTTATGACATTATTATTGTGTTAAGTCTACTCAATAGAATTCTATTCTATTGGGATAAAGCATATACAAAATTTTAAGTAAGCCTTACCAAATGAAAACTGTACGTAAATCGGTTAAGACTTTTCTTAGACAAACAGATAAAATTACCAATACATTATTATTATTTTGGATTCAATTACTTTAATGTGGTCTCCCAATAATACATTTTTTTTCTTATATATGTGAAAGGAGGTTTTAAGCGTAGCATTTTTAGTATTTTTGGATGGTAATACAAAATTAATAGATTTATATCTATATATAATATTATTAAACTAGTAGACCATCGCATTAAAGTAATGTGTCAATCCCCTAGACCAAGGAGGTTATAAATATTATAACGGAATTTTTAAAAATATTCTATTACCTATTTATATATGTATAACCGAGTTTGGTTTACTTTATGCCTATTTTTATAAGGCAACTTTAGGTAAGGATTTTAATCCTAATATTACCCCGCTTTGTTTTTTTTTATTTACAAACAAAATAACTGTACCTTTAATAGAAAATGAACCCTACTGTATGGATATGAGAAGCACTACTGCAATCACTTCATCATTTCATGCCTTACCTGAGAAATAAGGTGCCATGCCTTAATGCGTTATATTTTAAATTTATACCGGAGTAAATTTATTTAAGATTTTCTTGTATAATAAAATTAAAATACATTTTATGTAGCTTTACAACCTTTGTACGTTCAAATATAATGGCATACTTGCCATGTCATCAACCCAAGATCGCACTTGACTCAGTTGCCGCGCAGTCGAGATCAAGTGCCGACGAGAAGTAACTGAACTACTGGACTACGAATGCCCCTAACAAGCATAGAAATACTCAATGTTGCTATAATACAAAACTTTTAACTAAGGGTTGCTCCCTTAGTTAAAAGTTAATGGCCATAAATATAACAAAGGTTTAATTATTTATTGTATGCATTTTTTTATAATAATCTCAGGACAATTCACACAGCGCCAAATTAAGCTAACTAAAGCATGTATTATGGGTACTATATTTTTTTCATTAATACTATGCATGTATTATTATACATAGAACACAGCCAGATCGATACAAGCTATTTTATTGTATTATTAATCCAAAGTATCAGGGAACCTACAGTCGCCTTCCGAATAAATTTTTGTTATCGGTGTTTCCTTCACCAGACATTCAGAGTTATGAAAAAAAAAGTTTTTATATTAATTTCTTCAAGATTTCAACTCACGTCCTTTAGTATGCAACTTGTGGTAGTAAACCGGAAAGCCACAACGCTATTTTTTCCGCAAGTAATCTAAAATTTTAAACAATAAAGGTAACAGTACGAAATATCAATGACCCGTCAATATACTGGGATGACTTAAACCTACCTGCCCGTCCGGTGGAGATCTAATTTCCTTGACAGACAGTTACACAGCTACGCTTGTTATGATGTCACGGAAATTAGATTTGGATATTCGGGTCGTAACAACCGTAGCAATATTAAATGCTACTACATTCAAAGCTACTTATACTTAGCAGCTGACCCGGTAAATATTTACTTAATCCTTATTATTCAAAGTATAAAAATAAATATTGATACTGAGTAAGTGATTATGAAAATTGCCCTATCTTTTAATTTAGTCTCAAGATTAGCAGCTTGTGTACATGTCTCATAGATTAGCAAAAACAAGCAAACAAAGACAAAACAAAAATATTTTTATTTGTAAGCTGTTAATTTGAAATTACGGACACTTTGTTTATTTGTATCTTGCTAATACATATTATAAACGCGAAAGTTTGTGAGTATGGATGGATGGATGGATGTTTTCACGTAAAAACTACTGCGCGGATTTTGATGTAATGTAACTTATGCTTAAGAATAGCACGAAATAATGAATAAATGTCAAGTAAGTGTAATACAGACCAACTTAAGCGCGTATTCTAGATTTCTAAATTTACTTTTATACAAAATTACCTCAGCGCAACTCCATCAGCTCGTTCTTCGCTCGCTATGCTGGATCGAGGCGAGCTTCCCAGGCGGCTGCTGGCAGACTTCCGCCGGAGTTCATGTGGTTCCGGGTCATCTTTACTTGTAAAGGAAATCCGGGGCGCGTGCGCACGAAGCCCGCATACCTTGTGCGCGGACAAACCCCGGCATAGCAGTTGACTTTGACTTATATCTGCGGACAATCAAAAACATTTTTAGTAGGGAAAAACATATATCAAAATTTTTTAATGAAGTAATTTATTTCATGCTACTAATGACTCATATTAAAAAAAGCTTATAGACTAACATACGTATGTAATCTTAATCTTAATAATATTATAAACGCGAAAGTTGTGTGGATGTTTGTTACTCTTTCACGCAAAAACTACTGGACAGATTTTGATAAAACTTTATGGTAATATAACTTATGCATGAGAATAACATATAGGTTATATTTTGTATTGAAATTTATATCTTGAAATTTAACGTGGGTAACAGTGGGCACCGGTAGGCAGTAATAATATAAATGTTAGTTGTCTGTGGTCACGGCATTGACGACGGCAATCTGCCTCGGTACCGCCTATACACCTCCATCGGGCAGTAGTTCTCATTCATTCATGAAGGTGTTAATACTAGTATCGCCAGTACGGTACTTATGTTAGCTATCTTAGGGCGTATTTTTAAATCTGACATCTAGATGGCAGGTAGATGCCGAAATTTCAAATTTTCTTTTTCAATAGGCAGTACCTATTTTTTTCCCTGTGTTTTTATGTTTCCTAATATACCTTTCAGCTAATTTACAGTACAGTCGTATATATATTTATATACATATAAGTAGGTTTTATATATTTATGTAAAAGAAATGACGTATAAATGAAGTTGAACTTGACTTTTATTTTAGGTCGGCGTAATATGATTTTCTCTTCCTTTAATCCCTGTTCGTAGTCATCTCATCCTTTCTTACCATATCAACATTCACACAGTCCAACCATCTCTTTTTCGGGCCTTCCTCTGGCCATAAGAGCAGTGGTTACCTATACTATTTATAAAACTATCTGTCACATATAACGCCAGTGTTTAAATATTTTATTCTTTATAGAAAAATAGAAAGTTTACAATTTCTAAGTATTTTAACTAGTTTTAAGTTACAGAGCACTCACGATATTAGAGAGTTGCGCAGAGAGATAACTCCAATAGTGTTGGTAACAGTATCGTTCTTTATTTGGGCGTAGACAGTATTGTTACTTTTGCTTTGCCATTCATAAGGATTAAGTTAATCCCTCTGTACAGAATGTTATATACAAACCTGCGTTGTACGCTTGTGTTTCGATAAGTCCTTCAGTTACAGGAGTGCCTACTTTGTTCCCTTAATAATGCCTGGGAATTACACCGAAACACAATAAGTTACCAACCGAATTCCCGATATTGAATAGGGCAATGAAAAAATTCTTTCTACAGCTATTCCTCGCCCTCTAGAAGGCGGTAAATATTTGTCGCTCGCAAACAATGACGAACTCTATGTACTTATGGTGAAGTCGAGGATTATTTCCTCAACTGAAATAAAGAGCCCGAAATATTGTATATTTTCAATCGACTGCCAACAAAATTGGTTATGGTGATCGTCTACTCTTTATTGATTAAATTTAACAATTAATCATCCTAATAATTAGCTATCTATGTATATACATACAATCAATCGAACCGAATTTTTGTTTTTTTAATTGATGACAATGGAATGTTGCACCTGTCTACTCTCACGATTTACGCTAGTGGGGCACCAGTCGAGGATAAGATGAGAATGATGTCAGGTCATTTAGCCCATTGTGGAAAATTCATCAGGAATTTATCACGATGTCTTTCCAAGGGGAGGTAATATTAATATTTATACATTTTCACGAGTGTTATGCAATGTTTTCAATAAGATACATTATCAATGGTCGATGTTAATGAAAGAAAAACTTCATTCATCAGGTCCTCGATATTACCTCTGACTGAGCCATCTAGAATATTAACAAAAATAAGTTTCATGTGACAATGAAAGAAAAACTAAATTTCAGTATTACATCTATTATGTATTCAGACAGAAAAGGTATATTTTATAGTTAATACACATTTCTTTTATTACTTGTACCACTGTTCTTTTAATTAACCTCTTAATGAAAGAGTTTCTCAGAAAGAGAAAATTGTTATTATAAATGTTGAAAATGCTGGCCGACGTGTCTACATTACTGAAAGGAATTAGGTGTAAAGAGCAATGTCTAACGAGGGAATTTACGTTAAATGAAATATCTATAATACAGTAAGCGGATTCATTAGGCTGCGTGATTTTATTTTCCATTTGGAAATGTAATTTTACAATACATTTGCTATATACATATATAAGGTTCTATACGCACTTCCACTATGTTTATGAGGTTGTAGGAGGTAATCTGTGTATCTACTGAACCCATTATGAAAATTCTCTCAGTATTAAAAAACCTATTTATTGAAGAAGGTAAGAGGCTATATAATATCTCATTACGACCAATAGGAGATGAGCTTCAAAGAAAAATGTGGCAAAATGTGTACCAGACACCTGATAACATCTATCAGGTGTGTACACATATGTACACATAACACTAATACACTAGAAGACCCGCGCGGTTTTGGCTCTCTTTCACCGTTTCTGCCATATTTTTTACTTAGTTACTTAGATACTTTTTTTATATATACATATATATAGTAAATACCCATATCAGATATAAACAATCAGACACATGAATACAAATGTTTGCACCATGCGAGGAAACGAACCTGCCACCATCAGATACTAGAGGTGTGCTAAACCGTGAAACTAAAAAGGCCGTCATTTATCGCTATTAAAAATTATAACTTAAAAGCTGAAAATTTTTATACAACAATTACGACGATGGAATTCATTTTATTTACAAGAATCTCAATGTCGTGTCTCTTTAAGAATCTTATTTTATTGCTAACATTAAAATTTAATTTACTGTGGAATTTTACATATTTTTAGTGTTCGGCCTTCATTCTCATTCTTTTTTTCTAATGAATTTTCTGTTAAATATTCTGGTGTTAAATATTATTTTCAGGACTCAACCTCAAAATTATTTATTAACATACAACTACTTTCGGTCATCTCTACGTCTTAATTTTTATCAATCTCCTTACCGTCCAGTTCGGCTAGCTATTTCATTTGAGTATAACTGACAAGAAACTCAACAGGTACATTTTATATATATATATTCGATATTTTTATATTAATATAATATACTTTGTAGTGCGTAGTTTCTTTGATAATTCCTATAGTCATAAGATCCATAAACTTTCTTAACTTACTTAACTAATTATAATATTTATAAAATGGAACTTAATGTAACCAGGATTTTGTTTATTAGAATTTCAGTTTCATGAGTAATTGACCTGTCCTCTAGATTAATACACAAAAAACACAGATTTTTATAAAAAAAATGTTGATGCTACACTTGTTTTAAATAAAACATATTGAAGAATGTCGTTCTAGATTTATCTAATTTGATTCCAAAATAAATGTTCATAAAATTCATTCTTCAGCCCCCAACTTTCTACTAAATGACAAGTCCTGGACATTGAAGATATTCAGCTAATGAACACTAATTTAATAATAAATATTCTAATTCACTGTCAAAAGTTTAGTCAACTATTACATAAATCTAAATAAGTTAAAGTAACTTATTTCAGTCGTTGTTCATTTCGCCTGCGCTATTTTGTATAAAACCTTGCAAAGACAATGTAACAGTCACTTTGGCGGAGAATAAGCAAGCTTGTTGAAACGTATATCCTATTGAGGGTTGCTAATATTATTTTTCTTGTACCGAGATAGACTTTACATAGTCGTCTCGCATATTACTGTCGGCGAGTAGCTTACTTTCTAAATTTGTCTGCTTGTTGTAAAAACGGTTGAAGTAATTTGAATAAAATTCAATTATTGTCATTTCTTGTATAAGTAAAGTAATAAATGCTTTTTTTCTTTTTCAAACCACAGGTCAAAATCTGGTACCTATTAGTATCAAATTTTATACTATCTGAATTTTGAAAATCCGGTGCTTAATGGTACCAGATTTTGTACTATCAGAATTTTGAAAATCTGATACCTACTGGTACCAGGTTTTGTACTATCTGAATTTTGATAATGTGAAACATATTGGTACCAGATTTTGTACTATCGGAATTTTAATAATCGGATACGTATCATTGGTACCACATTTTGATCTGTGGAAATTTGATGATACTCGTACAATTGGCAACCCTGATCCTCTTACAATTCCACTTGAAAATTCCTGGTTTTGTCACTACAATAGAACTAGAAAGTAAAATGAGAGGGGCGAACAATTTTCTAGTTACTCTGTTCCTTTGTTGTAACTCCGTAGGAAGTAAAACTAAAAAACAAGGTCTGACACAGCGTTCCCGTCTTTCTTATACATTGTAGTTTTTTACTTAAAAAATAAACTAAATCACTAGCTTGTGTAAACATGACAATTGTTAAGTATAAAAAAACATCTGATGCAGTGGAAGTGTATAAAATAAATATTGTACTTAAGTTGAACTTCGTTTAAGTAATTAAGTTAATTGTCAATTAAGTAAGGTTATGTCATTGTTATTTAAGTACGCTGCTACTATACGTATATACATAAAATATAATTGTTATTTACCCTGAATTTACTCAAATAAATATTAACTAAATATGTAAACATATCAGAAACGGTCCTAACATAGTCGTTTAGTAGCCGAGTCATGAAGGGCGGAAGGGATTTGTCAGTAATTAATATCGACTGTTGATGCCATTGCTAGCAACACACCATGTCAGGTTGACCTCCACGAGGTTACCCCTGGAAACAATCAAGGCAAATTCTTGGTGAATTTCCGACGATGTGCTAACTGAATTGAATTCTATTAGTGCATCGCCAGCGACGCCGACACCAAAAAAACTTGTGTATCAATTTATATCCCTGAATAAATTTCCGACGATGGAAACACCGTTAACAAACCAAATGATTTCGGTGATTAACAGACGGAAACTTGGGCATGTAGTGCTACAGTCATTGGAATGCTATCAGTTCAGTAGTCAACTACTAGCTGTTACTGTGTCATCTGCAGTAATAGTCATGAAGGAATAATATTGTCTATTTACGTATAGTAACGATTAATCTAATATATATGGTTTGGTAATTATTAAATAAAGCTATTATACATAATTGCACATTCCAGAGATACCATACAAAATTACGACGATTACCTTACAGAATTGTCCGCCCCTAACCCACAAACCCTTTTACCACTTTCCTTCCGCACATTATTACAAAACGGCCACGAAGGTATTGCTATCCGTTAATAATTTTCTTTTTTTTGGGAAAGTAATACGATGTCGTAGTAACATTAGTTAACTGTTATAAATCGCACCGTGACAGACTTTGAACAAAGTCGTCTGCATGGGTACCTCTGTCTAACTTTGTAAGCTGTGCGTCAGATGTCAGGTGAGATATGGCAGTGAAATTACAGGGTATAGAGCATGCCTCCGGAATAGCAAAGCATAAAAGGTCCTACGTGTGTCCTATGATATCAGACCTTATTTATTTCAGTTCTTCAGTTACCATAACACGAGCTCTTATATTATTTAATAAAAACTACGACATCAATCCGTAGTATTTAGAAATATAGGTGATAGTTTCTGCTTACCTTCAGTTGGACTGATTGCCATTTAGATGCCCTCGGTGGTCTAGCGGTTTAGCACACCGCGGATCGCGGGTTCAATTCCTCCCAGGGCACAAACTTTGTATTCATGTGTGTGCCTGTTTTTTTTTTCATTTTTTTGTACCGTCTGGATTTTTTCTGTGTATAATATGTATGTACTTACTAAAAAAAATATATCCACGTATTTATATCAGTTATCTGGTACCCATAACACAAGCTTTAGCTAGCATAATTAGGGTCTAAATTGCATTGTGTGAATTGTCCTGAGATTATAATTATACTCGTATATATTTTAGTATTAGTTGCAAAGTTTTCAAGAAGCGTATTAAAGTTTCATAAGGGCCGGCAACGCACACATTATACGTCAATTAGTTACGGTAACCGTTTACCATCAGACTGGCCGTATGTTTGATTGCCACCATACTTGTATAAAAAAGAATCGTATTATATAAAGAAATGCTCGTGGTTACAAAATCCAAAGCCGCTAGTGTCCACAGACAAAACCACTAGTGTAACATGAATTTCAAACCGGTTTTGTTTAAGGACTAGAGTCACCCTTATTTGCATTCATAATAAGCGAATTTACCCAATTGCATGAGGCCTGTATCGTCTAAAAGCCTCTTTGGAATGTTTAAATATGGAACGCCCTTTTCAGGAGGCGTTAAGTGACTTTGACCGCTTTTGACTGGCTTCGACTGGATAGTAGGGTGTGTATGTAACAAAATGACGTTGATATACATATTTCTTATGGGAGGTTGAAGGTTATTTCTGATGGAGATATTCAGTGGATTATAGCAACAAATATAATTGTGCGTTACATATATAACTGTTACTTAGCAACATGAATACTAATTTTAAACGTAATGAATTATACGTTTTATTCTAAAATCAATGTGCCTAATACGGTCACTTAATCCATTACTTTCAATACACTCTACATTTAAATAACATACATAATATAAAACAATACTTAAATTTGTTAAAACACTAATCTTTAATTACAATTCAACCTATTAGCAGCAAATTAGATAGTTTAATAATTAAAAAAAAACCGGGGCCATTTTTTATTTAGATAGAAATTTTATAAATTATGTAAACTGTATGGAGTATATGCTATATAATATAATACATATATACTCCATATTATTCCGTTTATATAAATTTAATTAAGATCTATTTAGTCTTTTAGTCGCAAGGTATAAACCAAAGTACTACTGTCAAAGATATTTTTGCATTTATATATATTAAGTTAACAAACAAAAAATAATCTTTTCTATTTATAATATTACTTTCAATAAAATATAACGTATGAATACTTTGCGTACAAAATCATATTTATGCATATGAAATTTATACCTGTACAGACAAAAATATTGCAAGCAAAGGCAAACATAGAGAATGGTAAAGTTCTAAAACACACGACTAAGTGAAAAATGACGTAACAGTCTAACTCCGATATTGATAGAGTAGTTATTATTCACTTACATGTAAAAGGACAAAATAGTTTGAAAAAAGGAAAGAGGCAGAATAAAAGATGTATACAAAGCATAGTGACCTATTCCATCACTGTCAGAGTTATGCTAAGTTCTGCATAAAAATAGCACCCAGTAAAATATCCTACCGCCTATAAGTTTTTATGACAATATACTTTATTTGCAAGGTTTATGGAGCAAGATCGTTCGTTTTATTGTAGAGGATTTCCCAAATATTACCTACAAATAAAAATATTCTCTACTGAAGATTTTATTACCTATCTACTTAACTCTTGAAACTTATATGTTTTAAAAACGCGTCTGCAGCTTATTATATAAAAATATAAAACCTTTATACGTTCTCATGACATATATATTTTTAGTCAAATTTCGTTAAAATCTGTATAGCCTTTATACATGAAATCGTGACAAGCTGTTTCTTTGATTGTTCTTGCTAATTTCTGTGAGGATTGGACCGATTTTGACGGGACTTTCACTCGCAGTTAGCTAATGTTATAAGGAGTCAGTTTGGCTACTTTTGTTTTAGATATTTTTTTATTTTCATAAAAAAAAGTTATATTCAACGCGAATGAAATTGCAGATGACAGCTAGTTAATAACTATATCTCTACTCTAATGTCTAAACAAGCAGGCATAGTAGCGCCATTTTTATAAAATCCTAATGTAGGTAAATTACCACTCAGTTACATGTAATCACTCAGTGCTTACGAATATTTAATGTCTAAATACCTTACATTTACCTTTTTATGGTGAAATTATATAAATTGCCTCTCGAGCAGCGACTCATACAGCCCGTGTCGTATCGTCTCCGGGGAAATAACCAGCTAACCGCATCCTGCTCCCGTATTTTTATATACGTAATAATACCGTCTTTAAATCAAAATATAATGTTTTGTACTCATTGATAACGACCATCATTATCATTACCTCCTCCTGATATCTTTATGTGAGTTAGAAACAATGCATAGACTAGCGTTACCTATTGATCTGAAAACACTGGATATGACAGAATACTGTGGCTTACTTGGAATCTCACATATTTTGACATCTTTGTGGCAATTGGATATGTCCATTTCTGTCAATGATTATTCTTTATCGTATATTACGTTTAATTAACAGGGATTTTTAGGGGCAGTGGTTTGTCTTCAGTGGGCTAGGGATTATTAGTAATAAGGACTAATGAGTACATTGCTACTCGTAGTTATGTAACATATCAGGTGGACCTCCACGCATTTTTCTCCTGGAAACAATCAATTAAAAAATAAGATAAACTCTTGGTGAATTTGTCATGAAGGGCTAATTGTCGCGACCTCATGTTCATCTTATCATCGTTCACTGGTGCACCCCAGCGTAAACCTTTAGCGTAGGCGAGTACACCATTTCATTATCATCTTTTAAACAAACGGAAAAAATTACTTGCCATCACTGGAAAAAGGAGTTGTGTGTTGTGTTAGTGATTGGATGGACTCCTCATCGCTATAAAGATATCCTGTGAAGACGATCTCCAATTAGTTTGGCTTAGAAACCACCTTGATTAATTCCTGGAAAATTCTCCACGATGAGATTAACCTGATTCCATGCCCATCCTGTCATCTTCTACAGCATATACCAGCACAGGAAGGTACAGTGTACCCTTTACATAGACTAATAAATCTATTGCCTTTTCAGGTGAACTGCAAACTCGTTACCCTTCATGCAATATAAAAAGCAAAGTCATTTACTTCACTTCTATTACCTAATATTGTACCAACTTACTAAAGAATGAATGGACATACCTATCCAATTCTCAGACACTTGGGACTACATAATAAGATTCTTGTTTGCAAACCGAGTCGACGAAAGCAGATATTTGTCTCTTGAGATAGTTAACGTAAGAGGTTTCAGAAAAAATATTTCTTGTAGATAAAAGATATAATGCGCTGCAATGCTTGTGCTCAGAATATATTATATTTATATTTTATAGAATTGGGTATTATTCTGCGGAAATCATTACATCTTTTGTTCTGTGTGTTGTTTTGTACTTGTATCATCTCATTAAACCATTTCCTAACTACATTAAACTTTTGTAAAATTATTGGCTTTTTAATACTGGATAGTAGTTTGTCAATTCAATTGTCAATTCTGTGTATGGATTGAAAATCATTTTCATTAGTATAGGTACTGTTATAATATAATAGTGCTGTGTAGTCCTGAGTAAGATAATAAGTGGAAAAAAATATTAATATATTTTATTATTTGTTTTGCGGAAGTTCATTTCATTACTTACTGGATTTACATTATTTTCTTTAATTCTTCTACAATTAGCATGCAAAAATATTTTGTATCAAAACCTGACCGCGGTGGCCAGGTTTTCACACTACATATTATAACACTGGAAGCGTTACGACCTTCTCTATTGGTCATTAAATTTCAACCGTTATTGAGTCTACACCTACATTGCGACAAGTGTTTCGGGCTAGTTAGCTAGTTTATAGAGGCCTTGTGGTGACTAGTACTATTCAACACTAGGCTACCAAGTTATATCAGAGTAAAAACCAATATATAACGTTAGACATAAATTAATATTTATGTCAGTTGTGTTAAAAGATTGATTGTAAAAATAACAACAGTCAAGTAATAGCAGTTCCTAGTGATGTTAATTCGTAATTGAACCTGCCGCCTGAAATAGATGGTACGGTAAAAAAATATAAGAATAAATGGCTTTAATAGAACTAAATTGTCCTTAATGCTTTTATATTTAGTTTGATATTATTAGTTTGGATTATCAGAAAGGATAATCGAAATCGATGAATTAAATTTTTTTTCTAACTATTTACAGGTGTTTTATAAATATTTCATGCCTTTACTATATATATAAAATTTTATTCTAACTTTGATATTCCAAATTAATAGACTACTTTACTATCAGATGGAGAGCATGGCTCTATGCCCTGGTTTAAAAAAAAATAGAATATTCCATATTATATACCGTAATAGAAGTCAAAGATCATTAACCTGATTATTTACTTAGTAATTTAGTCGGTTCCAAGTATATTAACTATGTACCTAAATAGTCCGTATGTTCAGTTGATTGATTGATTTCAGTGGGTCAGTTACCACGCCTCATTCCTGATAGAAGTCAGTACCGCTATAATTTAGAGCAAAATGAAAACGAATAGATTTTTGGAGACGCTTTTTACCAAGGGCATAGCGTCTGGGTAGCCATCTGGGTACCTCTACCTGCTTTCTAAGATGTATTTCGGTTGAAAGTTGAGATAAGGCAGTTTGCCTCACTTATGAAATGCACGAATAAAAAGTATTATTAGTAATAAATAGTTCATTTCATTTCTAAAAATCGAACTATTTTAATAATAAACATAAATATTATTTTAAAATGTCATTAAGAATATGATATTTTAAAATAGAACGGTAGAATGAACAAATATATTGTTCATTCTACCGCCAAATCTTGCAACAATCAATAACATCGACAAAATGTAAGCTACCCGGCACTTTCTAGTAATATCGTATCTTCAGTGACATAACAGCGGCCGCAGAATGGACACTTGATGGATCATTGCAAGATGAATCCAATATAGTTTGGGTAGGGTCCGACCACGGAAGCAATCCATTACGAGCCATCCCAGAAAATATCCTTTTATATCCCTCCCACAATTAAGTTTATGTTCATCTTAATTCGGGAAATCAAAAGAGGGAAAATAATACTTTTTTGTGTAACTAGAATGGTTAGCGGCTGTCTACCTGATGGCAAGTGACGGCCGTATGTTGATGATGATGATGATGATGACATTAACAGTAGCACGGTTATGATAACATGTGATAACTATAAAGTGTAACAATTATTTATACCTGAGCGTAATCTTGGCCATATTGTAAAATCATTATTAATTCATTGATAACCTACGGGAAGCCACAACTTTAATTTTCGCGGAGTAAGCAAAGCGAGAAAAAATGGACTAAATAAATAAAATGAAAAAATAGCACGGACCCTCAGTCTACGGACAAAGGGGCGTAACTAAGGGCATAACGTTAGGGGTCTAAAAAAAATAAAAACAAAACAAACACATGCTAAGGAGAGCTTGTAGATCTGCTTAGCTTGCGACTAGAGGGCGCTGTGTGAATTATCCAAGGATATGACTAGTCTGACGTGTGCTGCGAACTATGAACTCCCATATTACGCGGCCTAGGTCATTCCTGAAATCTCGGAATGTATTCCTGATATCTATAGTGCGAAGTCCGTAACTTTCTTATATTTTTTACTGATATTGTAAAACCTATTATTAGCTGTACTATTGGTGTGTACTTTCTGTTTTTATGTATTGTGTATGCTGTTGGTTTCGAAATAAATAAAATAAAATAAAATAAATAATAAAAATATAATAACTACATATAGGTATGCTAAATAAGTTCATTATACATCATCCAATACTGTCTCGCTCGTCACGTAAATAAAGAAAAATCTTTCTTCTTTTTAATATTAGTGCCGAGTTTTTTACCAGTTCACCTAAATAGGACTAGATATTTATTCCTAAATCTCATGAGAATTTTCTGGGATGGTTACGTAATAAGCCCACGTTTCAGCTTTTAGTTTTCTACTTACAGATGTAGGATATCTACATGTATTAAAGCGGTAAAGTCTCTGGATCTACTGAACGAAACTATTTTAGCGATTACAAAGCCCATTTATCGAAGAAAGTTAAAGGCGATAACTAACATCACGCTACGACCAATAGGAGCCGAGCTGCAAAGAGACATATTGCAAAACCGAGAGTTTGACATAAATCACTTTGTATAAATGTTTTGTAGTTAAATCATCATATATTACGTAATTGTTTCATAATTCATAATTTCTGTACCCCTAACGTTTTATTAAAATACGCCCATGTCAAATTAGAGGTTTAATATTTGACTGACGAAGGTATAAAGAAAGGTTAAACAAAAATATTTGAAGGTCGACACGCTCAGCGAGCTGGGATTTAATGAGTTCATTATCTTGAAACCAATGCTGCTAAATGACAAGTCGTATTAATCCTGGCCACACTTGCGCCTGAATTTGACGGTAAGCGTATTTTAATTAGCACGGGATAATTATGGTATATTATGATATAAGATTAACATTTCAGTCTGTTCTGGTCTAGTGATTCACTAGCCCGATTTATAACCCAAGCGTAAGTGTGACAAGACACGGTGGTTCAGCGGTCGGTTGCTTCCTATGATTGCGGGTTCGATTTCTCGCACGATACAAACATTTGTGATTGTCTTTGTATTTCTATATTATTCAGGTAATGACTACCCGAGTCTTCGTTCACGTCTTTTATATCAACAACTACAAATATAATATTAGTAATATGCGAGTGTAAGTCCTTTCAAAATCTGTCAAACTGTTTTAGGTACAAGAACAATCAAACTGATAGACAGACATTATTTTTTTATGTAAGTACCGTATATACTTCACGTGCATTTGGGGCCAGGCCATCCAGAGGTAATCTCTTTGCCCATTACTACATGTTTTTATCATTTTGTAGGTAGTGTATGTAAGTTTAGGAGTTTTCATACATACAATCAGGATTCTACAAGAGTTTTAAAATAGAATCTTATTTTATAATAATAAATAAAAATGATTGCTAAATCTATTTAACCGTATTGTAATTCTATCACGTCGACCATTAAAATGTAGATTCTTACGCATGATCAGAAGTTAGGACCCCGAAAGGTAGAATCATTAAATTATGCTGCTCCAACGAACCAAACGCTCACGTGACCTTGGTCTTGTCACGTCACATAGCTTTGAGCTATCCTATATCACATGTTTCCTCATAAATACTAATTTCTATCTTTATTCATGATTTAACGTATAAAAAATTGATTGTGATAATATTTTTCACGAGATTAACAATATTTTAAGTGTCTAAACCAGCACTAGCTTTTACCAGATTTGATTGGGCAGGGAGAAGAATATCCGCGTTGTAGCTGAGTGTTAACGTAGGTCGGGGCCCCTTTAAAACTACAACCACGCCCGCTCAAAAATCCCGGGAACTGCTCGGAGTTTTCCACTCTGTAATACAATGGACCCGGCACCCTCACTGCGAACCATGGAATGCCTCTTGGTCTTTTCCCTTAAAAATATGAGACCTGTTATCGAAGACGGAGTAGCCATTTTCAACTTTCGATTTGCAAAATTTTGACATGCTCACTTTTTGCTGAGTCTATTTAAGTGGCTAACACTGTCGTATAAAGAATAATAAAAAAAAATGACTACTTTACAGATACCATGTCTCAAATTATTATGTTTGTTATCCGTGTTTCCATAAGCAGAGGGTTAGCAAATAATCAATTAGACAACGCCATCTAATCCCAAACAAAGAGAGTTATGTTGTGTTATGGGAAGGTAATGGACAACTGATATATACATATACATACATTTTTTACTAAATATATACATATAGAAAACACCCAAACCGATACAAGCAATTAGCAATTAATTATATACTCATGTATATAATTTTTTCTATCATGCGAGGAATCGAACCCGCGACCATTGTAAATAAAGCGGAAAGCTAGACAACCAAGGCCATCAGCTTCGTCCAGTTACTCTGATTATCTTTAAATATAGACAGACATCGATACAATTTTCACATAACAGTTTGCTATAAATGCACGACTGCCCTAAACAAGTGGCATGGAACAGGCACCGGAATGCGAATCAGTCAGAATCAATTTCAGTGGATTTGGCGCGTTGAGATGTGCAGGAATTTCTATCAGGCTGAAGATTTCCGCACGCTCTCCTTCATAATGAAGCCGACTAATTTAAATATTTCATTCCATGCATAACACTACTACTAAAACGTTTAACTCTCTGCCTGTCCCAGTTTCATATGATTATATTAATAAAGAGAATGAAACTAATCTTAAATTTACATCAGAGAGTACTGATTTTGATATAAGGATCGGAAACTCCGCATCCAAAGTACCGTGTCGGGAAATTTTTTCACTATTTGTTGCAAACTCTTTGCACATTTTTATGTGTTTAGTTTTGTATCTATTTTGAATATGTTTTTGCTTACAGTTTTAGAATTGCCAATTTTTCACTGTTCTCGTTCTTACAAGTACATTACAAGTATTTATCATTTTTTATCCGTTTTTCACAATGAATCACCTTCTTGTTTTTTTATATGTATTAATTACTTCATAACTTTCTTTGGCATTCATTAATTCTGATACATTATTAAAGCTGGTTCATGTTCGTGCTTAAAAAAATATGATCAAGAACTAACTCGTAGTGTTTGATTTATCCTTAATAATGCGATTGAAGTCAGATTTTATCTTTTATATATGATAGATATTAAAGCGACAGTAACCTTGCATATTTTAGCTGTTAAACTATTCAACAGTATTGGTGAATTTTGGTACCGATAGTATCTTAAAATTATCTGTCAAGTTAAGGTCGTATGTTCACTCCATAACACTAACTTCAGCACAGTTCATAATAACACTATCTGATTACTCTATTGTCGTTCTAATACTTGAGTAAATCTATAACATTGCCAATTTGTCAGATCTGAAAAATCGGCCTAACCGATCTAGCGCTAAATTTTGTTGTGCATAAACAGACGCCTTTGTACAACACAAACAACAACAACTACATACATTAAATATCCTCCATCCAAGTCAGACTGATCTAATAATACAATTCATTCATTTAGTATTCATATCAGGCCGTAGGTACCCTCTTCGTGTAGAATATTCGATGACAAGGTTGGTGTTTGTTCGACAAACTCACTTGGTGTACGCTAAAACTTGGTGACAGATAACTTGAGGCTTATCGGGCAAATTCTATACGTTATATCTTATACAATATGAGAAATTCGAAGTTTAAATCAAATTGTCATGGTTTCTAACTATTAAACTGATATATCCCTCGGCTTCGACCATTGGAATCCATTCCCGCCAAACAATTGCATTTTATAGAGGTAGATTTAAAAGGTAAAGATTTCTGCGTGGGTTTTGCGTCTCTATCTAAAGATATCTATTTATGTATTTAGATAGATATATTACCGATATTTATTTTATTTACAATGACAGTTACATATAATACACACACATTTACAAGATATCGCATAGCACAAAAATTACAATCAGATTCAATTCAAAACGTAGCTGATCGGATAAGAATAAGAAACCACAAATTTTAATGCTTCTAGTCCCCAACATAATTTTCGTATTAAAACTTTGCAAAGTTCTCAACAATACGTGGGTGACCTTGAATGTCACTTTGAAAGGCGAAAACTTCATAATAAAGTGAGATAGAGAGATGTGAAACAAAGATGTGTAAAAGGGAGGAAAGGTTGATATATTTCAATTTTGTGGGGCCCACTGAAACCCAGTGTCAAGGCTTCCGCCGCAACATCACGGTGAGATAGGTCCTCTACATTCTACACAACACATAATAAATTTCAGTTAAAACTGTATACTATGCATAGTATATATTTATATGTGTCTGAGTGTGACTAGTAGCCCGCCCTGAATTCGTACAGATATATTTATTGTAGAAATCTATTGATTTTTAATAAATACAGCCTACGGTACTATTTAGTCATTAATAGTACTCTTTAGTAATTGTTTCCGTCCATGTTTGTGAGAAGAAATATATAAATAAATAAGGAGCCTTTAGAAGAGCCTTTAGGTAGAATGATTTTCTCTTAATGTAATTTTAAATGATTCTAAAGTGAGTGAGTTTCTACAAAGTGATGCATGAGTACCTCCGACTTAACATAGATAAGATAATATTACATAGACTCACGAATAGCGGTAGAGCAGCCCCGGCTTTACAAGCTGTGCTGCGGTTAGACGAACATAGCAGTCAGAGATCCTCACATCCTCAAGCATAGCAAAAGCTGAAGAGTCTCAAGAGTAAATTATCAACATTTCTATGTAGTTCTAGTAGTAAATTATCACTAATTTTTAACATAAAATCTATTTTGACAACGATGATAATGTGATAATGAATATTTCTATAGTATTTATATTGAGTGTATAATGTGTATATATACTGCAGCTTAGCTACGATATATACCACAGCACTGCTTTTTAATGAGATCACTATAGATACCTGTACAGTTAGCTAAAGAAAACATGTCAAAAATTTATTATTATAATAATAACACTATAATTTATGTTTCATTTATATATATTTCACTCACATCATGCAGATGTAATAAAATAAGAATGCTTACCAAGTTTATATTACATTTTTGGTTATGTTTTTATGTGTTTTATAATATTTACGTATTTATCAATTTATTTGTATCGAAAAACGACTGCTACTGAATATATAAAAAAGTCGTTTCCAAATACTACGAAAGAATAGTCACAATATCAACAATTATTCCGTGTTAAAATCACAGCCGGATAATCCGTTTTAACGACACACTAAACTAGTTTATATAATAACATTTGCGAAGTCAAATACATGTAAATTTATATTACCGATTAACTATACGGTGCTGCAAACCAAATTAGTCTGGGAGGTAGGCTCACTATCAGGGTTGCCATCCTTAAAACTCTTCTCCTGTACAAAATAATAAAAAAAACTGATAAAATCTCGTACATAGCTCAATTTATCTCTTTAACCTCGTACATTATTTTGACCGAATATTTTAGGTTAGGCATTGTTAGTATTTGCTAATATTTTACTATGTTAGGTCCTGGTGGTCAGCAGCCCTATCGTAGTCAAATCCTGGTGAATTTGTCACAATGGGCTGAACTGACCTAACTTCCATTCTATCATCCTCCATCGGTGCCCTGCTAGCATATACCGTTAGTGCAGGCAGGTGCACCATTCCATTATCATCCATTAAAAAAAATTATCGTAGATCAATATTTCGTACAAACGTGTACTAGAAAGATCGAGGATCCTTGTACAGTTGGCATCCCTACTCTCCACCTATGAGTAGGCTGGGTTCTAAAATGTTCCCCGAAATGTAGTCGAATTGAGTATAGCGTTCACCACACACCAACGATACAGACGATAAAGTGGCTATAACTAGCTACCGACCTCACCTGGAATTAAGTGGCCCTGAGGCGGTAAATTGTAATTGCCATTCAGTTTATGTTATTGACAATTCCAATTGGTGTGAAATTGATGCGGTTTCAGTGGGCGCGGCGCATAAATGTTTTTATGCTTAGCTTAGAGGTAATAATTTCAATGTTCTCTCATATATCTATATAATATAGCATCATAATGGCAACCTGATTCTTGATTATCTAACGCATTTTGAACCGTTTCCCGTTTACCCGATTTTAAAAAAGACAGCTCTTACACAGATTGAAAGTTTTGTGACTTTAAAAATGATTCTTTTTCATATAATGATAGATAAATAACTCTTGAAATATATTCTTACATGTCAACAGACAAAAGTCTCTAGTAATTTAATACATAATATAATAAAATAAATAATAAGACCACCACCAGGACTACTTAGCACAATGATGTTATAACAATAGCTATACTGTATATTGAAATTTATGTTCTATCTCATACACGGAAATGGCAATTGCTACTTTTCATTATTAAAAAGCTAATAATTTAGGAGAAGTTTAATGTAGTTAGGGAACGGAGACAAGTAAAACACAGAACAAAAGATGTACAAGTTATACAAAGAGTTGAAATGAGCAATTTAACGACTGAGCAAATTTTCCTGTTAACCTTATACATTTGGAAGAGTCATGGGGGAGGTACACTTCTGTGGAAATATCATATTCCTTTTTAACGGTTATTTATTCTTTAATGCACAATATGACTTATACAAAAAGGCGAGCTTAATGCCGTATGGCATTCTCCACTATTTATAACAAAAAACGATAACAAAGTTACTAATAAACATTATACAACATGTATTAAATGCAAATATATATATATTAATAATACATGTATACGTAGTATATAATATCATAATGAATAAATAAATACATAAATGCTAAATATAATACTAACACAATGCAATACGGTTATTATTCATTTTGTAGATTCGAGAGAAAATATTTTTTTTTTAAATTCATACTTTTATTAATATTTTTAATATGTAGTGTTCATTTATTTGTTAAGTCTTCTTATATCTCCTAGTATATTAGTTGCCATCTCCATAATATTGGCTCGTTAGCCAAAACTCCACGTCTTAGCTCCACAGCATCTACATGGAGAAATGCCTAATGTTACACTCACGGATCGTGTTAACTCTCTACACATACACTAAAATATATTTTTATTCTCAACAACGGCATTTACTATCAATACCCTATCCCGTTCTATATTGGATCTTAACTACGACAGCCTAAGCCAGGGATCAAACCAACAGTAGTGTCTTCAGACTAAACGCGTATTCGATAGCCAGGAGTTTATTTTCAGCAGCTCTAAAAGTCCTTCAGATTGTTAGGAGTGTTTTCTACACTATTTTCCATTTTTGACATGTGAAGTTGTAAAAATTCGAAGAAGAAACTATATATTTACACAAAAAATAGTCTGAATCTGATTCACTCATTGAGATTAGAGAGTGGACACATTCAAAATGAATCCAAACTACTTTTGTGTATTAAACATATTTTTCTAACGAATAATGGATGTTCATGAGAACACAGGAATCAAGATGTGATGCATATAATGACGTTCCAGTAATAGTCACCCATATACATCATACACATATATACATATATAACTATTACTGGAAATAATACCTTAATTAACCTTTTCCAAGCACCCGACAAACGGTCAAGATATTAAGAACTTTAGAACTCTAAACTGGTTATGTAAAGGACGGTAATAAAGGCCAGATCAATTTAATTTGTAATATTAGACTGCAGCAATTGTCCAAATTGAATTTAATAAAACGGTAACTGGCGTATAAATTAATAATACTATTATAAAATGTAATGAATCATTTGGTGTTAACGCAGGCAGTAACAATTAACCTAAGTCGGGATTGCTTCATAACTGTAGTCATTAAATAAGATTTAATGAAGGTATAATTATATTAGCAGATGTTTAATTTAAAATCTTCATAGTCAAAATAAAATTCGAAGTCAATATAAAAGTCAGAGTCAAAGTCACGTCAAATTTAGAGTCAACGTCAGTTCAAATCTAGAGTCAAAGTCAGATCTAATCTAACGTCAATGTACCTGACTTTGACTAAAGGTATAATCGGTCACTTTTTTACATAGAAGTCGAATTATGACGAGCATAAGTCACAATTATCAATTTTTTCAGATAAAAACCATTTAGTTCGTCTAGCTACTTCAGATGATAATTGGAAACTTCAGGACTGTTATCCAAAATGGGGTAGTGAGAGATATTGTTAACAGTCGATTTGTGGTCAATGCAACATTTCAGTATTTTTTATGTTTCCTTGAGAATATATTAACGATTGAAAATATATTCAATGTTGTGTTAAATAAAAATTCAAAATGCTTTCAATTGATAATGTAGTATATATTATGGATTTATAGTAGGCATATAGCCGGAGTATTCATGTAACAACTAACATAGGACCGTGTAAGAAAATTCGTAAATCTAATTTCGCTCCCTTCATAAATAATGTACAAATTCGTTTGGAATGTACGTAACATTCCCGCGTGCATGCCTTTGAAATTCAATTAGGTATGTCTAATTTCAATATATTGGATTAGTAGGCTGTCTGCAACATATCGAACCCTCAGACAGTGAGGCCGTGTTATGAGATTAAATAATAATCATTATTTATTCGTCTTTTATGCGCTTAAACTCCTTTCAATTTTACTATTTATTATAAACTAGCTACTCGCCCCGGCTTAGCCCGGGTGTACATGCACATTATACTTATAAACCCTCCTCTTAAATCACTCTATTAAAAAAAACCCTTCAAAATTCGTTGCGTAGTTTTAAAGATTTAAGCATGCATAGGGACGGACAGACAGCGACAGCGATTTTGTTTTATACTATATAATGATAATATGTAACAAAATTGTGTAACGGACGACTGTTATTTTTATCTCCGGTTAGTTAAAGGTTGTTTGTTTCTTTGTTACCTTTAAAAACTGTAAATAGCCCTAAATAGATAATCCTGAACAATTAACACAGCACCATCTAGTCTCACGGTAAGCAAAGCTTGTGTTATGAGTATTAGACAACTGATATACTTACTGATTTTTTTGGTAAATAGATGCATAATATTTGTAGAAAATACCCAGATCGATACAAACAATCATACTCATGAATACACTTTTTACACCGTGCGTGGAATCGAGCCCGCGACCATTGCTAGTTAACCACTAGACTACCGAAATAAAATTAATTCAATAATGACACATTTGGATTGTACTTCACAGTATTGATCTGTAGCTCAGCATTAATATTCTGATCCTCATCAGGGCACCAACCGTTGTTACTGCGTTAATGAGTTTCAGGCTTTCCTATAAGTATACAAATATTTGATTTATCGAAAACCGATTCATCGATATAGAATTCTACATGTTCTATTGCTCTGTATATTCTAAACGTACGTTATTTATTCATCCGCCATAGAAACGAAGCAGGTTCTCAATTCAACTATAATTTATGTGTGTCACCTTAGAACTTTTTTCATGGTGAACTGATTTTGATGATACTTTTTTATTTAAAACCTTGGCAGATTTTATAAATTTGAACAAAATTAATTAATTAATTTAAACAGTTCTTTGAATTATTCATTGTTAATAAAAATACAGTTTTTCATAAATTTTTGTGTTATTGGTGGATTGTTTTTTTTTTATAAATATGAACAAAATTAATGCAACAGTCTTTGAATTATTATTTGTTAATAAAAATATAGTTTTAACTATAATATTAATTTCACAATGTACACTTAGACCTACTTTCTACGACCGCAAAAACACTGTTTAAAAACGTATACCAAAGTTTTTCACACTGTCAACCAAGATCATTATCAATCCGAGTAATAAAACTAGACCATGAAATTCGATACTTTAGTTTTCCTTTAGAAATATTGATATTTCAATACTTTAAGATGCCGAGAAGAGGTCCTTTGATCATTATCATAAGCAACCCCCTTCTTTGATCTTCTTAAAATATTTTATGACACCCGAACAGCAGCGATATAAAACACTGAACAATTTGTAAGTTCAACTTTTATGTTTGTTTCATCGATAATGACCTAGCAGTCAGTTGGATCGTCATTTTGTTATAATACATAAACTTTTTTGTAAATACATACATAAGATACATAGAAAACACCCAAACCACAGATAACATAATATTACATACAGATACCCCATCCCATACAAGAAAATGGTTCCTTCCTAACTCGGGCTATTCTTCGGGCTATTTTATTTCGCCGCCGTAGCCGCTAGATGTCTCTAGATCTGAAGCAGTTCGCATTACTAGTGACAAAGCACGAAAATAGATGGCAGTCAATTCAGTCTACATGACATCTGTTTTGCAAAGATAGGTATACAATAGATATGCAGGTAATTGTATCGTGTACCTCATTAGGGACGATTCAAGATTCAATGTAAATGTGTAGGTATAATATCGTTAGTCGACACTCTGCAGATATGGCTTATGTGCCAATGTATATATTATGTTATAGTTTATTCTACATTCCATGCCTATTTTTTTCTCTCGACGAAGATATGTTGTAACGCGTCTGCGCTATACGTATAGCCCGATTTTGATACGTTTATACTCGTACGTATCAAAATCGGGCTATATGATTTTTTATTTCAATCGTTATGTGTAAGAGACTGATTTTAGCTATAATTAATTTACTGGTATATACCTCATGTATTCTACGATGTACCCCTCTTTTACCTAATGAGAATTCCGCTATATCTTATATATAAATTTTGTATCACAGTGTTAGTTGCCATATTTCTCCCACATTTTGATGAAATTTGATATGTATACTTGCCAGGTCTGAAGTAGGGTTGTTATCTATTTTTTATACCCCAAGTCATAGGGGTGGCCTACCCCGAAAAAATATTTTTTTGTATTATGGACAATTTTTTATTTATTTATAATGTTACATTGAAAATTTTCACCCGTCTTTCACCAACCCCTATTTTTAATAGCGATATTCTTACAAATATTATAAATGCTAAAGTAACTCAGTCTGTCTGTTTGTCTCGCTTTCACGCCAAAACTACTGAACTGATTTAATTGAAATTTGGTAGACAGATAATGTAGACCCTGAGAAAGGCTACTTTTTAATGCGAAAAAGTATTGAAAGGGGAAATGAAAGGCTATATGAGGATATCGTAATTTTTAAAGTCAGATCTTGTAAGATTAAGTGAACAGGGTCTGTCTAGGTTTTTCATTATTAGAAATGTGTAACGGGGTAACACGTTATTTAGTGCGAAATTGTGTATATTACAATAAAATTTAAGGAGAAAATATTATAATGATGTCACTGGGACACTCATTGCCTTACTACTATATCGTCCGTTAGTCGCGAACTTTCTGGAGAGGAGCGCTCCTATTGGTCGGTAGTAGATGAGGTAGACGAGTCTCACGGCGCCGCAGCGTAAGTACTTACTATACATACGTAGTATACATATGGGTGTTACAAATGTTTTTATTACGAGTAATATTACTCTGTTATCTAAGCAAGTAATGTGTGCTTATTTTGAACTTGATAACATTCTGAATTACTCGTATATCTTTCAATATCTTTAGCGGTATAAACCAGGTTATGTACTACTACTAGTATTGTTAGTGAGGGATAAAGTTGATGAACAAAAATAAAATAATATTCGTATTAAAAATATATTCATCTAATATTTTTGGCATTATTTTTAAGTTTCTTCCAAATACAAGGGGTCTGACATGGGGTGTTATGTACCTACATTAAAAAATACTTTTTGAAATGTATGAAATGTATGTACCTACATTAAAAGATAATTTTTGACATGTATGAAATGTATGAATGAAATGTATGGACCTACATTAAAATATAATTTTTGAAATGTATGAAAGTAATGTATGTACCTACATTAAAAGATAATTTTTGACATGTATGAAATGTATGTACCTACATTAAAATATAATTTTTGAAATGTATAAGATGTATGAAAGAAATGTATGTACCTACATAAAAAGTTCATTTTTGAAATGTATGAAATGTATGAAAGAAATGTATGTATGTACCTACATTAGAAGATAATTTTTGACATGTATGAAATGTATGAAAGAAATGTATGTACCTACATTAAAATATAATTTTTGAAATGTATGAGATGTATGAAAAAAATGTATGTACCTACATAAAAAGTTCATTTTTGAAATGTATGAAAGAAATGTATGTACCTACATTAAAATATAATTTTTGAAATGTATGAGATGTATGAAAAAAATGTATGTACCTACATAAAAAGTTCATTTTTGAAATGTATGAAATGTATGAAAGAAATGTATGTATGTACCTACATTAGAAGATAATTTTTGACATGTATGAAATGTATGAAAGAAATGTATGTACCTACATTAAAATATAATTTTTGAAATGTATGAGATGTATGAAAAAAATGTATGTACCTACATAAAAAGTTCATTTTTGAAATGTATGAAATGTATGAAAGAAATGTATGTACCTACATTAAAAGATAATTTTTGACATGTATGAAATATATGAAAGAAATGTATGTACCTACATTAAAATATAATTTTTGAAATATATGCACCGTGCAATAACAATACACGTTAAACATCATACCACAGAGTCATACGTAAGTTAAAAACAAACTGCTATGATATTAATGAGAAAGGAAAATCAACTTTATGATATTCGAGTTAGGGTCGATTTCTCTCTTTTTTTTTTAAATATTATTTTAATCTTACCAGTTGCCAGTATTCGAAGACAGCTACGATTCGTACTCGATATTTTAAATTATTATGTAATCGATTTTTCAGTACAAATGTAAATAACCAACGACACTAATAATGTACTACTATATTCCGTTCTTTGAAACGGAACACTGCTATAATACAAAATAATGAAAATTTACTGTTCACAACGACTCATTAAAAGCATCATCGAATAATGCGCTGTAATAAAATCCTGTTATCGATTATTCAAAAAAATCGATAATACAAGTATTTATTTTTAATATGACAACACTTCATACATAAGTATTATTGGAAATAGTATTACTTGCTTGTTCGGCTATTTTTAATTTACTTAAAAAAAATTTATATGTTTAATTTACAATAAATATAAAAAAGACATTTAATTAGGCCGATACAAATGACGACAATGCCATCTATGAAAGCATTTTGAAAACATTGAGCCCCATATTAGCATTGATTAAAGTGTAATTAAGTACTGGAAAATAACAAAATCAGTAAATATATGAAAATTACTTTTCTAAACGCATTATTTCATTTTAACATGTATATATAACTTTTTAAAAATTGATTAAACATTTTTGAAAACACAGTTTTGTTTTTTAAAACGTTTGCAAAACTATGAAGAATTCCATCGATACCAATCACGCCATCTATATGCAACTTTTAGCAATAATAATGGCTACTTCCTCATTGAGTGCCACTGCCCAAACTAATACGAACAATCACACTTACAAATACAAATGTTTGTATCGCAAGAGTATCGAATTTGGGACCATCAGAATGAAGGCGATGTGCCAAACTAGATTATTCGGCCGTCGAGAAATCAAACGAAAGAAAAACGTAAATAAATAAATCTACAATATTGTCTGAAATATAAAAAGGTGGGTGCTATATACAGTAGGTACTAACATTTCAAAGTTCTATATAAACTGGGGTATACTTCCCACAGGTGTGAATATAGTTTATGTGTTTCGGTTATGACCATGTGATTCGGATATTGGAAGGTAAGTCATAAAAGTTGATGAATACTTTGATCCCTATCACGAAAAGGTAAGACCCAACTCAGGTGAAATAGCCTCAGTCCAAATATACAACAGCTGTGAGGAAATGCATTCCTTTTATGTCATGTAGTGTGGATATTACACATAATAGAGTTATGATTTATTAAGAAACAAAGAACCTGTCTTGACGTCTCACGAATACAAATAATAACAACTCTATACAATTCACACAGCGCCATCTAGTCCCGAGCTAAATAGAACTTTTAATATGGGTATTAAACGACTGATAGGAATACTTTTTTTTTGTTAATACATATGCAATATACATAGAAAACACTCAGAACAATACAAATAATCATACTCATCAATACCAGGATATCTAACGTGCGAGGAATCAAACCATCCATCGGATGTAAGGCGGTCTGTTAAATGGCCAAAGCACCGATACCTCGCATCCGTTCAAATAATATAAACAAAAATTAAAATACTAGCTATTACCCGCGACTTTGTCTACACAAAATTTCACCACCTATTTCCCGCACTTCCAGATTTTATATTTATATAAACTAGCCAACGAAATTAATTACTAACGAGATCGGACATCCCTCCCGGTATAATCTATCTTTATGTCATATTTCATTACGATCCGTGTAGCCGTTTCGTCGTGGAAAGGTAACAGACAGACAGACACATTGGTATTTTATTATTAGTATGTTTTTTACGCATATTTTTTGGTCGTTCTTCTTATGATGAGTCTGCTTTCTGAATTAATGAATAAATGATATATTATATAACTGAATAGTCGTATAATATTATTCAAAGAGCTTTATATTAAGTTTATTTGTATAAAAAATATTTATATTTCTATTTCTATTCTTTATGGGACTAATAATTCGGAATTTGTTATTAAGTCAAATAGTGTCACATGTCGTCGTAGTTAATTAAAATCGTTTTGTTTTAAGGTAAAATGTTTCTTGAAACTAGGAGTTTGTGTTGAGGTGAGTGTGTTCACTCTATAAAATTACGATATAGGTATTCTTTACCATTCGATCTATACTATTCATAGATCTTGCGTCCCCTTACCTAAGCTCGATAGCAATCTTTTTGATTGAAATTTCGTCCTAAATATTTACGTTCCACACAGTATTAATATAGTATATATTTTTCGATATTTCGAAATATAATTATTTATTATAATGTTTTTCATATTTTATCAAATTTTTAGAGAAATTAAAAACTCGATTTTCCAAAAAATGGACCTATATTTTTTGGTCAAAATCGAGTTTCCCGGTTAAATGTAATTCTAAAACAAACTTGTTTAAAGAAAATCCGACTAGTGTAAAACGATGATATTAGTTGCCTTATGAATATGGACAAAATTACATCGAGTTATTAGAGAAATTATTCCTAGTAGCACGATTTGTATGGAATGGGTTAAGGTTATTTTTTATATAAAATATATGTATTTGGACACAAATACATATTACAGCAAATATAGCTTATAATTTAAACTAAAGATAAGCAACTCCATACTTCTACAAAAAGGGAAATAAATTAATTCACCCGAGCATTAGGGGTAAGAGTCAAAATGCTCCAATAAGCAGAAACCCTTTGCATAAAATTTTAATGATGTAAAGGCTTTACTGTAAATGAATATTAAAAGTACCAAAACAAAATTTTCCTGGAAATTTACAATCTTCAAGTTTTAAGTTACGGACCAACGCAAATTAGGAGAGTAAGAAATAATCAGATTGATTAATGAACAAACAATAAATAAACATACTATTGAATAATAAGAAAATAGATACAATATTTTGTTGATGCATAAAACATATTAACAATTTCGAATCGAATATAGAAAAATATCGTAACATTATAAACGCGAAAGTTTGAGAGTAGGTATGGATGTTTGTTACTCTTTCACGCAAATACTACTGATCGGATTTTGATGAAACTTTACAGTAATATAGCTAATAATAATATAGATAATACATCAGAATAACATATTGGCAATAATTTTGACGCGGGTGAAACCGCGGGCGGACTTCTATTTATTTATATTTCAACAATGTTAACAATGGAATGGTGGTGGAAACAAGGTTTTGAAAGAATAGTATAATTGTAAGTATCAAATTTAAATCAGATAACAGAAGAAAAGAATGACAAAATATCATTTTTCTATATAAAAATAATAGACGATAAGAAACATAAACAATTTACATAAAAAGGTGCGTCGTGCATAAGTAATGTAAACCTGAAAAACATTTCTTTGTCGCAGGTTTAGTTACAGTAAAATAATTTCACGTATTTATTTTTAATTATATAAAAAATTTAATGCATATTCATAGAAATTATTTCACTATTAGAAACGTACGTAAACGTAAAATTACGAATTAATAGATAAAAAATTCTGCTTTAAATTGAGTCGTTGCGTCTGCTATTACGCAATTACGAGGAGCCTCAATTAGTGCAATTGAGATAAATGCGAATGATTCAAACTCTATCTTGCTTTTACAATCATGGAAAACGGTGAAATTATTTATACAGCGCTGAGGTATGCTTCCCGTACAACCAGTTTCGTGTAATTGGAGTATGTACGTGAGATGACAGCGAAGTAAACTGTGGAAAAAATCGAATATGTCCCTCCACCTATATATAAATTCATAAAAAAATACTAGCTGTCCGGGCAAACGTTGTTTTGCCATATTAATACTAATATCGCTATTAAAAAATAGAGATTGGTGGTAGAAGGCTGAAAATTTAGTGTTGCATGTATTTTTAATGCCACATTATAATCAAATAAAAAAAAGTTGTACTCAAATAAAAAAATATTAGGGATGATCAACCCTTATCACGTAAGGGTATGAAAATAGATAGTATACGATTCTCAAAACTACTGAATATGCATATAAAATTTCATAAAAATCGTTCAAGCCGTTTTGGAGGAGTATGGTAACTAACATTGTTATATAAGATAAATGTCGAGCTACAAGTTCTAAGTTCGAAGCTGACATCAATAACCTTGTATATCAGTTTATATTACCGATGGAAATATTGATATCAAATCAAATTAATTCGAGTGACAGTGGTAGACTAGACCTCTATAAGGATTCAAATTATACGTCGACAGTTTGAACAGTGTCCCTGGCTACCCAATTTTTATTGAGATAGGTGAGGTATTTACGGCGTGCTCTATAAATGGTGTAATGTAGCCCTGAAATTGAAATGGTACGACCAATTCTATATGTATTAAGATGTCATTGGATTCACTGGCCGGTTGAAAAGTTGGCTTTGACAGCCGACCCTCTCACGATGATACGAAAACATTTAAGTAAATGGGCAACGTTCGGATATCCTCCTTTAAGATCCAATCTCGAAGTTTTTCCAGATAAAATGAGAGTGGAATTAAATTACCTAATCAAATTGTAACTTTTTGGGTCGTGATTAATGCATAAGTTTTGTACAATTTTCTTTATGTAATTGGAATGGCGAACAAGATGCTGACACTGAATGGTAAGTAGTACCCGTGCCCTACATATTATGTACCATGGGCATCATCGTTATCATGATGGTTAAAACACACACACACACAAATATAAGGAACTCAATGAAAATAAATAAAACGTAGTAAGATCACGTGATTTTTACTTTTTTACAGACATCACGTTAGTCACATGCACTTTCCGGAGAACTAAACATTATTATTGAATGTGAGTGAATATAAAATTGAATATAAAAATTTTATTGAATGTGAGAAACATCGTTTCTCACATTCAATAAAAATATAGCCTTCAACCGAAATATATCTTACAAAGCGAGCTGGTTGGCGGCTAAAATAAGCGAGATAGAAATACCCATGCTGAGGCTTTTTACAAAGTCTTGCTTATAAATACATACACATACCCAGGGGATTGACTATTGTCTCTTACATATTTAAAGTGTTTCGAGGTAATAGCAGCAATTTTTTTTTGCTTTATTTACTGAGTTTTGGGGTACCAAATACCATACCTACCTGAGGCGAAGACGAACGCCCCAGTTCCTAGCGGTATCTCGCAGAACTAATTTGCTAAACAAAAACCGCTGACACTCACTGGCCACTCCCAATCAAGTAGCAAAAAGAATGACGGATTTATTTGTGTGTAGTCTATGTGAATTCACAAGAACAACATTGTATGTTATATGCTATATTACCGAACATGTGTTGTGATATTAGATACACCATTGTATCAGGCATTATATTATTATCAATAATAGAATGATAGTTGAAAGTAAAGAAAAAAAAAATGTTCTATTTAAGAATTTCCTCTTTTAATAGAACATAGAAAATAAGATTTCTATATCTCAAGACGTGGGCACTTGGAAATTCGACGCGTCTGATATGGTGGAAAATTGAATTTCCAATCCAACGCCAAGCGCAAATTTAATTGAATTTCATTTGAAGTATTCTGTATCACCTGGTCATGTTCGTGCCAGGAAACTGAGAGTGTAGTTTGCAATTCAATGCATCTGGCAACGCTCCAAGGCTAACAGGGTTATTATTGTTGTAATCTAACTTTTCACATTTAGACATATATTTGTAAGAGGAAGATATGACGAAATAAGAGAAGGTTTACAATGGACTCTGTACGAGACATAAAAATTCTTTTGTATCTATTTTGAATTTCGAATGCGCTACACATTCATTTGTTTTATGAATAAAAATATCATTACAGAGATGTGAAAATACCATTATGCTGTTTTTATTTAACTCCACAATTCAACTATGAATTATACAGACACATTATAATACAAAAAATCTTGAGATTTAGTGGTGTACTATCCTTATCCCTAAAGGTCGTGAGTTCCAATTTGGCGGCCACCAAAACATTGCATAATTTGTAAATTTAATATTTCTAACAGAATCTTCAATGATTGAGTAAACTTCAATATAGATAACAATCTATATTATAGATAGAGAGAAAGTAAATTTCGTCCCATGCCACGTTAGATTCAAATTCTTCTTCTTAATTCGTACACTCTTGACAATTCTGTCAATTAACGTGAAAGTCACGACCGCGACGTTCGGTCTTGACTTTCACGTTACTATCAGTGAATTCTCTTCATTTTACGCATTGATGTTAAAGATAATCGCAGTTTGTCGCATCTGGTACAGTATTTGACTGTACTTGAACTTTGCACTATAGACTGCTGTGTTTTGATAAAGTCAGTACATCGCGTTGATGATCGACTCCGAGAATATTTGCCCTCAACTAGATTCAAATACACCACTCAAAACGTGATAATGTCTTTGTCTTACATTCTCGAAGACGGCGACAGTAATGCGTCGGATAAATCCATCTGAGATAGCAGTCGTATAATATAAGTATAATAAATGTATCATGATTGAAAAATACTTTTTGTTCTGTTAGTATAAAAAAAGATCTCTTAAATGTAATGAAATATTAATGAAACACCCTAATAATTTGCCTAAAGATATCGATTTTGAGGTTTTTGGCAAGGTCTCTGACCTATTGCTTCCACATCAGTAACCACCCGTAATTAAAATTCAAACATTATGCAAAGACCCCGCAACGGCCAACTTTACGCATCTATTTAGAATCTCCACTTGTATATGCCACAAACTTACACAGTTCCATGGTACCGACTCAAAAGGTAATGCCAAGTTAAGTAATGTCAAGCATTAATGACATTTATAGTATCTTTTCTTTTAGTTATTTTGTATACTAGGATGGTAGCGTACAAGCATACGGTCCTATGATGGTGAACGGTTACCGCAGTCTATAGACGCCGGAAACGCAGTATCACGTGCGCGTTGCCGACCTTTAAGAGATCTTAATATACCCGTTTTGAACAACTCTATACTATAGTCTCGCGAGAAAACTTCGGAAAGTAGTTCATTTCACAAGACAAAAACACAATGTAAGTATAAGCGGGAGGAAGCTCCTCTAATATCAAAAATTTTGATAACGCTCTCATATGAATTTCTGTTTAGAATAGAATAGAATAACATTTATAACATCAGAAATCACAACGCAACAATGCTCACAGCAGCTTTAAATTATTATATCATATAAGTTCTAATAAAAAAATGCAATTTGGAGATAAAATCATTACATAAAAAATATTTACTATAACTTGAAAGAAAAATAATTAACTGAACAACTATTAAAGACTGGATAACCGGCATAACTTCATCTGAGTTATATTTTCCCAGATTTGCAACAATTTTTATTGATAGAAGTATCAATAAAAAATTTTATAATTAGAAATTTAATTAAATTAAAAACAATATTTAAATTCTAACAAGTAGTTCGAGATAACCGCGTTCAACCAACCAAGTAAACAAACTCTCCAACTTTATAATCTAAATATATATAACTCAAAGATGACTGACATAGTGATCTATCAACGCACAGCCCAAACCACTGGACGGATCGGGCTAAAATTTGGCATGCAGGTAGATGTTATGACGTAGGCATCCGCTAAGAAAGTATTTTGATTAATTCTACCTTGAAGGGGATAAAATAGGGGATGAAAGTTTGTATGAAAATTTGTCAATTTTAAACCGATCGGGTTGAGACTGCATGCATAAAGCTACTACGACGTAGGCATCCTCTAAGAAAGGATTTTGATAAATTCCACCCCTAAGGGGATAAAATAGGTGATGAAAGTACTGTAAAGCCGCAAAAACTATACCTAATTAATAATAATACTTCTTAACGCGAGCGAAGCCGCGCGCAAAAGCTAGTATTAGTATATAGCGCAGTAGTGTAGTCACATATTTTATTTATAAATAAGATAATTTACATAAAATATACCGAGGTGAATATTATCTGCTGCATAAATAAATATTCCAAGAATTGCAAACAAATCATGGGGTACAGTAAACAACAATTAATTTATGTAATAAATTAATATGTACAAAAAGATAAAAACATATTACGACTTTGAGCAAGACGGAGTTATCTGAAACATAAATAAAGATATTTTGATTTGATTAATTTGAGAGAGTGCTTTTTGATTTCTGTTCAAGAAAAAAATATTGATTTTATTACATATGCGTCGAATAAATAGTAATAAAAGTCATATTGTAAAGCTGAACACCAATTAGCATAACAAGTTGCAAATTCTGATTTATAAACACGAAAATAACACAAAATTTCTTCAAGGCAAATAGTTTGAAGCGTGAATGCTTTATGGTGAGGCACTGTTTATTTTCAGTACACTATTACCTGTAGTTTATGGCTGAAAACCGATTATTCTGCATTGCCATTTTGAATTATAACCATTTTATTAGTTTCAAGACTTGGTGCAATTTATTACAGGATCACTGTTATCATTAAATTTAAGGTACATTTTGAATTTGTTATAGATATATCTATATTATACATAGATGACAAAAAATGTTATTAATATTATAAATGAAAATGTGAGTATGGATGGATGATTGTTACTCTTTCACGCAGAAACTGTTGAACGAATTTTGTTGGAAATTTAGAGTGATATAGCTTATACATAAGGCTATAAATTTGACGGGGGTGAAACCGCGGACACAGCTAGTATGTAATAAATATAAAACTATAATTTCATACATATTTTATTTACTCCTCGCCCTGCTTGTGAGACACCAAGTCTGTGTTGCCACGTATTTTGCCTTCAGTTTATATTTTGTTATTTTAGTAGATTTCTTCAGCTTAGTAATAATTTTATTAAATATACTATAATATTACTATACTATTATATTAAATATAATAACCCCTATGTTGACATGTTTAGAGACAAAAACCCGAAAATCAGTAGAAATAATAAAAAAAAATTTAAATACATAAAGAAAATATAAGCTATTAATAAATATATTTGTCTTCATTTTACATTATTATACACCGACGTAAAAATGTGTAAAAGACGCCGGATAGATATATAAGATTTAGATACCTACCCCTTAAAAGCTTTTCTCTCGTGACTTAAAACGTTTAGAGCGTTATGCACTTTCAGTGTTTGCATGCACATTATCATATTATGGTCGAGTAAGTCTTCCTTTATTTACTACAGTTATTCATTTTATTAGTATATTTTCTTAAACAAAAAAATAAGTATTCATAATAAAAATAATATAAACTAGCTCAGCCCGCGACTTCATGGTATTCGGGATATCAACTCAACATAAATTGATTTGGATTTTTTTTACGATTGCAATAAATTTTCAGTGAAGCTGACCACAATATACCACTCGATCCAATTGAATATTGTTAAGATAAACGCGTACAAACACATTGATAAACAGACAGAAATCAATTATTACTAAGAATCATTGTGTTGAATTCCGTTACGTATATGAAATTCCCCAAAAAAAAATGTTAGTTTTTCTCATATTTAACGGTGGTCCAGCAATTTAGTGGTCCATCGCCTTGCTTCGTTAACCATCGGGTTACTGGTTCCATTCCTCGCACGATACTAACATTTGTAGTCATGAGTATGATTTTCTGTACCGGTCTGAGTGTTATATATGTATTAGGTGACATGTGCAGCAAATGTGCAATTTTCCCCGTTTTAACAACATCCACTCCTAAATGTCGTAGCATGAAGTTATATTGCCTATGACACTCATAAATCACGAGGGTATCTAATGTTAAGAGAATTTTTAAAATCGGTTCAGTAAATCCCTCGGTTCAATTACCCCTCCCACACACTTTTACACACCCACAAACATTACCATTTTATAATGTTACTATTGACGTATTTACAAAATGTATCTACTTATTTATATTAGTTATCACTAGAACACTAATATAAATAAATAGATACATTTTTGGATACTAATCCATAACACAAGATCTGCTTAGTTTGAGACTAGATGGCGCTATATGACTTATCTTGAGATATTATTATTATATTCTTTTAGTCCATGCACTGACAGCAATCAGTTACATTTTCATTGTACATAATACAAATAATAAATTTATACATAACCTTGAACATGTCCTACGACGTTTACTGTGTACTATTACTAAAAAATTTATAGAAATACTGAAATGAAGACGTTAATTAAAGTCTTATTGGACAGGCTGGTTAAGCACACTGCCTTGGTGATGCCACGCCGGTGGTAGGTTCGATTCTCGCACAATAAAAACTTTTGTAAACATCCATGAATATCACTGTTTGTATTCGTCTCAATATTTTCGATGTATATTATTTAGGTATTTATAAACAAGTATTCCTGCTTTGTAACCTATGTTTTGGTTGTAGGGTGAGATTAGGCAGTGAAGTTACAAAATAAGAGGCTTGATATCTTGAGGTGGGGGGTAAAGGTGAGGATACATAAAAAATACCTATGGTACAACCTCTATGCATTGGGGGAAAGGGGATTGTTAGTAATGTGGATAATGACCCCATTACTAGCAATGCACCATATCAAGTTGACCTCCACGCGGTTTCCCCTGGAAACCATCGTGATAAATTCTTGTTGAATTTGCCACGATGTGCTAACTGACTTGACCTCATGCTCATCTTATCATCCTCTACTGGTGCCCCGTCAGCGTAAACCGATAGCGCAGGCGGGGGCACCATTACATTATCATGCATAACAAAAATCTCTATATAATTTGTAACTAGATGGCGACGTAAGAATTTTCCTGGCACATTTATATTATTAAAACAAACTAAGATTAAGAAACTGAGCTTCTTTTGCGATGTCGGATAAATGTTTTCAAATGGAAAAATCCACATGAAAAACTCCACAAGAGTTAAAGTTATTTATTTCGATCAAATGCCACCAACGCTGTCAACAAAAGAAAGCAAACTTCAGTAGAATTTTTCTACTAAAACGTTTCTCTTCTCTGGCGTATACCGGTGACAAATGTATCATGGCACATCTCTAGAAACTGCTATTGCACTTTCTGGTCTATGGTCCAAATTTCAAGCGACAGCGGACTGAGTGGTATTTCTTTTTGTAATTGAAATGGCAAATAATCTGACGGATCACGTGATTGTAAGTGGTATCCGTCGCTAATATACGTGAATAGCATGTGACGGCTGAGATACCACCCATCCGTTATAATTCCTGAGGACTAACATGTCATCTTAACTGTACTATTTAATCTTCAGAAAAAAACATCTTACAAAGCAAGCTGCTTGCAACTGCAACTGAAAACGGATACGACTTTTTAGAAAGTATAACACCTCTACAAGTTTTCAACAACAACTTTGTCTTGTTAATATATTAATTACAAATATCTATCTTAAAGTCCGTACTTATTGTATTATTAATTGAACAAAATCTTTATTTTTTCATAAAACCTTAAAACATCAAGTTTGTCTTATTGTCGTGATTTCTAAAAACTATCATGTAAAATAATATCTGGGGTGTAAGAATCAACTTAGATTTCACGAGATTTCAGTGCATAAAAACTTTGTAAGAACAGGTAAATTCCTACTGCACTTATTGAATTTACCTTGTAGGCCGTCGCCAGCATCTCATGGAAAATAAATAATTAAAAATAGAATGATTACCTCTTTAATTTTTCTATTACGTTTCAAGAATACATGTTAAAATACCGCGAAAGCTTATTACTTAAAACATTCGTAAATATATATTCGCTTCTGTGCCAAAATAGAATTCCTTCTACTGCATTTCATTTATTATCTGTTACAATGTTATCTGTGTATCGGTGAGTGTTCTAAACGAAATGTCAACTTTGAAGTAACTTTATACTTTGTATAACACCTCCATGTTACACATTCAGTGGGACAATATTCTATTACGTTATTTTTTTATATAATTTCTCACATCGTGGCTTGCGCAATACTATACTTTATACTGTAGTTCATACCAAATTCTACTATCCATCTCTTTTTTGTTTCCTTTCATTTTTTTTTATAGCATAGAGGAGATACGAGCTTACAGCTCCTTTCCAATATATATTTATTATTAGAAATGAGGCGGTAAGCTAAATCCGTAGAAACTATACTAATTGTTGACGGCCTCTGTGGTCTAGCGATTTAGCACATCGCTTTATGTCCAATGGTCGCGGGTTCTATTCCTCGCACAGTGCAAACACTTGTGTTCATGAGATTATTGTTTGTATCGGTCTAGGTGTTTTCTATGTATATTATTAGTGTATTTACATAAAATATCTAAGTTGTCTAGTACCCATACCACAAGCTCTGTTTACCGTGGGCCTAAATGGCGTTGTAATAATAGTCCAGAAATTTTATTTATTTGTAATTTGCAACTCCAGTTGTATAAAAAAATTGAAAACACTTCATTTAAATCAGTTAAAAACCATCATAAAAGACCCGAATATATAAAAAGTATATATTCAAGTGTATATAGCACCGTCTGGCACTATCAGAAACTGTTATCTAGTTCCGTACCCGACCACATTATACTCGGCTACAGTGGTGCATTTCCTGGTCACGCGATGTTTTTCTTACCCCGGGACCGCTATTATTCAGTTTCTTATTAAAGAACTAACAGCGTCATTGTGGTAACATTTTGTTACCTTTCTTTTAATAATGTGAGTAACTGGATGACAAACAGACTGACCATTTGATGGTAAGTTGCTATTATCGATGCTAAAATGGCTGGCAACGGCGGAATTACTTATAAGGTGAAATAAATAATTAACTCACCAATTTAGTAGTATATTTGATACAACTATAGAACTAAACAAAACATATAAAGTCAATAATTGTATACAAAAAACATAGAAAAGAAATACATACAAGAGGTCTGTCGTTAATACGGTACAAAAATAATATTAAAGAAAATACAAATTTTTGGTTAATGTTTTAGTTTCACGAGTATATTAGAATGGTTATCCGTAATGGTGAGTTATCCCATCGTGATGAATTTGCAACGACTGTTTCCAGAATCGACGGAGTGAAACATAAAAGTGATATCACGGGTGTTACATGATAACGTGATGTCGTACTCGTAGTTCTGTTCATGTATATAGACGACTTTTACTGCTAACCATCATTTACCATTCAGCTTGTTTTGTCATAAAATTTCTAAAATTAAAACGCCGGTTGCAACTTTCCATCACAAGGGCGGACCGGTCTGTGTACTAATGATATAAAAAAATCAATACAAAATATTATTGGACACATTGATTGTGGAATAAAATATAATCCATCATATTTAAAATTCGTATTGTTGTTGGTAAGTAACAGTTATGTCTCACGTATAAATGTGATAAAATCAATAGTAAATTATATTCACTGCTATATGTCCACTGAATATCTCCATCAAATATGTCATTAGAATCAATATTTTTATCTATCTGCGACTTTCAACAAAATGAAGAATGTAAGGAACTTATTTTATCGAATTAGGTATTATTTTGCTAAACTCCATCAGAACTGAATATTTTTTTATAATTTTGTTTAAATGCGTGTGTGAGATCACAAATATATCAGTGCGGAAACCTGACCAACACTACTGCAAGCATTACGACCTTCTCTATTGGTGATAAAAATTCGACCTTTATTGAGTGTCTACCCATATTGCGACACGTGTTTCGCTTCTGAACGAGGTATCATCAGGCATTAAACAGAGCTCAATAAAATTCCATGCTAATAAATTTGTGGAGAACTGAGAGAGCCTAGTCAGGCACGCAGCCGCCGCCGCACTAACACATACTTATAGTTAGCCTCTCAAAATATCAACCACACATAACATAGTCTTAAAACAGAGCTCGAATATAGAGAAGCCTAGTGTTGAGTCGCAGTTTGGTCGCCGAACAAATGTTTATTTGAATACATTTTGCAGTCGGAATCATGAAACAAACTTTATCCTAACTCTGAATTTCAGTGCAGTTTCTATTTCATTTAGTCAGTTAAATTGCTTTAGTTTAAAAGCAACCAACACCACGCTGAGAAAGTTTAATAGCTGGTTTCAGTATCATCTAATTATTTTCTTTTTTTATTTTTATTATAGCGGTGTTGAATAGAATGGAAAATGGAAACCTTATCGTACAGCTATATCCATCTGTCCGTCATAGCATTATACTCGTACTTATGAAACTCATCATGCTATGTATTTCAAATAATTTTAGCCGTGGTATTAAAAAAATTACTCCGATCATAAAGAAAAAAATCTAATTAATAATAATAATAATAATATAATAACCTCAGGACAATTCACACAGCGCCATCTAGATCCAAGTTAAGCAGACAAATTGGCAGGTAACAGCTGACGTCAGATATAATGAAAATTATTAGTACTTTAATGAAAATTAATGTAAAAATATAGGTGTATTGTAAATCTAAAGAAGCATTCTGTAAATAAGAAAATATTTTATTTTCTCCACAAAAATATACACACAATATAAAGTGCAACAGAGCTTTTGAGGCATGTAAAATTCCATGCTAAAATGCAAATTTGTGGAGAACTGAGAGAGCCTGTAGGTATCCGAAACCTGTGTCACGGGTCACCAAGCCCCTCCCCCCAACTAGATTTTGCGTGCTAAAATATTTTAATTATACTTTGAAACTTACCGTTAGTTCTCTGAGGGTCGATCTGAGCGTGCAGTATGGAGAAACCCGGTGCTATGATAGCAGGTAAGGTGCGTGAACGCAGCAAGGGGGGCGGCATCCGCCTCCCTCCGCCCCCGAGGGCCTCCGCCGCCGCCGCTGCAGCCGCCGCCGCACTACAACACATACTTATAGTTAGCCTCTCAAAATATCAACCACACATAACATAGTCTTATTCATATTATAAGTGCGAAAGTTTGTAAGTATGGATATTTGTTACTCTTTTACGGAAAAACTGAACCTGAACGATTATGATGATTATGATGAAACTTTACAGTTATATAGCATTAGAATAACAAATAGGCTATATTTTTTATTGAAATTATGTACTGAAGTATAACGCAGGTGAAACCGCGGGAAGAGCTTGTATTACATTTATACTAATTGTGATACTTATAAGTTATTACAATTATACTGAGCACTTACGTTTACTTTTCTTCTATATCATATCTATATTATAATTGCGGAAGTAACTCTGTCTAACTGTCTGTTGCAATTTCACGCTAAAACTACTGAATCGATTTAAATGAAATTTGGTACACAGATCGTCTAGATTCTAAGAAAGGACATAGGCTACTTTTTAATACGTAAAAAGGGTTATAGGGGGTTGAAGCGGAGATGAAGGGTTGTATGAAAGTATCAAACTTATTAATTGTAAGTAAGTATTCGAACTTATTTTTTTATCTATTATAAAGTAATATGACATTCAAAGTTTGTAAAAATGTAACCTTAAGAGAGTAAAATAAAATAAGGTATGAAAGTTTGTATGTAAATTCGTCATTTATGAAGCTAGAAAGATGAAACTTATTTCTTTATATGGTCAAGCTACAGTTAGTATGTATATATTTATTTGTTAATATATCGAGTGAAGTTTTAGTTTTTTTTCTTTATTAATATGTGCATTGGTGTGTACTATTATTATTTTTGTTCTTACCTTGTAAGTCTATCGTGTGACGTATTTGTAAGTATTCGCTGTATAAACTCCATTTTTTTAACATTTTTATATTCGATAAATTCAAAGATCCATGCTACATCATCACATAAATAAACGGTGTAATAAAAATGAAAAATACTTTTCATTTATCTAATCTTTTTTTATGTTAGTTTTACACAAGTGAGTAACTTACGTAATAACTTATATACGTAACGATAAAACAAATGTAAACACTATACTAAATCGTAATTTATTGAACTGAATTGGGCGGTAGATACAAAAAACTTGACGTTCATAAGCGTCTATAATGACCTACATGAATAAATGGTTTTTTGATTTGATTTGATTTATCGTAAGTTAATTAAGTAAGTCATAATCTCGTACTTACGGTAGTAAAACTTACACGTGTTTAAAAATGAGGTATAATTCCATATTTTAATATGAAGTTTATTATATTCCCATATACATAGATATAGTTGTGACACTAAAACAATCCAGTACCTTTATATTCGTGGTTACGTGAAGCACACCCAGTGGAGATATAAAAACGCAAACATATTATAGAAAAGACTCCCGTGCAGAGTTTATGTAATCACTGGTTTTTATGATACCTCGACATTTACTGCAAGCGGCAAAAACGTCAGCGAAACCAGACATCTTACGGATAATACGCTCACGCTATACTAATACTGTCTTTTTAAATTTTACGATCTCGGAGGTCTAGCTGTTTAGGACACCGTCTCAAATCCAATGATGGCATGTTCGATTCCTCCCTCGATACAAACATTTGTGAGTGTTTTCTATGTATATTATATACGTAATTAAAAAAAAAATCTCTGTATGTATTTATATTGTTTGTCTAGTACCTATAAACAAGCTCTTTTAGCTTGGGACTAAATGGCGCTGTGTGAGTCATTATCCTGAGTCCTGAGTTATTATATTCTAATATTAAAATACTAAAGTGAGTCTGTCTGTGAATTATAAGTATAATACATTTTTTTTTATAGCACAAGGGACAAACGAGCATGCGTCTAACCTGATGGTAAGTGATTACCGCCGTTCATGAGCACTCACCCGCAACACTACGGGAATTGCAAGTACGTGTCGGCCTTTTAAAAAGGAATAAACTCTGTTCTTGTAGGTTTCAATATCGTAATAAAAAATAAGAAAATTTCCAATTTAGTCCTAAACTATGCAGAACTTGTGCTTCCTTCTCTGTTCTGTATTTTGTACTACGGGTAGTAAACTGATAGAAATGCTGACGTACATTTTGTTTGTAATACATAATATACAGGAAAAATACCCGGACTAACACAAATATTTGAACCGCGCGACCATCTAAAATATGTCGCTGTACTAAACAGCATATGGGCTGGAAGAGGACAATAATACCGGTCACTATCATGCAGACGAAAGGCGCTAGCAGACGCTAGTACTTATGTTACTAGTGAAGTTTTAAATAAGTAGGTACATCAAATTACACCACGTAATATAACATGGATAGATAAAAAAGGTAAAAATAATTCTAACAAGATTTGTAAATTCTGTTTAATATTTAATAAATACGGTATAATAATTTAGCTGATAACTTGATACATATAATTACACATACATGTAATACTTGAAACAAAATATTATCTTATATTATATGCTAAAAAGTTGTACTAAGATTATTTAAATAACTTCCTTAAACATCTGTCGAAATGGCTGGATTGGATTGTGTGATATTACTCAAATTAATTTTTATGTCATTATCATCGCTCAATGATTTAGTAGTATCACCTTTACTTATTGTAACATTATTACTTGTAATAACTTCGTTTTTAATGGTATTTTTTATATTCACATTAACTTTATCAAGTTCCGTGTTATCAGTATTGGCAGTTCTTAAAATTGTAATGTTGCCATTTTCGATGTCATGTAAATTATTTTCTTCTTTATTTATGTTAATATTGTTACAATCATTTAAATAATCACGACCTGCAATTTAAAAGTCTACCAATAGACATCATCCAATAACCGACCTTCTACTCCTTTAACCTCGTTAAGTAAGGCTGAATATTCATGAAGGGTGTTTGTTTGAAATGCATAACCCGTCAATGCTTGTTATGCATAATGCGTACATTTTTTATCTCGAAGTTAAATATATATCTATAAATTCTTTATTATATGTATCACTTACAGTTTTATTAAATACGATAATTTAACATTATTTATATTATTAACCGGGTCTTAACACGAACTAATTTTATGGCAAATAGAGGTATTTACCTTTCTCGACGTTTCGTTGAACAATCTAGTGACGGCATATGAAAAAACTGCTGTCACCTATCTACATTGGCATCGCTGTTACTCCAGTCAGATCGTGACCACGGCTAGTGCAACCTAGTCGAAACGTCGAGAGAGGTAAATACCTTTATTTGCCATAAAATTAGTTCATGTTAAGACCCGGTTAATAATATAAATAATGTATATAAACACGAAAGTTTAAAAATAACGACAATTTAACGCCATGTTACCAAGTAATTAGTAATACATCTAACTTTAATATAATTATAAGACTCTTTTTAAATAAGTTTTATATATAATGTAATAGCTTAATCATTAAAATCAATCAAATACCTTATGAAACTATAGTATTCTTAGTTTGTGGTATTATATGTAAGTACGAGTATATTTATACTATTAAATTTCAAACACGAAGTATTATTTTCTGAATTATTATTCTTACCGTGAAATAAATTATCGAGTCCAGGTATATTGATACTGCCATCACCAATGCCTAATTCCAAATCAGCCTTTCCAACATTAGATATTCCTGTAGCGTTTAAATCCAATTTGCCTTTGCCTAAAAAATACGAAATATTCAACAAAGTTTGACTTCACTGTATATTGTCATAAATAATAATTTTAAGTATGTTTTCCTGGGAATGATAACCCAATATTCTGCGCTTGTCGTATTATGTCAGGATTATCTATTGGATTTCTATGAATACTGAAGTAATGTTTCTCATAATTTGTATTCTATATACATATAAATGTATACAGTGTACGGAATAATACATTCTTGTAGAAATATTGTAGAAATCCGCGTCTGAACAAATTGTTTACTACTAGTAAATATTTAAGTTGTAAAGTTTCAAAAATTATTAGTCTATTAGACTCAGATATACTCGTAAGGTAATGACATATTGTAATCGATTGTAGCTTTTAGTTTATTTGCATTTAAAACATATATTACGACATACTAAATAATATTACCAGTATCTCCAAAATTGATCAATATATCAGTTTCACCCACAGCACTAATTCCTTTGGCTTTTAATTTTATATCAGCATTAAGTGGCAATGGTTTACATTTTACTACCTCTATAATACTATTATCGACTTTTTCTGCCTTTTTCTTCCTCTTGTCTTTTACTTCTTTTAATTTTGTTTCTAACTAAAACGAAATGTTATATTATATGTAAGCATGTTAATAAATTAAAATGATATTAAATATTAGTAGTACGTCAAAATAATCCAAACATAATTTAAAAAGTATATTTTTTAAATTTAATAATTTATGACTCTCTTCATCTCATACTGTTCTTCTTATATATTATATTTCTTCTCCTTCCTTTCTCTCTTTACTGTCCTAGAGTAAACGTATCGGTATATTCGGTAATTTCGATCATGATGCACTCATTTCTCATTTATGGCTAATAATTATATTAAAGTCAAGATAAAAATGATACTAATGACATTACCATTTCTAACAAAATATCCTTTTGTTCCATAAATGCTTTATCTACCAATTCATTTCTTCGTTTCGGATCTACTTTCGTTTTTATACTGGACGAATTTGACACAGCATTTACAAGTATGTGCTGCACAATTGAACATGAAATCTAAAAAATGTAACATATAATTGTAGGTTTATTTGAATTAGACTACCAATAAAACTAGTTAATTAACGTATATGTATCTCCAGCCACAGACCAAAGTTATGATGAATAAATTCATAAGAGCCATTTTACATTTTACTGTTATCACTAAATCCCAAACGGATAAGGTCGGTAACACGTCGGAAATTTTACGAGCAGTTTCAGAAATCGAAGTTTATAAATAAATACATTATAACAATATTTTATTGCACCAATGCAATCTTCCAGACGTACACTGGAATGTATTTCATCGAGAACAGAATTGGAAAAACGACAACCACTTTGTTTTTAGAAATAAACATGAAATTTGCTTTATAGATGATTAAATAAATGTTCTATTGCAAAACTTAGAAATAAGCTACAATTAACGCTTTCAAGTCAGTCATTTTTCCACATACGACTTTTCGGTCTCTTGTACACGTCAAATTTTTTAACACTATTCTTACCTAGTCTATGCAATTCATCTAGCTACTTCCTCTACAGGGCAACGCAATGGCGTTCGTAGGTACATCGTGTGGCTTTTAAGTGGGTAAGAATCCCCTTGTCACCTCTGGCTGGGAGGTCATTAGAAGATTTTTCCACACGATAAAAAAGCTATTTTAGTTGAGCATAACTGGCAAAAATCTCAATTGATATATTTTTTTTTAATCAGTCAGTGCAGTCTGGTAGAAACGTCGAGAAAGGTAAATTTATTAACCACAAAATTATTCCTTCTCTTAACTTTTGTATTATAATTTTTCTTTGTTGAAATAAACATTTTAGAACTTGCTATTAATAGAACAATTATGGAAATTAATAGGCGTAGGTGTCTATTCTGAATAATTCCATTAAATAAAATTAGGCGTTAACAAATAATTGTGATTTGAAAGGGCGAGTGAAAGTACTTAAAACTTTTCAACCTAAACTGAGGTTGTAACCCAATTAAATTAAACTAGAAGAGTATTTTCGTTGCTATGCAATTTTATTTTATAGAACAAATTTATTTTAATGGCCGAATTAGCTGAATCAGTTCATTAAGTTTGTATATGTATGTCTGTATAACGCAACATACATAATATAACTAATGCACGTAATATATCATATAGATATATGTACATATGAACATCTATGTATGTATAATATAAAAACGATATCGAAGGATAAAACGATACTTTCTATAATTTTGTCTTTCAGGGCTCGTTATAAAACCCGTACGCCATTTTATTACAAATTCTAAATGTACCTACATTATCAGATACTATCTGTTACCGGCGTCATTGACTGCATTGTCTATTTTTTAAATAAATTATAGCCTTTATAGGTTATATTCATTTCAATTTTATTAAAATCAGTTCAACAGTTTCGTCGTGAAACTGTAACAAACAAACAGAAAGATAGACGGATATACTTTAGTATGAATATTTATAGATATGGGTATAGTGAAACAAAACGAAACCATTTGTTATAAACTTAAAGCTATTTGGAATATCTAATTTTCTAAACTAAATAATTAATAAATAAAATAACAAAAACGATAATAATGTCTTGCTTTAAAAATGTAAAATATTACAATCGTTGTAAAGTTTCTATCAAAGTCTGAAGCATCAACTTCAAAATGACGAAAACGTGATTAGGCGCGTAAAAGCCACCAACGTTTTGTTCAATTCGAATTTCGCAAGACTGCTCGTAAAATTGAGAGTCAATAAAGAATAAATCGAAGTTTCGAAACAGCCTCCTATAGCCTCCATTTGATTTTCAATATCAATCTACCTAGGCATTGTATAGTAGCCAGAAACACCGGCCGCACAATCAGTAAGCGAATTTAGATGTTATTTAACTTTTTAAAACTTTTTTCTTTGCATCTCTTAATGCCCATAGACAATTTTCTACAATATTCGGCAAAGGAATTACAATGTCGACAAACTTTTTATTGCTATGTTTGAAAAGTTAGCTTTGTTTCTATTTTTCGGGTAATAAAAGAATATTGATTGTATTTGTGAAGTTTTATAAGCTTTTATTATAAGTCGAGCTTTCTATCACCCTCATAGTCATTATAATTATTAGCAAACCGAAGATTGTATGAACAATAATAACAATTTCTAGTATTATATTGTCACTATTAAAATGTAGTTAACAAAAATATTTATAATTATTCTTTATGCGAGGAATCGAGCCCGCGACTACAGTACCTAAGTAAGTCGGTGTGCTAAACAGCTGACTACCGAGGTCGACATTAATATTTTAATGATAATTAGCAAAAACTATATTTAGGTTATGATACTCTACGCATTTGCTCTGCTGGTATGCACGACAACGTTGGCGACGTGTCGTGGTGTCCTCAAGGGAGTCAATCAAACGCCAACCATCACCAATTCTCTAGTTAATCTCGGCAAAATGGATATTTCTTTTCATTTCAATGCAAAAGGTAAACTGAATAAACCAATTATAAAAATCAATTTATACCTAACTAACGTATCAACAACTATAGAGATGGATGGAAAATCGCGGAAATAAGCAAGACCTCCATCGATAAGAGCGCGGCTCTTAAATTTTAAATGAATGAATATCAGAAGACCTACCTAACTTGCGTAAACATTTAATAAACTTATTAAATATGATCTATATAAATACCACCATGTCTTAGTGGTAAATTCCTTGTTTGTTAGATTCTAATAATTATATTCTTGTAGCAACAGTAAATATACAAAATATGCTTGTGAACCTAAATTAAAAGTCACAATAGGTAGTTTTTGCCATAATGGTAATTTTCGCATGGTCTGTTTCAAAGTTCTTTAAATCGACAAAAGTTTCTAGTTACCAATATAACTATAAGTTACAATTACCTTATTAGTCTACGAGTATAGTAAGCCATCATTCTTATCATCAATCGATCTTTATTAATCATTATTTTTTGCATGAATATATATGTATATGTAATATGTTAATAATTAAAGTTTTATTTTACTATTTTCAAATTCTCAATTTTCAGATGCACCGTTGACAATGGATTCTTGGCAACGTCCACCTAGTACTTTTTCATATTCGAAACCGGCATTTTCTTCTAAAATTGAAGAACCATGTCCATGTTCTGGTGCAAAAAACTTTAAAGATTCAATATTAGGAAATCCATCAGATATTATTAACAAAATTCTTACAAACAATGATCTATTCTCATTTAACAAAGAACCGGCTTCGTCTGCTGTATGTTGTGATTCTCATGAGCATATACAAGAAGATTTTGTAACGTTTGATTTTGGTCCTAAGCAAATGCCTATAAATTCTCAAGGAGCGAAGCCGTTATCATTTTCATCGTTTTTATTCAAAGATGTTGTACCCAAAAAATCAGTTTTACCGACTTTTCCTATAAAACAAAAAGCAATGGAAATATTTCTGTTTCCAAAGAAAAAATATACGCCTTTTAATTTTGATAAAACGTTAGCAAAAACAGATTTTGGAAAAAAAGATAAGAACTTAAATTTTATACAAATAGTTGGTGATAAAGATTTGAAAAACGATGAAAACAACTGGAATTTACGACCTACATCTTCATCGTCGACTGCAAGAAATGATGTAACAGCTGATGATAATGATATTATAAAAATAAAAGACAAAGAGGACGCTACAAAAATTAAAATTGATACAACTGTCAATAAGCCAAATTTTATATCGTAAGCAAATTTATATATGCTGTTTAACCCAGTTTTACTATAAATATACAAATAAATGGTTCTGCATAAGTAAACTATAGTTAATGACCAGTATATTATAATATGTCGTTATATTACGAATATGACCTGGTATGGTGACATACTCCAATCCTACATAATCTTGTATGGAATCCAAATATTACAATAGAAAACATAAGAGTCTAACTAATATTATGAAGAAACGGAAGACCAATAAACCAAGTGCGTGACACGAATAACAAACGCTCTCATTTTCATAACCTGTAATTTGTAGTATTTGTACCACGGGAAATTATGTACAGGTAATATACATAATGAAAACCTAGATGAAAGATTTCGCCAGGTCCACAGAGCACATAGATTAAATTATCTTAACGGAATAATGTATATTTTATGTAAATGATAGCGCATTTAAAACATCCCTTTGGATTAGTGTAATACAAATTCATGCCATTTGTATAGAGAAAGTTTGTAGCAATTCATTATTATATCAAGAGACGTATCCCCGGCGATCTCCGAGGTAACTTTAGTTTTAATTGTTCATCATTCTAAATATTCCATACCTTTATATATTTATCAACAATAAGTTCAATTGAAATTTAGTATTTAGGTCCTAAAAATCAGGCTGACAACAAAGTATAAAATTCTCATGACTATAATAAAAGTCAGAGACATTATCAAATGTTGACAATGATGATATTTTGCTGATCATATTTTAGTAATTCATCATTGTAAGCATTGAGTTCAAATACATCCATTCCAACAAGGGCATAATCCTTATTGCAAAAAGATTAATCAAAATCTGTTTTGATGGTAAATCTGATGTCAATAAAATCAATAAACTACAACATCTAGAACATCGACTACATCCTTCTATAATAAATATAAACATTACTCAGTAAGAATGAGTAGAGAAAAAATGAGTGTTTACAAAGTTAATCTTTAATATGTATTATGAAAATTTAAACAAGATAATTCTTTTTGTGAGTTTAGACAAAGAACTCATCATCTTATTCACATAAAATAATTCAACCAAAAGCCGCTATAAACAATACTCCAGATACATATAGTGGAAAGCATAACGACAATAGAGTCTCTGTCTATACCAAATTAAAAAAAAAATAGTTTAGTAAAATAACGCAAGTATTACTTACTGTTTCTCTTTTCTCTGCTGTCTCTTCTTCTTGAAAGCCCTTTTCACCCTCAAAAGGAGAAATGCGGCTCTATCTATAGTTAATACAGACGGCCGCTTGGCGGCGCTGGGCTCGTCCATGCCCCCCTCTTCCTCGTCAGGTACTTCATCGCACAACTTCAGGCCGAGCCATCGTTGTTTTGATGTAGTCCGCGTCTTGCCTTCGACAAGAGCGCACGTGCCCAAAGATACGCTCACACCCGCAACATTTCCGAATTTTGAAATCCAACGTAGAGGTTGAATTATTAAATTGAATATACACACTAGAACACTTTATCACTGTACAAATTAATGCTTCAATATTTTTTTTCACTATTCACGTTTCACTTGCCGTAAAAGATTCTGTAACAAAAAAAATGTACATTACACTTTTATCAAAATATCTTCATATGAATACGATCATGTATAGAAGATAATATATGTATATCATTTAGTTTAAGGGCTATTTTTAACCAGTGGTAGACTTTGTGTTCGTCTACGTAAGTGCCTCTGTCTCTCATGTTTAGGGGGTAAGATTTGGCGGAGAAATAACAAGGTAGTGTAAGCATAGGTAATATAACATCTTAGTCGTCCAGAATGGTAACGCACTGACGCACACGATGATTACTCCTTAGTACAGGCCCTAAGTTTATTTACCATTCTAGTTACATAAAACAAATAGAAATTCCATTGTTCTAAATTATCTATTATTAGAGAATTACGGTTTTTGGTGACGCATCAAGATTAAATTATTATGTATGTAGGCGATTGTAGGCGTCTTTCAGGTGGGTCAACTTCAACTGATATAACATTAGTATATTTATGTGTATCAGCATTTCCTTGTACCTTCTAATCTATTCATTACATTTTAAGTTATGTTTCATAATGAATTATATTTACTATTCGCCAAAAATATTACTTTTATGTTATCACGTTCTTTTGCGGGTCTTATTATTTTTGGCGCAACGTGTTGCCCAAACGGCTTGATGGATTTTAATAAGTAGGATGGCTTTACATTGATATCAAATGTGGACATGCTGTATAAACTAATGAGTTGGTCTCAACTTGCAATTGTGTTACGGTCATTCTTATTACTGTTATTCTTCAAAACATTATGAAAATATTATTTAATTTGTAAAATATATGAGATTAGAAGATATTCTTCTATAACATAAATTATAATTTGATAAATTTAAGTTTGATTATAAAATATGATATAGAATGTAATGTATTTAAATACACAATTAAAAGGGTTAAGTGACTAAATAAGGTTAAATCAGTCGTAGTGATCAGATAAAATATGGGAGTTGAGTAAATAAAAGTTAGGTATGACAAAAATATGTCTATTTTTACAAAAAAATATACTTTTTTGCACACATAAAAATTTCTCTTTTACCCTACTTCTTTTATTGTACGCAGAAATAATAAAATCTTATTTATATGTCACACTCCTGGAACTAACTTCAGGTTCTGAGCAGGTTGTTATATAACATGTGTGCTGTCACGAATTTCAGTATTTTCCGGAATTACTATGGTAACATCACAACCGAAGGCATTCGGATATTTTATTACAGCCTAATATAGGAATTGAATTTAGAACATTAGTAGGGGAATTAATCTACGAATATCTTGATACAAAAAGATAAAAGCGAGTAAAGTAGATACATTTAATTAGAACTAAAAACGCGACCTTTTACGGCAATCTACACGATATTCTACGGTACAATTCACACAACGCCATCTAGTCCTAAGCTAACCAGAGCTTGTGTTATGGGTACCAGATAACTTAAATAAATACATAGTTATTTTTTATTATAATATCACAATATACTTAGAAAACCCCCAGTTTCTTATCCTATAAACATAATATCTTTATATATATATATATATTTGTAAATGAGAATAACGAATAAACGGTCCATCAATGTTAAGTGGTAACCATCATCTACATATAATACATGAACTGCAGACATCACGTTATCATGTGACGTTCGTGATACCACTCAAGCATTGCCATTCCAGAGAATAATGTCATGCTTCTTATCCTACGATTTCAATGCCTTATTTCAATTCCCTTAAACCGAAATGAAGGGAGTGTGACGACAAAAGAAAACTGTGGAAAACAGATGCTGCAGAATACAAGGAGAAGAGACGTTAGGGGCAACTTCTTTCCTAGTTTTAAGGTAGTGGAGCACTGTCAGTATTATCAAGCTTTAAAAACATATAATAATTTCCATGTGGATTTATACGACGAGGCATTACAGTCATCAACATTACATAATATAAAATAAAGTCGCTGTCGCTGCCTGTCCGTCCCTATGTACGCTTAAATCTTTACAACTACGCAACGGATTTTGAAGCGGTTTTTTTCAATAGATAGAGTGATTCAAGAGGAAGGTTTATATATATAATACATGTACACCCGTGCGAACCCGGAGCGAGTTGTAGCTAATTAAAAAAACTAATATTATTATTATTGAACAGAAATTATTATATAATAGTTTAGAGTTTTAGACTAATGTTTGTTATGAATTTATATTTATGTTCAAACAGAATTGTTTTATTATGAATAAATTACTAGGACTACGACGAGAGGTGAGAGGTGACTGCAATAATTTTGTACAAAGTTTACCTCTGTAAAACGCAAAAAAGTTAAACATAGTGGAAAAGAACTTTTCAATTTAGGACTTGTCCCGCTTGAATAAGTATATTGTGGTATCAGTACATAATTCGGCACGTATGTTCAAGACGTATACTTAATCTGTGATAAATTGCCGCCTAGATTTATATGACGTGAAAAATACTATATAATTCATAGTTACCGACAACGTGAAATCCAAATTTCTTTGTGAATCATGGATATACAAAAGTGTATATGTTATAGACCTATTTATCTTAATAAGATACATATATATTAATATGTTGTAATCGGCCATATTGAAGAGCACAATTTTTAACAGTTAAGATCCTAAGAAGTTAGTATTATTTTTGTATGTGACCTAGCAACTAGTTTTAATCTAGTACAAGTTTAAGTTTAACTGAAACCAGTGATATTATTCAAAGAATTTCTACTTTTCTTTAGAAGAGTTAATTTCAAAAAGTTCCCCGAGAAGAAAAGAGAAAATAAAAATAAATCCCTTTTAATAAAAATTGATTTCACGTCTTCAATTTAATATGAAAAGTTCAATTTTGATACCTGATTTCCCTTTTACTTTCTCTCTGTTTTATGCAATATTTAGTATAAAATGCAATCAGGTTCATATGTCCGCCCTACATGTTCATAATTTGTGAGTTGAATTTGAGTTGAAAGAACTAAATAAATACTCCAATATTTTTTAACATGTATAAATAATGGCAATATATGGGAGGATGAAGACTGTTATTATTGTGAATTTTTAACCCCATTGCTGGTACTGAACCCCAGGCGTTCGAATCCGGAAATCATTGTCATAAATTCCTGGTGATTTGGACACGATTCACTACTTGATCTGATCTCATGCTCATCTTATCATCATCCACTGGTACCCCGCCAGCGTAAACAATTAACGCACGCGGGTGCGCCAGTCCATTCTTATCCATTAGAAATAAAATAAGAATGTAGAAATGGCGACGCTAAAACTAACAGACTTTTTCAACCAGTTTCCCAAGAGCGTAGCGTATCTGTATCCATGAAGATATAAAGTTAAATACCCACTCTGAAATACTCTCATGTCATAAATATTTCATTTGTTAGATTGTGTTGATCCAGTTCAGCTTTCATGTACTTACAGCGCAGACACAGTATATCTTGAAATTGGAAGTATTATGTAGTAATGTAATTATTTATGTACTCGTATACCTGTATTTTTTTATTGATGAATATTAAAACCTAGACCCGCCTGCGCTGAGAGTATACTCTGGCGGTACATCAATAAAGGATGAAGTTAGGTCAGTCAACACCTCGTGGTGAATTCACTATGAACAAACCATTATTTTTTCCAAGGCGAAATTATTGCACCTACATTAATGTAACTATTCTGAATTTAAGTATTATTTGGTACTCGTTTCTCTTAGTGCTTTCACGGATACGCCTGTCTTAAAAATAAATATTAAAAAAAACAAATGAAAATTCCTACTACTTTAAAGTAATACTTATACGAACCCTTCTGTAGAATACGGATTATTCTTATGTCATTTTCTTGTATAACCTATCCTGTTTCACAAAATATCATGACATCGGATCTATTCTTAAAATGTTCATAGAAATATGAACATTTGGAAACATATTGAACATTAGGTGTTGACTGACCTGACTTCATCCGTTATTGATGTACCGACAGCCAGTATACGCTGCGCAGGCGGGTCCAGGTTTTAATATTCATCCATAAAAAATATTAAATGTTCATAGTTTCAGCCAGTGCGCTGTTATTTTGAATACATCGTCGATCCCCTATCCAAAGGTGATTGTTAGTAATGTGGACTGATGGCCCATTGCTAGCGGTGCATCATGTCAAGTTAACTTCCAATTGGTTTCCCCTGAAATCATCATGATAAATTTCTGACAAATTTTGCATGATGGACATTCATTTTATCGTCCGCCACTGGTGCCTCGCCAGCGTAAACTGTTATCGCAGCCAGCTGCACCATTCCATAAAAAGATTCTACACTTCTTTAAAAAAATACATAGTCGATGGTAGGCTTAATATATAAGTGTATATAGTATATACAGCTATCACAAATGTGAAATGGAGTTCGTGTTAATAGGCAATTAACTGTTGTAGGCTTTTGTGTTGCCTATCACTCGCAAATTGATAACAACGTACAAAAGAATTTAGAGCCATTGTATGGTATATCGAAATTTAGCAGCTATTGTTTTACCAGAGATTCCATGTAAAATTCATATTTAAAATCATAATAATATACCTTCATGACTCTCATTCCTGATGGGGTAGTCAGAGTTCCGCTGTTAATATCAACTTTCGGTGTTATAGTGACTGCTGCACTTGACATGCCATCATTTCGGTAAGAAGGCAGGTGGCGAACCCACCTTCATCTCTCGAATTAACTTTTTTTATAATACCATGGTGGCATACAAGCATACGGCCTATCTGATGGTAAATGGTTACCATAGCCTATTGACGCCTGGGAACCAGGAGTGGAGAAAACCTCGGCAGGTAATTTATGCCACAATCTAAGTGTACGCGGAAGTAAGCTCCTATGACTAACTGCTTTCTTGCGGTGTTACCATGACCGGAGAGTTACACACAATATAAATTTACACATAAGTCTACCTCGACACTACTTATAATGGTATCATTATTACACTATTTTCTAATTATGTTAGTTACACAGTTTAGGAGAATTAAAACAGCGGAATAGGAGATCCCGCAGTTAAGATATACAGACCTCTTGAGCCCATTCTGTTTGTGGCATAAACAAAAGAAAACCGGTTTAGTTCACGTCGGCTCCATTGAAACCGGAACTTAGGCGTGCGGACGTGACGGGAACGTCAAACAATAACTGATATCAATCTCTTTGGACAAGTCACTTTGTGAATGAAAAATTGAACAACTCTCTGTGAATGGCATGTAGAATTAATGTGGTATTAATACCCTTAATTTGATCTAATATTTTTACAAGATTGCAAGTTGTCATATACATTCATTTTAATTATTTTTTTCTCCACAGGCATAAACCATGGTCTTATTATGTCATATACATTATATACAAATATATTATATATTATTAGCCGAGGTTGCAAGTTCATTCACGTCGTTTTACATTATACAATGTGTAAAGAAGACAATTATTTAAAAATTTTAATAACAATAATAAGGATAAGGCACATAGAACTATCTACAGTACTAATCTAAGGAAGATATCAGAAGTTGTTTTATGGGTACTAAACGACTGATACAAATATATAGATACAATATTTTTGGTACATACTATTAGAAACCTGTTCGCCTACTTCTCGTATGCCCTTTTTGTCCGAGTCACTGTTCATAGTAATTGATAACAATACTATCCAATATATATAAAACACCGATACAAACAATCACACTCACTCATAGTACAATCCTTTTTATCATGCAAAGAATCGAACCCGCGAACTAATGCATATCACCAAGTTCATCTATTTATGTTCATACATATTGCTATTCAGGATGGAGTCGATTTCAACAAATTAGACAAAAAAACATCATAATACATAATATATTTTTGTGAAGACAACAACGTTAACGTCCTGTTGTATAACGTAACACTTGTAGAATTTAACCCAACTATAGAAATACGTATAACATTCTAAAACAAGAGCCGCTTCTTCTATGATGATGGCCTAACTCGTCAACTATTCTTGGTGTTTCTTTTTCTTGCACCAATTTAACGTTCCATATTCTCCCAATTAACTGTTATAGTAGATTCTCAAGTTGAGTATTATTGCAATGAGGATTAGTGACCTCAATTAAGTTTTCAATTAAGTTTCCGAGGCTTGAACTGAAATGTCACAAAACTAGCTAACCCATGAAACTACTTCTGCATCAAACTTGCTTTATTATATATCTATATAAATTTTAGTCTATATGTGATGTATAAGCGATATTGCAGTAAAGTTTTATCAAAATCCATCCAGTAGTTTTTGCGTGAAAGAGTAACAAACATCCATCCATACTCACAAGCTTTCGCGTTTATAATATTATTAGTTAGCTTTTAGGTGAGTTAGCATTATCCTGACATTAGACTATTATATCAGCGTTTACCCACAGATCCGTAAAGATCACTCTTGCATTATGCTTAAAAAAGACGGGCAAAAGACACGGGACCCTTAAAATGTAAGATCGTATAAATTTTGTTCATGCTTTCTTCATATTATGCGTGAAATGGCACTTCAGAAATGGATCCTGTTATGAAACTTTTTACGATGAGTGACTTTTCGCAAAAGTATGTTTAATCGGCCACAAAAGTATCAGTATCACCATCTTCCGGAATAAATTTAGTGCAATTGTCAACTCAAGCACATGGTATTACGGTCGAGGATTGTTGTAGATGTTATATTTGAAAGTTTATTTACGGCAGGACATAACTGTGCCGTGATTTTATGACAGCTGTCAGAGATTAATGGCCGCCCGTAGTGCTTTCAACGTATTACCTCGAATAAAATTTTAAACGACACAATATGACCTTCTGCTGAAACTGTATTGGATGGCCGTGTTTTAGTAATCACTATGTCTATTTTTCACCTGATTTTAGAAAAAGTCAGTTCGATTGCATTTTTTTATATTAATAAAAAGGAAAGTTAAAAGAAAAGGATTAACTCAGATCATGTACAATTTTTAACCTTAAAAATATACATTCAGTTAGGCAATTGGTAGAATTCCAAACAACTAAAACATTTTTTTTAATTCAACGGTATTTACTAAATGTATCTTCCCGATTTCGATGATTCTTTTTACGATTGATGAGATTTACTCTCATGTTGTTTTAAAAAAAGTTTGTATCGATTATATGTGGTATTGATTTTCTTGAATTTAGAATAAATTGTACTGCGTTCTTAACTATATATCCATACTAATGTCATAACATTAAAAGAGTAATTTTTCATGAAACAGCTAAACATACTATATCTTAATAATTCTGACGTTAAGATACATTATATCACGAGGATAGACGTAGATCTTGAAAGATAATCTGGAATGGGAAAAATAGGGAATCACAGTTTGAGTGGGAAATGAAAAATATACTACTCAAAATACTAATTCCAAGCTTCGTGTGCTTGCAACGGAGTCAAACTACTAATTTGAAGCTCTCGAAATGACGGTAATTAACATAAGTAAACTATTATGTATAAAGTCATCTTAACACGAAATTAGAGCATTTTTAATTACTGCTGTCGCTACAAATAATCGTAAAAGTGATGTCCCGGAGTACTCAATTTAAAGTAAATATCCGAGCTATCTATTAGGAATCGTAAAAACCAACGTAGTCACTTTATGGTAGTTTTACGAGAAGCGTTTTCATTTAAAAAATAATATACCACACGCTAACCAGTCACTTCTTTGGATGTAGCACTAAATATTCTTAATTTATTTGCTTTTGAAAAGGGTATTTAATATTTTTTCTATAGAGCTGGAATGGCAAACTGGATGACGGTCCAGTTGGTGCTGAATGGCAACCATCAACACGTTACGATAGGGCGTTTGTTGCCATTTCTTACCAGTGTAAGTGCCATATACTGCTTTCATGGCCTCGTTTATCTAGCAATTTAGCACACCGCTTCAATTCCGATGGTCACAGGTTCGATTCCTCGCACGGTACAAACATTTGTATTCATGAGTATAGAAGATAATTGTTTATATCAGACTGGGTATTTTCTATGTATATTATGTATGTATGAAAAAAAAGTTTCTGTGTATTTATATCAGTTGTTTAGAATCCATAACACAAGTTCTGCTTAGTTTGGGACTAGATGGCGCTGTGTTAATTATCCAGGAATTATTATTATTATATCTCATGCTCCAATGAAAAAATATTGGACGTTTCTTGTACTTTGTGACTTGCTGATATAGGTTCTACAGAGGTAGCCGATTTTATATATAGTCTATATTTGGTATCAAATTAAAATATGTTAGAAAAATACTAACTTTGGTTTATTCTGTTTTGTCTATCACTTAAGGGTGAAAAGAGGAAATTTGCATTGACATGCCCGATACGAATAACTTTTAAAACTAGGCCACAGCGACCTCCAACGAACAAATATTTATCACAATTCAGTTAGAAAATATCACAGAATGTCTCTAGAATTATTACCATAGATCCTTTTAGTAGTGTATAGAAGGAATATCTACTCTATTACAACATTACATTTTATGTAGATTAACAAAAATGCTAACTCCTGGTTCCTGATGTTAAAACACAGAACAAAGAAAGTAAAAAAGATTTAATTTAAAGTAATAAAAATTAAATAGTAAAAAGATTTAATATCATGAGAAATTTCCTTGGACTAAACTTATTTTTATGTCATATTTGAACATTTCTACATACATAAATATAGATCAAACGTTTTAATAATAATCCCTGCACTTAAACACTATGTATTAGGCATATTTTTATAACCCATATATGTATTACCATATATCTTTTATAATTGTTCCATTTTTTCAATTGTTACTCTTTAGCCTTACTTGCTTACTTGTTTATGATGAATGAGCGAAGAGAGAAGAGAGGAGAAATGAGGGAAGATAAAAAAAATTAAAGTGTATAATCATTAGACTGTGATTCAGTACATAATAGTTAACATGTAAATATCATTATTATCGATTAATAGGTCTATCTATATATCTCTCGTAAGACTTATGGTAAAATTGGTACAATTAGTATTAGTAAAATAATAAAAATATTGTCAATTATGGATCGAGGTAGAGTTTGTAAAAAGTATCCTGCGTTATGTAATTCTCTGTGTTTTTTTATGGATGATAATAGAATGGTATACCCGCCTGCGCTAACGATTTCCGCTGGCGGGGCACCAGTGGAGGATAATAATAATGAATATGAGGTCAGGGCCCATCGTAGCAAATTCACCAGGAATTTTCTACGATTGTTTCTAGGGGAAACCGCGTGGAGGTCAATCTGACATAGTATATTGCTAGCAATGGATTTTTTAGTCCAGATTACTAACTCTTCCCCCGCAGTCTCTGTATTTCTGTTGTATAGTTAGATTACAAGATACGAGCATGACATCTTAATCCACCAGAATGGCAACACCGTACCGGAGCGGTATTGCGGGGATTACATGATAAGTGATGTCAGTAATACTGTTTATGTGCATAGCCCGACGGCTACCACTTACCATCAGGTGACTTGTCAACTTGTTAACTATTAAAACTGCCTTAAAAGATATCTGTAATCGATGTGCTTTAAAGCTGGTTAGGTTTAATTTTAAGCAAGAATAATATTAGTATTAAGTAAACACCTTTTGGTAAAAAAATTATGTTATATTTTCTACTAATTGTGCCTGCGGCTACATCCGCATAAAATTTATAGTCTATATATATTATTCAGATGTATAAGCTATATTAGTAGTTTTTGTGTGGAAAGGTAACAAACATCCATCCATTCATACTCACAAACTTTTTCGTATATTATACTAGTAAGATATAACATATAGCTCAGTCATTAAATTGTTATGGCATCTTTCTCTCTTCTCTCGTTGTGGTTCTCTGTCTATGGAAGATTTTGCATTATCAATTCTTTTATTAAAAAATAATGTCATTATGTCGGATGCACGATCGTAGCGACCTCGACCGACTTGTCCAGTCACTTATCCCTGATGTAGCCGCTTAGTTTACACACTCGACTGGCATTCAACCGCAACACAATCTACTAACATAGGTATTAAAAAGCCGCTTCACACTAATGACATTACGATTCATATCAACTGATTGGTACAGTTTCACGGTCATCAAGTCGTACTGCGATTGGTTTCAAACGTATCTCTCTGGCCATCATATCCAGCTCATTTTAAATCTCTTATTATAATTTACTGGTTGATTCACGATTTGGTCCTTGATTGCAACACTAAAACTAATAATAACAATTTGTGAAGAAATATCAGTTTTCTATTGAGCAATGTTATGAGTACATTTTAAAGTGATACCATCACAAAAGTAATGTGTATAATTTTCGTTTTTTTATCTGAACTTAGTTTTTCCGATTTACAAAACTAACACCATACTAAAAATCTACGAATAAAACAATTATTTATATAAATCAAGGAATTTTAATAACCTAGTTATTTTGTAATTAAAGGCGACAGGGCTTGATAAAACAAGATAGACAGTACGATAGATATGTGTACCTACTTAATTAGGGCTAGACAGATCTATCAATCCTACAAATCGTAAGAAGGAATAAAACAAGATAGGAGCGTGTATTTATTAAGACGAGTAATGAATGTGATTGGTGCAAGCGTTTTTGTTTAAGAATAAAACTCAAATCTAATTCACTGTCCATGTATATAAATAACATAATAGAGAAATTAGAAAAATGAGTGTATTTGGCTTCATTATACACGAAACATATAAAATAAAAGCTAGCAAAAAACATATACTCAAGAGCACATTCTATTTATGTATGTGGACATCAGAAATAGCAACGCTAGGGTCCAGTTTACACGACCAAATAAATATTTGAGAGGTGAAAACAAATATTTTATTTAAGTCGAGATGTCCTGATGTCCTCTGTCAATATTGTGCTCAGAGACGCTGACAATCCACTCATTTTGGAGCGCTGAATGTTACATTCGCTACAGAAGTCAATTACGTAATTGGAGGATTATCTTCAGATAAATAGACTGTATTTAGTTGAACTTGGTGTTATTTTGCGAGTGTCAATCTCATTAGCTTTAGGATTAGTGTTATTTTCAGTTGACTACAAAGAGGCAAAGGATCAGTTGGACTATTTTATATTTATGTAGTTTATTATGCGATGGTTTGTGCCACTTTGTATAACAAATAGCACGGTATGTGACCACACCTCCCTGAACTGACTCCAGGGTTGTAACGGGCATAACAGAAACGAGAAGGAAATTCGTCTTTCTATAATTGGCTACGCTACATTACCTCACTTAATGTTTTTTTCACTATGCCTGAAGGATCGAACGATGTTGAATTCCAACAAAATTACGGATACTCTAAAACCTTCTTAGTATTTATTATAAAATAATAGAAATGTTTAAATTCAGAATTCTCTTTGTTTTCGAGCGATTGGTTTTTGTTTATCTGTGTATATTTAATTCATTATTTTATATATTAATACATAGCAAATACTTTATATATATTTTTACGATCACTTGATTGCCATTTTTATAAAAATTACTTGTGAAATTTTATAAGTTAATTTCATAATTAGTTACTATTCTTTGACAGTATAACCTTAAAATAAATGTAAATAAAAATTTAATAAAATTTATGTCAAATTTCGAGCACTATTTATAATATACAATTAATTTTATTATACTTATTATAGAAACATAGAATACGAAGGATATGTTTCTAAATTGCCGTCGCTGTTTTTATGGAATTTTGGAGTCTGTGATACAAGTATAGTAATATATAAAAATTAATATGCATACTTACAATAATTCTGTCATGGCTGACGTCTTGTATGTACATCGAAATGAATTTATAGCATTCAGCATTTCCACTGTGATTTTTTATTTAGTAACACATAACATTCGCTGTATAAACAGCACATATGAACAAAATACAATTACGCTATATAATATATAAGCTATTCAAATAAAAACAAATTTATTACTCATATTAATAATAATTTCATAATTGCTAAAACGTGTCTGTCTGTATGTTTGATATAATTTCGTCGCGAAACAAAACTTTTATGAAAATCATGGAGAATTCATATGTCACAAAGACATAGGCTGTAATTAATTTCAAAATAAACCAAACGAAGCATAGGTGATGGCTAGTGTTAATGCTAAAGTGTTTCTGCCTATATTTTTTCTATATTTTCGCAACTAATTAATTGAATTTGAGATGAATATAGATTGTATAACGTCATAGGCAATTTTTTATATTAACAAATCAGACTAAATCGCTGATGATGGATACCTTGTTGCAATTTACAAAACACGCGTATTTTTTTTATGTTAAAGATCAAACTGACTACTATAATGTGTCAGGATCTCAAGATACTGAACTGGTAACGATGTTATGATGTACATAAAATATGTGAAACGTGAAAATGTTGAATTTTCACTTAGCACGTAATAATGTACTAAATAATATTGTAAATACGACATTAGTTTGTTGTTACGCTTTCACACCGGACAGGTTTAACCATGTCCTTGTAATTTAGCATATACGTAACTTTTAGGCTAGAGAAAGACTTGGCCACTGAAGAGATTAGACACGTAGACGAAATCGCGGGCAAAAGCTAGTACAGATATAGTATACATACATATATATATATACTTATTAGAATAGTATCAGTACTATTCACTGGCGCTGTGTGAATTGTCCTAAAATATTAAATTAATCACAGACGACCTCGGTGGTCTAGCGGTCTAGCACACCGCTTTACGTCCGATGGTCGCCGGTTCGGCACCGCACAAACATTTGTATTCATGAGTATGATAGTTTGTATCGGTCTGGGTATCTTGGTATTTTTATCAGTTGTCTAGTACCCATAACACAAGCTTTAGCTAGCTTAACTTGGGTCTAGATGGCGCTGTATGAATAGACAGAAGAATATTTTTTTAAACTAAAAAAAAATTCTCTACTACCCTCTTAAGGAGAGGAGGTGGCAGCAAAAGAAGATAATACTCACCTACCTAATATTATTATTATTATATTATTTATTGCTTATTTTTGAAACAATAAAATTGTTTGAAAATAAATATAAAAAAAATGGTAAATATAATTTTGAAACGCCTTTATCTTGCAAATTTTTATACTTGTAATAATAATTGAGTTGAGGCGCCATGTTATATTATATGTAGATGAAAAAATTTAAAAACTAACAGTGGTAACTGTAATACATGTAAATTAAAGCAGTTTAATTCATCTAGGCAACCCATTAATAATGTATACGATTTATTTGCAAGTAAAATAACCACATTTTTACATTTTATATTTGAATTAATATTGTATAAATTTACCCTTGTAATTAAAACATCGTTTTACAATAAAACTAATATATAATACTAGCTGTGCCCGCGGTTTTACCCGTATGAAATTTATAACCTCTGTGTTATTCCGATGTATCTTAAATATATATAACTCAAAGGTGACCGACATAGTGATCTATCAACGCACAGTCCAAACCACTGGACGGATCAGGCTGAAATTTGGCATGCAGGTGGATGTTATGACGTAGACATCTGCTAAGAAAGAATTTTGATTAATTCTACCTCCAAAGGTATAAAATAGGGGATGAAAGTTTATATGAAACTTTTAAACCGATCGGGCTGAGACTTTGCATGCATAAAGCTACTACGACGTAGGCATTCTAAGAAAGGATTTTGATAAATTCCACCCCTAAGGACGGCGTGCGAGCGAAGCCGCGGGCAAAAGCTAGTAAGCTATATTACTGTATAGGTTCATCAAAATCCTTTCAGTAGTTTTTACGTGAAAGAGTAACAAACATCCAACCATTACATCTATTCATGCATACTCAAAAACTTTCGCGTTTATAATCTTAGCACAGATAATATTGATATTAGCACAGATTAATATTATATAATATAGCTGTACCCGCGACTTCGTCTGCGTGGAATTTAACTTTATTTTTCTAAAACAAAAGTAGCCTAAGTTACTCCTTATTATATCATAACAAAATAGGTCCAGCCATTTCGGTGATTAGCCGTATCAAACAAACCGACTGACAGAGAGACAAAAATTATAAAAAATGTTATTTTGGTGTATGTACCGTATATATATTCATATACATGTAGCAAAAAAAGGTTATTTCAGAGTTACAAACAGACACTCCAATTTTATTTATATGTAAGACTATTTAGGCGTCTTATACCCGTTTTTTTTTATTTTATGATAACCCTAACAAATAAGAACAGCAAAGTAAGATAAGTCAGAGATAATCTAATAATAATGCCACAGAAATAGACAAGTCATGAATAACTGATATTATTTTCCCTTCCGTCTAACAAAATATAAATTGGGTTTGACAAGAAAGGAAGATTGCAGTAGTTCACCATAGTAAGGTATGGGTATGTAAAATATAGTTGTATCGATGCTTTTTGTTATCTTATCGGCATGCTACCATCGACTCTCGAGGGATGAAGGTTTTTCGCATAAATCTTAACAATGACTTTGATATATTTTATCGACTTTGTATTTGGAAACAAATAACAAACGTGTATGGCAATAGTTGTTCATGCACGGGATTTTCATTTAATGTTAGACATAGACACCTATATAAGTGTCTAATGTAAATGAACTGGCTTTAAAAAAAATCGGTTGAGTTCTTGCCAATTCTTCTGTTCTACATAAATAAATGATTTTTGATTTGATTTGAAAACAGCTTTTCACTAAGTGTATATGAGTAGGTACAGTACTTACATAACAAAATTAAATTAATAAAAATTTGTCTGTCTGTTCGTTTGTTCCTGGTAATCTCTGAAACGAACTCCGGTTTTAACGGGACTTACTGACTCGCAGATAGCTAATGTTAAAATGAGTAACTTAGACCACTTTTATTTTAGAAATTTTATTTATCGTAACACCGAGCGGACGGAGTCACTGTAAATGCCTAGTTCATACTAAGAAGTAATTTAAATATTGTCAACAACATTCGAGTTTAATCAAAGAAATGCGTGTACATAGTTGAAACAATACATACAAGTACAAGATTTACAGCATCCATCCATACTCATAAACTTTCGTGTTTGTATAACTAGTAAAATTAAGTTAAAATTATATAGATATATTCAAAAGTATATACGGTACTACACAAATTTAAATATTTTAAATACTCACAATATTAATTTAAAAAAAAATTGTCTGCGTGATTATACATACTAATCTCTAAAACGGCTGGTTTGATATTGAGGGAACTTTGACTTGCAAATAGCTAATGTTATAAGGAGTAACTTAGACTACGTATATTTTAAAAAAATATTTTAACTCCAAGTCGAAGCGGACGGAGTCGCAGTAAACACCTAGTTCATACTAAGAAGTTATTTAAATATTGTCAACGACATTCGAGTTTAATCAAAGAAATGCGTGTACATAGTTGATATAATTTTGTTTGTCCCATACAAGTACAAGATTTACAACATTCTCGTTTTCTAATTACGCGGGCTCGAGAGGTTGACTTGTGAAATTTGTTAATTGTACTAGTACAATGTTCTCGTTGTAATTGGAAACAACGATGGTGAGTACTTTTATTGTTACCATTACTTCAATGACGCCCTCGAAATTTGTTCCCCTGAACCGACTTCAAAGTAAAAGAGGCTTTAATATTTTTTTTTGTATATTTTTGGACGGATGATAATACATGGTACAACTGCGTCGGCGCTGATGATTTACGCTGGCGTGGTACTAGTGAAGGATGACAGTGAACAAATAGGTACCGTGAGGTGAAGAAGCTGCTATTGAGGGTTCCAATTGAAACTACCATTCAATAGGGATGATAGGAATTTATTAAAAAAAAATACTATAGGGAGGTCATTAAAACAAAAAAAATCTTAATAACGCCATCTACATTACCTGTGGCGCCATCTAGTTTGCACGGAGTGAACTAATATTATACATTTGGAACTATCTTAAACAGACAGAATAAGCCAGTTTCATCATGACAAATTCGCCGGGAATTTATCACGCCGAGAATCCGCGCGGAGGTCAACGCAACATGGTATTGCTAGCAAAGCTGTAATCAGTCCACATTACTAACAATTCCCTTCCCTGTATGCATATTACATGATACTTTAATTATTAAAAAAATATATATAATTATCCTCCATTTTGCTTCGCCACAGAGTAAAAAATCGTATTCAATCTTACTATTTTATAATCATTCTGAAATCACAGAAATCTAGTTCTAGATGGAATATCAAGGGAGAGGCAATATCAATTGATCGACAGTTTTGATGCACTGTCGATCTGTCGATTTGTCGATACAATAACACTAAATACATCAGTTGACCAGTACCCGTATAAGCTCTGCTTAGCTTTAAACAAGATGTATGAATTGTCCTAAGATATTATTTTTATAATTTATTAATGTATCCAAATATGTACATTGGTATCGTTAACATTTCTATAGATACTGTTGCTGCCAGCTTATTCGCCATTATTTTTATAAATATTATATTATCTTGATATGAGTGTATATGATTGTGGTTTAATAAAATTATTCTTATTATATTATTCTTTTATATGTCACTTTATTCAGTATACAATTATTCAGTTTTTTAAGAAATATTTGTTGTGTTCCCGCTCCAGTCACAGATACAATATAATAATTATGACCACAGACTCAATAACAGTTCGTATTATGATTTCCAATACGGTTCCCGTTGTTAACATAACATTATTTTAAAGTTTCACGTTATTATTGCTTTATTGTAGACTTGAAATGATCGTAGCATGCGGCCGCAATTCAGAAATGATAACAAATTATTAATGGGACAAATACGTGACAACCAAACCGAATGTTTGAGGTAAACTGTATTTAGTTGGCAGTTGGTAGATACAACGAACATTGTGATACACAAATATTAATCGACATCAAATACAGAGAAGATTTTATTAGTTTGTTTCTTTTCTTGTTAGTCACATCATAACTGCTATTGTCATTCAATTATTATATTAAAACAATAGAATATGTTTGTTCTCGTGATCTAACTATCTTTATATCTTTCATTATGATCTGTTCAACCGTTTAGCAGTTAAGAGGTAACAGACAGACTATAAGACACATTGGTTGAAATGATAAAGTTTAATCCATCATATTAAAAAATGTAACTATGAAAGTTGTGTAGTGCCCACAACACAACTGCTTAGTTTGGGACTAGATGGCACCGTGCGAGTTGTCCTGAAATATTTATTTTTGCACCAGATAAAGAAAAATATCAATTAATAGACAAAATCTATTATTATTTTTTAAAAATAGCACTGTTCTACTATTCCTTAACAACAGTAATAACATGTATACGGCTTTGATATGATGTAATCAGGAATAAATGATATCTATATTCTGGGTTGGGACATATTGCGCCTTATAAATAAAAACAAAATATTAATTGAAATAAATATACAAATAACTTTAAATAAATGTTATGCTATCTGTTGCGGGATAATGTTACGATATATGTTGTCGGTTAAGACTATATATATTACAGATGATAATGAACTGATAAAATGTACATAAAATATAGATCTTATATATTAAATAACAATAGTAAAATGTAAGGTTTAGACACGGTAGTGCTTAGTAGACAATACTTAGTTTGTTACTAGCCATTAATTGCAAGTGTTAAAGTATCCAGGTCATGTGTAAATCTGTGCCATGCCATAGATAGTATTAGAAGATACAAATCAGTATTTACTATCTGTGTCACGTGTAGCATACTTCATAAATTACAATTCCCCGAATGTGTCTCGGCAATTTTATAAGTAACGTCTTTTTACGTACAAATTGTATAAAATATTTTTTCCTAACCAATATATAAAAAGGAGCCATTCATAGCGGCTTATTAAAATTTGACACGATACTGGCAATCAATAAGGCTAAGCTAACAAAAATGTTTCATGCTAAATTATTGGGAGGCTATTTGTCAGGCGAAATTGAGCTCTCGAGTGATTCTTCATTGATAAAATGTAACGAAGAGTTTCAGATAGACATGGCAGATATTTGAAGCACAGCCAGGCTCGAGTTACTAGGAACTAAATCTTTTTTATATACCTACTAATGATATAAATGTTTTATACAGCATATTTGCCATTGTATGCATTTATTCATTTTGATAATTTTGTAAAGTTTGCATGTGCAAGCCCGTCTCAATTAAAGCAAAACAACTTTGAGAGGTATTTTTAGAACCACAACAAGATGGCTGCCTTTTAACATTCTTTCACGCGCTATCAGGAGCGCAACTATCGATTTAGCGCGGGAAACCCAGCGCGCGCAATCGTGAGTGACGGGAAACCCAGCGCGCGCAATCGTGAGTGACGGGAAACCCAGCGCGCGCAATCGTGAGTGATTGCATTTAACCATTTTTTGTGTTCACTCTTTCGCGCGTTATTACGGATATATTTAAAGTAATTTCATTTTCTTTCAAAAGTTTATTTTTAATTCCACAGATTTTATTTTCCAAAGACAAGTCTAAGATTTATAAATCATTAATAACTTTATAATTACGTCTCTGGTCCATAGTCACATGTTCGCCATTTTGCAATGATAAATTAATTGTTACAAAAAGGCGCTAAACCATGTACGCTTGAGACGCGGGAATACGCGAGTTGGCGGCGCGTGCATTCTTTGTCGTTCTTTTTGGTCTTTCTTTCCCACGTGAATACCGATCCGCACGTGAAAGAGCGTACGTGTAAAGGAAGCTATTGTTACATAGACTCAATTTTGATTAAATTTTCATAAGGACGTTGGCAACTTATAAAATATAGCGTTAATGGTACACCCATTTTGCCATTACGTCATTTGTGGTCAACACCGAGTAAAGGTGGTCAAATAACTAAACGAAAGCACTTTATTGTGAAAGAAGCCTACTGAAGCAAACAAAAGTAGGTGCAATATAACGTTAGCAGTGAGATCATCGTTTATGTAATATAACTTCACGACTATTATCCCAAATGGCATGGTAGAAAGGATTAACAATTGTAGAAATCGTGGTGAACTCAGCACTTTACATGCTCACGTTTCGCTGGATATATTTAAATCCAATATACTTGACCTTTTCAAACTTTCACATACATTAAGAGGATAAAATCTTATTACATTTAGGTACCCGGTATTTATGTATATGACAGAAATACATCTTTTTTATTTAACTGGAATCCACCTGATGGTAAGTGGTAACCGTCGTCTATTTATGCCTAAACACCACGATCATCACGTCGTCATACAACGCCCGCTATACAGCTTATGTATTTCCATTCCGGATACTAAGATGTTATTTTTTATACTGTTGGTGGTAAACAAGCATACGGCCTATCTGATAGTAAACTGTTACCCGTTAAACGTGCGCGTTGCCCACCCTTAAGAATCCTTATATATATCGTTCATGAAAACCCCATGTTGCGACTACAATATTTTTTTGTCTTTATTTTGACACACAGCCATTAAAAAACTTCTATATAATACAATATTATATAGAAGTTTTTTAAGAAAAACAAGACATTGAGTGTAGAAAATTACTTTAACAATAGTATTAACTAAAAAGAATCGCTTCGTTGACATTTAATAATAAGCTAAATATGATAATTAGAGATAAACACTGATTTTTGTAAATTTGGTTAACTCATACAGTACATATATCTATTATATCTATATATAATAATATACAAGCACATCATAAATACAGTAAAGACAAAGTTTAGTAATGCCTTGTATATCTGACAACAATTTTTTTTTGTGTTATTTTCAAGATTGTTTTTTTATAAGATGCAAGTGAATCATTAAAAGGGTCCAGTTCAGAGAATTCAGTATTGTATTGTTTTAAGCAGCGATGAAAAAAGCAGTTTGCAGTAAAATTCTTTTTAAATAAGGGTGGGGCAAATAAAGGTCTACTAGGGCGTGATAAGCGAGATGGTCTACGATTGGGTACATTGAGAGTTATGGATGCCAGTAGTACAATATCCAGAGACTTCTCGAGAAAACCTCGGCAGGTATGGAATGAACCATAATCTAAGTTTATGCGATATATTTCATATCTTGTAATTTCAGTGCCTAATATTACCCTACAATCGAAATACAACTTATAAAGCAGGATGCTTGGCGGCTAAAATAGATGAGGCTGAGGTCACACGCAGATGACGTTTTACAAAAGCTACCTCTATTATTGTGAGGTGCCCATTATTTACATATACTCGTGACCCTACAACTGAAATATTTATATTTTTTGTGTATTGTGAAACCACGGGGAGAGGGTTAAAAGCCTAATTGCCGCACACTACACCCTCGCAATTATTGTCCCCACTCATCGAAGGAAGCGAAAGGTCAGATGTATTATATACATAAGGGTACAGGTCATTGTAGTTTAGTAACTGTACATGAAGAATTTAAGTACAATTTCCATTAACAGTCTACTAAGTGGTGTTGATGGTAATAAAAAATAACATTTTAATTTAGTAACAACAAAAGTTAAAAATGGAACAGAAAATATTTGAATAAAGAGTTTAAGTACAAATCCATTTAAAAGGTATGCTAAGTAGTGGTGACGATGATAATAAGAAAACATATTAAAAAGCAAAAAATTTAAAAATGTAGCATAATATAATAGACCTTTTTCTGCATCATCTGTCACTATCGTATAGAAATGCAGAGCTATTTAATACTCAATTTCAACTGTGGCCGCCTATAGGGACGCCGTCGACTATACTTCACGCTTGAAATAAAACGGCTGATGCATTTTTCTGTCCAACGCACAGCCAAATGCACTAAAGTGGAAAATAAGTCCCGTGTTGTCATTTTGTCACGAGGTTTCATGTTCTTATTGGTTCGTACACGTGATTGTGAGTTTATCTACTTAAAGTAAGTAAGTTTAAGGATAATTTTAATGCTTATTTACTTACTAATATTATAAATGCAAACTCTCTGTCTGTCTGACTCGCTTTCACGCCAAAACTGCTGAACTGATTTAAATGGAATTGGTACACAGATAATCTAGACCCTGAAAAAGGATATAGGCCTATTTTTAATGGGAAAAAAGGTTTCTAAGGAGTTGAATGGTAGATGCAAGATTATATGGAAGTATCGTCATTTTCAAAGCTTGAATGACGCATGAAACTTATATTTTAGACTGTTGATTGAATTGTACGAATGTCAATAACATTCGTCCTTTTTAAAGCTAGAACGATGTAACATTTGTATTTTCGTCAAGGTCACTATTTTACACGGACGAAGTCGCGGGTACAGATAGTCAATGATATACATATAAATACTGTATATGATATTAGAGTATGCTTTCTATTTTTATACCAACTTTACGTTGTTCACTATATCCAAGACGAAAATATAACAATGAAACTATTGGACGTTATACGTCTTGGAAACTAAATTGGCAGCCTGACCAACCCGATGGTGAGTGCTCTTATACCCGGGATAGAGGATATTGCGTCCGGAATCATTCCGTGCCGTAATTCCGATGAACCCGAACCTTTTCGGACAAATTCGATTCGTGATAATCCGTAGTCTGCAGTCGAATCATATAATACTGACATCAACATTTTGTGACGTTTTATTTATTTATAAACCCTTTATTGTATGTCTAATAACGTCTAATATAATAATTATACTGACAAGAGATTTTGTTCTATAAAAGGTAATCTTATAGCAAACAAGTAATCTCTTTCATACAAACTTAAGATAAAAACGATAAAAGGCAAGTAGGGCAGTAACAGCATATAGATATATAAGTAATAATAAAAATAGAATAAATACATACATGGATATCTAAACATATAAATATACAAGTATATAAATACATACATATATATATATGTGTATTTATATATAACAATGTAATATTTCACAATTCTTTAACAATCGTAAATATTTACCCGAGGTAAATATTGTAAAAAATCATCTGCTTGTATCTTTCTCACCTATAGGCGCCGCCCAGCAGCTTTGCTTTGTGAACTGCGTCTCAGTGTTGGGTGATTAGTCAGTAAAATTACAACATAAGAGACATAACATCTTAGTATCATCAACACACGGCAGCGCATGAGTTATATCACGGGCATCACATAATGAGGTGATACTCGTAGTGTTATTTATGTACATAGAAGAAGATTCCCACCTACCATCAGGTGACCACTTACAATCAGCTTGTTTACCGTTTCAATTACTAAAAAGTCAATTAGAAAAATCTTTTCGTCTTCTTTCGTCAGCATATAAATAATTCGAAATGCCAATTAATAAAAAAAAATATTCCATTCCATTATTAGTATTCACAAAATTGTTTAAACAATGAACATCCTGTAAATATAACAATATAAGAGAATGGAATGGAATCTGTGCTAGGAAAACCAATGTTACAGAATTCCGCACCCGCACTCGGCTCATGGGTAATCAAATAGTTTACAACTTTGAGTAAAATTCAGACTAGACAACAAACTAGTATATGTGTGTGTATGTACGGGTGTGTATGTGTGTAATTAATAAGAGATACTAGGATCGTCACATGTTATTATGATATTCGTATAGCTGTTGTTATAGAGGTGACAGTCATCACTTACTATATTTATAAGATAGGTCGATAGCTTGTTTGCCATTTTAATAAAATAAAAAATCTCATATGTTTAGTAAAACTCGATGTTACGTTGATGTTGAAGCAATGTAACAACGTGTTTTACGTTTAGTAACACTCCTTCAAAAAAGACGTGATGTTGGCAAGCAAGCATAGATATGCAGAAACCATTTTAGAGAAAAAAGTTTGTCTTATATAGAAGAAATATTTACGTTTTGTTTGTCTCCATGCGACCAAAGCTTAAATAAATAAAATATATTAAATAAAGGCTCGCTCGTAGAAAATACAAATAGAATTAATCCACTAAATTTAATTACAGTTTAAACAAATAAATTGAATTACACAGAGGATTTACTTATTTGATTTGATCAAATTATTCACCATAAAGATTGTCTATCAATTTTGTCAACGTTTGAACAGGTCCAATCAAGCAGTTTGCCGTTACTAATTAGATCATGTCAGGCCAAAACTTTGCCGCCAATTGCCCCATCTAAACCAGACTTATCATAAACGTTAGGCACAGCGGGTCTTTGTAGCTCGAAACGGCCAAAATTATAGCCTTAATTACACAACAGAATAGTACTATATATAAAACACACGCTTGATATTAAAATGCATAAACTGATAACAGTAAATTTTGGACAATTAACTTTATTGCTTACAATTTAAAGTCTTATTTAAAAGTTTTACTACCATCAGATAGTGCAATTTGTTTTTAAAAGTGCGTTAACGTGGTGACGGAGTAAGAATACAATAAGAAATTTGACCCTCAGATTATCAGGAGAGGAAAGCAAAGTACAAGGGAATGAGGTGAATAAAAGAAAAAAAGGAAGGCCACATTACAGCGGTATCATCACTTGATGTAATATGATCTTTTTCTTCATCGTCAGCATGTTCTAAATGTTCTAGAAAAACATAATCAGTAATTGCATAGTAGTTACGTTTGTTGTGAATTTCTTATCGTTAGAGGTTATCGCCCTGTTCCCGCCAATTTGCCGAGAATTACCAACCAGCTAATGATCGTCCACGGAACCGTGCAGAAAGACCTGTGCAGACGACTGACTTTTAGTAGATTTTTTATGTAACTACAAGGAAACAAGCTGACGTTCGATCTGACGGACATTAAATAACCAAAGTTGTCCATATTCCTATATACATAAATATTATTATTATATATGTTACCTTACTAATATATATAAATGCAGAGTTTGTGAGTATTGATGGATGTTTGATTATTTGATAATGATGATTATTCTTTCACGCAAAAACTACTCAACGGATTTTGACGAAACTTTACAGTAATATAGTTTATACATCAAAGTAATATATAGGCTATAATTTAAAGAGATATTATGTAAATTGGGAGAAATATGTGTGTATGTGTCAAATACATAGTCGTGTATGTGATGTGTTTTTCATTGGTTTATATTTTTATGCATAATTAAAAAAAATAACACTCTACACTGAGATTACCTCTATAAAAATGTACGAGCAGTTTTCGTAAAAAGAGGTACAGATTCTTGTTTCCCGTTAATATATAGTTGCCGAGCATTGTGTCTCGTCTACGCAGGTTCTTATGGGTATATAATAATTAGTACCCGTATACATATACATTATATGTGCGCAGAATTTGTTTTTGACATCTCCACTTAATTTATTATCGCCTGTAACCTTCATACAGCAATAGGGGACGCTTTTTACCAAAAAAAATACACATACGGATTAAATTCGCATTAATTGAATGTCAAATAGGTACACCCCTAACCACGACCCACATACAATATGGTATCATTCCATGGTATTATGTTCGAAACGCATATAAAAAATAAAAATCTAAACCATAACTATTCTAAATTAGTCGACGGCCTCGGTGGTCTAATGGTTTAGCTCACCACTTTACTTCTAGTTCGATTCCTCGCACGGCACAAACATCTATATTCATGAGTATGATTGTTTGTATCGATCTGGATGTTTTCTGTCTATAATATGTATGTTATAGACAGAAACTTATCTACTTAAAAAATATATGTATTTGTATTAGTTATCTAGTACCCATAATTCGAGCTAGCTAAAGCTTAACTTGGTTCTAGATGGTGCTGGTGTGAATTGTCCTGAGATTATTATTATTAACTATTGTACAAGTAATTAGTCATACATACCATACCGTCATGACTGTTTTCACAAATGAGGTAACCCGCAAGTACATCTGATTAAATGTACTTTGCGGGTTACGTATACTTACAATTACATAAACTCTTTTGAAACAAGAACTGAGTTTCCAGTGAATTCTTAACTCAAAAGCACACCGAACTAACGGTAAATTTGACATATCATAAATCTGTAATAGAGCTACATGAATATTGAGTTATTTTGATTTGATTTGATTTGACATTCTTGACACCACATTTCGCACGATATATTTGAATCCAATCTGGCGAGCCTACCGAAGATTCTTTTATTAATATTTGGTTTCGATGTATCCTTCACCAGGGAGTCAGCCAGAAATGTAAATTGATTTGTTTTTTATACCGTAGTAGTATTAGGCCATGACATTCTCCACAAACTGACAACATTGTTTTAATATTTTTTAATATCAATCTATCGAAATTGGTGCAGGTGACTAACACAGGAAATGACGCTACTATTATTGATACGATTAAAATTCTCGTTTGAAACAGATGTAAATATATAATAGCAAATACGACTATGAGACTTCAGATATAGTGTTTATCAATGGTAGTCACGGAACCGTACAACTGGGTTTGTAATTGCTATTGTAAAATGGTAAATACAAAATGGCGAAACTGATTATTTAATCTATTTAAATTGAAAATTGTTCGCAATCAAATCGTTATCACTGCTAGTGTAAATTAATCGAACATCGAGAGAAATAAACTATCTTATCCATATTAATATTATATGGATGACCTCGGTGCAGTTTCTTTACTTCTAATAGTCGCAGAATATTTATATTCATGATTATTTCTTTATATTATTTGCATATTTTACTATGTATATTATATATGTATTAAAACTGTATCCAAGTATTTAACTCTGCTTAGCTTGAGACCAGAACGCTATGTGAACTGTTCTGTATATTATTATTAAAATGCAACCTAGTCGAAAGATCGAGAGAACTAAATATCCGTACTCATACTATAAGCGAAAGTGTGTCTGTTTAAATGAACTGATATATTATCTATATATTATTCCAATTTAAAAAATAAATTAAATTATATAAAGGATTTACATATTCGATTTAATAAAATTATCCACTGTAAAGATTGTTAACATTTTTTTTTTAAGTTGGAGCAGGAATCAATAGTGGATTGTTACCCTTTCCCCCTGTCTATGCCTGTTCTCGAAATTAATGTTCACGTGAAATGTCATTACTATTGATTCCTGCTCCAACTTAAAAAAAAATGTTAACAATCTGTAATGTGGACTGATGACCCTATAGATAGCTATGTACCATGTCAGTTTGACCTCTACGCGGTTCCCTCTGGAAACCATTGTGGTGAATTTACCGCGATGGGCTAACTTACTTGACCTCATGTTAATCCTATCATCGTCCACTGTGCTCGCCAGCATAAACCGTTAGCATAAGTGGATGCACCATTCCTTTATCATCTAATAATAAATAAAAAAAAAACGAAATATGCTATCTTTGGCAGATTAAATCGTGGGTAACAGCTAATCGTTAATCAGCTAATAGGCGGAGAATAATTACCATTAGGTGAGCCCTTTCCCTGTGCTAAAAAAAAATCAATAGTTTCGTTTAAATTTTGGAAGGTTTCGTTAAATTTTATTATAATTCATATAATCTCTCGCCATAATTTAAACAATGATAACAAGAACTCTAATTCTCATCTCATTCTCAGGGGTTGAATTGAGCCTTAATTACTTTTTTTAAGTCGGGAAGGACTACGGACAGAAGCAATAAAAATTGCGAAACGTGACGTAACTTTTGTTGCGAGTTTTTCTTATTACCATTTCAGTTTAATGACTAAAGTCGTGGTTGCTTTTAAATAGCGTAAATTTATTTGTTAACTGTTTATTGAACTACGAATGTATTGAGGTCGGTATACAATGGAAATCTGTGCTCTTTGTCATCAGCCCACTGCTGACATAGGTTTCTCCCGCACGTAACTGGGTACGATCATCAAGCACATCTCGTATAATCTTTATACGCAACCCTACGTATGTCGTGCTCCACCTAGTTACTCCTTCTAAGGCCAATTATTAAGAAAACACTTTTTAAATAATTGGATTTCCAACGAGCACAGTCGTCGATGTTCTACCAACTTTATAAGGAATATAATGTACACAGTATTAAGGTACAAACGATGGTATTATCTCTCAGGCAATTTCCTTCAGAAGTGACACATAAATGTATCTGAAGGAAAATGACAGTATATCTGAATGGATCACGTATTTAGTATAGCAATAACGACGTTACTGTATAATTTAGTTTCTGATATATTTAAATATATAATAATTTTGTTCCAAATTAAATTGAAACATTTTTTCTACCACGGCATCAGCAGTAGATAAGGTATTTAAAACCAAGTGGATCACTAGCTACAATTACTTTGATAACCCCCTATACAGGAGGGAACATTAAAACATCGACTTGTTTTCGCAATGTGAGAGCACTCTGAGAGATGAGAATAATAATAATGAGAATTCGATATGTAGCGCCATTGTTATCTGTGGTAGCGCCGAGCGTCACCACAGTTGTCTAAGCCCGACTGCAATATTCTGTAGAAACGTTTAATATTATACAAAAAAAACGTGCGCAACCTCAAAATTATTTATAAAAAAAAAAAATTCCTATACAAAAATTATTCATAAAAATAATTTATGAACGTAGTATGTCGCCTACAGTCTCTTTGCTAGCAATATCACCAGACCTCCACGCGTTTTTTAGTACTTAGTGTAAATAAATAAGTTTATATGCCAATTAATTTGTTTCCCTGAAACCACGCTCTGCTACCAAAACTAGCACCTATGTAATGAAAAGGAAATAAAGTGAAAGAATAGGAAAAGTTGGTTGGCAGAAAATAAAACGTGTCTGTACTGTACGTGCCATTTTTCGGATTACGGATTTTGTTCTATTATCATCAATCAGTTTAAGTATATTTATATCGATAGATTATATATATCTTAAAATATTATAAACGCAAAAGTTTATGAGTATATTGTTAGATGTTTGTTACTCTTTCACACAAAAACTACTGAACGGATTTTGATGAAACTGTACAGTAAAATAGCTTATGCATCAGAATAACATATAGGCTATATTTTTATAGAATTTTAACGCGGGTGATACCGCGGAGACAACTAGTATATAAATGGAGCGGGTTGAAAATTTTTGATAATTAGGTATACATATTTATATATCGCACAAATCTTACTCATTCTCAGAGCCATTTCAGTATCAATGGCACAACAGTTGTTTTACATGACGATCTGTCATAATCGTCATACTAAAATTGATAAAAAAATAGAGATAGCAATAGATAGTATTAACTCGTAAAATATACACGGCTACAATAACTATACATATGTATATAACGGTATAATATATCAACTCAAAAATCATAGTATTTATGACACTGAAGCACTTTCACCAAAAAGTAAAGTGAAAATATGCTTTTTTTTAATTTCCAATATTACAGGCATACGAAAAATATGAAAAAAAAAGATGACGTCATCTGTCACAATTTAAATTTAGAATTTTATAGAATTAATAAATTAAATTAAATATATATGCAATTATTATAGAGTCATACTCTCCACATTAAATACTTTATAGCTGAATGTCGACTACCAATGCACATAAACCTACATACTGTACTTTATTACATAGAATTCATAGTACAATCTTATATATTATCAATAACACTATTTATTACGGGAACAATAAAATGTTGTATTAAAATTTTCATAGTTTACGACACAAAAATATGGAGCGGATGTTCCTGTGTCTAGTTTTACTACATCATCTTGTTACATTGTACATTTTTCGCCAGCTTTATTGTGGTTACATTTTCTGGCAGTTATTATTAAATTACTTTTCGGTTTTAAGTAGGTAGGTAGATCAATATAATAGAGACATATATCTACTACTGTACTGTCTCTTTTGCATAGAATAACAACAATATTCAATTCTTCTACTATATACCAACCTTATTTTCTATTTACTTCAATTTTATTTATTTGTAAAAATTCACTAATATTTGTAGTTTTCTTTGTAATTTCACATTAACAGCTTTTCATTAAATGTATATAATTGCAGCAAAAATTTATTTAAAAAAAAGGCAGTCTGTTAATCTCTGAAACGGCTGGATCATATTCCAGAATGCCGCAATCGTCATCTTTACATATTATAAAAAATGCACTACAGCTGTGATCTCGCTTAGATCTTTTAAACAATCAACGGATATTAGGTCAATTTTCAGTAATAGATAGAGTGATTCAAGAAGAAGTTTTATATCACAAATAAGATAATATTAAATTGTTTTATATGTATAATACATGTTCACCCATGCGAAGCCGGGGCGAGTAGCTAGTCTATTATAAAAGTATGTATATATTTTTTTTAAAAATATAGCTCATCTAAATAAGTGTAAATAAATATTATATGAAATAAATAACTTACTAGAATCAAGCGAAGTTAGCCGCTCGCATATTCTATGATTATAAGGGTCAGGACCCGAGCCCTGGACTGTCAAGTTAAGTAAACAAACTTTCCTAACATTACGTAGGGCAGGCCCCTGTTCGGTATTGTTAACCATCGGTTTTTGTAGAAATTTCTATAATATATACTTGCTCCTGCCCATGAGTTTGCTTGTGAGATCATTATTTGATCGGGAATAAAAATAGGTTGGATATTCTTTCTTCATACCAAATATGTACTCATAGCAAAAGTTCAAGAATATTAGTAGAGCACTATATGTGGTAGAAGATATTAGTACTAGCTGACTTCATTCAGCTTCACATTTCCGCATTTTTGCAACATTTATCATTCGAATCCAATGCCTCTATCATTGCACCTCCTATTGATTGTTATAATGTTAAATAGCCTATAATCTTCCGCGATAAATGAGCTTAACTAAAAAATTTTTCAATTTCAACACTAAACCTAATGGATAATCATGACGATATCATGGCATCGCGGTGACATTCCACCGTGACTTCTAAGGCAAAGAGGCGTGTGACCGTTTATAAGTAAAAATAATAAAAATAATCTCAGAACAATTCACACAGCGCCATCTAGCCAGTTAAGCTAACTAAACCTTGTGTTATAGTACTAGATAACTGATACAAATATATACATATATATTTTCGTAAATACATACATATATTATACATAGCAAAATTCCCAAACCGATACAAACAATCATACTCATGAATACATATTTTTATGTTTATATATATGTACAAGAAACTGAACCCGCGACTATCGGAAGTAAGATGGCATGCTAAACCGCTAGACCATCGTCAATTAACTCTAAGTCACTCTAAGCTGATTGAGATTAATTTTTGGTGACATCAAAAATCTTCGTGTGCTAAATTAAATAACTGACAGACTCCTCGATGATGAAAATACCAACAAAAGCCCAAATTAATACGCAAAATGTCTGTAGATTGAATAGAGGCATTGGATTCGAATATTCTCAGAGAAATTTCGGTATGTCAAGTACTTTCTGTATATTTTTTGTTCTTATACATAAATTGGCTCAAATGGTGTACAACTTAGCTTTTGCTAAGTAACATAAATCATGTCGACTCAACGCTGAATTTCAGCTGGAAACATGATGCTATTTTTCTTTAATGAAACAAATAATTTAACATTAATTACTCATACAACATTGTTGAAAATGTCTGTAGATTGAATATGAGGCATTGGATTCGAATATACTCAGAGAAATTCCGGTATGTCAAGTACTATTCCGTACATCTGTTTGTTCTTATACATACATTTACAGCTCTGCTAAAATGGTATACAACTTAGTTTTTCCTAAGTAGCATAAATCATGTCGACTCAGTGCTGAATTTCAGTTGGAAACATGATGCTGTTTTTCTTTAATGAAACAAATATAACATTAATTACTAAAGTATATACATAAAACATTGTTTCTTGATAAAAGTGAGTTTAGATTAAGAAACAAAGTGTAAATAAAAATAAAAATATTTAACTTTACATGTTAAATTGATCACATCATTGTGTAGTTTAAGCTGATATATAAAATAATTTTCGATTTTCGTCTTTGCTTTATTGGAAAAGTTATTCAGTTTCATGAAAATTATCACTTGCTTTCAGCTTTAGACTTTCAGGGCCAGATTAAATATTAGGTAATCTAGGCAACTGTCTAAAGGCCCTGAATTAATTAAGGGCCAGGAGCGTGTACAAAATATTTCATTGAGTGAAAATTTAATTGAAAAATAAGTATTCTCAATCACAATAGAAATTGTATTATTGTCTTATATATGTGTATTATTTTTATTTGTGTGAAGTTTGCTATCTCAGCTCGGTTGATAAAATAGTTTAATACTTACTACTAGTACTACTTACTACTTAATACTTAGAACAGAATCATGGTAGTAGAGAAGAGAGAGAGAGAAGTAGTAGAAGTTATAATATGAATGATAAGGTATCATTTTAGAATAATCAAATCCTTTACATTTTTCCCCTTGCCTTCATTAACTTGAAAAAAGCTGATGATCTTTAAACACTTGTATTTTTTTAAATAGCATAGAGTCCCGAGTATATCATTACGTATGGACCCGACGTGGTTAATCCGGCCTTTTGTATATCTACAGGTAGTTACAATCTTAGCTAGTAGCATACACTTTATAGGCATGTTCAATGCGGACATCATAGCGAAATAGAAATAGTATGAACAACTGAAATTTTAATCTTTTCATGTATTAAAATATTTTAATCCGTATATTGAACGAGTTATCGATTAATGTAAATGTTACTCAGTGGTAGCATGAAATAACATTTTGTTTGCGTCAACACGTTACCGCATCGCGGGAGAAGCGAATCGATGCATCAAAAGACCAGTGAACTGTGACAAACTGTGTATGCATAAATACACCAAACGTCAAACCAGTGGAATTAAAGGGTACGGAGGCGTGACACATGAATGCCAACGCAGATAACGCAGGTAACTATACTACTGGCGCCACATGACAACTTATTCGCTGCCTTTACGCACTCTCTTTCACGTTGGAAAGAGTAAGCACCTAAATGAGCAAAGAGAATGAAAAAGAACGCACACGCATTGTCTGCTCGCGCAATTCCGCGTACTTCCATGGAAGTACCATTGTACGCATAGAGATAGGGGGAAAGGGTTAGTAATGGGGATTAGCGACCCCATTGCTAGAAATATATCATGTCAGGTTGACCTTCACGCAGTTCCCCCTGAAAAGCATCATGACAAATTCTTGGAGAATTTGTCAAGATGGGCTAACTGACCTCATGCTGTAGGCACAGGCGGGAATTTCAATCTATTATCGTCCATAAAAAATTGACATTATAAAAATAATACTCGTTAAAGAAAGTACAAATTAATGGGATGTGCGCGTAATATCAATAACCTCAGTTTTGTTTCGTTGCTTCTGTTTCATTTGCAGCTCACAAACCTGTAGGGTCCAATGAAGATAAGTACCTACATATGAAAACACACACCAGTACACTTCAAAACACGGTATTTTAATATATCTTAGCAAAAGTTTGCGCGCGTGCCATGCAACAACAACGTTAGTTTGTTTTTAATATCAGAGAACCGAAGATGCTCAAAACAAAATTGGGAACTACCTACAATACTGAAGAATTATATGAAAAAAAAATTTTTTCTTATTATATATTTCTTTACTAATATAATAAAGAGTAAATATTCGGATTTTGATAATTTTGTAATTGTTAGAAGTAAACAGAGATTCACTGGCGGTATTATATATTGTCTATATCGAAACAAGTGTTTTATTGGCTACTACCTACTAGTGTTTGCGCTCTCACCCGCATGAAATTGTACCCTATGTTTTATTGTAATGTAGAAGCTATATTACTGTAAAGTTTCAATGCAATCCATCCATACCTTACTTCTGTCATTGCGCTCTATCTTCTTAAATGTCGCACAAATAACTCTAGTCTGGTTTTTATATTATGTTTTAAAAATTGTATTGTACTTTTTAAAACTTTTCATATATTACATAGTAGACATTATCCACGTATCTTATATACTGTTTTAAATTTGGTGTCATTATTTATACGTATAATTAGTAAAAATCACGGGATCTTCAGTAATAATAAGACGTGGTAAGATCCCGTGATTTCTACTAATTATCTTATAAAATTAGAGCCCATAGAATAATTCCAATCCACCCGAACCTTGCACTGTTTGTATGATTTTTACATATAGCAGCATTATACAGCGTAATCTGCGCCATTTATTCATTGGCTTCACAAAAAATTCGGCACATCGCCTCAGCCACAGGTGCGTGTTACCGCCATTTGTTTAAATTTAGCTCAAACTCTACCCTCACGAGATCAGCCTTTCCACTCACGTATTTTGGCACTTTACATCAACTACAGTTAATGCATTATTACTCATATTTCTAAGTTATTCTAAAGACGCTGTTGAACTAATGGCAGATATTCTGAAGTTCATGTTCCCTATCTTAATATCGAGATAGAACTTATAAAAAGCCGTTTGCGTGAGCATCTTAGTCTCACCTATTTCAGCCGCAACTTGCCTTGTAAGCTGAGTGGTAGAATAAAAAATATGACTATTCAAAAGCAGCATACAAGCAGTATTGAGTTTATTTGAATAAAGATTATTTCTATTTCTATTTTACTAAAGGGTGGGATAAGGCAGTAAAATTACGAGATAAGAATCATGATATCGCATAAGTGGTATCACGAGTGTCACATGATAACATGATGTCTGTAATTCTGTTCATTTATGGGCGACTTTTACCACCTATAAGGTGAGCCAACTTATTTGTCACTAATTGCTTTTTCAACTCCAAAAAAAAATGAAAATCAGGTGACTAGTTTTTTGTGTAAATGAAATGAAATTAATTTATTTGCAATAAAATATCCAAGTAATATATAATCATTGGCAAGTGTTTAATTACCACAATTTATATTTGACATGCAAATATTAAATGTGTTGTATTTTTTTTATTTGTTTGATATTTAAGTACTTTTGTATAAACTAAAAGCAAATGTCAGTCCCATTACTGAAAATTATGTCAATTCATAATGATAATTATATATTAAACTATCACTACAAAATCAATGGAATTATCAAAAATACAAAATAAAATACTTTCTAATATTATAAAAACAATTGTCCTGCAACCAATATTTCAATATTATATTCGTATTTTAAGTTAATTTTTCCAATCCGACTCGACTTACTCTTTGCCAACTTTTCTTTCGATTTTATATCTTTTATGTACAAAATATACTATTTAATAATAAAACATCAAAAAGTCGAAGTGTAATGAAAATCCGGCATACTGATGCGTCCACAGAGAGAAAAGTTATGAAAAATTACACATTTATCATTTCCGATTCCTCAGAGAGATACTTTGTATAAAGTCCTCTGCATAGGTAGGTACTTCTGTCTCACTTATTTCCTATATACTAAAGTGAAACAGCTGGTTTTAACCTTTGTTCGGGTGAAATTACAGGCTAATGAGGTATGATACCTTAGTCCTCAGGAATTGAATGTAATAGAAGCATAACCACACATGTAATAATATATGTTATAATGATTGTTGTATTCATGTTACAGAAGCGACATAATCACTTTTCATCAATTTTATTTTTATATAATTATACTTTTACTGACACCGAATAAAAATAATAGTTTAAATAGTAAATACTATTATAGCTGTGCCCGCGGTTGCCGCGGTTGTTGCGTGAAAGATAGTTATTAAATAAAAAGAAAATTAACATTTATCTTTATCTTATTAATATTATAAACGCGAAAGTTTGTAAGTGTGGACGTTTGTTAATCTTTCACGCAAAAACTACTGAACAGATTTTGATGAAACTTTACAGTAACATAGCTTATGCATTAGAATAACAAATAAGCATATAGTTTATGTGTTATTCTAATTATTATTTATATATTATAATTTTATATTGAAATTTAACGCGGGTGAAACCTCGGTCACATCTAGTTATATATAAATTAATATTTATGATTTATGTCTCCATTTAATTAAGTTATATCATATAAAGGTACAGAAAGAAAATTATAGCTCATTATATGTAACACATATAATTTAATTTAATATCATGTTGAGACTCAATTACATTTTCTGTCTAAAAATAAAATCCCTAACTGAGTATCTTTCTTCTATTTAGAAAGGGTAATAAAATTAGTTGTTTAATATCGTTCAAAAATAAAAACGATATTACGTTCAAAAATTACTAACCGTGAAACGGTGTATGTATTAAATGCTCGAAATTAATATAATTAATTAGTGTAACTTGAATATATTACGTAGATAATGTACATAGATATAATGAACAAACTATGTTCATTATATGTGTATTATCATAATTAATATTAAAATATAAAACAAATAAAAATAGAAGAATAATCTCGTCATATAAAATATATAGGTTTGACAACTTCAAAGTTGACGTTATAGTCGATTTCCCAAAATTTGCAGTATTGTAAGGTGCAACATGTAAATAATTTCAAAGCACCTTAAATTACACGTGAAGTTAAGAAAATCAGATCTTACGATGTTTTATTTATTACTATAGAGTTCCCGATATTCTTTATTTTACATATAAATAATGACCGCGTCAAATTTAAAAAGTATACAATTTATATAAAGTTAGTTACGTAATGCCACATAATGCTAAAACTATAGTGCTTGAAACTTTATATAACAAATATCTTTATAGTATGTAGGTAGGTACGAACCTCCAATAATGTTCTATCAAATTATGTAAATCTAACAGCGCTGGGGAACACTAACTTCTATTCTATTTTTGAAAAATGAGTCTAGCTCCATTTTGTAAAATGACTCGTTATTTTTTTTTATAAGAACCTGATTAAGCCAAGGAGCTGCATTTTGAATGTAGGAAGTTCAAGTAAATTGCCGACATATTTTTTTTAATTTGATTGGCGAACTTATTTTTGCTGCAAAGGAGTTGCATTTTGTATTAGTATGTAATATTATCTTATCTGTGGTATTAGGTACAAGTAGATTGCTAGTAACATGCGCATAACATTAATAATCTTCTTTAAAACAGCTAGCTTTGTAAATTTTGTTACGATTGAACGATATATGGCGGTGAAATTCATCAGGTGAGCCGTCGCCGTGTTTGTATGTCTACATCGCTCATGTTTTTGTAATCAAGCAACTTTGTTTGACATGCAGTATATGTAAATTACTATTAATATGGGCATAATACTGGCTGATCCGAACAACAAGCGATCTGACAACAATCTGCGTGACATTTTGCCCGTTTTGGAAATATTTTACATTGCTACTACGCTCTTATTATCATAGCGTGATGTTCTAAATCTTTGCCATCCTTCTTAAAAAGACTATCCACCTAAAAAAAAACAATTCGAATCAATAATTCCTTATATTGTTACATGCGAACATACTCTTCAGGTTGATGATAGTATTAGCAATGCTAAATATAGTTCATTCCTCAGAATTGGTACGATAGCTGTGATGCGCTATTGTTTATTATTTAACTGTTTATTGCAACAGATGTGTATTACAATGCATATAATTAGGAAGAAGGAAATTGTTAGGAATGTGGACTAATGAAATCCTATAAGAGGTTATACAGAGTAATATAACCAAATATCTGTTACATCTTTCTTATATATAAAATTCTCGTGTCACAATGTTAGTTACCATACTCCTCCCATACGGCTTGATCGATTTTTATGAAATTTATATGCATATTCAGTAGATCTGAGAATCGGCTACTATCTATTTTTCATGCCCCTAAGTTATAGGGATTGTCCACCCCTAACATATTTTTTTTATTTTTTGGGCTTTTTTTTTATTTTTTTTTTATATGTCCTTAAAAAATACATACAACCCTTAATTTTCACCCTTCTATCACAAAGCCCCATTTTTTTTATACCGTTATTAATTTATATGGCAAAACAACGTTTGCCGGGCCAGCTAGTTATATTAAATAAATAAATACTTTTATAAATTTGTGAAATAAAGCCTTTCCTCTATCTCTCTAATCATGTTTGGTGGCTTACATTCATTTACATACTTGCCGCAACATAGGGGAACTCATTAGCTGGTAATCCGCGATATCCCGAGTATATACTATGATAACATAGATATATACATGTATATACATCATACATACTAATACATATATGTACATTCCATGTTAAAGCGAATAAACATTATTTGTATTTACCGGCAGCGTATAGATCACATCTTCATTCAACATTACATGAGATTGTTAGAAGCGTTCAAATTTCATATAAAAAACAGTTACACCAAATTCTGAAGTTCATAAAGTATAATTTAGTCGCTTGAAAATTGTAGTATTACCTATTAGTATATAGTTATTTCTTTGATTAGACCAATTTGTGGCTATATAGTGAAATACAATTTATTAGTTTTGAAATATTGTAATATATCTCGTTCGGTTATGCCCGAGCCCAGTACAAAGAAAATGCTGAGCCTGAATAATTCCCGATTTACATCGTTATATAAAAACAGTTTAGATAGTTAGTAAAATCAGTCCGCGTCGATATCTCTTTGCACTTGCACCTACATAGTTTGGGATAAGTTTGTTAATATAATAACTTGTGAAGCCACATTTTCGTAATAAACTATCTGAAATCAAGTGACTTTTGTGTTGTGTGTTAAAAAGGTTTTTTTTAAAAAACCAAACGGGGTCAGCCGCCTAACATTGGTGTCAGAAGTGGGATGCTGTGAAAAGATCTCAGGCAGAGATTCACAGCATCAATCGGACTGATACCCCGTAACGAATTTGGCCGACTGTTAGTCTCCACCCCTCGTGTGTGAGCCAGCGCCCCGCAACCACGTCACCCGGGTCGACAGTAAGCCTCAGATCATAAAATCTGAGCCTGCACCCCAACGCTTCAGAAGTTCAGCATTACACCCTGTCTACCAAAACCTGGGACCACATCGATCACCGGCTGCCAGGTCCATTGCAACATCGTGTTCGTGTACCCAGAGCCATACAACACCACGTGTGACGGACTCCACGTGTCACCAGATCAGAAGATATGATAATCATCATAACCCTCCTGTAAGTGCTTTGTGATACTACTATTTCTATATCAGTGAAGTGCCAGTTTAGTGATAATCACGTAATTCAAACCGAACATTACTATTATTAATACTAGATTCTATATAACTGAAACATTTATCTAATATAACCTTATAAAATGGCCACTAAATCGGAGGCCAGTGAGAAAGCAGAGAGGGTGACACTGAGCGTATTAACGAAATTCATAAAGGCCTACAGCGGCGATCGTGAGTCCCTCCCTGCTTTCCTCACAAATTGTGAGAGTGCAATTTCTTTAGCTGCCCCTGAGCAACAGAATATATTATGCAAGTATATAATATCACAATTAGAAAGCAAAGCCCAAACGGCTTGTAGTCTTAAGACATTTAAAAACTGGTTAGAATTGAAAGATTTCTTAAGGGTCACGTTCGGCGAGAAAAAGCACTCCACACATTTACTAATCGAACTCCAGGGTTGTAAACAATTACCATCTGAGACTGTAACTCAGTACTCTCTCCGAATCGAAGCCTGTTTAACAAAAATTCAATCGGACATATACTATTCCTGTACTAACAACGACGAGTTACCTGGTAGAGTGGCTGCTATGGAAGAATTAACTTTAAATACATTTATGCTAGGTCTTAATCCTAACTTTAGTTACATTGTGCGGTGTAGGAATCCCAAAACTCTAGGTGAGGCGATTATGCAAGCTACGGAGGAAGAGAAATTATATAATTTAACAAGAGCATCCAGCAAAATGTCTAAATATTGCTCTCATTGTAAAAAACAAGGTCATGTAGTTTCAGAGTGCTATTTCAAAAATAGGGATACCAGGATATCCCCATCTTACAAAACTCATCACGTTAATAATTCAAATATCTATAATTTACCTAAACCTATTTCATGTGCATATTGTAAAAATATAGGCCACAGCATTAATGAATGTCGCAAGAGACAGTACAATATGCAGCGTCGCCAGAATGAAGGCCAAACGCAACGCGATACGGATTCCCAGGCAGGTGTCAGGCACTATCCCGGAACCGCGCGTGGGAATGTGTCCGGTAACATAAATGTAGTTAATTGCGAAATCGATAACGAAAATATTTTAAGTGAAAATTTAAACTAAAATGGACTTCGGTTCCGTGCCGATCGAATTCCTATCATAGCAAGGGCACTACTAAATCTTATACTATATCTCAAAAACCACTGAATCTTACAAATACTAAATCTTTTACTACATCTCAAAAACCACTGAATCTTACAAATACTAAATCTTTTACTACATCTCAAAAACCACTGAATCTTACAAATACTAAATCTTTTACTACATCTCAAAAACCACTGAATCTTACAAATACTAAATCTTTTACTACATCTCAAAAACCACTGAATCTTATCAATACTAAATCTTTTACTAAAACCCAAAACTCACAGAATCTTATGAACGCTGAACCTTATACAAAATCCTATACCAAATCTCAAGAACCGCTGAATCTTACATACACTGAATCCCATACGAAATCTCATTACAAATCTGAAAAACCACTGAATCCTACGAATTCTAAACTTTGTAAAAATTCATATACTACGCGTCGCTCTGAATCTTATACTAATCCCCAAATATCATCGAATCGTACACGAACCTACGCCGAAATCTGTGCCAATTCACACTCATTAAAATTACCAAATCCTCTGACTAATACATCTTACACAAAACCTTCTACCATATCTGAATCTTATTTAAATAAAGAAAGTACCAAATCTTGCACTGACCTCACCAATAGACTGAGTAAAACTCAAAATCTAATAAATAAAAAACCTATTACTATTTCTGAGATTACAAGGCCACAAAACTTAACTAATATGGACTCGCTTAAACAAATTTGTAATACTAAATCTCACGAATATTCCGATGAACTTAAACCAATACCCATGTACGAAATAATTATTAATAAAATAACCTTGCCTCATACTTATTTACAATCAACTTACTCTGATAAACCTTTATGTTTCCTCATCGACACCGGTGCGAGTGTCAGTATTATCAAACAATCAAGCCTAAATAAGCAACCTGAACTTTCACGCGAAATTATAAAATTAAAAGGTATAAATTACACTGAATCCTATTGTAAAACTCTAGGCACATTTCAAATGGATTTTATTTTAACCGATTCTCTTAGTATTACCTACAAATTACACGTAATAAAAAATGATATAAACCTGGAATATGACGGTATTATCGGCAGTGATTTTCTAGGATATTTCAAGGTCAATATTGATTACTATTCTAACTCTATGTGTTTACGAGAACAAATACTACCTATTAATTTCAAACAACCGAGCTATATTATACCGGCGCGAAGCGAAGCCGTGATTGAATGCACTGTATCAAATGACTCATCACAGTTACCAAATCTACGTGAAGCTCTCGTACTAGACCATACTATTTCGGAAGGTGTCTATGTTTCTAATTGTATAGTAACACTTAAACTTAACAATCGCGTAAATGTCTCCATTTTAAATACCACTGAATCTGACATCCAAATAAAAAACTACTCTGTTTCGCTTACTCCATTAGACGAAATTCTATCTAAACCACTAGAGTCATCTACAAATATCTACAACATACAGACACCTGACATCACCTACTCTGATAGGATAGATAAAGTACTAAGTCAGATTAGACACACTCATTTAAATTCCGAAGAAAAAGATATTTTACTCGATTGCTGCGCACAATACGCAGACATATTTTACCTCGATGGAGATAAGCTAACTGCAACTAATGCCTTAAAACATTCTATTAATACTGGGAATGCTCCCCCTATTCATGTTAAAGCTTACCGCTTCCCCGAATGCCACAAAGACGAGGTAGAAACTCAAATAAAAAAAATGTTAGAACAAAATATCATTAAACCATCGGTTTCCCCTTGGAATGCCCCTGTCTGGGTTGTCCCAAAAAAGATAGATGCCTCTGGAAAACGTAAATGGCGAATTGTAATCGATTACAGACGTCTAAATGACGTCACTGTCAATGAAATATATCCAATTCCTCTTATAACTGACATATTAGATCAACTTGGTCATTCTAAATAATTTTACAACGCTAGATCTCGCGAGTGGATTTCATCAGATATTTTTAAATCCTGAAGATGCCGAAAAAACAGGTTTCACAGTAACCACTAACAAAACGTCCGGACATTTTGAATTTAACCGAATGCCCTTCGGGTTGAAAAACGCACCCAGTACCTTCCAACGGCTTATGAATACCGTTCTTTCTGGCCTTCAAGGTCTACACTGTTATATCTATTTAGACGACTGTATCTTATATAGTTTTGACCTCGAGTCACATATACAAAAATTAAAGTTAGTCTTCGACAGATTCCGTCAATTTAATTTGAAATTACAGCCCGATAAATGCGAGTTTTTACGCCGCGAAGTTTCATATTTGGGTCACATCATCACCGATAAAGGTGTCTCTCCGAATCCTGATAAAGTCAAGGCTGTTACTACTTATCCAACCCCTAAAAATCCTAAGGAGATTAAATCATTCCTTGGCCTAGTCGGTTATTACCGACGTTTTATAGAAAATTTCTCGAAAATTACTAAACCTCTTACTCTATTATTGAAAAAAGATGTCGAATTTCACTGGACTACAGAACAAGAACAAGCTTTCAATCTATTAAAAGAAAAACTCACTTCCGCACCCTTGCTCCAGTATCCTAATTTTAATGAGCCATTTATATTGACGACTGATGCATCCAACTATGCCGTAGGAGCGGTTCTATCCCAAGGGATCGTAGGTCAGGATAAACCCATTGCTTACGCTTCCCGTACTTTAAACAAAGCGGAAGGAAACTACTCCACCACGGAGAAAGAACTTCTTGCCATTATATTCGGTGTGAAGACATTCCGCCCCTATCTATATGGACATAAGTTCAAGGTCATTACAGACCATCGACCACTAGTGTGGTTATTTAACGTCAAAGACCCTGGCAGTAGACTAATTCGCTGGCGTCTCAAATTAGAAGAATACGATTACGAAATTATATATAAACAGGGCCGCCTAAATTCCAATGCCGATGCACTGTCTCGAATTCCTATGCACGCGCTGAATTCTGCAAATAAATTACACAAAGATACTTACGAAAAATATTTTAAACTACAATTTACAAATTCTATTTCCAATAATACTGAAATCGAAGAACACTCCGAAAGTCTACATTCTTCTAAACTTAATTTAATTGCATGTCCCACATCTTTAGATTTTGATAATTCGATGCCATACTGTCGACAAATATTGTCTCAAATAGAGAACAGCGCTGACGTGTTAGCAGCTGAACGCGAAGTTCACACGGTGCACTCGATTAAATATAATAATAAAACGTACTATTTCTTATATACAAAAGTTCATCATTATGAGGAAACTCCTTATCGCATTATTTATAATTTATTAATGAAACTTAGAGACGAAATTTTATCCGAAAATATCGGTGCCACTGAACTTGCTATATCAGATTTCACTGAACCTTTTTCTAAACTATCTTATACTAAAATCTATAATATAATTGCATTCGTGTTTCATAATACCAACTTAAAAATACATATATATAAAAACACGCTCATATACCCATCTCCGCCCGAAATCTCAAAAATCCTCCAAGAGAATCATGGTACTCCTATTGCTGGGCACCCCGGCATTAAAAGAATGCTAAATCGTATAAAAAACAAATATTACTGGAAATCAATGCGATCTGACATAGAACAATTTGTAAAATCTTGCCAAGTCTGTCAACTAAATAAGCCTTTGAGATGCAGTAATAAGGCTCCAATGGAAATAACATCCACTAGTACCAAACCCTTCGAGAGACTCGCCCTCGATATAGTAGGAACTCTTCCCGAATCCGGTATCCAAAAATTTAAATACATACTAACTCTACAAGACGACTTAACTAAATTCTCTAGTGCTTATCCTATGATTACCTCCACTACAGAAGAAATTGCTGGTAACCTTGTACATTTTATGTCCCTCTTCGGATTCCCCAAAACTATCTTAACCGATCAAGGCACTCCCTTTACATCTGAACTATTCAAACAAGTTACCAATATTTGTAAAATAAAATCTATATTTTCCACTCCGTATCATCCCCAAACAAATGGTGCCCTTGAACGTAGCCATGCTACACTGAAAGAATACTTAAAGTCTTTCGTTAACGAAAACCAAAATGATTGGCACTGTTATTTATTCACAGCTATACTAGCTTATAATACCACTCCCCATACAACGACTCAATTTACACCATTCGAACTACTCTACGGACACAAACCTTCAATACCAAGTTCGTTATACGAAACAAACGATAATAATACATATCAGGAGTATATAAGAGCTCTCCAATATCGCATGAAACTATCTCGAAAAAAGGCTATAGAATATATAGAGGGAAGTAAACTATCTTCGAAAAATTATTATGACAGATCATCCCGAATTACTAATTATAAAATCGGAGATATGGTATACCTAAAACACCATCATCGCCTACGCAAGGCCCTATCACCAATATGGAAGGGCCCTTACAAAATAATTAAACTAAACGGCAGTCACAACGTGACGTTATCAGTTGGGCGTAGATACATAAAGTACCACGTAAATGAAATCAAACCGGCTCATCCTTAAAGTAACAAATTCTTCTTTATTATTTCAGGCTGTGGCCTCCAATTTGCCACACGGAAGCGGTAATAAACCCAATCATTCATAGTCCAGGAATATACTTCGATGCACAGAATCCAGTTTATTTTTATAATGACTATTGGAAAATAATAACCCACGTAGACATAGTATCCATTCAACCTCGTCTAAAATCATTAACTAAATATGTAGACGACACATTTAATATGTGTATACGAGCACAGCTCTTTAAACCTTAAATCGTAGATTGTAACGATATACTGAACCCCGTTAAAGTTTTATTGAGATCAAATGCTATTAAATTTCAATCCTTATCGCATATTATATCTACTAATTCATCAATCAGAATAAACAAGCGGTCACTCGAGTTCGGCGGCGAAATTCTTAAATTCTTTTTCGGTACTCTGGATGCTGACGATGCTAGAAAGTATGATGCCGCGATCTCAACATGTCAACAAGACGAGACACAAATACTCAATCTCATGAAAGATAACATACACGTTGTCCAATCGTCAATAAATGCTTTCAATTCATCTATATATAAACTCAATGATAACGAAGAAAAGCTAAATCATCAAATAAATTTAATGAACAGCATGTTCTCAAATTACTCTAATTATAATAATGCACTCGAAAACATATTTAGATTGAATAGCTACATTAATATAATCGAAAGCTCTCTATTAACATTATCAAATATCCTTGATTCTATCCTTAATTCTATTCTATTTTCTAAAATTAATATTCTACATCCTTCTGTAATAAGTCCCATGAACTTATTAACAGAATTGGAAAAACACTCCGGTTCCATAAATAAAAAATTAGATTTCCCAATAACTCTTAACATAAATAATATTCACACAATAATCGACATATCTAAACTAACTTCTTATTATTATAACAACAAAATCATCTTCATTATACAAATTCCTCTTATCTCTCCGATTAAGTACAATGTTTATAAATGCATCCCATTACCAACTCCGCACGATGTGAACCGACCGTCAACATTTGCTTTAATTCACCCTACCAAATCATATTTAGCTGTAACGGATGATAGACTGAGTTACAGTTCTTTCGATGACATAAATATTTGTAATAACGTAAATAATCTATATTTCATATGTCCTTACCTATCTACATTTTCTACAATATATAATCCAATTTGTGAAACTCGACTACTTACTGATGTAAACTTAAAATTGCCTGAAGATTGTAATTATAAATTAATATACGGACACATAGATATATGGCAAAATATTAATAATAACAAGTGGATCTATGTCCAGTCGGAACCTACCAAATTATCAATAAAATGTGATAACGAAATTAAAGATACTCAGTTGTCCGGTACAGGTGTACTCACCCTACCAGCCAATTGTGTCGCCTTTTGTAAAACTATTCAATTAACGCCTAGTTCCACGAATCTAATCTCTATTCAAAGTCAATTAGATATAAATTTCGACATTACATTAGACGATTGTTGTAAAAGAGACATATTCAATGACTCGGTGCATCTATTATCACCGATCTCTCTAACTAATATTAATTTAGAATCTCTTCGTCATGCCTCACATAAATTAGATAACTTAGAAAAGGAAATCAATAAAATACAAGATCAACCTCACATAATTAAATATGGCTCTTATTACTCAACCTTTACATATATTTTAATTGTAACAATGTTTTTCTCCTGTATTTATAAATTATTTCGTTTTTATAAAAATAAAAGAAATCAACAACGTGCATCAGATAATTGTTGCATACAAATATTTAATCACTGTTGTACTCAAACTATTGATTCTAAATCAAATCAAAACATAGAATTGAATGAAATGTCAAACGACCAAATATCTATAAGGTCTGCACCAGATTATCAGAGCTATCAAAGAGGTCTCCTCAATACACGCAAGGCAGCCTCTAGCAGAAATATTCTTAACAATTAAGTTTAATATATTTTAAGTTCAATATTGAATTAATTTTAGATATGTAATGTTTAAAGAATTTTATAATTAAATATTAGTTTGTAATTTTTAATACTTGTTCTAGAATACTATCTATAAGAATTGACTCTGTCTATAGTTTTAATAACCATTATTTTGTATAACTCATTTTAACATTCTTTATTGTTTTGTAATTTCATTATTATAACATTATCCTTATTGATGACTTACTTTATAATTAATGATTATCCATATTTTGTAAAACAAATTTATCCCATTTCGTCTTTAACTTCGATCATCTCAAGAGATGACCTTCGTCTTAAGGAGGGAGGTGTTATGCCCGAGCCCAGTACAAAGAAAATGCTGAGCCTGAATAATTCCCGATTTACATCGTTATATAAAAACAGTTTAGATAGTTAGTAAAATCAGTCCGCGTCGATATCTCTTTGCACTTGCACCTACATAGTTTGGGATAAGTTTGTTAATATAATAACTTGTGAAGCCACATTTTCGTAATAAACTATCTGAAATCAAGTGACTTTTGTGTTGTGTGTTAAAAAGGTTTTTTTTAAAAAACCAAACGGGGTCAGCCGCCTAACAGTTCGTATGATTTTATATGATGCTTAGTTTAAGATATCGAGTCTTTCTGTACTTATAAGCTTCCGTCATTAGCAACAAAATATATTTTGTATGAATCTGTGACATTATATTTTTAGTACGACATATTTGCAACCAATTGTTCACATACATTCTGAAGGTTGTGTCATCATGCCAAGCCTGCCTCAATTAAAACCAAACAAGATTATATTACATTACAAGATTTTTGTATTAAACTATGCAAGTTTTTCTTGAAGAACCATATCAGATTGTTGAGTAGATCTAATTTTCATAAAAAAAATGCCAACTCTTATAAAACGTAGTGTTAATTTTTCTATGGTATTACAGATGCCCCATAAGGATTCAGTGTTTTCTTTTCCATTCAAAAACCACAGACAACTACGCACTAAGACACATGCCATTTTCAACTAAAAAACATAGTTTGCAGACCAGACAGATACTAGCATGTTGCGCATTAATATCCCAGTTTCAATGTTCACATGATGCAACGATCCGAGCCGCAGAACAAGACCGTAAGACATTATTCGCAGATCACTACCTCCGTATTCTTGTTTAAAGCAAATATGACAGTAATTTATATCATGAATAACAGACTTTATTGGTTCGGGAAGAATATTAGCAGGCAGTGCAGTAATATGCCTTTTCTCAGTATGCATTATTTTTTTTATTAATATGCGAGATATCCCTGTTGAACAGTCCTACGTTTCTTTAAACCCCGAAAATAAAGTAAAAATATTTTCAGTTTTACTATAATTTCGCCAATAGAGGTAAACGTATTCGAAATTTGAAAAATGCACATAATAAATTTATTCGTTTTGTTATCAGTAGTTTTCAAAATATGGCAGTATTGCAGACGACTATAAAGTTTTTAAAAAACCACAGATAACTCACTAAGTCACAGATCCATTATACTAGTATGTAGCGCGTTAATATCCCTGTTTCATTCATTTCATTTCATTTTTCGTGTTCACAGGATGTGACGCTCCCTGCCGCTGAACTAGAGAAAAAGACGTTCGCAGACCGTATTTCTTGCTTAAACCAAATATTATTGTTAAAATAGACTATTCATTAGACATTCCTTCAATTCAATAGACATTCCTATTCATATCATACCTCGCATTACCTTGTCTTACTCACTTTAAACTTTAAAAACAAAGTAAAAATATATTCTTATTTTCAATTTTCATTTTAATTGGCCCAACAGTATGTCAACATATTCGAATTATGAAATCAAACAGATTTCAAATTTCGAATATCTACATTCGTGTCATCAGTAGTTTTCGAAACATGGCATTACAGAACCATCACGCTTTATTCCAATTTTAAATTTGGAATCACAGAATAACATTAGTACACGTAATATGTATGTGTGCATATATCATATCTTCCAATATGTAGTTTTATTTACATAATATCCTTTTAAATTATAGCCTATAGGTTATTCTGATGTATAAGCTATATTACTATAAAGTTTCATCAAAATCCGTTCAGCAGTTTTCGCGTGAAAGAGTAACAAACATGCATCCATACTCACAAACTTACGCTATTATAATGTTAATAAGATATAACATTAGTACGCATATGTTGTGCCTTAATATCCAGTTTCAATGTTCACAGGATGCGACTCTCCGAGCCGCTGAACAAGCGAGACGTTATTCGCAGACCACCACCTTCGTATCCTTTTGTGTTAGCGGAAAAACCGATATCACTGTCGGCGAAGCGTGAACTGTTATGTATAATTCATACAGGTGAATCCGGTTGGTGCGGAGAGAACACAGTACCTATCTTACTAATGTTGTATGCTAGCCATGACTCGCGGTTCTGTCTTACTACTCTAATATTATTAATGGACATCTATATCTGTGTGCTTATTGCTGCTGTCTTCACGTCTGTCAGTGATATACAGCTCACGCTAGTTTGGGAGTCAAGACTGCATCAAACTGTACACTGATGAAGGTTTATATTATAAATAAATAAAAAAAAATCGGCTGAGCAGATCTTAATGAAATTTAACATGAAAATAAATATAGGACACAGGCTCTAAAAAACAACTGAACTCATACTGATATTTGAGATAAAGATAAATTGTTATATATCGGTAACGGTGGTCTTGCGGTTTAGCTCACCGCTTAAATTGCGATGGTCGCGGGTTCGATTCCTCGCAAGCTGCAAACATTTGTGTTCATAAGTATATTTGTTTGTATAGGTCTCGGCTATTATTATTATTTATTATTCATTTATTTATTAACATTTTATTGCACCTTAAATAAAGAGAGTAAATCGGAATAATAAAGTAAAAAAAGGAGTCTTATCGCGTAAGAGAGAATACACAAAGTGGTATGTGATCCAAGAATGGACTAGAGAAATAATTATTATTATTATTAATAATAATTGTTTTATTCTGATACCAACATAGGTATATTTATTGAAATTTTATTGAACTGTTGTACAACGGGCGGGCTTTATGAACTGGTATGAAATTACTGTCTCTCATTTGTTATGTCATGGATTATTTTACAAGTGTCTTGCTCATTCTTCTTGTGATGTGTCTGCATTCCGAATGAGCGGTAGAATCAAAAAACTTGACTATTCAAAAGTGCTTATATTAAGTTTATTTGAATAAAGATTATGTTGTGTCTATTTCTATTTACTATTTATGAACACATATAAAAATATATTGTATGTATTTGTAAAAATAGAACGGAAGAGAATGATGTGAAGACCAATGCACAACTACATCAAGCAAATAAAAGATAAAATTGGAATCAGTTAAAGAGCAAGATGAAAGATCGTGGAAGGTGGCAAGAGCTCCACCGACAAGAGTGTGTCTTTTAAATTATTAATGAATGAATGAATGCCCTTTCATAGAGTAGAAATGCCTATACTCACCACCATTATCTTCCGGTGAAACTGTGCTATACATTAAGAATAGTCTGAAAATAAAATGCTATACTTGTCTATAAGAAAATGGCATATGATAAAATCCGGGATACTGTGAGTACCGCATTTATCTCGACCCTACACTCACGTTTCAGTCACGCATGTAAAATTCAAAGCCTTTTTCATGGTAAGCATGTTTAAAACACTCCTATATAAAGGGTGTTTTAAAAATACTACCATATGAATACCATAAAAAAACTATAATCTACAGTTGATAGTAAAAGTAGTAATTTTATTTATTTATTTACTTATGTGATCGTACTTCAAGCTCTGAATAATAGAATAATAAATACCTTATAACAACAAACAGCTGGACGAATCTTGATGTAATTTGACATAAAGATAGATATTACGATAAAGAATATTTTTTATCTAAAAAAGCATCCTTATTCGCGGAAATATCTAGTAGGTATATACATAGTGCTTTGAGTCACAGAGATGGAATGAGGTCAGCCCAACAGAGGGGCAGTGAGTGTTCATTTAGGTAGTAAGTTAATGGATTATTAAGGTATAGTACCCACAGGGCTGTCAATTGTACAAGGATACTGTTGGTATTGGTTGTTATTTTGTGTTATTAAAAAAACAACAAACACGGTCTATTGACGTAGATTTCAGCTGCTAAATTTTTCTTATTCTCACTGATATACTGTAGTCAGGATTCAGGATAGATATCACTATCAGTACTAATAATACAACATTTAGCCGCCAATTTGCTTCTGTCATCTTCTACTTTTCCCTTATCCCATTTATCCCAGTACAGAAAAATAATAAAACATGATAATGTACGAGGTAAGAGACTACTTAATATTTTTTTTAATAATACATTAAGTAAATATTCCACATATAATACCTATATAATCAGTTAGACATATTCTAGGTAAGTCAGCGAGCCATTATACGTATTTGTTCACAAGCTTTTTTTAAAATAGGCAACCCTGGTATTATGACTCCACATAGTATAGAACTCATTAACCCCCACTGCAAGACACGGGTATAAGTACATAATGAGAAGGATTTTATTTCGAGCTAAATACTACTCATGGTTGTTTTTTATAGACGACTACCTATACTGTATAGTAAGTACTTGTCTTTTAATGATACATACAAACATTTTCGTGTTAAGATTCATTATGATTTAACATGACCGTTTAGTTGAGAATAGGTAACAAGCAGTCGAGTTTAATATTTGTATGGATGTTGGAATGGTGCAACAGCTGACGCTACCAGTAGGTATACCTACATTGGCGTGCCACCAGTGAAAAATAGCTTACCTCCACCGTGACAAAGTTACTAAGAATTAACCACCCTGCTTTGCAAGGGAGCCTTGTGGGAGTCATCCTGACATGGTATATTAATAAAATTAATAAATATAAAACAATTCACACAGCCCCATCTAGTCCCAAGCTAAGCAGAGTTTATGTTATGGCTATTAGACTACTAATATAAGTACATAGATACTACAACAATAAGGTTACTACACTAACATTAATTAAAGAAATAATTCATTTATATTTTTTTTGTGACGCTATTGTAATGAAACAAGTAAAATGTCACCTAACTTTATGACAGTGAAAATCACATTCAAATTGATTAGGCAGTATCGGAGATTCCCGAGCAGAATAAAATAAAAAAAAAACTATGTCGACGACATAAATACCTACAATCTATAGATTTTTTAAAATATAATATTATATTGTAGCACGGCTCGCCTATGATTTTTAACTTCATTGCACTAGGGTAAAATTTTTTGTCTTACCCGGCTTTTACGACAACCTAGGGATGAAAACATGTGGTAACATAATAGATCCTTACTTCATTACCATATGAAGAGTATACATATAGTATAGAGTATAGAATATTATTTATTACCTGTAGTTATACTTTTAAGGGTATGTTACATTATCATATACTATACATATAGCTGTTATCAGCTGTTTTTGCTGTTTTCTGTAGGTGCCAGCGAACAGGGATGAATGGAAGAGAAAAACATATTACGCCAACCCTAAATGAATAGGATAAGAAAGAATCAGATAAAGATAACTGAAACTTTGTCTGTATTTCTTAAAATAAGAAAATCCTATATCCTTTCTAATAAATAATAAATATCACGTATTTTAACGTAAAATATCATTAATATCGGTAAAGCCGTGAAAAGGTAACATACAAATTGACAAAGAGAGGGAAAGATGAACATCCAGGCACACTTTCAATTATGTAATATTAATATAATTAAATTAAAGTTTGTATGTTTATTTTTGATACCATCATTTTACATGGTGTAAAACAAAGTCGCTGTCGCTGTCTGTCCGTCCCTATGTATGCTTAAATCATTAAAACTATGCAATGGATTTTGAAACGATTTTTTTTATAAATAAAGTGATTCAAGAGGGAGTTTTATATATATAATCCACGTATACCCGTGCGAAGTCGGGGCCAGTAGCTAGTAATTAATATTAATACGAGCTAAGGTGCGGGTAAAAGCTAGTACTAAATATACATATGTTAAAACAGCGAGATCTCTTTCTCGATTTTACTTAAAAACGTCACTTAATCACGTTCAAGAAAAACAACCATGCCTCTCTACTTAATCTCAACAGAATTTGAAAATAGTCCTTAACTTCAAGACATAAGGTATCAAATTGCGATAACCTACAATGCATAGAGTTGATACGGTTACTGTCTTGGAGAATTGAATCAATTTGTGTTAAGTGCGAATCATTAAAATGGCGGGAACGAGATTGGCAGTTTCCTTTTTTTCCTAATCACGTTAAATCAGAACAGTCTTCTGTTGTTACTTGTTTCTATTGGATGTTGACCTGTGACTTGTTTATGCAATCACCAAGGTACGGTTTATAAAAGTCATGAGTGGGAAATTTTGCCAACCTATTTCAGACTCTAAGCAGCTTGCGTTGTAAACTGTGTTTCAGTTGTAGCGTGCAGATTAGGCAGAGATTATTCTGTAATTTTACTTTGCATGCATTTGCGTAGCGGTTACTGTGTTGATTACCGCATGCCTAATCCCTGTTAATGTATATTTACCTAGAAGAACATTTTTTATTTGGCTTATTACAGGAATTTTCCATTACCAGAGAGTTAATTAAGAATATTAATTGACACACAAAAATGAAAAACAGCCGTGTACAGGTTAGGGGTCAACAATTTCAACATTAAATTCATATCGGACAGTGCAGCCGTGCTGAAAGCACTACAGAACAGAAAATCCAACAACAAATTAATAACCGAGTGCCACATCGCCATGGAAAAAATTGTAACGCACAATGGAGTAATTATCCAGTGGATAAAGGGGCACAGTGGATCATATGGCAATGACGCCGCGGACGAGCTAGCGAGAAGAGAATCTGGCATGGTGGTTGCAGGGGGCCTGCAACCACCATGCCAGACCCCGCTTATGCCAATACCCTTCTCACAACTTCGCACCTGGATGCGACAGAGATCCACCGAAATACAAAATCAAAGATGGAACCTAACCACTGATTGCAAACAATCAAAAGTGGCAATTCCAAAAAAAACCATCGATTAACAACACGCCTACTTAATCTAGACAGGCAACCTTAAAATAATGATAGGAACAATAACGGGCCACTGTTCCTTAAACAAACACTTATACAAAATTGATGCTACAGACAGTCCCCTTTGTCGGGGCTGCTTTAAAGCTGAAGAAACGGCGGCTCACTAATCCTGGAATGCGTGGCAGTGGCCCAACAATGAAAACAAATTCTCGGAACGGTGAGGTCGCTCCGCGAAGCCTGTGAAGACACCAGGAGTCTTCTGCACTTTTGGGAGGAGCTTGGCTGGCTACTTTAGTAGTCTGGCTCTGCACGCACAACGGCCCGAATGAGAGGCTAATTGCGGAGACTGGAGTCCAACATACATTACATTACATTACACATAAAGTTTTTTGCATCGGATAGATTTGATTAACCTTTAGAGTCGAAGCCAATGAGACCAATGCATCAAAATTTAAAAAACAAAATTCATCCATACAATTAATGTCAAGATACCTTATTATATTAACAGTATACCTAAGGTTTTCAACAGTCACACTCATATCTCTATAATATCACATAATAAGCGCTTAATTCAATGTTTTAAATGACTAAGCTCATTTCAAAATTTTACCGTACTTATACGTAATTTCCTTACTCTGAAGAAAAAATTGCAAACATTAAGCCAGGAATCACCACTTGACTGATACCTCGGCCGTCCAGTGTAAATAGGACCATTATAATCAAAAGAACCCTTATTTGTCTATACGTTTTGTTAACCTTCACATAAGGGCGGAGGTCTAGCTAATTGGATACCCAAAAACATGTCCTCCTTTCTCATTGGGACATTTAACGTTTTATTTAAATTTCAAATTCAGAAGCAAAACATAAGGATGATATTTATTTCTAAAATTTAAAATTCGAACACAGTCGTTCTGTACTTGAATTGCGTTTTTTAATGTCAAAATATAGATCAGGTTTTAGATATTTATTCTCATTAAGAATTACAAAAAATTCACTTAACATGAGAACTAAAAGCATAAACTTATACAAAATTAAATATTAGTGGAAATACAAAAGAAGGTGTACATATATAATGCGGACGGTGCAGTAACAAAGTCTACGCAGTAACTACCCGCTTAAATGATAACATTTATTGGTTGCTTACCGCGCATAGATGGCTTCAGCGGTACTGGGTTCACATGTACACAGATGTATCAGATCATCATGTACTAGATGTGGCATATTAGCGAGTTAATTTTTTAATGTTTTTTATTATTATTATTTTTTTTTTTTTTTTTTAATATTAATTTTTATTTATATTTTATTTATCTATTAATTATTTATGATATTTACAAATAAAAATAAATAAATTATAAGAAAAACACTATATATATCTATAGCGACATATTTTTTGAGATTACTAATAGTGGTTTAATATAGATCACTGTTGTTTTTTTAATTTGTCATCATGCAGGCAATTGTGTATAATGCATACAGCCTGTTCTGTAACTTTTTTAATCAATAATTTTATAAAAATTTAGAATTTTTAAATGACAAGATAGCGAATATTTTAATTCAGTAATTAAATATATGTCAATTATAATTTTTCAAGTCAATCGAGTTAAAGAGATGAACTTTAGTAGTCGTTTCTATGTTAAAATATAGCTACTTATATTAAAATGACAGGGTCATCATAAGCAATCTGATAGTTTTATTGATTAACGATTAGGTTAGTATTTATACTTATTTTGTGACGATTAAAAACAAATTGGGATAAATTCAAAATTCAAATTTCAAATTCAATTCCAGAAAGGGATGAAATAGGGGATGAAAGTTTATGCAGCTAAAATGCCGGGTAATACGTATAATTCATATGACACTTCATATTTATTCATACAGTTATACTTTTTTATTTAATATATTCAAATTCAGAGCTGTACCGTACATTCCCGCGCAAATTAGTTCCGCCATTTAGTAAAACGAGGGAACGGGACGCGACCTCGATGTCAACTCTGAAAGATTACAGCGAACACAGCTTTCTCTCTTCCAGGTGCTAATATATTGCGCTACATTCCGGGCATAGAATTAATAAATCTTCTTGTTGCTAATTGTTGGTAAATTACTCAAATGATATAATACAAGTCACGTAAAATATATAGAAATATTCTTTATACAGTTTTATTTATATAAAGGTGGTGGCAAACTGACTTGCGCGTCACGCTTAAGAAACCTTAATATATCCGTCTTGAAAACCCCATAGAGTAATCAACAAAGAAAACTTAAAATAAGAACTCAATAAAATTTATTACACAGTTTCAAACAAAAATTCTTTTGTTTTATGTGACGCGTGATTGTAAATTAATATTCAATTGTGTTCCATATTTAAAATAGCTTTTATATTTTTTCTAATTGTTCGGAAATTGATTTTCCATTATAGGTTATTTATTAAATAAAAGGTAGCTATTCATTCTCGTGATATAATATATAATTTTATTATCAGATCAGATCCTTTTAACCTTTATTTTTAATAGATAATATTAAAATTGTTCACTAACGTTATACACTGACAGGGCATTAAAGATGGATGATAGGATGAGCAAATTATCCCAGTTCAGTGTTCTAACTAATTCAATAGGTATTAAACACGATGGTTTCCAGGCGTGGCCGCTTGATAGTCGACTCGATTTGATACTAGTCATGAAAAGGAACAAACAGTTTGACAGATATATATACTTTCGAATTAATAATGAACTATGATTTTAGTTATTGTTTTTCTATATATATGAACAGCACTGCAGACATAACGTTATCATATGACATTGATATGACTCATGCGTTGCCATTCCGAAAGACTAACCTCTTATCCTGTAATCTATCTAAATGTATCTGTGCACGCCGCACCTTATTAGACTTTTATTATATAAATATTTTAAAAACTATTTTTAACTTAGCACTTATTTTACCAACAGCTACCATCTTCTCTCTTCACTTTAAAAATAATATACAGTACTTAAAAGTTTCACTGTCTTATGTTAGCTTTCAACTATAACACAGCTTATAAATCTGCTTGACGACTGAAATGGGTAGACAGAGATAATAAAAAGAACAATAACTCCTTATTGTGAACAGAGAAGAACAGCACGCAAAAAAAATAAAAACAAAAGACGGTCTCGTTGCTATACGCAATTTCTTACTGTCAACCTGGTACCTAAGAGGTAATAATAATAACTTTTTATAGTGCACAGAGAAAAACATACAATCGGAAAAGCAGTATGTAAGAAAGTAAAAACAAAAGGCAATCTAAGCAATTTCTTACTGACAACTTGATACTCATATAGACGACTTTTCACAAAGTCTACCTCAGTAGTCTGTCAGTTTCTATATCGAGATCATTCTTACAGGCCATTAATATTGTTTATACCTCCAGGTAAGAATAAGGTGACCTCAATTTCTAGCGGATACAAAGGATTCTATTAGCAGAAAGTTGTTGTGTGTTAGGTATTCGTAATATTATCTCATTACAAGACAATAGGCTGTGTTCACATAAAAAGTGTGATGTAAAAGCCTAATTGATTCACTACAAACAAAAGCCTTTATTATTTAATACAACAAATTACTACAATGACAGATGTTAGTGCTAATAACATAATTACGAAAGTGCTATGTTTATTACTGTTAGGTATGTTAGTAGGGGCTGTGTTTATAATATATTCAGGTTTGTAGTGTAGTATACAATGAATAATATAAAACAATTAGGAATTAGGAGCACAAGAAAATTAGTATTAATATAAGGAAGTAATTTTTGTAGCTTTTTATTTTCCCGCGCAAATGTAATGCGTCACAGATGCACAATACTGCACGGCGCGCAGCCGCAGTAGGATGACGAGCGTGTCATAGCTGTATGGAAATGTAAACACTAGTTTCAATAACTAAAATTTCTTAAGGACTTTATGATATATAGTAATAATTTTATACTAAGAGAAACTAAGGTCGTTGACCATCAACGATTTAAGATATATATTTCAAAAGTGACAATAATAATGGAACAAAGGGAAAAAGGTATTTAAAACGTATATATTAAAAAATTATATATATACAATATACAACATAGGTATAATACAATTATTATATAAAAAAGGTGCGTTATACGCGACTAGTATAAGTATTAATAATTACTAACTATTACATTAGACATTAGTAATGACCAGAAATATATTAGAATAACATGATGTAGGAATAAAACATGGCCTGCCACTATTTTATTTGGTATAATGACTTTGTTTTCTAAAATTAGTCTTAAGATTTGTTCCTAAATGTATTACCTATTACGTTAGGATGTCTCCTAAATAATAATGTAATTATTACACTATCATATAATAGACCGTAGATTAATTAGACTTGTCATATGTGGCTATAATGTATGATATACACAAGGGAGTCACAAATATGACAAGGTCAAAAATTTCATTAAGTTGATGTATCGTAATTTTACACTATGCGATATCGCTCTGAAAATTAAATAAAATGTGTTCTATAAGTACAGCTTAATAATAATAATAATATAAACGCGAAAGTTTGTAAGTATGGATGTTTGTTACTGTTTGTTTCACGCAAAAACTACTGAACGGATTTTGATGAAACTTTACAGTAATATAGCTTATGCATCAGAATAACATATAGACTATATTTTTTATTGAAATTTAACGCCGATGAAACCGCGGGCACATCTATTAGTAAATAAGTCTTTTAAAGTTAGAAACCTGATAAGTCTTTTGAAGTTTCAGATATCAAACTTTTTAATTCTTTTTAAGTAATAGTAATTTCAATATAATGTAGTGATATACAAACTTTATATATATTAATATAAGCGTGTTCATCTTCATATCTTCAAAGCAATTACAAAATGAAAAGTTTTATTTAAGAACTAGCGACCCAAGCCGGCTTCTCACGGATGCATTGCAAATCTTTAAATTTCTCGCCTTGTTCTATACTATAACACGCATGTATTATACATATAAACCTTTCTCTTGATTTACTCGATTACTTGATTACTCTATCTATTGCTGAACTGCAATAAAATTCGTTACGTAATTTAAAAGATATCAAAGTCGCCGGTGCTGTTTGTTTGCAAATTAATTATTAATAATAATTATTAAATTATTATTATCCCATTATTATAAAAAAAAACAGAGAGCGGCGGCGACTTTGTTTTATACTATGTAAAGATAGCCATTGTTTTAGACTTACAGAATTTAACATTTACTATCCATACTAATGTAAAAAAGCGAACATATATCTGTCTGTTTCCTACCATTTCACGACTAAATGTCTGAACGGCTCTTAATCAAATTTTTCATGAAGATAGATCGTACCACGAGCATGGAAGTAGACTTTTATATAAAAAAAACAAATGAACAGCTAATAATAAGCTCCTATGAACACAAGTTAATATTACTCAAATTGGTGGGTCGTTGACCTCGCTATAAAGTAGGTATGCACCGCGAGTTTCCTCGCGTAATATATCACCCAATGATGTGTTTAGCGGTGATATTTGGCGGAGCGCCAGACTACACATTAATTTTACAGATGCTGTCAAAAATTATATAAAAAAAGTAACATAAAAATTCTTATTGTGAAATATCAATGGTTACAACGTCTATTAATAATAATAAAATCTCAGAACTAATCACACAGCGCCATCTAGTCCCAAGATAAGCAGAGCTTGTGTTATAGGTACTAGACAACTGATGCTACTGCTATACATAGATATTTATTTTTAAAATACATACATAATGTATATATATAACGCCCAAACCGATAACAACAATCATACAAATGTGTGTATTGTTATTAAGAATCGAATCCGCGTCCATCGGAAGAAAGGCGGTCTGCTAAACCACTAGACCACCGAGGTCATCAATATCTAATATGTCCATTATAAAAATAGCTGTTACCCTCGACTTCGTTTACTTTTTTAGATAATGCATGTCGTATAGCCATTCTCGTCACAATTAACCTCTGCAGCCTCCAAGAAGGGAATATGTGGGAGCCCTGGGGTACATCCTATTCGGTTTCCAAAAAGGTGGTAATTTGTCCAGGTAATTAGAATAATAACACAGTGACAATAATAATTTGAACTACTCATTAAATCAACGGCAAAATCTATTAATTAACGAGTATCATTGTTTATTTTTGTTTGGGTGTTTATTATGTATGTATTTACAAAAAAAGATTTAAGCACTTATATTACTTGTTCAGTACCCATAACATAAGCTCTGCTTAGCTTGGGACTAGATGGCGCTGTGTGAATTGTGTACGGAAATTATATATTATAGATAGTAATACAATAACCCATAATATAGCTAAATAACTGTGTGCATTATAAACACAGGTCGTGAGTTGTAATCTGCAACATGTACCTAACAGAATGAACGCAATCCCTAGTGTATTTTGTTTGGAATAACAAACTGAATCAATTCAACATTATTTATTTGTAAAATATGCGAGATGTTTACACAGAAATATAACATAACTTTATCCTATGTTTAGCCAACTGCAAAATATCCATGCTAACATTATAAATTCGAAAATATATCTGTATATCTAACAGAGAACAGCTCGGTGCTGTGCTGTTACCTATTGACGACTAAAGGGCTGACCGTTTCTTAATGAATTTTACACGAAGAATTCCATTCTTGTCCATTCTTACGCCTCCCACTTTCTGTCTTCTCTCCTCTACCCAAAGGTTCTAATCTAGACATTGCTTATACGATAAGACGCCTTTTGTACCCATTACTTTAATATATGGTCTTTATAATTTACTTCTGTTGCAAGAGTTAATAAAATAAATAAATAAACAAAGTTGCAAGTAATACTGAGTTTATTTATATATTATTTTATAGAGTATGGTGTAAATTATAAATAACAATCGAAACAACGAATTTCTAATTATCAGGTCTCTTCAATTAAATCGATATGTCATTAAGAATAGTGGAAATATTGCATCTCTATTATTTCATGTACATAAATATAGTGACATTTTTTAGTATTAAATAACTTGAATGGGTCGCCGTCTAGTACTACTTAGTACTGCTTATATTTTGTTACTTTTAATAGGTATATATATTTATAAAAAACGAAATAAATTGATTTTAATTAACAAATTTAATCAAAACAATTATAATATATAAAATGAAGTCGCTTCTGCTATATGTTCACTTAAATCTTTTATACTGTGCAACGGATTTTAATGTAGCAATTCATAGATAATTCAAGACGAAGGTTTATATGTATGTACCTGTATATATATACACACCCGTGCGAAGCCGGGGCGGGTAGGGTAGGCTTCATAGAAAAACTGACTATATTATTCATTAAATATTTTAGAACAGTAATTTAAACGGATTGCTTCCAAATATGAACTGTATTATTTATTAAATATTTAAGAACGCTGATTTAAATAATAATTACTTCTAAATTTGCCGCCGTAATGTTTTAAAGTTTTTCGTTCACCGCTAATGAATGAATAATGGGAGAGTGGATTTACATCCTTCCACCATCAAATCAGAGATTGCGGTCCAATTTTTTATATTGCTTTTACAAATTATGTAATCATAAAAATTGAGGTTTTTTTACTGGATCATAATAGAATGTTGCACGTGACTGCGCTAACGATTTACGCTGCCGACACCAGTAAAGGATGATAAAATGAATATGAAATCAGGTCAATCAGCCTATCCTAGCAAATTCACTAGGAATTTATAATGATAGTTTCCAGGGGAAACCGCATGGAGTTCAAGTTGATATAGTACATTGCTAGCAATGAATTAGTCCACATTACTAACAATCTCCTTACTTTCAAATGTAGGTAGGTATTATTGCTAGCATTAAAATATTGTCTCAAAAAATATTGCAGACTTATTTGCCATAATCTGTGTCGGTGTGCAAATAATTAACTGTAGTCAATTCAGTATGGCACCTAGTGTGACACTGCTCTAAATGTTTAGACAATTAAAACAAAAGGAAGAACTTAGCTTTCAGTTATGTGAGCGAAATTTTGAACAATATTTACCTATTTTTAAAGAAATTAAATTTACAAATCAAAGTTATATTATTTTAAATTTTTGTGATTTGTCTGAGACTAGAAGCTTGAAAATACCGAATTGAGATAAATCAGTTGAATTTCTTGCCACTTCTCAACTGATGTAGCTGACTAATCTGGATGGCAGGGATAGTCATACAATATTTGACGAATAAAACGAATCTGGTTACCACAAAGACAATATTAATATTTTGTTGTTTGTTGTATGTCTTAAGTATTTATTTATGGTATATATAATATGGGTCAATATTGTTATGTAAATAATTTGCTGGAAGTTAAATAAATAAAATAGCACGACAAGATATTATTAATATACTTAATGTACATTAATAAATTATCTTGTCCTGCTTTGATGTGGAAGTGCTTAACTCAGCTATTCAATTATTATATTTTAATACTTTTAATTATCTTGCGGTGAGCATTAAACAAAATATAATGAAAATAGAATTGTCAATTGTGGAAATCACGGTAAACATAACACTTGACATTATCTTTCGCTGCATATATCATATCTGTACTAACATTATAAAGAAGAAAAATTTAATTGTTTTGGTTGTTTGCATTGAATAAGCTCCATAACTACTGGACCGATTAGTAAAATTATTTTACCATTGGTATGCTACCCTATCCCCGTTTAACATAGGCGATAGAATATTGTCAAAAACGTTAGGGATCCGTATGAAAACTTTGATAATGTAATAAGCTCTGAAACTACTAAACTCATTTAAATTTTTTTTCAATGGAAACCTACATTGTCCCTGGTGAACATAGGCGATACAATATTTTTAAAAACAACTTCGATAATATAACCCAAAAAACGTAGGATAAATAAACCATAATAATCCTTATATTGCGTACGCTGCGGAAATTATTGACAATATAGCAAAGTGATGTACTACAGGTTTAGAGAGCAGATAAATATCGAGTATATGTGTGTGTTTAAATTTTTTTAATTTAAATACCCCTTGGATTTAAGGGGGCCTTGTTTACAATGGATATTTAAAAAAAAGGCAGCGAGCTCACTTCAATTTCGATGAATTTTTGGTTTCTTTGTTACTATGTTTAATTCCATTGAGTCTGTCATTAAGGGGGTCTTCCTATGTGATGGGTTGAAAAAATCGTTTTTTTTTTTTTTTCATAAATTGCTCCCTTAACATGTCTAGAATACGGTAGTAAAGCGATTTTAGAAAATTCGAAGTCGTTTTAAAAGAAAGAGCGGTTCGGAGCGGTGAGTTGCCAGTTAGAGACCGGGCCTATTGTGTACCGTCGGCTTTATACCTGGCCTCCCTTTTATTAATATATTTGTTAATATATTGACTTCGGGCTGTTAAAAAGGATAAAACCAATAAAGGAATAGGAGGAAAAGGAGCAGGTAAACTTACTGATAAAGTTATCCAAGAAATTACAAAATTCTACGGATTAGCAATTCGACGCCATCCAGATTCGCTTGAAGATATGAGAAAGGAAGTTTGGGCAACGTACTATCACAAATGTTCTTCTGATGAAAACCCTCAGCATCAATTTTGTCCAGAAGGCGAAGACAGTTGGTGTAAATGGCGTAAGGCTGAAGCTAATAATGAACTGGACCAATTTCATCACGATAAACCACCTCTAATTCCGCAAGTCCAAGAAGCTATCAAACCGGTTTTCGAAGATTTATCGAAAGACGAATTATTAATTCGTTGTGTAGGAGCAGAGACACAAAACAATAACGAATCTTTGAATTCTTTGATTTGGACTTTCGCTCCTAAACATCTTCATTCTGGTCCCAAAGTTGTTGAAATTGCTAGCTACTAAAAGTTATGTCGATTATGGGATGCCCTGTTGGTCGTGAAGCCCAAGCGTATGTTGAGAAACGGGATGAAAAGCGAATCTTACGCTCTGAGCGGCGCGTAAGTGATGTCGTTAAACAAGCCAGGATTGACTCAAGAGCTGAACAATCTGCTTTAAAAGAGTTTCACGAGGAAGAGGAAGGAATACTCTATGGACCAGGCATCGCCGATTGAGAGTAAGTTGATATTTTAATAGTTTTTAACGGACTTGAAACTTTAAACGCGTTTTTCTCAAAACTGTGTTTTTCAAACTTTCCTCCATTGTATCTCAGAAACGGCTGGACCGAATTACTTGAAATTTACAGGGCACACTCAATATATGTAAACGCATGGAATGAACTATTATCAATCGAAAATTTTCAAAACTTCGATTTTTTTATAGCAAAAAACAAAAAAAAAAAAAAAACGCCTAATTTGCAACTTTTATTTCAAATGTCTATCAAAAATCCAATTTTTTTTATATTCATTTGATTATAGGTCATTCCGTGCTTTTAAGCCTACAAATTAAAACGCCGTTTTTTTTTTTTTTTTTTCAGATAAGCCGATCAGCCGGAATCGTGGAGGAAGTGGGAGCTCTTTTTTTCGAGGCGGGGGTGTTCAGAGCGCTGTAACTCTAGTTTGACTGAATATTTTTAGCTGAAATTTTATATTTATACTGTCCAAATATGTGTTAATAAATGATAAAAAACTTGAAGCTAAATATTTACTGGTCGTAGAAAAAAAAATCCTAAAATATCCCTAAAAAACAGGCCGTCACATAGGAAGACCCCCTTAATATGTATTGGTATATATTTTTTTTTATGTCACTTGTATATATATTTTTTTTATGTTGTGACTTCAAATCTGATATTTGAAGTCACAACCATGCATGCATGCATTGCATGTAAGTATATGTACTCTATTTTAATACGTAGGCGTATGTAATGGACGGCATGTAGTGAACTTGTACCACTTCACTACAATACAATTACATAGTGAGCCATTATATTCTATAAACCCACTTCTACACGTGGTTTCTATACAGGAAAATAGCATTACTTCAATGATGTAATGTATTAACCACATCTCTGCTGGCCCCGCATTCATGCGCTGCCTTTGATTACTTTCCTACACAAAGCCTTTTGTTCCTTCAGTAAGGTCAGGTGATACCAAAATAACATTAATTAGAACGGGGTTTGATTTCATCCAGGTCACAATTAATTTAACTATGTACATCATTTTATTTAGATAAAATATATATATAATATTATGTAGATATGTATATAATATTATGTCAAAAAAGATTAAGATTTCACTTCGGCAGGAAATATAAATGATTTATATATTTTTTTGTTAATAGAGGTCGATGATATATACATTATCTACATTAAAAAAGATAAGAAAGAGAGACGAAGAAAAGAAAATAAATTGTTATGAGTTATTAAAATTCCGTTTTGTTAAGTAATTTCATTATTTAAAAGATACCTACACTATTTCATAGTGATATAATCTATATTTTATGTGCATATAACATAAACAAAACTCACACCATTAAGTGGTTTCGGGCGTATACTGAACAGCAGAGTCACTAATCGATCATAGAAAAATCATTTATATATTTTTCCTTTTCTAAAGGAATTTCTCATGAAATAATAAAATAATTTCATAAAAGAAAACATTAACGTTGACAACTCATTAATAATGTTCAGACTTTTTTATTATTTTTTCATTTAACTGTAATAACATACAAGTGTAATTTTTAAATTATTAATTCATTCACGTATAGAAAGATTCATTGTCTTATGTATGAACCGCGACTTCGTCTCGTTTATTTTTATGTCTAAGGTAACATATTTTCACGTAAGTCATTAAGATCCGTTTAGCCGGTTACCCGAGAAAAATTAAGAAAATAACAAACAGACAGTGTATAATATGACAAATATATAATATTTGTAGGGATTTATATTCAGTAATAGTAGTTATTATAAATTATAAATGTATGTGAGGTGCTTGCGATATTAAACAGCCTTTAGATACTTCTAAAAATAAAATAAAAACATTTTGAAAATATAACGTCAAACTACATAAAATAATTAAAACAAAAAAGAGTTCCTTTTGGAATTTAAATTGTAAAAACTATAGACGCAAACGAAAACGCGGTGTGGGCGCGATTTCGTTTCGAGTTTTCAAGTCGAATGATAAATTCTGAAATGAAATAATACCGAGAGAGAAGCCCTCTGGCTTCTTTTACAGCGAGGATCACATTTTCCCAATACTTTGTTAATTAATGACCGTCTCACTTGAAACTTAATAACCGTCAGGAAATTGTTAACTTTGTTAAGTATCTATATCAAGTATTATAATAAAATATCGGCGACAAGCGATCTCGATGGCTGAATTTTATATTGCTTAACTTCCGATGGTTATGGGTTCAATACCAGTAGATATAATGCAAATTATGTTATTAGTGATCGTTGGTTCTGGTACATCATTAGATATGTTATCAATATCTTCAACACCAATATATTAAGATGACACGATTGTGTATATACTCTTGCAGTTGAGTAGTAATATACACTAGAGAATTAATAGCGTTTCTATAAATTATTTTCATTTCATAATATCAAAAAGACTTCTTCAAAAAGTAGGATATACAGAATGACCAAATACCTATTATATAACGGCCTCGGTAGTCTATCAGTTTAACACACCGCTTCACTTCCGATGATTACGGGTTCAATTCCTCGCAGGATGCAAACATTTTGTAGTCATGGGTATGTATGGGGATTGTTAAATCGAAAACATCGGTCTGGGTGTTTTCTATGCATGTATTTACAAACAATGTTGTTACTAGTACTTATAACACAAGCACTGCTTAGCTTAACTCTAGATGGCGCTGTTAAGTTAAAAAATTATTCACATATTTTTTACACTTAACTGAGGTAAGCTGTAAAGAGTCTGCCTCAGTCTCAGCTATTATAGTCGTAATAACGTGATGTCTATCACGTTATCATGTTGTATTGGAAGAATCCTCGCTATGTCTATAGTACTTCATGTATAAGGTAGATCGTCAGATTCTAGCATCTTTCTTCTTACCACCAAGTTGATAAAAGCGACCTATTTGTGGATCATCCAAATAATTATGTAATAGAGGCAAAAAGATCATGTTTAATAGCCATCAACCTCCGCTTGATTAGGGACGAGATGACTCTGAATGATACATCCAAGATTACTTGTACGGCGCTTATACATTTTAATGATTTAATTTTCTTGACTACGCATACAATATTTATACTTATATGCCTAGGCATAGTAGGTTATGTTGATACTAAAAAGATAATAAAGCTTCAAATTAGGCAAGTTGCGCAAGTTAGATGATATGAACGTAAAATGTTTTGCACGTCCCTTAAATATTATAGTAGGTGGCAATTTATCGTGTTGCGTACTGCTACATTCATTACATCCAGACTACAGAGTAGCGGTGTGAAAATTTTAAGAATTTTTAAATGATAAATTTATTAGAGACCTTGAGATGCCGCACCTGCAAATTTTAGACGATTAACTTAAGTTTCACCTGTAAGATTCTGTAATTATATATTTTACGTGCACCTATATTTATAAAATTAGTTATCACTAGAATGACGAAGAAGCTAACCACTTGATGGGATATGGTTTAGCCTCCATATGAAAGTCATACCTAATACACCTTACGATGCATGAAAATGCAGGTGCTCAGATAATTGAAGCAGAGTTCTCTATGTAGAAGACTTTTTTAACTCGGTCGAACATATAAAGACAAAAATATATAGGAGACTATAGAAATCTATCAAATCTGTAAAATACAATACAAACCACGAATAATGAACAAATATGATTACAAAAAAACTAGCGATAACTATGGCTGACTATGTATCTTTATATATGCGAAAGGATTATTCAATTCGGATCAGTATTTTCTTAATTTATCTATTACAAACAAGAGATGAAATCTTTCCTATTTGCAGTATTCAATTTTTATTCGCAATAACCGAGAGTAGGTATGCTCGTATTTTGTACTCTAGACTCTACCTTTTCAATATCTTATAATTGAGAGAAGGGGATTGTTAGTAAGGCTGACCTTCACGTGGTTCCCCCTGGAAGCCTATGTAATAAATTCATGGTGAATTAACATGATGGGTTAACTGACCTGACCTCATACTCATGTTAACGTCCTCCACGGGTGCCCCGCCAGCGTATACCGTTAGCGCAGGCGGATGCACCATTCCATTATAATCCATAAGAAAAAAAATCGTAAAGTAAGTTATTACCTATATTCCTGCAGATCGGAAATGGTCTCCTATGATAATTTAAAATTCAGTTTCCTCTTAATTCAGAGAATATCGTAACGTTGACGCAAATCTGTTTGAAGCATTCTCGCTATTTACCTTCGTCCAACCGAGTCAATCAGCAAATCGAATTAAAAAATAAATTGCTGATCCTTATCCACAATTGAACAATTTTTACTTCAACCGAAAACTGGGACGGTTTCGTCTCTCTTACAATCTGCATTCGTGAAAATATTCCATTCAAACGTTTGTTTGATCACACAAACAATGGATAGCAGAGAAAAATCAACATACATTGAAATGTAAATGAATTGCGCGAGTTATTAGAACATCGAGAATAGTATTTTTTTACTAAAGGATGGATATGGAATAATGCACCCTTCCGCAGTAATGGTATACCCTGGCAGGGTATCGTTAGAAAGTGATAGGACGAGATAATAAAAATAGACTTTTTTACATTACTGCTTTTTAGTTTAGTTTAATTTCGTTTATTGACCAATGTGAAAACACATTTATATATATGGCAAGTCATAATAATATATAATAATGATATTTATAAAATTATTTTTTTTATGAATAGTCATTTTTTTATCTTACCATTCCGGAATACAGTCACATAATATGAAAAACGAGCAAGAAACTTGCGTATTGTACTTTTAAATAAATGTTGTACAGCATTACAGTTGTAAGTTTTTGTATGAATACAACTACCAATTCACAGTAGTACTTACTTCAGACAGTCATAGTTACATATCAGTTATAGTTATCAGAGACAGACAAGTCTAACTATGAACTGAGGTCAGTTAGGTCAGTCTGAGTTAGCCAATAGTGACGAATTTACCAGGAACTATTACAGTCTCCAGGAGTCGAGTGAAAATACAACTAGCAATGGGGTCACTTATCTTCATTACTAATAATCATATCCGTCTACTCTAACAGCGTTATTATTTGGTTTTATTTTATTATTAACTATTTGGTCCTTCGTACTTTTGTGGTACCGAATACTGTAGAGTACAGAAATAAAAAATGGTTCAATGTTTGTAACATTTCCTGTTACGAAATGCACGCCACCTACTTTATTCTTCTTTTTCTTTTATTGTAATATGGCTTCCACTGGTGATTCTGTGCCAGTGTTAAACTAAAAAGGACTCTGTGGTATTTTAGTACAAAGGCTATTACTGTGTGGTTAAATTAATTTGATTTTTAGATTTAAGAATATAAGATTATGCATGTGATATTTAATTTTATTCTTATAACTAGGTATTTTTATCTGTATGAAATTAAAAATGTAATAGTGTTACGCATGTTTTCGAACTATTCTATTGCTGCCGTAGCTGGCCTTTACAGATTTACTGGACAAAAAAGGGGCCCTGAGCTGAGGTCACTGCAAACCTGGGGAAGGACTTATGAAGCGGTTAAAGATCTCCTCCTAATCCTGTCTACGACTATACGACTTCAGTCTAAAGTCACCGCTAGTGGCTCGAACCTCGGCTCAGGCCGTAGGACAGGGTATACAGCGGAGCGGCGATTTTCTAAAATTAGTTTCGTTGCCTTTATTAATTTACTGATTCTCATCGGATACCATTCCTCTGGACCAATGTTGCCCAAAATAATCGATTTATTAATTGAAATGTATAACCTACGTTAATCTTAATATTTTTGTTCCTCCTTTATTTCCGGTTTGACTGAATTCAATTAATTGAATTTTCTAAATGAATTTTTGTTTGGTATATTCTGGATACGAATGATCGTATTACTCATGAGAAAGTGAATATGAAAAAAAAAACTTTCTATTAGACCAACAATATTTCAAACTACTCCAAATTTACATACTTTATGGTTCATGAAATAACGCTGTAACAGACGAATTTATTACAGACAATTATAACAATACTATTTGTAGAATGGTACAACAACCGTGGTAGAATTTCAGGGTTTTTTTTACTTGATTGAATTCAATCTGACAGACAGAAACATTAAAATGATTGATAAATACTTTATTTATATTTTATTTATTCATCTAATAATTATATTCTTAAATATTTCTTACGGAATCAAGATATTATTCATGCTCCATATTAATATATATGAATATGATGTGATAAACTTAGACTAACATACATATAGTATATATTTTTAAAAATTATAACTTATCGAATTTATATTACGTTGTTTAATTCCGTCACCACTAGCATGTGTAAGACCACAAATATTGGGTTTGGAAATCCGACCACGGCTACTGGAAGTGTTACGACCTCCTTTATTGGTGACCACATTTACACCGTTATTGAGTCTACGCCACATTGTGACACGAGTTTCGCTTCTGGATGAGGGATCATCAGGAATCAAATAGAGATCATGAAGGTGTTCGGCAAACTGCGACAAGTGCTAGTGATGGCAAAATTATATACCTAAACCCATTAAGTAATGAATTGAGCATTTGCAAAATAATACTGAAGTCAATAAAAATAAGTTATAACACTACATTATGTTGTATCTATCGCCTCTTTGTAATAGTTCTTTGCGGTTTATATTATGCAATAAGAAAAATTGATCTCTAATAGTATTTAAATAAGGACTAATTGTCGATGAACTGGTACAGTGTGTCGTCTATGGAAATGGATCTATAGACCGCAACACATTTAATGTTATGACGAGAAACTAGAAGCGAACTAAGTCTTATGTAACATGACAATATCTAGATACAGTTAACTGAGAAGATTGATCTAAATCAACAAGTCTATAGATAACTGTCCTACAATATTCAGTCAAACTACAAACGATAATTAAGTTAAGACAGTCATTTTTAAAATTTTCCATTTATTTATTCAATATACTAAATCTAAGGTTAAATTTTAGTATCAATATAAAATTTATATAACATAGGCAATAATAAAACAATGGCATAAAGACAAGGCAACAATAAATTCTTACTAATATTATAAATGCGAAAGTAACTCTGTCTGTCTCACTTTCAAGCCGAAACCACTAAACCGATTTAAATGAAATTTGGTACACAGATAGTCTAGATCCTAACAAAGGACATAGCCTACTTTATAAGGCGAAAAAAGGGTTGAAAGGGGAGGTGAAAGATTATACGGAAGTATTGTTTTTAATCTGATATAATAATATAAAAAATATCACGTGCACAAGAGGCCGAAATATGTAGAAATAATAGAAATAATCTTTATTGCAAATAAACTCTTACAAGCACTTTTGAATAGTCATATTTTGATTCTACCACTCATTCGAATGCCATCATCGTCGTGTGTTGCGGTTCCCAGTGGCATGCGATAATCACGTAGGGTCAATGTTCAGTGCCGTTTTTGGTTTTTCACATTATTATCGTTAACGAATGTCTTCAATTTTATAGCAGCTTTTTTGCGGTTTTTATTTGACATTTACTTTTTTCGGCAAATAACATCTCGACGCTGTACGGAATTGCCAAACGACATTTATCAGTTTGTTATTGTTACGCTGCTTCCACATGCAGCGGTATCGGCATAGATGATATTTTCATAAATGCGAGCTGCGGGCGGGGGAGCGAATGGGGGTATTTATATCGCGGCGGCCGGCGGTGACACCACGTCTGGTGACGTCAGCATAAGTCGACGCCGAAACCCCCATTGCAACTTGGAATCCGCCGTGAAATACAGCATCGCGGCCAATACGATTTTTGAATCCCCACGGCGCGTGTTGATGTTTTATTTGCATTTAGTAGCATCAAGTGACCAGTTTAAAACATAAGAGAGAGAACCGTTTACTCCATATCGCGAGTCGCGCAATACTGTCCACTTCCTTGCGCAACTTTTCACCATATTATGTGCTCTGACGCATTGAAACGTAGCGTCACATCTGCCAAACTCTTTTATTATTTAGGACACGATATCCTTGAGTAGGCTGGTAACATCGACGAGATCAAATGTGACTGGAGGAACAGTTTGTTTCAAATCCTTCGCCACAAAAGTCAGCACGTCGTCTGGATCGGTCTCCTTCAGCAGATAGAAATGGGTTATAATGTCCTGTACGCTTTTTTGTGTCCCGTCACGTCTACGATATTGACACCATCTGATCAGTTAAGAGTTATTTAGGGACTATTTAGGCGAACCTCGTTATTAAATATGAATGAGCATTTACATATACTCGTATATATACCTACTTCCCCGAATAATCGCTCAATATATTAATTAATACTAATAAAAAGCATATATAAATATAGCGTTAATATTTTCACTTATATAATGAACAGTTTTAGCCAATTTCATATAATTCCTTATCCATTTCACTATGTACATTTGTCGATTATTACCACATTATTACTTTCTGATAGAGAACGAGGAAAATGGACTCTTCTGATGTAGGTAATAAATAGTGTCTAATATAAAAATAGACTGAACTAATAAAACATGTAAGAACAACAAAAATATATGTTGTTAGGAATTAAACTGAAGTTCAGTCTTTTTAGCATTTATTTGTTATGAAATATATCAAAATATAAAAAGTAAATAATAAAATCTATATAAAAAGTATAGTATCGGCAACATGTATAAAATGTATATAGGAACAAATAGCAAACTTAATGTCATATTCTAATACATGCAATAGGCCTAGTAGCCTGAAATAAATAAATGAAAATGAAATGTATATACGCGACATGTATATATTACCATCAGGGCCATCAGTTCGTTTATCAGTACAATTACATAAAAAAAATATTATTATGGGATACGACTGATATCGTCTCCAGGCGATTATCTACGTTGTTAAGGAAGTACCAAATTAAACTAGTTTATCACAAGTTTTAGTTGTTAATTCGTGCTTTTTATTATCTACTGATAACTAGAGTAGTACACGTACCTATATCAATCGATAAATGAATTTCACATGAAATAATTTCCTATGAATTTCATTGATCCGAGAAATTATTTATTTAATTTATAACGCATAATTGCACCATGTTTGTAAAGAGCGTATTTACAAAAAATACAGTACACAAATAATTCCCAAAAAGAATTGTCTTATTCAAAAATAATTTAATCATATATAAGAATGGACATATATACAAAATTAATCACATTAAAAAATAAAACTAAGTACAAAAAACGTCTTATCGCTAATGCAAACTCTTCCAAAATTATATTAATATTTTAGTCTCTCAACATCAAAAAATTCATTTCAAGATTCATATGATTATTTTAGTGATGTGTTATTTTAGAAGAGATAAACTGATGATTCAGTAAGTAAAATAATTTTTATAATTAGTTTAATATTTATTTTAGTTTACAACTCTTACTTTCACTTACTTACTCTACAACATTACCTATAATGAAATTTTATAATGTTATTTATATCATTGCGCTAGATATTATTATTGTAAATTTATTCGTTTAAACGTCATGTGCCCTACAATATAAATCATCACACGTATCGTATACGATAACTCCGTGAACGCACCAAAGCACTGCTTGATGGATTTTTTCAGCGTTTTTTTTAAATAATAAGTGTCAGACAAAGAATTGAAGCGTACGTGATGTTTAATACCTATAATAATATGACGACCTCAATCGTCTAGCGGTTTACTTCCGATGGTCGCGGGTTCGGATCCTCTCAAGGTGCAAACATTTGTATTCATGAGTATGTTTGTTTGTATCAGTCTGAGTGTTTTCTATGTATATTATGTAAATGTAATTTACAAAAAAAATATCTAATTAAGTGTCTAGTACCCATAACACAAGCTCTGCTTACCTTGGGACTAGATGGCATTGTGTTAATTATCCAGGGTTAGTCATTTATAATCGTCTTCGTGGAATATCAAATGTAAAAAGAGTTTTTAAAATCCATCTGATTGTTCCAGATATACTAAGAAGACTTCTTCAACCAATATATTAAATATTGGTATTGAATGAATGCAGATAGCTTATAATGGTGTCAAAAACATAAATGCAAGTTACAACAAAGTCCCATTAATTTAAGTGCAACTGGGAAATTTCCAATGGTCGGAAACTTAGTAGTGTAAATCAGATAGAAGGCGAGGCACTTAAAGTTAAAGTTATAACTTAATTTTAGTATATAGTAGCAAGCGTTTCATTCTCTATACGTACGCTGTATTTACGAAACTAAATTCATAAGTTTAATAAATTTTATTGACATACTAGCAACTGGGAAAATGGAACTGCGGATTTTCAAATAATATTGGTAAAGTTATTACTTATTTTTATAGAATACTATGGTTATCTCCATGACTTCGCGTACGAATCGTAAATAATTCATTTCTTTTTCTTTGTCTATCTATACATATAAATAAAATTGGAGTCTGTTTGTAATATTTAGACAATCGTTTTTTACTACATGCATATGAATATAAATACGGTACATACACCAAAATATTTTTTTTACATGTTTTGTCTGTCTGTCTGTCTGTATTTATTCCGGCTAATCTCTGAAATGGCTGGATCGATTTTGACTGGACTTTTATTGGCAGGTAGCTGATGTAATAAGAAGTAACTTAAGCAACATTTATTTTAGAAAAATAAAGTTATATTCCACGCGGACGAAGTCGCGGGGTCAGCTAGTTGAAAATAAAAATACAAAATATATCATAATACCACAGATAAGATAATATTACATAATAAAACTATTATTATTTATATAAAAATTTAAATGTAATTTTTTTTTAAATCATTATGTCATAGGATTTCTCTTCTAATTTATTCCAATAAACCAATAAATGGGTATTAAATATAAGATCAAACGGTTACTAGTCGATTAATTCAAACGACACATCAAGTGATCGATTCAAAATCATTCGTTATGCTCGCCAGTCAGCATAACCAACAACGAACTATCTCTACCCAAGTAGTAAATGTTCGTCATTATATGTATTTTTAGTAATTTGCCCTAAAATTAGTACTAATGACGCCATTTTGGAGTCCACTGATATCCATGCAAATGCACAAAAATAAACAGCTATTTTATTCGTAGTCGTTTCATCATAACCATTAATAAAATAGAGTGGAAACACCGAGACGCAGAATAAGCGGGTAATAAATTTAACACTGAAAATATTCTCCTGAAAATTATAAGGTAGGTGCGTGGATTTTCCGAGGATCGACGAACTTCGAACATCGCTACGTCGACTTATGGGGACTTATGGAGATTTTCATTCTTTTATGATGGATTCCTCTCGGAATCTCATGTGGCCTAAATACTTTGAAAATCCGTTTGAGGTAATAGAATAGCTTAAAATTGTTTTGAATAAGTAATTATTTTGTGGAATTATTTATTAATAACTAGCTGTTACCCGTGGCATCGCCCTAGTGGAATTAAAATAAATAAGATTTCTATAATAAAAGTAGCCTAATTTACTCCTTATAACATTAGCCATCCCGCTAATAGTAATCGGTCTAGCCGTTTAGAGATTACCAACACACAGATAGACAATTTCTTTAAAAACTAATAATGTACACATATATACACTTTTATATCCATTTTGTGAATTGCTAATAGTTTAGAATTACAAACAGTCATTTTTCATCATTCACTTTATTCATATTACATAAACAAAACTTATTTAGACAACACCATTTTTATTACATACATTATTATAAATTCTACTAAGTGTAGTTTTACCGGTAAATTGCAATATTCATTTTTAATTAAATTAATCGATCACACAATTACTCTTACTATCAATGCAATCCCCGATAGTCATTTTTTTATTACGAAATTTCGGCGCCTTTGGCCTCTACATCAAGAAATTAATTTCAATATCAAACTTACCTGGTGTTATTGATGATGAGATCTAAGTTGTTACACGAAAGTTCAAATAATGCCTATTCACTGTTGACATTTTAGTTTTTTTTTATTTCTTTTTAAATTTAGGGACTTTGTACCATCTAAGTACATGCCAATCCCATTGTACTCTAAAACTAATCACTCCATTACCTCACTAGTGAACAAATTGCCTTGCCGTTTGAAGGATCGGCTAAAACAGTTTGTTTGGCACCAACATCTCACTCTTAACTTGAAAGACCCAGTGTTGTAAGAGGCAGTAAACACTGATGCGGGATGTGAGTTCCACTCCTTAGCTGCCAGCATAAGGAAATATGATGTAAATCGATAGGTACGCTCGGCAGGATGTCAACTGTATGTGAGTGGAGCCGCTCTCTACGTTGTACGGTTGCTGGGAGTTGCTGGAGGAAAGAGGTTAAGGACTTCCTGAGCACATCCGCGGAAATGCACTCTATAGAACACCGATAAACAAAACACTTTCGTTGGCTAATCTAAGATCATGATGTGATAAGTGTGGTAGGATACTAAGATGTACTAATACTGATGTTATGCCGGATAATGTGTTTATTATTATTATCTCATGTCTTCGTACCTAGTTCTTTCACTTATTCTTTAAACCTATCTCTAAAATTATTATATATAATAGACCACCCATCTACCATTATTTATATCTTTTTTAAAGTACCTAATTTTAGACAAAGAGCATAACATTTAATGATTGTCATCTAAATATTGCAAAACGCTTATTAAGTTTTTAATTTAATGTGAAACTAATTAATGATCCATCTGACAAATAGAAAGTGCAAGATTATAAAAACAGGATCTCGGATAGCACAGAATAAATTGTGATGAAACAAATTGTGTGATTGTGTAGGGTCCATCTATAAATTGCCATTCTTACGACGTTATACCTCCGAATTCTTTATGTTAAATTTCTTTATAGAATGCATAATATGAGAAGTCAAAATAGCAATGTTAAAAAGAAAATTAATTGGTTTATAATATATATTACATGCTCACCATAAATTAATGAAATGAAATATAACTTTACAATAATATAGTTATATATCAGAATAACACATGGGTTATAAATTTCACGCGAGTGAAACTGCGGGTACAACTAGTTTTTTCATAAATGCGTACCGCTTTATATACCGAAGATATAATTAAAATAAATATTATTAAAATTTATTTTTAGTCTTTACAGATATGCAAATATAAGAGTCATCGCTTAATAAATTTGTAGCATTAATCATTCTTATTAAAAATACAATAATAAATATTATATATTTTTCTAATTTGTCATTAATCATTATAAATATTAACAATATGGTATATCAATATTTACGTTAGTCACCCATGATAAGACAGTAATCGGTAGTTCGTAATGTCAATTGAAAACAGATAAAAATAAGGTCTTCAATGTAGCACGAGTTAATAAATGAAGAAAAACTAAATCAGGCATACCCATTCTAAGAATCATTATGTTAATACGTGAAGCAAAAACTTTGTACCCCTTTTTACGAAAATTGCGCGGACGCGGCCTACGAAATTTCTCAAACTTACAGTTTATATAGAGAAGGAGAGCAAAATGCTAATATATTTTTTATTATGCATTAAAAATTTATTAAATCAATAAATAAACATTACACACACTACTATAAATGCGTATAATGTTCAAATATATATAATTTTGATCATTGGGCGACCACTAAGTCTTATTATTGAACCTAATTGTTTTAAAGTATACACAGCAATATATTGTTTAAAGAATTTATAGCATCTCAGTTTTAACACTTCAAACAAAATTATAAATATTCGAAGTAATGCAGAATATCAATTTTAACTTTTATTCATGTAATTAGAATGGTAAATAATCTGACGATCCGTTTAATGGTAATGAAACCGTCCCCTATATACATAAAAAGCACATCGTGATGTCCGCAACATCACGTTATCATGTGATACTCGTGATACCACTTCTGCGTTACCATTCTGGAGGACTAAGAGACATATTAATCCTGCCTATTTGGGGTGAATATGTCACTATATTATATGGATATCAACGAATGCTATTACATTTATCTCGCTAAACAAAAATTCTACCAGCGATCATAACCTGAAAAAACCAGTCCTTCATTAATGTCGCCTCCATTCATTCAAGAGTATGACAAATCATCGAATCGACAATTATAGTACAAAATAGTGTTTTTATTACATCTACTTGTATGTAATATTTTGGATTAGGTATGTAGGTAGGTTCACGCCTATATTCTTTATAAGCCTTACATGAATTATTCACGAAAGAATAATTTTTGTACACGTAACGAAGGCTTCAAAGAGTATTTAACAACCTTTTTCTAACCTTTTCTTTTTTCAGTGAGGTTTAAAAGCGACATGAGAATAGGTACGCCGCTTGATACCTATTAGGTATCTAATGAAGATGTATTCCTAGCGCGGTCAGACTGCGACACACTTTACAGTGACAAATAGCTTGGCACGTTTTTAATTAAAACGGCTTCACACTGTAAACTTTACGTTTTGGGTATTTTACATGATCCAGCGATGTGCATTCGGTTTCGGTCATAAATTATTTCCAAATTGTCTTCCTAAGCTTGAATACTCCTTGTATTCAAGTTTTCCAATTTTGGAATAAAAATATATCTACAAATGCTTTTATACAACTTCTATAGCAATTTATAAGCATTTACAAAATTTATTTTGTATTTTTTTTAAATTAAATATATTATTTTAATTGTTTATTTTCTTGTTTGTTACCTCCTGCTGTCTTTTCGGCTAAAACTATCGTCATAAAATTTGTTATGTATGTAGGTAAAAACATACATTACATACTACTTTTATCCCTATTAATAAATTTGATTCCGATCTCAATTATAAAGTTTTAAATGAGACTAGTATTACTTACAAACTATTCATAATAAAGTGTGCAAACTTACCGATAAATAAACCACCGTTGAAAACAAAAATAAAAACGTAAACAAAACCGGACTTCGAAGTATAATCGGGCACTAATTCAACCTCTAACCACGCTACAACACTTTTTAACACCAAACTAATGCGACCAAACGTAACGGTTAATTAAATCGAAATTTGAATTCGACGCGATTGCGTCCTCGGGCGTGCGTCCTTATGAATCTTTCAGGCAAACTGAAGAGTGACGCGTTTGAATGGACGAAATCCGACGCTCATGCGCTCTATGTTTCACCTCAACGAATTGTCTTACGGACTTTCAGGTTTTTCAGATTTTTACAAGACAATGCAGGGGAAATATTGTTGGCTTAAAGTGCAGCGGTAAAGTGCAGGCATCTATTAAAAGAAATACAATTTCAATGATATAATAAAAGTATTTCTATTCTATACAATAGTACTCCGTTATTTTATAAAGAAATGTAGGGTAGGTATTATAACTTTATTGCAATAAACATATAGACTATCGGAAATAATAACTATAAATGTTATTTCCTAGTAAGTACTTCGACGGACGTCTACGTACCTCTATTTAAATCTTGTCACATGTGCGCAGAATTTAGAGAAACCTTTTTTGCCCTTCTACACCCTAGGGAATACTTGCATCAAGATTATCTCGTTCCATAAGCAAACCCTTGAAAATGCATAACGTTATTTCACAGAGGTAGTATATCAGTAATTTTTAAAAAGTTGTATGCGGACATGAAAATGCATAATGTTCCTTCCCAGAGGTAGTATTAGTACTTTTTAAAAAGTTGTATGTGTGAGTATCTCGATCTTCCTATTTCAGTTGTCAAGCAACTGTTTGATAACCCAAAATTGCGATTGTAGGATGAAGAACTAAAGCAGAGAAATCACAGGATAAGGAGTATGTCAAAATTCATACCAACTCATGTGTGGTATCACCAGCGTCACATAATAACGTAATATCGTTGTTCATGTACCTATATAAACCACGATGGTAATTGGTATGATGGAAGAAGGTAAGCCGCAGCATCTTTGCTATTCCTATTATATAAAAAAACTGTTTTAATCTATAGAATAATAGCAGATTACATAATTATTCCTAGATAGCGTCATTGTCAATTATGATGTTATTGACTTGCCCACATATCGCTGGATATATTCGTTTGAATCAAACGTGACTAGATCATTTTCAGATGAATTTTGTTGTCAATGTTTTCATTACCAGAAATATAAATATAATAATAATAATAATAATAACGCTGTCGCATAACCCGAAAATTCTTAACCTCCTCAACAATATCTTCACCCAGCACAACCTCTCCCACACTTGGCTAAGGCCCGTGTAGGTCCATCATCACGGACAGGACCGTTCTTGCGAACAAACCTGATATCGTGGTGATGGATCGGGCACTTTCGAGGGTGTTTTTGGTGGACATCACCATACCGTATTACCTTCTTTTAAATCCATAAAAGAAGAGAAAAAAAAGGAAAAAATAAGAATAATAATAAAACTCTTTATTGTGTACACATAACATTATAAGAAAATACAGTAAATAGTAAAATAATTACAAAAGGCGGTCTTATCGCTAAAAGTAATCTCTTACTGACAACCTAGAAGAGAGAACTTATGTACATAGAATAGTGTAGGTGGCACACATAAGACACTATATATTATACTACAAACATATATACTACGTATTGGAAGAAATGGGAAAAAAACAAATAAAAACATGTACTATGAAGAAACATAATGAGATCTTAGTCTATTTTTAAATGATGCTTGTGTTTGAGCTGATCGAATGGAGAGTAGTAGAGTTCCAGAGGCGAATGGCTTGGACATAAATTTATGTGGTTTTGGTTTTGGTTGTCAGAAATATAAACTTCCAAACCAAGGTTTTTAGATCTAACTATCGACGTTGTGTCTAAGTGTACTATGTCCCAACCTTCTTAGTTTAATAAACTAAATTACTTATACTGGTATCTATGTTTGTTTATGATTCCAGTAATGATATGATAGATGGCCGGAACCAAGATACAGCTACGAAGAAATTGGTCATGACGGAGCGGATCTACCTTATCTACACCATAATAACCATCACATTTGTATTTTTACACATATGTAACGAATTATCTCAAAAACTATTACTTTCAAAAATTGTAACACCTTTCGAATGCAACATTATTCTTTAGTAACATAGGCATATATTTATTATTAAATAGTAGATATCTAATATGAGGAAAGAAACTAAATGTCCTACATAAAGATTTCATTACTGTAAGATTATCCCAAAATATAAAATATAAATGACGATGTTCAAAATAAGGAAAAAATATTAAAATTAAAAACCTAAGATGTATATCACGACAAAATTATTTATGAATACGTACCAACAATATAAATGTGAAAATCCGTCTGTTTCTTACCCTTTAACGACTAAACTGCTGAACTTTGACATGAAAATACATTTATTTTTATTTATTTCTACATTGAAATATAAATACAACGTAACTGTTGTGCATTGGACCGCGCACTAAGCGAACCACACTCGCGGGAGTCCACACAAATGAATTGATAAGTTATGTAATATTCAATAAATAATAATAAATTAACTAGGACAATTAACACAGCGCCATCTAGTCCTATGGTAAGCAGAGCTTGTGTCATGGGTACTAGACAACTGATATGAATACTTAGATTTTTTTATGAAAATACATACATAATATACATAAGAATACACCCAGACCTTACCGACGTACATCAACACTCACCTTCATCGCTTGTGTTTCTCTCCCTGCCCAGACAAACTGGTAGCAGCCTGCTAGTGCAGCTTTAGATACACTTTCTAGTATAGAACACTTCCAGACAGGACATGCTATTTTAGAAGATTTTGAAAGAAATTTCGCTGGTAAACCTCTCGCCGCATATAAATTACCTCCAAAAAATATCTGGACGTAGACCAGCACGCGGGTAACTGCTAGTGAAATATAATAATATCTCGTGGTCAATAACCACTGTTACTAAAATTACCATCTCTCATATTCTCTATCTAACATCGCACATATTTACATTAAAGACGCTTGCGAATAATGTAATAACAATAATAAAGTTCTAAAGTGTAAATCTTTATTACAGTAACCCAGATCGAGATGAGATACATCGTAAATCATTGGAGATACTTACTACCAAGGTTCGCCTAAATCGTATGGCATACGTTCAGGATTCCTACATATTTATATATTTTATTCCTTCTCAAATAGATATATATATATATGGTTACAATACATTTTAAACTAAAATAAACCAGTTTCATCACAAAGTGAAAAATGAAAATAAATGTTGAATATTTTACTACATCGTCATCTAATAACCCTGGGCGATTCAGTCATCTAGTCCCAAGCTAAGCAAAACTTGTGTAATGACTACCAGACAACTGACATAAAAATTATTTATTTTTATACATAAGTAATATAAACAGAAAATACACAGACCGATACAATCATACTCATGGATATAAATGTTTACACCGTGCGAGGAATCGAATCCGCGACCATCGGAAGTAAGGCAGTGAGCTAAACAGCTAGATTACCGAGGCTATTCATCTCGTACTTTAAAAAATGTTTTCTATTTTCCACTTCGCTTATTAGGGAAATCTTGTTTAGTTTTATGAATGCATTGGCTTTCAGTTTGAATACTTTAAAGAACTTCTGAAAAATGCCGCGACTTACTCTTCATCGCGGAGTCACGTCATTCACGTCAGAGCCAAAACCCGGCGATAACTAAATTTCCACCGTTTATAATTATCAACAAGGATTTCATTCAGTCGACTTGATAACTGCAGCCGGTTCCGCCAAATGTAGGCATAGAACACAGGGGTGATCCCACCCCCCGCACTGTCCGGATAAAGGGTATGAGATCGAGATCCGTGTGGATCAACCATTACGCAGAGTAGACAACTGAACTATAGGGGCCTTCATTCCGTGAGGAGACCAATACGTGTACAAAAGAAAGTATTTCATAGAGCTAATATTCAGTTCATATTAAATTTGTATTCTCAATCACAATAGGTATATATTGTATTATTGTTTTTTTTTAAATATGCTAACAGATAATCAAATATTTCATACTTACAGCACAGACCCATTTAGTATCGAGCCGTAGTCGTAATAATCTGAATGAATTACGTATTGAAGAACAGACAAAACTTTTAATGAAAAAAAAACATATAATTTGAACCCAAAAATTTTTCAAAGATGTTAACCCTCGTGATTGCGACTTCAGATTTTCTTCAGGTTTCTCGTTGGGGACCTTAATTATTATATCGCAGTTACAAATAATTCTCGTTAATGGTGTATTTCACAGTTGCAATTGCGAACTATCACTCAAATTATCGCTGAAATAGTTTTTAGGCAATCCATCGACTTTAATATAGGTTATAAAGAATTATTAGTAACAGCGGTACTTAAACAATGCTCAGATTATAGACGACAAAATCTTTCAGTGGTTCTTTACTTTACCTTACGACACCTCTGACTACCCCATGTGGGATTAGAGTCGTGAAGGTATTTTATTACCAAATTTAGAACTTTGGAAAAATTCAAATTCTCCTTTATATCGTTTTATTATTTGTTTATTTCATACCATCATTTAACAAATGCTTTATTGATAACAAAAAAACGATACCATCAGGTATTGAAAGGCCATTGTACGTTTGAAACATATAAATTTAATATGATTTCTATAAACATTACCTATTGTATAATGCATAAACCGAACTCTTAAATTGAAGAACATTATGTGATTACTGCTTATAAAATCGTATTTGTGACTAAATATAAAGGTGAATTTACAAGAAATTGAAATTATATTGATGATTTGGTACAAAACGTTGATGTTCTCTGCAAAACTGCTTGCCACCGGTTCTAACCAGTTTTCAAAAGAGGCCGGAGTATTAACACCGACCCCTGACGTGTGAGAGCAATGGCGACTACTCGATGACGGTTTGTTCCTCTTTCACGAAAAATTCAACAACTTCCTCCACTGTGTTCGACTGGTCTGTATCCAGACCGTCCGTATCCACGTCTGCGTAAAAATTATAAGCTTATTAATTATCTTAAACATAGTAAAAATTATATATTCGAAAGTGTCGTCTAATTAGATTTATTAGAATTTTAAGTAGTAATATTATTGCATAAAAAAACAGAAAAATCGCTATTGTCGGTCGTACAAGAACATAAACATAACAATCGGGCTTAATTTTGCGTGGGTACCTATTTTAGTCGCCAAGCAACCTGCTTTGTAAGCTGTTTCAGTTGTAGGTACAGATTAGACAGTGAAATTACAGTACAAAAGGCATATCTTAGGCCTCTGGAATGTCAACCCATGAGTATCACGTATCATGGAAGTCTTATGATAACATGATATCCGTTGTTCTGTTCATGTAATGCATGCGACGATTAAAGTTTACCATCAGGAAGGCAGTGTGACTGTTTGCCATTCAAAATACATAAACAAAACTTACAATTCCTCAGTTCAAGGCGACGTGGTTTCTGCCCGTTCCACTCCTGCGTTTTAGCTTCCCTGTACTCGACATGCTTCTTCATTTGCTCCGTACGTTTCGCCACCAATTCCTAAAGAAAATTAAAATAATTAATGCATTTTTTTATTATGGTTTGATGCTTGGTCCTAACGCATTTGATGGAAAAAGATGGCGAGAATATACCGCGATTATCTAGACCTACCTATTCACCATTGACTTGAACAGTCCAGATTTGTATTTTTCCATAAACACAAAAACAAAATTCAATTCAAAAGTCATTCCACTCTTTGGAAATACATATTACACATTATAACATATTGTCGTGTTAGCATTAGTTGTTCAGAAAAGGGATTTTTTCTTTTAAATATATAAGAAATAAGCACTACTTAAACAATATGCAATATCTAGATTACATATAAAGATCAAGACTGACTAAAAGAAAATAACATAAAATATATCAGTTCAGTTACTTGCCAGTTATTCTCAACTGAAGAAGCTAGTTGAACTGAATTATATGGTAGGATTATTCATTTCCTCATAAAAGAAGAAGATTGTGTTGGTCATACCTTGCTGGCTTTGCTGCTGCGCATACGGTCCTTAGACTCAAATTGCGAGTAATATTTCTTGAGGTTCTTCTTGATATCCTTCTGTAGTTTCTCAGTAAGGAGAGTGGGCGGGCGAGGCCGCCAATGGAACTGTGCGAAGCCTTCCTTCATTACTCTGTGGAAACAAACAGATTGCACACTTGTCATAAAGGCAGCAGAAGACAGACTTTTGTGTGTGGTGGACATAAATAAAGCATTGGCTGTTAAATGACTACAAAATGCGAATTCCTTCCTGCGCTTATTGCTATTGCTGGGATTTAGTTAGATTAGAGAAGGGGTGCTATACGAAACTTTATCCAATTTAGAACTTCCCTCATATTCTTCTTATTCATCCATTATTTTTGTACATAATATTACTCCAAGAGGTTTCATTTATATTGCAGAATTCATAAAAAAAATTAACACGCAGAAGACATAGGTAGATGTAGACTAAAATTGTGTGTAATACAAAAATTAATATTTTTATATACTTTTCTTCAAGTCCCACCCACCCATATATGTCAGTTGGTATGAATGTATCATTTCAAACAGTAAACATATTTATCAAATCAGTGCACCACAATTTATATACTTGCCTTATAGCAAAAAATATTCTATTTAATAATATTGATATTACTGCAATAAGTTTCAATGGTGAACTTACCTGCGAAGTATTTTCCCCTGGAAAGACCAAATGTAATAGCCACAATCCATTTTGCACTTGAGTGAGGACACGCCAGTCGCAACATATCTGCCAGTCGGATCCCATTCTATACCAGACATCTGAAAAGAGATTATTATGATCAAATCGATGGCACCTTGCTTATTTTTTATTTCTTTCATATGTAATTCGAAAGGCAAAGAAGCTGACGGCTCATCTGATTTTACTAACTAAAACATACATCATAGAAATAGACACATGAATAGCATGGACACAAACACATCTGATGATGTGATGCCTGCATTAGTCCTATAGCAGTAAGTCATCATATATACTGTATAATTTCACTTCTATATCTCATTCTTCAACTAAAACAAATTACAAGCTAATCCAAGCCCCCTTCACTTAGCGACGAAATAGCTTAGACAGGTAACCACATAGACAACTCTGTACAAAGTCTATGGCAGCATTTCGTCATAAACAAAAGAAACATTAATACAAAAGATCAAATTTGCTGAAAGGAGAATATATAATATCAGTACATCAGTAACTCAGTACATCTGAAAATGATTGTCTTGTACATCCAAGATGTACAAGGAAATGTGGGTTTAATTTCAATTCTTCCAAATTCTTTGCATATTCTATTCCATCACTAAATAAAAGGTAAAGTTTTATCATTACAATATTGAGTAGTACTAACCTGATAATGATGAGAAACATTCATAATAGTAAAATCATTGGTATCCAAGAATTCTAAGGCACCACCAGTCAGTCCCAGATTGGCTAACACCATGAACTGTCCCATAGGCGACCAGAACAAATGATTAAATGGCTTCCTCTCAAACTTCTTGAGCAATGTGGGGGCCTGTCCAGTATTCACTTGGTAAAAGCTGATACAGATATTGGCTGGATCTCCATGAATTATAGAGAATTTGGACCCAACTGGCTCCCAAGCAAATGCTTGAATAGGCTCCTTGATCTCCACTGAGTCTACAGGGATCTCCTTCTCTCTCATGTGGAATATCTCAAAGTTGTAGTACATTCCGGAATACTTAATCTCATTTTTGTCTTTCTTCACCTTCGAGTAGCGGTCTACCTTCACACAGAGGTAATCACCACTCTTCTGCCAGTGAATTTTACAGTCGGCGACAGAGAACAAATTCTTGGAGCGCGTTTCGGTGCGGTTTGGTATTTCTAGAAGAGTTACACGGGCAGGCACGTCTTTATCTTCAGCTACCCAATAAGCTAATACATTATCTGTGGGTGACCAGCTAAAATCTCTGCAAAATATTATTAAGATGTAAATAAAAATAATATAATAATAAACTTAATAGTATAAACCTAAAAGTAATCCTTACTCCAGAACGAGCTATCTATGTTCTACTTCAATTCAATTAATAGGAATTGATTAAACAAAATATGTAACATGGAACTATTATAATAGGAAAAAAATATCAAGTTGTATGTTGGAAAATAAACATAATAAATGTTTATTTTTTATGCACTAAAGAGGAACATATTTTTTTTTAAAAGATATTGCTTTATTATGATGTAAAAATAAAATACTAATCAAATGTGATTACATTGAGATTATGAATACAGCTGGTTAGTAGTAGTACTAACCTTATTCCTGGTATTTTAATAGACTTCTTGTCAAGTAATCCAAAACCAGGTGTTTCATATACTGACAGCATATCGGGACCTAATCTCGCAAAGAATCTATCATCCTTGCTCCATCGGAAAATTGGCCATGTTACATATTCATCTGGAGGAGGGAAACTCCTTTTCTCTTGGCCTGTCCTGTAGACATAATTAAAATGTTTAATAATAAATAATTATTTTACTATAGTACAACACTATGCATATTGTATAAAGATATGGTTCCGGAGAAGCAAGTTGTCAAGCTTGATTCTTTTGAACAACAATATATGAAGGAGACGCCAAGTGTGAAATGAGGAAGTAATGTTGACATATACTTAATAACTGTTGCTTAAATGATTGTTTGCCATTCTTTTTGTGTAGGGGGAAACAGCTTGCAGCACACTTGATGGTAAGTGATTACCCGCAACACCAGTGGAGGGACTACATGATGGGGTTTTTCAAGGAGAATATATTAAGGTTCCTTAAGGGCCCGCAATGTGCATATCCGACAGCTGGTGTTTAAGGAGAAATGTGCAAAATGTGAAACATGTATTCTGAATTGACTGAATCTGAATTCACTTAAACTAACTTAAACACTTTTATTTAAAGGTATTCTGAAATGGTGTATAATTTTCCAGTTCAAGCAGTTTCATTCTTATTCCTGCTACAGAGGCTTAAAGAGGCATTAAGTACTCTCAACCATTTAAAAATTCACACACATTCTAGTTAATATTATGTAATAGATGTTACCTAATATCCCAGATAATCAGTTTCTTGTCATCATTGCCTCTATCACTGCTAGGTGAGAATGTCACAATATAATTCTCACATGGAGAGAATGAGATAAACCTAGCTTCTGGGTGTGAGAATTTCTGGAACTGCGAGAACTTGGGTCCAGCCCAAAGGGCAACACCCCTCCAATGGAATGTAGCTAGGTATGTGCCAAGTGGCGACCACACTGCATAAGTTTCTGTCCAATTCTATAAAACAAAGCAAGTAAATCCTAGTTAAAACATAGACATAAATTATGTACTAATAATATGTTACACTTAAGTCCACTGTTTAGATTTTTTTTATTTATTTTGAAAACCAACAGCGAAATACAAATAATAATACATGCTTAAAAAGAAGGCCAATTAAAGGTTTTCGATTTACTTTTTTTCTGATTTATTTTCAAATTATTTTTCATGTTTGTGAAAGAATAAATTAAACAATCAGTTGTGTAAGAATTAATTAATTAGTGAAAGAAGATTGTTTCACAATTATGGTGCTATTATTGTGAAGTCATTATAATGATTATAGTAATAAACATGTTAAATATTAATATGATACAATTACTATAAATGACAATAACTTATAGAGTAACAAGCATTGTATAAAATCAAGTTTGTTCAGCTGTTTGTTAGATTAGACATTTCAAACTATGCAACAGATTTTAATATGGTTTTTAGCAATAGATAGTGTGATTCGAGACAAAGGTTTATATGTATAATACATGTACCAGGTAGGGTAGCTAGTTTATAATTTTATAGAGACTAGTACATACCGGCCGTTCTTGCAGTAAGCCAGGTTCAGGCAAAGCATTTTGCCACACCTGTAGTGCCACACCAGTTCCAATACCAACTAGGAATTGGTCATAGCAGTCTGGGTCCATCAGGTACCATTGAAGGTCTGATTGGACCTTGAACGGCTGAGGCGAAGGTGGGTCCCATTCTTTTGGGATTTCTGAATATCTGAAATGAAGTTAATTGTATATAAAGATTAATACAATAAGATTTTATTTTACTTATTAAACACTGTTAGTTCCCACTGTCCCTTATAAGCTATAACATGAAATTTTGGTGGCAGAAGAGGCACTTCAAGTCAATGAATGGGCTTATGAAGTATGAAGAAATAATTTGAACACAATATATCAATCATTAAACTGCACAAATATTTTTGTAGATATTCAGACACTTAGAAATATTTTTTAAACAGTAATGGGGAATTAGGTGAGAGAAGGGAAATAGGTAGTAGGTAGGTTCAATAGTAGTAAGTACTAATATTGAAATTTGAGCATAAACTCTTTAAGTGCTAAAGTAATGTGTTTAGATCAGCTTGTAAAGATTAATAAGATTACCACAAGAACTTTATCTACAATAATAATATTCCCTATTATAATTTATTGCATTATAGATAAATGTTCTTAGAGATTATGTTTCAATCTGAACTTCGAGCATGATTTGATAGTAAATAGAACTATTCAATGAATTCATATACCAATATAAATGCAAAAGTGTAGTCTATGTTTGTTAGCTTTACATTACTACTTTACAGAGGCAGACTTAAAAAAGTTATATGTGGGGTATCCTGCTGTGTTTTCGCTGTGTTGTGTGGTTAAGTTGGTAAGTTGAGGTTAAGTTAATGTAATTACAGGATTACTTAGTACCCAGAAATGGATATGCAATATGTCTACAGTAATTATACTTGAATAGGTGATGAGTACCATTTACCATCTGGTGGATTGCTAGCTTGTATACCATTTGAATTCACATAAGTCTAATCCACTGAACCAATGATAATGAAGCTTAACATGTTAATAAATTGTATTTTGATGACAGACTCCAAAATTCGGATGAAGTCACGAGGCACAGAATCAGTAAAGTACTTACTTTTTAAAGTCTGTAAAAAGGTTAACCAAAAATGTGTGCTGCTTATCTAATTTGAAATTATTGGTTGCTTTCACGGCCTCCGCTGCGTTTTGGGGATTGTTGTATTCCAAAAAAATGTAACCCGTAGTGACACCGTTGTCAGTAGTTGGGTAATACTCGTTGACAATCTTTCCGGATCTGCTAAAGATCTTATTTATAACGCTTTGTAGCTTCTCTAGACGTTCAGGGCCCACCTGCGGACACCCGTCCACTATGACTACGTTTTCGTAACCGTCAGATTCTTTCGGTTTCTGTTCTAGGATGTCGGCCAACAATTCTGCAACGTCAAAGTTAGGTTATGTTTAAAAGTCCTATCTATATACAAATAATGTAATAACAAAGTAATCTACCAAGAATAAGTACATTTAAAGAGAACTATTTATAGTGAAATTGTTAAAAATAGTACAAATAACATTGAAAAATCATAAAATGAGTGGGTGACGCATATGGCCGGTCCAACCTAAAAATTAAAAAAATGACTTACCCTCGTCAGTAATGTCGTCAACAAACCCTTCCGGATCATCGAAATCGGGCTCCTCATCAAAGTTCTGCTCTTCATTGTCACTTTGAGGGGTTTGATTCACTTTCTCGTCGCCTTTTTTCTTAGCCATTTTGACGTTTTAACGTGTGTTGAAGGAAGATACGCCATTAGTGGACTAACCCATAGACAACTTTTTTCTTTTACTATTTTCAATTTTGCGTCAACTTGCGTTTAGTTACACCATAGAGTAACTATTCTGTATTAAATAAAGTAATAATATAATTATGTTTTAGCAACAATTGCTTTTTAACATATAACATTTTCATGAATTATTTTATTTTTTATGATTTAATGAACATTTTTAGTAAGGATTATTATTACAGAGTTAAATTGTCAATCAATTTAAAAAATAAAATTCATGATATCCACCTTCCCACAGACAAAAATTTTTCGCGGGAACAATTCGAAAGTGACATGAAAGTTGCCAGTTGAAAGTAGTTATTGCTTACGTAATTTTTTCGGATTATAATAACTGTAGCTTTTTAATAAAAATTAAGTAAATTAATATTAAAGTATTAATATTCTTCGTACTCGTACTTATAGTCGTATTTTTAATTAGACGAAGTCAACTGACGTTTACTGTGTTGTCAGTATTTGATGAAATAAAAATAGTGTTGTGACAAAGTGAATAATTGAAAAAACTCCTGAATTAATGGAATTGCCTCGATTGTCTAGTGAATAGTTAGTGTGCCGAACTGCCGATATCGGGTACGGGGTTTGAATTTTAGCCGTGCTTTATACATACCAACGAGTTTACGATGATTATGTTCCTATTGTATCTACCTATACTGAATACCGAGTATTTTAAACGTAAAGAAAAAATTGCGTGGAAACTTTTAAGACTGTCCTATTTATAATTCATCATGTAATTGAAACTATAGATGTATAAAATATAACAATATATAACATAATATAGTTAGGTAATAAAAATAAAAAACTGCGCTTATTACAAAATTTGTTTTTATTCATCATCAGATAAAAAAATCATTGTCGCTTTCAGTGACATTAATTATAAATCTGTCTAAAAATTGATAATAATTTATCTTTGAAACAGTGTTTCGGTCCACGTTTCTCCGGAGACTTAAATTTTTCACTTTGTATTATTTTAATACATTGTAGACTGAGGTCACACCAATTCCCAAAATGTCAGCTATTTTCGAAATACATTTGTTTTTTTTGGGAGCCTCAATAGGTAATAGTGAACCAGCTTTCTCCTCAAATACGTATTTGTATATATCATAAGTTTTTCGGTAACGTCTTTCTTGGAGACAAGCTTTGGCTTGACGTGCTTGGTTGAGGATCCATATTGTTTGTATGAAACAATATAGTAAATATACAATATACCCAACAATTACCACAAACACAACATGAGGAAAACTTAACAAAACAGCGTGAGCGCAAAAAAAACATTGGTGCTCTCAGACCAGAGGTTAGAAGCCGAATTACGAACAAAATGGCGACCGACGCTCGCGACGTTGATTTGTGTTGGCATTAGTAGCCGCGCGCTTTGTAATAAGCCGTCAAAAAACTGATTGTAGTTACTAGTAACTTATATCAGAGCACTTTTATATATATATAATATTCTTTTGTAGTTTGAAATGATTAACTATTCACACTCATTGTTCATTCATCTAACTGAGAACTGAACGCATGACTATTACTTTAAATATGGCAACATTATTTTACAAAGTGACATTAGCTACTGTCAGCTAGCTTCGTCTAATTAAAAATACGACTATACATATTGTATTTATTTTTAAAAACGCACTTTAATAAACGTTTTAGTTATTTATGTCTGATTAAATAGAAAATGTATTATATCTTTTTTTTAAATGTAAATATCCTCGTCAGTTGAGAATGCTCATGACTTATGAAAAATTGAACATACTTTTAAAACTGTAATACTAACTAGGGTAGTTAGTTTATAGTTATAAAAGTATAATTTTTTTACTTACTAAATTATTCCTTGAAATTATCCGCAAAATTTGTGAGTATGGATGGATGTTTGTTAGTCTTTCACGCAAAAACTGCGAAACGGATTTTGATAAAACGTTACAGTAATATAGCTTATACATCAGAATAACATATAGACTATAAATTATGCGAGTGTAACCGCGGGCACAGGTAGTACATGTATATATAGCTTAATTGTTTTATCGTGTTGTAAATTTTTAAAAGACTATTCACAGACTCCCCCTGCTGCATTGGATTCAAATGTATCAAAGGAAATATTGGTATGTCATGTATTGCGTTCACCATGAGGTCGACACTTGACGATGCCTCTGACTATAATATAATTACCTATATATCTGAGATAATACTCGTGAAGGCACTATATAATTGACTTTCGAAATAATTCAACATATAGTCTGTTTTTCAATAATTTCTGTCGTGGGTCGTTAGGCTATCATCTATTTTAAAGGGCGAGCGCAATAGATCTATGGAGGTCGCAGTGCTATAGGTATAAAACACCGAGTAATAACTCAAATCTCTATCTCATAGAACTGTTATTTGGAATTATTATGTCTGTCTGTATGTTTTAAACGAGTATCACGAAAATGAACGGATTTGGAGTTTTCACTACTATATTACTACGGAATAGTCTCGTAGTTATCATCACACTTCGTAGATATCTTCATGATCCAAGCAGTAGGATAATATTATAAAATGATACATTCTCAAAACACGTAAATACCTGTGATTGGATTTTATGGAGTTTTCGCGAATGCAAAAAAAATCTTTCTTAAGCTTGCGATAACGCTTTTTTGGGAGATCAGTAGTGGCACTATTTACAAAAGTAAGTAGGTATTGTATTGTATGTTGGACTCCAGTCTCCGCAATTAGCCTCTAGAGTAAGTAGGTATGCGGCGTTTCCTGTCAAGTCAGCATGTACACATTACTACAGTCAATTCTATCCGCATATCGCACGTTCACAACAAACTGAAATCAGAAAAACACATGTATATCGACAAAAATTATTTCCAAAAAAAAATTGTTTATCAATACATATAGATTATTTTTTGCGTCAAATAAAACCACAAGAATTTGCAAGCACGCGCTAATCTTTACGTAGTATAAAATAAAGTCGCCGCCGTTGTCTGTTCGCTTATACCTTTTAAACCTTCTTATAATCTTGCATAAAAAGTTAGTAGTGGACACATACTGCATATTTTTCTTTATAGGTCCGCGCTCCCATCCTCCAAGATACAGGTCTGACCTAGTTTGGACTCATGACAATAAAAATATTTTTTTTATCGTACTAAAAAAATCTACGCAACGGAATTTAATGCAGTTTTCAGCAATAGATAGAGCGATTCAAGAAGACGGTTTGTATCTATACCTATACATATACACATACTTGTTATAGTATAGATCAAGCCGAGAAATTAAAATTTTTATATTCCGTGCGAAGCCGGGTCGGTGTATAATAATAAAGAGTAAAAGAGGCTGCCACAATTTAAATCCATTTATAGCTTTCCAATTCATTTCCTGTTCTTTTTTTCTTTATAAATTGCTAGCACAGATCAATAGCTACAAATCCTAATTACATTTGTGGCTAGCTATTGACGGGTCAGTGCACATCAAAATTGAGGTCGACAGAGCAAATAGAAACACCGTACCTACTAGTCAGACTGCTGCATAAAACGAGACAACCACTTATGCTGTTGGTCTCACTTTTAATGCTAAAGTACTAAAGACGTTAATTGTATGTCACTGTTAATTAATAAAAAGCATGCGTGTTTGAAGTGCTAAACGCAAAGGTATGTGTTAAATTGAATAAATGACTCAATTGACAAATGCCGTTACGATACTGTCAGGTACACGAAATTTTTACTGAAATCGCACAGAATTGTTAGCAATATTATGAAAGTGAATTTTTCTTTTTCTTGTCATCATAACTTTCAAGTAATCGTCATAAAACATATAGGTAGTAGAACTTTTAATATTTGAACACATTTATTGAAAATATGTAAATAATACTTACTATATAGAAAACCAGTAGCATCAATATATTAATAATATAAATAAGACGAATTTAAGACTATTAGGCGGGAGGACTCGAAATATTGACATACCTCTGGAATAACTAGCTGATTTTCAATTAAATCCTAAAAATATTAAGCGAGGTAATAAAAATATTGTAGATTCCATACTCTGCCCTTAAGAATTAGGTCACGTAGGTACCATGCGTCCCATAAGGCCAGTATTCGTCAAACGCATGGCGACCATAAACCGTTCTCCACGTGGTATGGTGCACTGACCGATGTTGGTTTAATGCACCTTGATAACGCCCATAGAAATTATTATGAGCGTTACCGTAGCCCAGTGCGGTGATGCCCGCATGTAAAAGGTAATCTTTTAAAGAATTGTTCCTTTGCCTATACATATATGGTAGAAAAAAATACATTAATATTAGTTATGGTTAATTTGTAATTCAAATTTGTTTTGAATTCGAATATAAAAGTTAATTTAAGCTCTTGACGATTAAAAACACTGTTTTGCAAAACTCCAGTTACTATTAAAAATGTCATCTTTAACTAGCAAAAAATTGTAATATATATATTTTTTATATTATTTTATTATTATTATTATTTAAAAATTGTAATGTAGTTGGTAAAAGGGTTATATAATTAAGTTTATTTTAATAAAGAGTACTTAAGTCCTATTCAGGAAATTACTCTGTTTAGTTTATAGAAAAAAACGTATCAAATCTATACAAACATTATTAAGAAAAAGATTTTTTTGTTTATTATTACATTTTTTATTCTAGTATTTTCTGAGTATGTTTATTATATTGATTCACTCTGAAAATTCTAGACTTTTTCACACTTTGAAATATACATTATCCCAGAATTACAGGCACATATATGTATGTTGGTATATACAAAGCTCACAGTGTTATGAACACTCCATAGGGAGTAGGAGTAGACCAGTAGTTACTTTCTTAAATCAAAACATCAATGTTAATTATCTATTTAAAATTAGACACCAACATACCAAAGTTACGTAAAAACAGTTCAAAGGAAACGAATACGAATTATTTTCACATCATAAGCAAATAATAGCAGCAAGCCCATGGAATATAGAGCGTCGGTGTCGTAGAACGGTTTACGTCATTTTCTTGCCTGTATCTGTTTAAAGACCAACCACAAACAACATGAACTTCCTAATAATAGTCACAAGTTTTACTAAAGTAGACTTTGTAAAAAGTCGTGGTGCGTGGGTATCTCAGTATCACCTATTTACGCCGCCAAAATTGCTTTTAAGATGAATTTCGTTTGTAGTGAGAACAGGCAATGGAATTACCCAATAAGATAATCACATGATAACATGATGCTAGTAGTACTGCTCAGGTATATATAACTTTTTGCCTTTTACAATTAAAACAAAAAAAAAGTAGTCCATGATACAAATTGACACAGCGTCATCAAGTTCTAAACCAAAGCAGAGTTTGTTATATCCAAATGTATAGCTATGTACGTTTAGAAATATATATTTGTAAAGAATACTAACGAGACCTTACTTACTAATAAATTATAATTTAAACGTTTTTGGATCAGATATATATTATAATATATACCTACCTAATTAAAAAATAGTTTCATAATGTATTTTTCTCTCTAATTCTTGAACGTGAATCGTAATTTGAAGGTTCTAAAATAAACCTTTGTAACCCGTCTAGTAACTGATTCACCTACAGGACTAAAATAATGTAGCATATTTAAAAAATCTGATTTTATTGGGGCCTCCATCAAAATTGTAACACGTAAATTGGCATTTGAACTGTAGTTCACAGTTTACGTAGTTACTCATTAAAAGTTCGTCATTACTATTAAATGAATTACCTCATACATTTCTTCGTTTTTAGAATATTAGAAAAATGTGTGTAATATTTTAAAGAAAAAGCTATTTTTAACATATTCTTTACATAAAATTTTCAATTACGTAAAAAGGTACCTTATAATTAAGTATTATCACAGATAATTATTATATAGTATATGTTATGTTTTTTTTAACATTTAATTTTTTTGTATTAAATGCCTACTGTTTTAAAATGGAGTAAAAATATCAAGTATGGGAAGAAAACATTAGATATCTTAGAAGCTTACAATAACATTACTTAGCTAACAATAACATTCTGAGGAATGTATAATAATTCATTAATTTAGTATATTATGTAGGTTATATTGCTTACATGTAAGTATAATGGCATGCATATTACCAACTGTGCAAATATGTAGTTAAATTAGTGATTGATATGGATATTGAGTATTGACAATTAGCATAATTTCCAAACTGTTGTAACTGTATTATAGCTATAATTATTTTATATGAGTCTTGTGTCGTGTTTATTATATTTTTAATCACTCCTCTTTAGTCAGGTGTTAGAAAAATTACTAGAAAAACAACTATAATACTAGGTACTGCATGAAGCTAGCGGATGACATGCCAACAAGCACCACACCGCTATACAACCTGGTAAAACATCAAACAAGAACCAATCTCACTCAATTCAGTACCTCCGCCATCGTGTGCGAGAGACGCCGCGTTGCCCGCGCCTTTTACCATAGACAAGCCGGATATTATCCCGAATATTTCCCGCGAAAAGGTAATATTCGTTTCAAATATGCATTTATGACGTTCCGTTTGTATTCAAAGAAACGTGACACGGTTTTTCAAACTGTACATTATGTTTTAGAAAGATTTCGTTCTTTCAATGTGTTGTGCCGATGCGTCGCTATTGTTGATATTGTTTGCTTTGATTTTGTAACTTGATCAAAAAGTCGTATTTTTGTCTAAACTTGTTAAATAATTATTTTAAATAATTCTTAAATGGTATATTATATTCAAATATGGCTAAAATGAAGAAAACTAAAATAAAAGCATTCTGCAAAGCAAATGTTATGTGAACTTAGCTGAACAACTTTTTTAGGCTATGGGAATATTTGTAAACGTAATGGAGCACTGCTATAGGTAACGCCATAAGTAGGTACCTATGGCGTTTTATAAGTATTAGTAACTTATGTACGTGCTCCATTATGACTAACTGACTATATAAGTGAATATAAATTACGAGTAGGTACCTATATATAGATATATTCCTACTATACTTACTTTAATACTAGTAATATTTTTCTGTGGGAATTTTTATGCCGCAAAATTATTGCGATTGTTAGGTACTGTTTTATTTACCTTAATAATTTCAATCCTATGTCATAGATATTACTTATAAAACCTATCTATAGGGAGAACTATTGCATACTAGTACTATTAAAGACCGTGACATAGCCTGCCAGAATACATTATTTACCAATAATAGGAAAATTTCGGGAAACTAGTGGCAAGACATCAGTTATTTTTTTTTATTTCTAATATGACTAAGGACCCAAGCTATACGTTTTAATTCTACTACATTTTTATTTTAATTCCATTATCAATATCAACCGGCCTACTTGGATGACTTTTCTAATTGAATGATTGAGAATGGCAATGACATTACTGGTTATAATGATTCTGCATGGTATCAGAGAGCGGCAACGTGGGATTGATTCCTAACACACTACAAGTACTTTTATGTATGATTGCCGCTTACAATTGCGGCAGGACGTATGCTTGTATACCACTCACCCTCACATAGATAAAAAGACATGTAAAAATTTACGCTTGAAGATGCGGTTGTTCATCGCGGCGGTTCTAGCCACTGCCGTCGCTGGTCAGGAGTCTTGCTTGTCTGTGGACGAGAATCCGTACCTGCTATTCGGCTCGAAGACCGCCTACCTATTTGCCAACCATGCGTTGAGTACCAACAGAGTACACGAAATACCTGGTAAGTGAAAAATTTTAATAATATAACTAAGACCATAAATACATCATACTAATTTCGTCAATTTTGACCCTTCGATTCCCCTTCCTCGTCCTTGTCACAGTTAGTCACATTTGTGGGTCCCATAACGTCACATTTTGTTTTTATTTAGAACAATTTTATAAACTATTAGGAAGAAATATTTTTTTAGAGATAAGAAGGGCGTTCTTTTCTCTAAAAAAATATTTTTTCCTAATAGTTTATAAAATTTGTACTTTACATTTATTGTATCACTGTTTTTATGTCACACACACATTGGAAATAAAAAAAGAATATATATAAAAAATGTATTTTGATTAATAATTGAAAATTATGGCTGGAACTTTGACCGATTTTTCACTCATAGAGAGCTAATATTATATGCAGTATCTTAGGCTACTTTTATTTAAAAAAAATATTCATTGTATTTCCTTGCGGATGAAGTCGCAGGTAATAAAAGCTAGTAGACAATAATATTACATATCATTTCAATATTTCCTCTCGCAGTATCTCTAAGAAAACAGGCAATCAAATTTGAGTCATAAACCTACTCTTTGAATAACTCCAAGTGATTTATTTTGATGCTAATGAATACAAATGATTGTAGCGTGCAAGAAATCGTACCCGCGACCGTCGGAAGTAAAGCAGTGTGGTAAACCGCTAGATCACCGAGGCCATCAATTGTCATAATTAAAAACAGCTATTGCATAAAAATGGTACACACACACAGGTTAATAAGTAAATTTCTACTACAGGAATGTTACGATTACAACAAATCTTCCAAACAATATCTTTATAGTCGTCTATTAAAAAGAAATCTCTTTACCATAGACTATTATAAAGCAGCCAAAATAATAGAGTATGCCCGCGAAACAGTTAGCTTATTGCTATTATCATGATTATACTAAATTATAATGGCAATGACTGGACAGTGTACAGACTAGACGATTTAGTACACTAAAAAATTGCATAATTAACTAGTTCATTCAACTTAATGCACGATGAATTTACTTATTACATTTTATTCCTAATGATCTGGTATTTTAACCAACTTCAAAAATTGAGGTATAAACTGTCTCCGTAAGTTTGTCTATACATAACTTATCTTCGTCGGAACATTTTAATAAATTTCAAAAACGACAAAGCGTCGAAATTTTATATGGATTATTGTAGACATATTTTGGCAATAACTTTCAGGTTTGTTCACGACGATATTCTCAAATTAATGTATTTACGTAACTTTTTATTTTTTGCTGGACAAAACAAGACCCAGGTACATTCATACACTGTTATCATTCATAGAAATATGGAAATAATTAATATTTTTTTAATACATACACAATATATTGGTACTTATGCGGGAAATATCGAGACCAATGTTTTGTAAGTAAGTCAACATTATGGAATAAAAAAATATAGAATAGACTATAAACGATAATTATTTTCTACTATTGTTCACGTTTATAGACTAGTTAGGTCAGACGCTTGTATGGCATTCCATTCTCATAAAAAACGTTCCACGACAACACGCTGTCAATCTGAACACGTTTTTACTAACTACTTATGGTGCCATCTCAAAAGAAAATAACGTTTTCATTCATATATACAACTAGTTGTGCACGCGACTTCGTCTACGTTGAATAGTTACATTGGATAGCATTTTTAATTATTAGTCAATTTTTTTTTAAAAGTTTCATCCCCTATTTTATATTGTCTCCTTAAGGGTAACATGTGAAACAAATAAGTTGTTAAATATAAATAAACATGACAACAACAAACTTTGAATGTCATATTTATTTATAGTTAACAACAGTCTAAAAAATTACAAGCTTCCAGCTTTATAAATTACGCTACGTCCAAACAAAGTTTCATCTCCTCTCTCAACCTCTTAGAAAACTGTTTTCGCGTAAAATATGCCTATGTTCTTTCTCAGACTTACTGTGTACCAAATTTAATTTCAATGGGTTCATTAGTTTTAGCTTGAAAGTGCGACAAACAGATGATTTACTATCGCAATTATAATATTCGTAAGCATTGACACGCACGGGACATGTCGAACATGCACGGACATCCATTATATTGTTACTTTGAATATAAACACGTCTCTCAACAGAACAATAATATTAAATAACTTTTAGACACAGAAAGGCATGTTAATATCTTTGAAACACTATTATAATAGCGAAATATGTACATAAGTATCTATAGCACCATACCTGATTCTAATTGCGAGTCTTCCGCGTCCACTTTAAATAACTTATGTACTTATTATATAAAACCGTATCAAAATTGTACATAATACGCATATTCTAGTCTATTATATAATAGTATTATGTTAAAAAAACAATAGGAGTCGTGGTCAACGGTATAACACCCCGATTTGCAAACAATAGGTCGTGAGCTGGAGAATCTGACCGGCATCTAAAAATTTGTGTGTCGATTTGTATTACTGACTGAGTATTCTATGACTAATGTATGACTGAGACTTTAGCTTGTTTGTTAATCTATCTAAGGTCAGCATGAAAGCTAAAAGAAATCATATAAGACCCAGCCCGACTTTGCACGCGTATTTAACAAAAATAATATAACGTCACAACCTTACTGTAAAAAGGTTCGATTTAACATTTTCTACAAAAACACTTTATATTAAAAAAAATTGTTAAGATTTCAATTTTATTAACATATTTAAACGAGTTTTAAACACGAATAATTTTTATGGTAAATAAAGGTATTTGCCTCTCTCGACGTTTCGACTAGGTTGCATTAACCGTGGTCAAGAGCTGACTGACTCTACCTTTATTTACCATAAAAGTTATTCGTGTTAAAACCCGTTTAACTGTATTAATAATATGTACTAAACTAAATTTAAAAATAAGATTTTATTTTCTTTTACAACAAATTTAACTTTTCATTATCTAACTATCTATCTATATATTTTTATTATCTATTAACGTAACCGTAATAGGAAACCTTCCGATGCTTACAAAGGACTATATAATGACTGTTATTTTAATATTTTCCATAGTATGTGCACATAGGATGACTAACCAGTGGTACCTATACTAAATCACCTTGTTATTATACCTATGTGTGCTTCGACGAATCCATTTTTGTGGCCTATATCCGTTGTTACATCGCTCAAAGACGCAAACTCGCTTATTATTTACGGTTTATGTAACCATGTACTATTGGAAGTTATCCAAACTTTGACATAATGTCGCTATAATACTAAATACTGTCATAGACCATTTCGGCGGAAATTTTTGTAGTTTTTTAGTTATCTACCAATTACTACTTTGTCTACTTACTACGTACTTATCTACATTCACCTAGTAGTCATGTTTCAAATTGTTCATTGCAGGATCTACTTAGTTTAAGGCTGTGTGACGTATCCAAGTTTATTTTTTTCCCTGAGCTGAACAGTTAGGTATCCTATATTAGCTATGAACTTTGACGAAACAAGCCACCAGAACTTTTCACCTTTCATATATTAATAAATAGCCATTAAATATTACTTAAAAATAAAATGCCTCATTTTGAAAATGGAACGTCATTGTAGAGTGGAAATATGTTTTGTTCTTTTAATAAATTTATAGAAATTCTAGTACATTCCACGGCGTCACCAGAGATATATGCAACTCGATTTATATATTTTTTTATTACACAATGTAATATTCTTCCAGTATTCATTGTCTATAGTAGTAATTACGAGTACTATAAAATGGAAATATTTTATTTATCGTGTGTTTTAATGCATAACTGAAGTTATGAAAAAAATAGTACATCTTTTTCGATAGTGAATAACATTGACGTATCCAACGTGGTCAGCGTCACAGTATACAGCTAGTTAAATATACCTAAGTAGCTAGTGACCAACATATAATTGTTATAAGAATAATATCGTCGTATATATATACTTCTCTACAATCTTCCGAAACCGGTTTATGAGAACTTCTAAATATATTACAATAATAACAGATTATAAAGTATATTACGTAATAACTACTAATAACTAATACAATCAAGTTCTATCAAGAAGTATTCTTACAACTAGTATATGTACAATAATTCCATTGATTTATAATGGCCGCGATAACGGTCGTCTATTATAAAAAAAATATCACGGAAAAGTTTATTAGGAAAAACTCAGCGAGCTGCTTTTTTAAATTCTTTTAATTTTTAAATTCTACCCGCAAACGCTGGTTAATAATTAAAAAAATATCGGAATGTTAGAAATATTTGTCTTTTAGATATTTTAACGTTTTGTTCATACATTTTATATTGTTTTTGTAATGCCATTGTACATACACTGCACTTTTTTCTCTTCAAGCTGACCTCAATACATATATTTTCCATAGTTAAGGAACATGTCTCATTTTTAGCCAGTCAAGTATAGTGCATCCATCGCATATTTAAACACAGTTATTTTTTTTGTCGATTTTGTGGTCTAAGGCAGGGTATTAAACAACTAGGTCATGAAGCTCTAAATAAAAAATATTAGTAAATAATTTTTATATAGAATTATATATTATTTATAAAAATAAAATAGAAGTGTCTATATGTGTGTAAATGGAAATTAACAGCTTTTACTAATGCGTATAAAAGTATATACGGTACTCAAATAAATTTAAAAATTTGTCCGTCTGTCTATACGTGTTAATCTCTGAAACTGCTGGACCGATATTAACGATTCTTTCACTCGTAGATAGCTGATTTTATAAGGAGTAATATGGGCTACTTTTATTTTAGAAATTTTATTACAACTAGAACTAGGTAATAGCTAGTATAGATTGTATATGTAAGTTAGTTTCATAATACACCCCTATAACAACTTGCTCAACAAAGCACACTAACATAATAGATTTTTCACATGAAATAACACCCCACAAAGGGTGAACATTTAATTTTCCACTTCACCAATTTAGCATGTTCTGTCGATAATACAGTTGTTCGTTCATTCAGATTCTGCTGTGTGAATGTTTCAATTACCACACATTACCACCCACGCCAATAATATAACAATCACTCGCTCGCGCATCACGCACGGATCGTACTTTATTAAGTTAAGCATTTTTAAATAACTAGCTATACCTATCTCATGGTTTCACACCCTGTTTTATTATACAAATATATGTTTATTATATGTGTATTAAAAGTAATAAATAAATACATAAATGTTTGATGAAATTGAGATAAATGTTCTTACATTCTGATACGTTTTCTTATTTGAAAGCTACGTTAACGAATGGACCTATTCTGATAAGTTTTTTTTGTTTAAAATCTGTCATGTTTGTGATAGTTATTAGCTTTGAATAATTTATTTCTCAAATCTTTAAATTTTAAATCCTGTAAGTTGTATAAGATGCGGCTAGTCTTGGTGATGTGTCAGCTTGATGAGTTTCTTGCCAGCCTGTCACAACTAAAGTATGCCTACACGGAAAAAAAGGTTGAAATGGATGGTAGGCATAGTAATAAAACATATTTGACATGCAATGATGATTAAATGACGCTCTCTACTTCCTTGAACAGAACCACTCGCATTGCAGACTACACATTGAAGCAGAATTCATTAGTTTTTTATTATTATTTACTGTTCTTACTGTTGCGTATATCGAATATAATTTTCTTTTCTTCTTTCTCTCTTACCAAAGTTATTTTCATGTGTAAGTGAGTATAGGTGACGGTTATAACTTACAACCAGGTTGGCCACCACCTTGTCTACATTCGTGTAACATTAAATCAAATCTAATCGATACCTACCTACCCTCATTTAGTACTGACAAATAGGATAATTAATAGGGTCGGCCGTCTTTCTGAGGTCATCATTTAGCGCAGTTATTTATGGGTTTTACGGTGTTTTCATTATGGTGTAACCATCATTATTGGTGGCACGCACGCGTTATCTATTTTTAATATAGCTACCTAACCGCCGTGTTACAGGAGACACCGGATATGAGGTGATGCTGTGGTATATTTGACGAGCCATTTTATCTTGGAGGCGTGCTTAGTTATCCGATTTCTAACCGACTTGCAAAAAGGTGTTTCTTAGTTGGACTGATATTTTCTGTAACTAATAGTAATAATCATGTAGGTAACATACGTACAAAACCTTTTCTTGTGTTTATGTTTCCAAATATAGGTATAGGTACACCGATTTCGCTACATATTTCTCAAACTATTATATTGATGCCACATTGTATTTCTCAGGATTATGTTTATCAATATTGGAGATTAGTAACTCAATTGGCAGTAATATCTCCCGGGAAACCTGGTTAATTTGTGATGAATAATATCACGACGTCTAGCTAAAGTGGCCTCAGGCTCGTCTTATCATCCTACGCTGGTACTCTGCCAGCATTCACTATCCTGTTACTGTCCATTAAAGGAGTAGGATCTAATAATGTCATATCTTATATTCAGGTTGCCTACCCGTAGCATTTTGGCTGGCCAGCAGACATGGCTCCAACAACCCTGAAGCCAGTGAAATAACAAAATTGCAACATCTCGCAGATCTCAAGGCTAATATTGTGGACAATTACAGGAATGGAAATTTCAGAAACACAAACGTAAGTGGAAATAAAACTTTCAGGTTCAAACGTAATGTATGATGACTCTGTGATGCATCATAATCATCAGCCCAATTCAGTCTACTGCTGGACATAGGCCTCTCCCAAGGCACGCCACTGGACACATCTTCAGCGTTCCTTTCTTGATGACTGACTGTTTGATGTATGGTGCATGACTCTTTAGAAATATAAATAATCTTTATTCAACTAAACTCAATACTAGCACTTTTGAATAGTATTTTTTTTATTCTACTTCTCATTCAAAACGCATATGACGAATGAGCAAGAAACTTGTGTGTTCCTCTTTTAAATAGATGTTATTTAAAATAATTACACAATAACACGTAGTGATAATATTGTCAGCGCTATGAATTTTATTTTTTTCAACATAAACATTAGTCTTTAGTCCTTAGTAGTGTAGTTGTGTCACAGGATGTTACCTAATGTCTATAGCGCTATTTATGCATATAGTGCGCCTCTTTAGACTTTTATATTTATTACTTAATGAACTTATATTATTTCGTTCTTCGTAACTACCACCACTACTTTAACCTTCCCTATTAGTAATCATATTCCGACTCTTATTGAATCTACACCTATATTGCGATACGTGCTTCCTCTGAATTAGGCATCATCAGGCAATGAATGGAATTGGGCTATAGCCTCGAATTGACTGTTCGGCGACCAAACTGCGACAAAGTCTACAGAAATAAATAAAATTTGATTGTATGTTTGTAATATCAAATTAACTGTTTTTTCACTAAATGTAAATAAATAGCCCTAGATAATTAACACAGCGCCATCTGGTTTCTAGACAGCTGATATAAATATTTAGATTTTTTGTGTTATTGCGTGTTTGTGGCGTTGTGTTATTGCCGTACAAATATTTGTGCCGTGCGAGGAACCGAACCAGCGACCATCGGAAGTAAAGCGGTGTTCTATAACACTAGAACTCCGAGGCCGTCAAATGAAAGTACCTGCGGTATTTGCATAAAAAAAATAAGGGGCTGTTGTCATACCATAAGGTATTGTTTGATTGTTATTCCAGTCACATAAAAAAAAAGTTATGGTACCCTACCTTGTAGGTACAATAACTTTGTGTTATCTGGATGCTGTTTATATTTACAGCCGACGGTTTTTTCATGGTCATAGACCTACTGTTAATTATTCAGCGGCCTAATATTTTGTTTACGAGTACATAGTTTTAATTATGACTCGCCTTCCTAATTATGACATGTAGGTATTAACTTGCTAGGTGACGACGATGATGGTATATTGACGGCCATTTGGCGGTCTAGTGGTTTAGCACACTGCTTTATAATGATAGCGGGTTCCATTTCTCATTCGATGATAGTTGACTTTGATTTTGACATAATCACTAATCATATTAAGTTTTCTTCAATTTACATCCAATATTTTGTCGCGTATTTCGCCTCTGAAAATGGCATTATCATACAAGGAATAAAGTTCGTATGTAGCTTGGAAGGAAGGAAGAGTTGGCAGTTCGACGAGCTAAATTAAATAACGCAGAAGTCTGAAAGCACGTTTCTTTATTACTCTTTCACTCAAAAATATCACGCCGATTAACGCAGAAGTCTGAAAGCACGTTTCTTTATTACTCTTTCACTCAAAAATATCACGCCGATTAACGCAGAGGTCTGAAAGCACGTTTCTTTATTGCTCTTTCACTCAAAAATATCACGCCGATTAACGCAGAACTCGATGTACACGTCACCATTACCATCATGTTGTTTCCCGTTGCTAAAGCACGTTTCTTTATTACTCTTTCACTCAAAAATATCACGCCGATTAACGCAGAAGTCTGAAAGCACGTTTCTTTATTACTCTTTCACTCAAAAATATCACGCCGATTAACGCAGAACTCTGAAAGCACGTTTCTTTATTGCTCTTTCACTCAAAAATATCACGCCGATTAACGCAGAAGTCTGAAAGCACGTTTCTTTATTACTCTTTCACTCAAAAATATCACGCCGATTAACGCAGAACTCTGAAAGCACGTTTCTTTATTACTCTTTCACTCAAAAATATCACGCCGATTAACGCAGAACTCTGAAAGCACGTTTCTTTATTACTCTTTCACTCAAAAATATCACGCCGATTAACGCAGAACTCTGAAAGCACGTTTCTTTATTACTCTTTCACTCAAAAATATCACGCCGATTAACGCAGAACTCTGAAAGCACGTTTCTTTATTGCTCTTTCACTCAAAAATATCACGCCGATTAACGCAGAACTCTGAAAGCACGTTTCTTTATTACTCTTTCACTCAAAAATATCACGCCGATTAACGCAGAACTCTGAAAGCACGTTTCTTTATTACTCTTTCACTCAAAAATATCACGCCGATTAACGCAGAACTCTGAAAGCACGTTTCTTTATTGCTCTTTCACTCAAAAATATCACGCCGATTAACGCAGAACTCTGAAAGCACGTTTCTTTATTACTCTTTCACTCAAAAATATCACGCCGAATAACGCAGAAGTCTGAAAGCACGTTTCTTTATTACTCTTTCACTCAAAAATATCACGCCGATTTAAATACAATTCGTAGATTAACGTACAGAATTGTTTTTAGACCAAAACTGAGTTCTGAGTTCTGGTTTGTTTCATCATTTAAAATATTAAATTTCCAGCGTAGAATCTGTTCTACTGACATCGAACTGCTGCAACGATGGCAGTGGATACCGTATATCAACACTACATTTGCAAACGGTCTCACCAGCGAAGGGTACATGACCACGCAGCAGCTCATGAGGGCCTGGAAGCAGAGGTATCCAGGACTCCTCACTGACAATCCTCATGATTATTTGGTAAGCTTTAAGAAACAAATACGCGAATTTTGCCTATAGTATACGTACACCTTATACACCACCTGACTATGCAAGATTTATTTATCTTTTCTTGTGTGTTTTATTATATTGATTTTCAAACATTTTCAATTTATTTTATGTTGTGTCTTATTTCATATAATGCATATATTAGCAGAGGACAGTAAATGCTATCGTCGTCGTACTTTTATTGTATTAATTTACTAATAAAGGCTATAACAGAATAGCAGTGAGGTATAGACTCATTGCCCTCTCTGAATTATAGACCGTTTTGTTTTTTTTTCGAATATTACTTCTAAATTTTATTATAAGCAGCAATTGTAATAGTTTATTATTTGAGGCAAATAAAGATTATTATTATTATATCTTCATTCATGACGACCACATGAATGAAGATATTAGGTCTATTGCAGGCTCTTATGATATATCAAATATATTCTACTCACTGATCTGTAATAGTTAATAACTATTCTTTTGTGAACTCCCGCTTGGTGGCGTAGTGTATAGTAATAATTTATTATTATTGCTATTCGTGATAGTGGTTACATGCGGTGGTCTTGTTACATGTGTCCTCGCGTATCCACTGATTTTCAGGTATTGCCTAAAAATCAGTGGAACATTAACAACCTATATTATATATCGCTAACTGACCAATGTAGTTGTGTATTTTTTTTCTTTATATTACTGTACCTTGTGTGTGCTCTTTAACGCAAATAAAAGTTTTATATCTCTATCTTACTATTGTTGATACGAAAGAGTGTCTATCTTGTATCGCTTTTTTTAGATAAAAAATCCGTATAACCGTTTTTTTTTCGATAAAATATCTGTATTACCGTTTACTTGGGATAAAGTAACAAACGAACAGAGAGACTGACGCTCTTTCTTATTCATATTATAATTAAGAACAACCAATTGAAGTATAGACTGAGGCCTTTTCTTCTTCGTATTATTAATAAGTACAACAAACTGAAGTACAGCGAAATTATGAAAGTGTATCGATTATGTATCCACTTTATTTTCAGGTAAAATATGTGGAGGAACCTCTTTATAGTGCAAGTTTCAGGGCATCCGCAGATGGCATGTTCCGGGGACCGACCGAAGGGTTAGACATACCCAGAGATAATGACGAGAAAGGGATCAGGGTGAGTATCTCTCTTGTTATATTTTATGATATATCACACTAAAAAGGTACCTATTAGATGTCTGACATGAAAAATAATAATTATATCTCAGGACAATTCACAGAATGCCATCTAGTCCTAAGGTAAACAGAGTTTGTATTATGGGTACTAATAGACTACTGATAGAAATAATTAGATACATTTTTAAACAGAACATAATATACATCGAAAACACCTAGACCGATATACACAATCGTACTCATGATTACAAATGTTTGTACCGTGCGAGGAATCAAATCTGCGTCTATCAGTAGTAAGGTGGTGTGCTAAACCGCTCGATCACCGAGGACATCAACTGAATACTACAGTTAAAATCTATATGGAGAAGGAGTGCAGAAAGCTAATATTTATTTTCAATAATACATTACACCTGCTGACCCGGGCAAAGTCGTTAAATAATATTTTATACCTAGTATTTTCTGATAAATAAAATTGTTTGTGTATCGTTATCCTACATATTGATAGGTACATTTTATCATTGTTTCAGCCTTACAAATTCTGTTCGGCGTGGAAGAGCAACGTCGGGGAGAATAACGACACTTTATCCCAAATGCACATATTCCAATCAAAACAGGAGTATAAGGACGTGAGTTTTTTTTATTTGTACATTTATGAATCTGGAATGGCAAACAAGCTCATCGTCTAAATGGTGGTAAGTGGCATCGGTCGCGAACATATACATGAAGATCATTACGTACATCATGACACCCCTAGTATCCAAAACAATAACGGGCGACTGTCCCTTAAACAAACATTCGTACACAATAGGTGCTACAGACAGTCCTCTTTGTCAGAGCTACTTTGATTATTTATCTCGTTATTCTACCTTTCTTCCCATATCATCTGTCATCCATCTCTTTCTGCCTTCCTCTGCCCTTATTACCATCCACATTCATATGTTATACTGTCTCAATTTAATAATATTAAAAATTCTTTTAGATAATGATTTTAATAACTCTATTACATACATTACATTTATTATAAAAGAAATCTAAATTTCTACAGCAGAATTTCCTCATTGCAATGTAGTACTTTTAGTCCTGAAATATGTTTTCTATTCTCCCTAATTTTGAATTTAAAAATTTAACTGTATTTTTGTCAACAAGTACAAATACATTTGAAAGAATAGCTGAGTTTTCTTGTCAATTCTTAGCTCGACCAACCAACAGTAGTTTTTTTAAATATAAGAGTCTGTAATAGCCCTACATGAATAAAGATATTTTCTTTTTGATGTTTACAGATGATAACCAACGTATCTCTAAGGCTGGGTTTCAACTATGACATTAACCCTGATATAGTATATAGCATGTACCAGATGTGTCGTTACAACAAGGCCTGGGATAACGCAGCCATCTCACCATGGTGCGCGGTGAGTCACCTCTTGTACCTACATATATAGAATTGCGATATTTTTTTTATAGCATAGAGGACAAATGAGTTTGCGACTCAGCTGATAGTAAGTAATTACCGCCGTCCATGAGCACCAGGGGAAGTGCAAGTATGTTGCCGAGCTCCTTTCTTTTGATGTCGTATCGGCTCGGAAATACTATTGCTGGAAGGTGACCACCAACCACAATGAGGTTGTGCGTGATAAAGTTTCTGGAAAAACGTACTGTTAGACCGCTGAGTCCAAGAGCCGTTTTAAAAAAATACATTTTTGACTAACAATAAGATTTTTATATTATTGGAATAAGTGGGTTTTTTAATTAGACAGAAGGTCGAAGTCTTGTATTGGACTAAGCTTGTTCTATTCTGGCTATAGGGTCACCAGTCCACATTAAATTAATGAAACATTAAAACATACACCCTATCTTGGATAACAATCATAAAGTATATTTTGAATGCTAAAATCTGTATATTTTAGCATATAAGCATTTAGCATATAGCAACTAAGCAGAATCCATTATATTTTTAAGGTATTCTCGCGAGAAGAACTGCAACTTATCGAGTATGCAGAGGACTTGGAGACATATTACAAGTACGGGTATGGTTCACCAGATACTCCGAAGATTGGTTGCACCCTTCTAAGGGATATGATTGGATTCTTCACTAAGCACATTCAACATGGTAATAAATCTTTTAATAATTGTAACAGAACGCATACCTTTTATCTTATAATTTTACTACCTTACTTCACCTTTGAGCCGAAACAGTTTCCAAAGCAATGTGCTTGTAGGTTAAAATAGATAAGTCGGACGTACCCACGCAGAATATTTTTTAAAGTCTATGTAGAATAGATATTATACTAATAATATAATAATATCCCTAAATAATTCACACAACGCCATCTAGTCTCAAGCTAGCCAGCGCAGGACCGATTTGGTCAAGATCGCTGGAAAGCATTGGATGCGAGCACAGCAAGACCGATCGTCATGGAGATTTTAGATCGAGGCCTTTGTTCAATAGTGAACGTATTCCGGACTGAAATGATAATGATGAGACACAGAAAAAAGAAAATATTTAAATATGCTTAAGTTTGTGATGACCAATCTAATTTTCATTCCAGATCCGGACCCCCAACAGCCTCGGGCTCAAATCCACCTGACTGACTCGGAGATGCTGCTGATGCTGCTCACCACCTTAGGCACCCACCAGGACCCCGCCCCCCTGACTGGTGACAACTACCACACGAGCCCGGTACAGGCCCGCAAGTGGAGCACCTCCAGAATGTCGCCTTTCAACGCCAATGCAGCTGCAGTTCTTTATAAGTAAGTCACAAGTGCCGATCTTACAACACGTCTAATACAAAAATATATGGAAAAATCTAGTATAATCTTTTTGATCCCGGAAACAAATTTGACACTGTTGAATAGTCATATATTTTTCATCCTAATCCATTATTTAAATTCCTTTTCAGATGTACGACAAATGGAAACTTCCAAGGTAAAGAGAGATATCAAGTATTATTCCTAGAGAATGAATACCCTATGTACCTCGAGGGTTGCAGGGTGGGTCTCTGCGACTGGTCCTACATAGTCAGCAAGTTTGGAGAGCTGGCGAACACTTGCGACTTGGGTTTCTGCAACAGCGCTGTAAAAATTAACGGATTCTCTGCTTTATTTGTGGCTCTGGCTTGCTTTGTTAGGAACATATTTTAATTATCATATGTGAGGTAATTATTTTTAACCGACTCCAGGAAAGGAGAAGGTTCTCAATTCGGCTGTTATTTTATCGTTTATTATTTCATAACTCCGTCATTTACAAACTTTGTATTTTAATTACCGTATGTGAGGTAATTATTTTTAACCAACTCCAGAAAAGGAGGATATTCTCAATTTAGCTGTTTTGGAAGGTTTTGTTGTATAAATCTTTTTTTATTTGAAAATATTTTAATTATCATATGTGAGATATATATTTTTAACCGACTCCAAAAAAGGGCGACGTTCTTAATTGGACTGCTTTTTTTTTGTTACTTAATAACTCCATCATTTAAACCGATTAGTAAAAAACTTTTTTAGTTGAAACAGTATACTTTCAGATTGGTCCCCTTTTATTAATATTTGGAATCTGATTTTTTTAAAGAAAATGTAGTTACAACCTATTGATCCTATTAAGCAATGGGCCATTAGATTTTATTTAATGATTTCCAAATAGGAAGAAACATTCATGTTTTATTGAAATCTTTATAAGCTTCATAAAACAAAATACCATAATTACTAGTATCCTCCGGAATGACAACGCATGGGTGGTATATCACGGGCGTCACATGATAACATGATGTCCGTATTGCTGTCCGACGGCTACCACTTACCATCGGCCGTCACCTTGCTATTCCAATAAAAAAAATATGTCGATAAAAAGTATTCTTACTAAATGCTTTATTTATTATTTCTTAACATACTTTTAAATTTATATAATAAAAAGCTTATGAATGTTACTTGTGCCATAGCTTTGTTCCTCTATTTCCTTAACACATTGTATTAGTATAAAATAATGTTTTCCGGCACAAAAATATACTTACATATATTTAAACATAAGTGTAGGATTTTCTTTCTAACTTGTTACATTTATTTTTATATTATTCTATACCTTATTCATAAAAACGTTAAAGCTGTAATAAGCTTAGTAAAAACTAATGTGACCATACGTTCTGTATATAGAATAGGACGGATTAGTCCCGTTTTTCGGTTGTTATAATAATAATACCGAGCAGAGTCGATATATTTGCGAGTCGAATTTTAATACCGTTGACTTTTCTATGTAAGAAATAATTATGATAATTAAATAAAATGAGATATTTTCATTCTCACAGTTGTTATAATATATCTAAGATTTCGGGTATAATATAAAAAATAAATAATTTGAGTAAAAAAAATACTAGTACCTAATACTAAAACCTATTTTCACTGTTCAACTAATGCATACATAGTTTAAATATTTTATTTTTAAAATGTTTGAAAGAAAGTAACAAAATAGTCTAATAAGTAAAATGTGTTTGAAAAGTTTCAGTTTTATGAAGAAAACGGTTAATGTATAAATCAAATTGTCATTATTTTTGTAATATTTTTTATAGTTTTCTTTAATTATTGTTAACTGAATTATATTTTTTTATTTTTATTTGTAAGTACATATACTACATCCTAGACTTCATAAGAAGTTAATGAATTCTGGTTCACAATAAAAATGTGATCTTTTTTTATATATTCCTATATTCAACTAAAGAATTCTATTATTATTAATCAAAAGCTTTCTAATTCTATAATACATCTTACTTTATCTATAGAAATATCTGACGTCACTGGTCTGATATATAAATTAGGATTTCAGGATTTTCATACGACAATTTTTCTTGTATCAACATCCTGAATATCCTTAAATTACTTGTAGTTATTAATGTAAAACATTTTACTTATTAATGTATTAGAACTTTTATCGAAATCTATTTTTGCGTAATCTGTGTAATTCTATAAAAAAAAAACATTTATAATTTATGGTAGTAGTTTCTACAGTTGTACCTATTAGATAAAAATCTTGACGCTCCCCTATTCGTTCTGAATCTTCCGAGTTCAGACAAGAGTTTTTATTTCAAATTTTAAGTTTAATATTTTTTTTTAGGTTCAATATTGTGACATTGTTCGTCGTTGTAATTCATTAATATCTTAGTTATTAATTCATTAGTGTCGTATATTATAAAATACTATCTGATACGTTTTGACGGCTAAAATATTGAATTAATTTTAATAATAATAATAATTACACTTAATTGCGGAGAACAAATACAAAAATAAAAAAAGCAGTATATTAGAACAGATATGAGAAAGGTTGGCCTTATCGCTATAAGCAATCTCTTAGAGAAAACCTCGATTTTCTAGATATTAAAGGTTGAACCTAGGATCATACAGGCATATGATGTCCTACACTGTTTTTTGATGTTAAATACCTTGTTGTCGAATCTCGTATATTTATAAAGACTTAACTATTTCGTACTTAGTACGTACGACCGTATCAATTAGTGTCTATGGTATACCCTCTATTCTACTTCATACAAAAAGAAAAGTAGTATTTTTTAAATTATAGTTACCTACCTGTTTTGCACTCTACCGGTGAATATTTTTAAATTTTATTTAAATGTTTTCTATTTTCATTAAATATTCTATAAATAATATGTAACTCGTGTGTTAATTATGTGGAAATATATACATAAGTAATTGTATTTTTTTATGTTTAGCAATAGCTCGTATGTGTCCTAGTTAGTAGTTTTAAACTGTGTATTAATATCATAATATTCTCTGATTTCCACCAATTTCAGTCCAAAGACAAACTAAAGCATAAACAATGTTATTAATTTAAATAAATCTCTATGTAGTTTATAACTAAAATATATAGTTTAATGTTGTAGTTAACGCTGATAAAACTTAACTAGCTATAGAGGTAATAGACAAATGAAATCATTTAAATACGCTATAGTACCTACATAATCACAATATCTTTATTCATATAGATCTATTACAGACTCTTATGGTATGTTAAATCTACTGCCAGTTCTAAGTGCTTTCGAGCTAAGAAGAACTAACAAGAAACTCGGCTCTTAGTTTTTTCAAATGACTGTATATATTTACAAAAATACAAATACTTCTTTTAATTAATTTAGAGAGAATAGAGTGACCACCAGAAAATGCTATTGCAATTTTGTCAAAAGGAAATAGTCTAATCAGTGGTCATAACCCAAACAGACAATTTACTCAATATTAAATTATCTTTGTTGTTATATCCATTGATCATGTAAGCTCGATGTTGAGTTCTAAATTAGCAACTACAACTCAAAACTTTCGTAAATAATTTCAATATGTTTGAAATAAGAAATTATAATTGCTTTATGTAATCGGGCTGCAGATGTACGATTTCATTCTCTCCTACATTGTATTTTTAATATAGCCAATAAGCGTATAAGTTGCATCATATATCTGCCTCATACAATAGTCTTTCCATGATCCTGTTGTTATTGTGACAAGCACCAAATAGATATTTTATGGAGAATAATGTTGTTTTATTTTTATTCCTACTTTTTTTTATATTTCGCCATTAAAACGTGGTCACCGGTGGTGTTAACCGTTGACTTTGCTAAATACATGATAAAATTTTATTTGCTTTAAAGACATGCTATACAGAATTCAATATTTTTTTGTAACCGAAATGGCAATTATGTTGGCGGACCCCTGATGGTAACCATCCATCGTATATATTTAAAGCACTACAGAGTGCTGAGTGGCATAATAAGAACAACGGTCGCCACTTAGGACTAGGTGAGCTGTCAACTGCTGACTGACATTAACGGCTGTATGGACGCTGTTCTCTTTGCCTTTCCGTTAAAGGATAAACAGAACAAAAAAAGATTGACATTAGAGTAGGTAACATGTACAAATTTTATTAAATGTCTCACTGTGTGAAATTTCGTTCCAACTTCAAAGGATAGTTTCTATTAACAAAAAAATGAGTTTATAATAAAAAATATAACACAAAATAAAAATATTAAAATGTTTATTTTGCTTGCAAAAGAATAACAATGTATTATTTATAAATCACATAACTAGTGTCATACACACACTATTACAAGATCATAGTATATTTGCTAATTCATATGAAAGTATTGTATTGAGCGCAGTCAATAATAAATAGGTAATTTACATAATACTACCAAATACTCACGACCTTGTCTGCTTTTGAGACAAAAGATACCCAATGTCTATGATCGTGATACTATTTTCACGTAAAAATTATTTAAAAACAGCTGTTTAGTCATGAAAAAGTAGCAGGCAGACTGGCACTTTTGCATTTACTTAGTTATCCATCTACCAGCTATACCACCATACTTTTAACTCAAAAGCAGAGAATGTACTTGAACTGATGTTTTATCATATATAATTGCTAACAATTCTCAGTTGTAACAAAATATTATACTTACGATACACATAAGTGCGTTATGATGGTTATAACACATCAAATTTCAGCCGGAGCCGAAGACGAGGGCGTAATAGAGCCGAGTGTATTAAATACGCACGTATATCGTACGTCGTTTTTCAGCACACTTGATTTTAAATAAACTCAACCACGAAACTGTGATGCGCACTATTGCTTTCCCGCCGTTTTACTTTTTATAAATCAGCGAACTGACTACTAGCTGGTGCCGCGTAATGGTTTGTTCGAACGATATAAAAATGGCAAATAGTGATGGAATATAATTTCACTATTTGCATTTATAACACACGACCTATATGAGCTGTTTTATATATCAAAAAATCGGTGAAATTAGATCCACTTTACGAGTTGAAAAGTTAACAAGCTTGCCATTATATATGAAAGGTTACACAAGTTGTACTATTCGCAAATGCAACTGCAACTTTGCTATTAAATGTATTAAATACATAATCGCAAAACTGTAGATTTAGTTTCAACTGAGAATCATTAGTAACTGCGTTACATAATTGAAATATAGAGCATTGAAAAGATACATTTAGAGAAATGTTCTATACCGAAAAGTTAATATGTTTTCGGTAATAAAGGCTGATATACATTAAAGTGAATACACATGTAGCGATATAGCTCGACTTCAAAAGCGTTGCACTATTATGAAGATCACATTGTAATACTGTGTTAACGCGGTGAAATTGCTAGGTACATACAGCCTACCGAATATAGTTTAATACAGAATAATCAATTTATAAACTTCATTACTTATAAATAAATAAATTAAATAACACTGCTATAAAACAAACTGTCAACTAAAATAGCTTTTGCGGAGAAAGTGCATTATTTTGTCGCATGATTGAATTGGTTTGACAAGCCAGTTATAATTATGGAATTTTACTTTTTCGTGGTTCTTAGGACAAAAACGCGGCATCCTCTAACAGAAAAATAAAATGTCGTTAGCTTTGAAAAATGTGGTTACTTTTTATATAAAACATATACAAGAAGAAAGAGCAACCTTTTATTAAATTATATTTACTGCATTTAAACAATTAAATAGTTCGTGATCAAAGGCGAGACACTAATTTTGACATATAGTTAAAGGTAGGTTGTACTGATCTAAGCAATTTTAATTTAGTTTTTTACGTCAAATCAAACGACACTTCTCTTGAATGTATCCACAGAGTGAATATGCGTGGGTAATATAAATTATAAAAATATATTAATCCGTTATATACATGCAAATTAAACGTACGTAATAAATTAACAATTGTTTACACTCGGGGCATCAGCCACGCTAGCGACCACACCACGTCTACACATGTTAACAGTCATTGGGATAACAAAATATTATTATGTCACAGTTATTATTGTTCTATTTCGTTCACACTCATAACACGTCTTAATAGCGAGCGAGATCGAAATAGCTCCAGTGCTACTCAAATTTGATAACCTACCTAATTTATGATGATCACGTACCGTCATGAGCACTACTTGAACTAATATTTCGTGTCCGTTTACCGCTACCGGTAGCGGATTTGTTTTTATGTCTTTTTCTATCACTGTCTTCCTCACTCACACTATTACACCTTGGTTTTGGACTCATCATGGTATCGGAGCTGACAGATTCTCTTTGCGACTTCTTCCGCTGCCGTTTGGGGACATTTTCTCCTATGAGCATCTCATTGAATGATCTCTGACGAGCCTCCCAGTAAAGGTTTTGCCGTTGCATAACATCAGGGTACTTAGTTTCGAAAGCGACATCTGGCGGTATTAGTAACTCCCAACCATGGTGTTGTGGATTATATTTAGCAACTGAGCTAATAATCTCTAAAACATCTTCTGGAGGAAGTCGAACTGCAGCGGCCACCTTCCGTCGGTCTATATATGTATGTTGAGTGAACAAATAGAGCTGGAAAAGAAAACATTTTGTAAATATGACCGCAAAAGCAGCAACGTAATTGTAAACAAGAGATATTAGCTAAAATTATGAAATTCATTTCTGCATATTGCTTTGAATTATGAAAAATTTAATAAATATATTTTTAATATACTCATAATATAAGGTAGGTTGTTACTACATGGGCAAGTATGTATACACTGAATCTAATTCAATTAGAAAAGTATTTACTTCGTTACGAGATTTTATTTTCACAAACATGTTTAAGAATTTTCATAATAAAAAACATCAGAGATATTTAAGTACATTAGAAACAAAAACGGTTCCAAAATAATACCTTGTGAGACACCATCTTAAGATGACAATACAAAATATATGACACAAAGATGATCTTATTAATAACCTCAAGTTTTAATAGAATAGTCATAGGAACTGTGTCAAAAGCTTTAGCTAAATCCATGATTTTTATGAGCATTTTTGGATCCTTTCCAGTTTTTTCTGAGATTTTTTGTCATATAATAAAACCTATATATATGTTATAACATATGGTTGCAGAAACCAATCAGCGCGATGTCCGGGAGCGATAACGTGGAATTTTTATCCATGTCCTACTCAGATTTTTTCAGCAAATGTTCTTCTAAAAGTTGTTCTAATAGAGTAAACATTTTATATCAGTTCACTTCCCTAGACGAACGGATTTTTACTGAACAATTCCCCCTTGGGAAAACAAATTGGTAAACGAGTGCAGGGTGTAGTAGCACGCCACCGCCACACCTCACCTACCTAGCTGTCTCCGAGCACTCACCACGTGGTCCCTGGCGGCGCAGCGCAGCGCGTGCGGCGCGTGTGCGGCGCGTGGCAGTACGTCGTGCGAGCGCGCGCACCACGCGCCCCGCACGCAGCACGCGGCCGCACCTCACCTACCTAGCTGTCTCCGAGCACTCACCACGTGGTCCCTGGCGGCGCAGCGCAGCGCGTGCGGCGCGTGTGCGGCGCGTGGCAGTACGTCGTGCGAGCGCGCGCACCACGCGCCCCGCACGCAGCACGCGGCCGCACCTCACCTACCTAGCTGTCTCCGAGCACTCACCACGTGGTCCCTGGCGGCGCAGCGCAGCGCGTGCGGCGCGTGTGCGGCGCGTGGCAGTACGTCGTGCGAGCGCGCGCACCACGCGCCCCGCACGCAGCACGCGGCCGCACCTCACCTACCTAGCTGTCTCCGAGCACTCACCACGTGGTCCCTGGCGGCGCAGCGCAGCGCGTGCGGCGCGTGTGCGGCGCGTGGCAGTACGTCGTGCGAGCGCGCGCACCACGCGCCCCGCACGCAGCACGCGGCCGCACCTCACCTACCTAGCTGTCTCCGAGCACTCACCACGTGGTCCCTGGCGGCGCAGCGCAGCGCGTGCGGCGCGTGTGCGGCGCGTGGCAGTACGTCGTGCGAGCGCGCGCACCACGCGCCCCGCACGCAGCACGCGGCCGCACCTCACCTACCTAGCTGTCTCCGAGCACTCACCACGTGGTCCCTGGCGGCGCAGCGCAGCGCGTGCGGCGCGTGTGCGGCGCGTGGCAGCGTCGTGCGAGCGCGCGCACCACGCGCCCCGCACGCAGCACGCGGCCGCACCTCACCTACCTAGCTGTCTCCGAGCACTCACCACGTGGTCCCTGGCGGCGCAGCGCAGCGCGTGCGGCGCGTGTGCGGCGCGTGGCAGTACGTCGGTGCGAGCGCGCGCACCACGCGCCCCGCACGCAGCACGCGGCCGCACCTCACCTACCTAGCTGTCTCCGAGCACTCACCACGTGGTCCCTGGCGGCGCAGCGCAGCGCGTGCGGCGCGTGTGCGGCGCGTGGCAGTACGTCGTGCGAGCGCGCGCACCACGCGCCCCGCACGCAGCACGCGGCCGCACCTCACCTACCTAGCTGTCTCCGAGCACTCACCACGTGGTCCCTGGCGGCGCAGCGCAGCGCGTGCGGCGCGTGTGCGGCGCGTGGCAGTACGTCGTGCGAGCGCGCGCACCACGCGCCCCGCACGCAGCACGCGGCCGCCCGCGCGCCGGCCAGCGCCGCACTCTCCGTCGTGCCCAGCCGCCGTCGCACCTCGCCCAGGGTCATCAGCCGAGCTTTCACCAAACACACACATAATATTTTTAGCACATAATAATGAAACTGCGCATCCCACTGCGCTAGCAGTATATTCTGCCATGAATGAAGGACTATAAGACGAGCAAGAGGCATCGAATCAGTTAGCCCAACAACTGGATTTTGAACAACGTCACAGAATACAGCTAGCAAAGTATAAGTAATTAATATAGGTATGTAGAGGTAAAATATAAACCAAATATTGCAATTTCGAGATGATCGCGATTTATTCTTTTTATTTACTTCTCTTATTTGTCGTAGCATTAAAGTTCATGAGAAATATTTATTTATCTTCCAGTTGTTAGTCGCAACGAAAAACGACGAAATAAGCAAAAATCACCATTATCTCAAATCAATAACATTTTAATAAAATCAGTTAACGCTATCTCATGAAATGTTAATACTGGAATGAAATCATGTGCTCACCACTGATTAGCATCTCTCGGATTCGATCCTGCAACGTAGGTATCTGGTCTGGTGGCTGGCTCTCGTCGCCGGGCGGCACTAGTGCGCGGACGTACTCCCGCCCGCGGAGTGCTAAAGCAGACCCGTCCGACGATGTCCCACTGAACAGTTTGAGGCGCTCCAACTAGAACACAATATGAGAGACAATATAGCGAGTCTATAAGAGTATAGTTAACACCAGGTTGTCTGTAAGTGATTGTTGATAGTGATAAAACCACCTTTTGTAAAACATTTATTTTCATTGTTTTGTACTTACTGTCCTATGTTTATGTATGCGCAATAAAGAGTAATTATTATTATTATAGTATAACACAGAGGAAAAATTTGTTTATATTATATTTTTGTTTATAATTAAGAAACTAAAAAATATTTGTCCAATTTAAAATAAGAAGAAAATAAGCAAGCGTTATCATTTTAAAATCCCAAACATAATAATGTAATACCGAAACCAAATGATGGACATACTAAAAGAATTTGCTACAAGCTGTATGCTGGCTTAATCCGGCACTGACAGGACCCTGAATAATACAGTATTATACGTACCTCAGCCTGATCAGTGTCATGATGTTTCCACAATCCATCGTACCACAGTTCTTCTGATAGCCGGTGGGACATAGTCTCAAACGACTTTTCCCGTGCCTTCTTAGCTACTTCTGTCTCTTGACGAGCAAATTTTACAGTTACCTGTTGATAAGGAATATGTACATTAATATTTTGATTACTTTACCATAACCTATTAACTTCCCACACAGGTTTACATGGTTATGTAAGAAGTAAAATGACACTACAGACATAAATTGACATTATAAGCATAGACAAGTCTCACGCAAAGCCCTATATATGGATTGTTTGATCAAAATGTCAGTGACAAAATAAGAAAGAGGATACTATGTAGAGCCATCCACCCCAATTTTGATCAGATTGGTTATTTAGTATTTATGAATACAAAAAATGTCAAAAAAGTATAAAATTGCCAAAAATACATAGTGATCCTGATTTCTCATTATAGGTAGCTAGCGATCTGTCCCGGCTTCACACGGATGCATTATACATATAAACCTTCCATTTTAACCTTTCTATCTATTACTGAAAACTGCATTAAAATCCGTTATGTAATTAAGAAGATATAAGGGGACAGACAGCGGTGGTGACTTTGTTTTATACTATAGAAAGATATACGAGAATATACTGATTTTGTAGAAAAACAAGTAACATACAAAGAGCTTACCTGTTGAACATCACTGTCTTTCTCTTCATCATCTGAACCATTAGATTTATTTTTATCATGTTTTCGCTTGTCCTGTTTATCGTAATATGAATATGACGGCCTCATTTGGACCACCCCTACAAACAAATGTAGATTTACTGCATGCTTCATAACAATCTACATATAGAAGGTGAAAGGGGATTGCGAATTGGTTATTATTATTATGACACCTCATTCCTCCAAAATAGCAACACAAGACAGGTGTCATGGTATGGGTATGGTTGTCACAAGTATTTAGTGCTCTATACTGTTAAGTCTAAGTTTACTCATGATCATGGCAGTTGACACCCCACCATAATATTGAGAGCTCAATTAAAATTAAAAGTGGTAAGATCCCATGATTTACTAATTATATATAATGCTCATCATATATACAGGTGAGAGATACCACTCACCATTAGGTGTACTGGCAGCTTGTTTGTAAATAGTATTTCTTTTTGAGTGATAAATACCTTTATTTGCCATAATATTAGTTCATATTAAGACCCAGTTAATAATAGATATAAAGCTTGTTTGTCATTCCAATTCTATAAAAAACAATACTGCTTACTACAATCAGTATGTATACAATACCTTGAATAGGTGTACAATGCAACTCCTTATCCTGCAATATAGCTACAGCATAATGGCGTGACTCCACGCATGGGGTACTGCTTTCATAAACAATTTTGTCCATGATACCATTCCTGAAGTACTGAGATCGATCCTTTTCTTTCACATGCCATGATGACTCCTATTTCATTAATTTAAAAACAATAATTAAATTACATCACCCAAAGGTTTCAAATACTGTACTGTTACTTTTATTAGTAAAATACAATCATGACAAAAATAGTATAGAATTGAATGCAATACAAGACACTAGTCTTCTGTTGAATTCAATTCTATACTAAAAGTCCAGTACAAAAAGGTAAAATAATATGAATTAAAGTACGAAATTGCCGTTCTATAGCAATAGATACTCTGAATTGACATAAAACCTTCATATTGAGATATTTTTGAGTGTATGAGGCAGTACAAAATACTCTCACACAGTATGTTGAATCTAGATCCCCAGAATTCTGTCATAAAGGCATAAATGAACTTCCGATTAGATGGCAACAATGTATAGATAATGAGGGTATATATTTTGATTAAATTACTATGTCCTATCTTAGAAAAAACCAAGTTATAATTTTTCAGTGCAATTCGGCAATTACATACTTTAACCCATAATATATTAAAACTCCTAATTTAATGACAATTAAATCTCTACAAATTATTCTGGTATAATATTAAATATTCTAAATCCATACTAATATAATTAATGCAAAAGTGTGTGTTAGGTACACACACTTACCTTCTGTATGAAAGACAATATTGATTTTATCATGAGTAATAACATAAGCTACACATTAATGTGATATTAAAAACATATGAAACAGAATGGAATAAATACTATCATATATTTATTAATTGATATCAATATGAAAACATTTATTTAAATTTAATATAACATAGTAAGTTTCATTGAGCTACTTTGACCATACCATTTAGGATAGAATGCTTTCTATCTTAATTTGTTTAACAAGTAAAGAACCCTTATTAGTATATATGAAGCAACCTATATATCCACAAATTAAACCCTCTAATATCCATAGTATCTCATGTAGTCTATTTGAACTAAAATTATTTTAAATTCATTCTAACAAAGAAATGTGGTTGAGTAACATGGATCAATAAGAGCCAAACCTACACAATTGTCTCTTAGAGGCAGGAGGGAATTGTTAATTATGCTAAATAATTGGACTATTGCTAGCAATGTTAGGTTGACTTCCACATGGTTCCTACTGGAAACCAACATGGTTAATTCATAAGAAACTTGTCATAATGTTACATAACTGAATCTAAATTTATAATACCATATTTCATTGGGGTCCCACCAGCTTATACTGTTACCACAGACTAGAGTTCCATTATATTACTACACATTAAAATAATAGACAAACTAACTGATATTTCACATGTAATAATAGATATCACCAATTACAATTATATACCTGTTGTCCATCGGTGTTGATAGCAATCTGCTCGCCTTTAGATGGACAATATTTATCACTGTATGTATCTAAGCCAATTTCCAGTCTAACGAGTTGATTTTTGGGTTTGATTGAAGCATTCGTGACTTTAACATCCTTCCAGTCTCTGTTGGCTGGTCTGACAGGGTACTGGTATACGTATAAATTTTTAGATAAAGCTTGTGAAAGAAAAACAGGAATCTGCAAATGATTAAGTAATAATTAAGCCACAATAAGGGGTTTTATTTAAAAAACATAACCTTAACCGTCACCACGTTGTAAGGACAACTGCGATAATCTATTCACCTCCTGTACTACTGGATCGTCCTCCTCCATTATTAATTACATTATTTGCCAGAAAAAACTATGGAAAACATTTTCAAATAATTTATAATATATTTTTAAATAACCAAAGAAACTACTCCAAGGCGATGAAAATAAATGAATGAAACACGTCAATCAAAGTCGTCAGTCGTCAAACGTCAAGGGCAAGACAGTGTAACCATATTGAAAATTACAATTATTTCGTTATACAATTGAACGAATGAAAATTATCATTGGTTTTTTTAAATAAATGATTCATGTCGATAGAGGAACGTATTAAAATCTAACTGACTCCTCAGATTAAGAAGAATATTCTTTAATTTGAACCATATAACTACTGGTGAATTTTAAATTCTATATAATGTCTATAGTAAGTCAATCTTAAACGTTTATAATTTTCCTATTGGTCACCAACTCCCCTGTTTGCATTATAATATAATGGCGCCCTCTGCCATAATAATAAGTTACCATTAACAGAAGAAAGCACCTATTTTTTGACCATTTAATAGCAGGAACTTCATTATTTGACATATATTTGCGTTTTTCTAATCTTTTATTTTAGTTTCTTACATTTTTACATTTTTATTCAATTATACAGTGGAGAGAATTAATAATATATATATACAGAGAAATAATATATACTTTCTTATTTATATACAGAATGATTGTTTGAATTTAACGTCGATTAATTAAAAGTTATAAACAATGTCCGATATGATAATAAATGGTAAGATGGACCAATATATCTTAATGTCTTAAGACATTTACGATTTATTTCATTTGTAATTTTACTTTTTATTTTAGAGACTGAAATTTCGTGAATAATTTCAAACCTGATTATAAATCTTCTGTTATTGTTTTTAACAGTTTGTCAACTTCAATGTGTCTAGTACATTAATAATTGCCTAACTATCTAATATCTATATATTTTTTTGGTTCAGATTCTGTTCCTGTGGATAAAAAATGGGGTGAACTGATTAGATATAATATATTTATTATGAAATTGGTCGAATTCGTAAGTAAAGGTATTATATGTTTTTATCAAATGGAGAAGTTAAAATTTACGAATATACTAGAAAATATTTCCTAGTTCTATATGTAAAAAATACCTTTACCTGTTAAAAATATTACCTTCTCCATTCCAAATAAATTTTATTTTAATAAATCATTATATATGTATTATTGATTATAGGGTATCTCATTTACAATAATAATACTACCGTCAATAATTTCAAAACCACAAGGGCATATGTATTGTATTTCCACCGGTCCCACATTAATAGTTTCTTTACTATTCATCATTCTATATTTACGAAGAAAAGTACCACTGTTTATGGAGAAAATGTATTTGTTTTTTCAAATACTCTTTACTTTTGGTGCATTCATTCAATGTTTTCTATTAAACATAGTAAAGGTATGGATATGGTTAATCTATGGAATACTTTATTTCGCACTGTTAACAGCATTATCACTCGACTTATATCTTATAGCAAATGAGAGAGGTTGTACATTCAGTTGCGCTTAATTGTAACGAAAGATTTAATCTAAATATAAAAATAATGTTTGCATTAAAAATTGTTTTTATTCTATGAAAATAATTAATTTTAAAGAACAGAAATTTAGATTACAAAATTTAAATTATTACTAGTTTGTAACTCTATCTATACGTGTGCATAGTCTATCTATAGTGACTGGTGTTATAGGTATGGTGACTGTTTTAAACCTCGACAAAAATGTATCACTGAGCTCTTTATATAACTAATTTTTAAAACCTAATACCATACATAATTTTTTATCAAAATTGGCCTTATGATTGTTTGTGATGGCAATGAAATAAAAAAATAAAATCTTTATTAATATATTATGAATATGAAAGTGTATCAGTCTGGCTGTTTCTTACCTCTTCACAACTGAACGTACAGTTTGTACGGACGTACAGATTGACAGTAACAGCTAGTCATTTATATATTGGAATATGAAGATCTATGAGTAAATTTCTTAGAAAATGAAGTTACAGAATTTTTATTTAGCAATATTACCTATAGCAATACTTAATTTTATTACGTACTACAGCAAGTCCGTAAAATTAATCTTAAGCAAACTATTATATTTACGGACTCTAAAAGTGCTCTTCAAGCTCTAATTAAATGTCTATTCAAATCATCTAAACAGTATCCTCTAATTTTTTATATCCGAGATATGTTGAATAGCATTCGTCTCAAAGGACATATTGTATCTTTCGTTTGGATTCCGGGTCACTGTGGCATTCGGGGCAACGAAAAAGCAGATTTGCTTGCGAATGAAGCTATATTATCTGGAGATTTTTTTCCTTATATAAAACATTTGCCATGATCTAACTGCCTTGTCTAAGTCTTGTCTTCATGACTCATGGAGTCAAGATTGGACAATAAGTAGCAGAATTAAAGGGAAACAGTACTGTTTAGTCCAACCGTTTATACCTCTTAAACCGTGGATTTTCAAATTACATCTTGATAAAAGATCAACTTGTGTTTTGATTCGTATGCTAATTGGTCATGTTTGCAGCTCGGAACATTGAACAAAACTACGTATTAAAGACAATAATATCTGTGAATGTGGAGAAGATGTGGGTGATCTAAATCATATTGTGTTTTCCTGCTCCTCTTACGATCGTTCTTCATTTATAGAGTCAATCATCTCATTAGAAATTCCTTTTCCTTCATTCATTGTATGCCTATTAGCTCATTCTAGTCCTATAATTTATAAATCTCTTGCGTCTTTTATTTCCCATAATAACATTAAACTTTAAAACCCATGATCACTAATTCCGAGTATATTCAAAATTTAACCCGTTCCTTTCCATTATCCCGTCTCGTTTCCTGTTTTTAGTGGCATAATAGGCAATACTAGCCTCTTGCCAAAGAAAAAATAAAAGTCCGTAAAATAAAAAAAAATCCAAGTCTATTGTCATTTTTTGACATTGATCTGTGTCACATTATTTGTTTATAAACTAAAACTTTTCTGTTCATTGTTTGGTAGACTATTTTTTCAATATTCTTATTATTAAAAATTGGAAATTGAATTATATTTTTAATGTAATATATGTTTTGAATTGCCTGGATTTGTATCTAAACACTCGATCAATCAGAAAGCAGAAATATTGTGTGGTCAAGAAAAAATAAGTGTATCCAAAGGCAAAATGTTCAATTCAATAGGTATTGTTACTCTTATTTTTTTTATGGATCAATAAGCATTGTTGGGTCTATACTAACAGTATATGCTGGCAACCAGTGGAGGATGAGAAAATAAGGATGAGTCAGGTCGCTATCTATCGTGGTGAAATCACCAGGAATTAACCAGGATGGTATCTAGAGTGCATATCGTGAAAGTTAATCTGACGGTACATTATTAGCAATGGAGACCCTACTACTTCCCGTTACTAACAATCTCCTCCCCTTTTTACTTTTAGGTTTTATCTATGGTTTTGATGATAATTCCGTTTGCATTAAATGAAGCTGATATCATACATTGTCTGGCGGTGTCACCCACTCTGGTTATGTCCATAATGTTTATCATATTATACTTAGTGGACCAGGTGCATGATCTAGCTGAACAGTTGTATTTAATAATACAGATTACTTTAAATGTAGTTGCTCTCTGTGGAGCCCTCATGTTAAAACAGTATCCCACAGGAGCACTCTATGGATTATTTTATTGTCATTTACTCATTGCTCTGTGTATTGACGCATATTATGTGATAAAAGAAAGAGGCTTTGCATTATTACATCCAGAATGAGTGCATTAAACTGCTACAGAAAGCATAATTGTATTATTCCATATTTAATAAAGTAAATATTATACACCCTTGACATATAAGTATAGAATTTTGATAGTATAGTAGTAGATAGCAACAACAAATATAAGTCAATCTACTTGTCTTATATAAATGTATTTAAATATGACTAAAGCTTGAAAAGATAAACATGTTAAAACCCATTGATAATGATGTTGATACTAAAAATAATATGTGACTGTCCATTCTTTGTACTTTAGGAATTCAGAACACTGCCACTTTCAGATGGTTGTGGGTTTAAATTTGTATTATTAGTATATTTGACTGATCTGAGTATTTGTCCATAAATTATGTACTTAAAACAAGCAACAATGTTACTCCATGCTACAAGCTCTTCTTAGTTTGGACTAGATACTGTTATTTTGTTATTTATGTAGGTATTATATACTGTCATATGAGTAAACCGAGTGTTTCTACTTCTAAGAAATGTAAGTATGCTACTGAATAAACACAGTCAAATCTTATTATTAGTAATATATATATTTGTCCTCAATTACATTATATTTATCATAGTTCTTAGTATCTATTTTACACTGTGATTATTAAGATAATAATATCAAATATTTGTATACAAAATATTATAGTGGAGTATATTTTTTATTAACCAATAGCTTTATTGCAACAGCAATAAAGGCTTTTTTATTTTTATTTATTATTAAAGAAGGTAATACTCACCCACACTGGCCTTAGCTAAATGTGGAAGCTATTGTAAAATTTGAGGATGTTATCGCCAAGGAAGTTAGAAATATTTTAGTCATTAGACAGGTATTTAATATTGTGGCTTTTTGTAACAAATTATTATTATTAATAGTAAAACCTTTTATGCTGACTAGTCGGTAAAGTGTATTAATACCCATTATAAACATTGTAGTACATTATAGTACATTGTACTGGTTGTCAAAGGACCTCTACCACTGTATCTGATAGGGATTCAATTATTATAAGAATAATGGATGTGGCTCTCTTATAGGTTCTTGTGCACTCCTCTTTTCTGTTTACCCCATTAGACAGCCTTACTGCAGTCTATAATGGATTACACAAAAAAGTGAGAATGGAGAATGAGTGAAATATTACAAAGTAATTCATTTGCCTTATGTACTCCATTGGAGAAACGGAAACATTCATGCTAGATGTAGCACTGAGTTCATATTACTATTGATTTAGAAAAAATATAATTAATAATTTTCTGAATTATATAATGCACACAGTTAACAAGTTCCTTATATTATATATTCCTTATGGCCTATAAAACTGCACCAATAAATGATGTCATAACTGAGCTATTTCTATTTTTAAAGAAAATTTTGCTTACATAAATACATGTGTCTACATAATTATATAGGAATAAAGACCTAATGTGAACTATAGGTACATTGAATATAGAAATACTACTCTGGTACTTGCAGGATAGGCCCAGTCTAGTGTAGGAATCAATAACAATATATGTGTATGGTTGTTACTAATGCATGCAATTTTTTTTTTAAATAATATCAGGACAATTCACACAGTGCCATCTAGTCCCAAGCTAAGCAGAGCATGTGTTATGGGTACTAGACAACTGATATAAATGCATGGATACCTTTTTATTTTGTAAATAAATACATATTATACATAGAAAACACCCAGATAGATACAAACAATCATACTCATGAATACAAATGTTTGTACAGTGTAAGGAATTGAATCCACAACCATCGGATAGTAAAGCGGTGTGCTAAACCACTAGACCACTGAGGCTGTCATTCAATTATAGAATGTATTCAAATGAAATTTGGTACACAGACAGATCATATTATAGATTAAGACAGGATAGTCATTGAATTCAAGAGGGTAACACCGCTGGATATAGTTAGTACTCATGTATAAGATTTGAGGTGAAGCTAAATATTAAATTATATGAATTAATTATAATGACTCCCAAATGTGTGCTTATTTTGTGCTATTAATAAAGATAGTTTAAGTGTACATTTGCAATCATATCTTACTTTTAGGTAGTGGCACTTCTCCTCAATATAGTGCCTCATGTTGTGGAACCAGTGGATGTGTTTCATTGCCTGGTCGCGGGGCCCACTCTCATGCTGTCCACACTTATCATGGTGCTGTATCTTGTAGACCAGGTACAAAGTGAGGCAGAATTATACTACCTCATCATTGAACTGGCACTTTCTTCAATGGCATTTATAAATTTGCTAATTGCTGCTCAAGTATATGGTGCAATATATGGCCTTTTCTATATAGATTTAATCATAGCATTTGCCATGGATTTATACTATATACATAAGGAGAGAGGCTGGACATTTTAATACAGAGACAATAGTTCATTAAGAAACATATGTTCCCAACAGTACTTGTTTGTGGTTTTATAGAGGATAAATATGTAACAATAGTACTCAGTGCCTACTGATAAGGCTTCCTGCGATAAATATTATTAGTCGGCACTTCATCATGTATGCTAAAGGTGTCAAGAGAAGCAGACAATGTTTCTGCAGACAAATATTAGTTTATTTCAAAGATATTATTAGGATGTTTATAAAAAAAATTAGAAAATTCATTTTAAAACTGTGGTGGTGTTGGGGTTTGTTCAGTATATTATGTCTAGTATCCATGTACTGCCAGAGAAGTGAGTCAAACAGGTTTGATGTGGGAGATGGTGAAATTCCAGTGATAGTGTGGTGGACAAATGGGTTTTTTAATGAAAATGGAATTAAGACTTGTTATAATAATATAAAATGTGCAATTATAAATGATAGGCAATTGAACGTTAAAAACGTGGATGGATATTTATTTTATGGTAGTACTATAAATTTAGACGATCTTCCTCTACCTAGACGACAGGACAATATAATTTGGGCTCTATTTCATGAAGAATCGCCAAGGAACGTTGAAGAATTTATGCATGAAGAAATGTTAAATTTATTCAATTTCTCCGCTACGTTTAGCCGCTACAGCAATGTACCATTCCCTCTACAATATTTGGATTCTGTTCATGATATAACTAGCACAAAGTACTATTTTAATACATCGGTAAAGAACAGTCATCTCGAACATATAGCACCTATTATGTACTTACAATCTGACTGCGAAACTTCATCTGAACGCGATGATTATGTGAAAGAATTGATGAAGTTCATACAAGTAGATTCGTATGGCGCTTGTCTAAATAACAAGGCGATGCCTCAGAAATTTAAAAGCGATTATTTGAATAATTTAAATGACCCAGAGTTTCTTAAGTTCATAGCGAGATACAAGTTCATAATTGCTATAGAGAATGGCGTCTGTGAAGACTACTTAACGGAGAAATTTTGGCGCCCTATAAAAGTGGGTGCCGTTCCAATATATTTTGGGTCGCCTTCTATACAAGATTGGTTGCCTAATAATAAATCTGCGATACTTATAAAGGATTATCCTACGCCTAAAGCTATGTACGAGTATATACGCTTACTATTGGATAACGATGAATTGTATGAGGAGCATTTAGAGCATAAAACAAAAAGTGTAATAACAAACAAAAGAATTCTTCAAGAGTTACAACAAAGACCGTATCAAAATGATGCAATAAAAACTGCCGAGATACTAGAATGTTTTGTTTGTAGAAAGCTACATGAAAAGAAAAAAGAAGATAAATACATAGTCACCAAAGATCATTATAACTGCCCTCAACCAATTTCAGCCTTGACTTTGCAGGTAAATCCTCATAATACTTGGCTATTTTCATGGAAGTCGGCTAAACTTAAGGTAGAAGAGTTATACAAAGTAATAAATGGAAAATAAAATATATTTTATTGTATAATTAATATACATATATATTCTTACATTTGTTTTGTTATTCTATCCTGTTAACATATGTCGTCCAGTGGCGATACTTGTAGAACGTCATAACGTAAACCTCTTTTGATAACGTGAGGTATCTTTTTCGGGACCATCCTGCAAACATGGATTATATTGACAAATATAAATTAGAAGTATTTATTATAGTAGATAGATCATATCCTTCCTCACTGATACTATGGTATGTGTTTGTTCTTAATGAAGGAGATCTCCCAGATAGACTTTATAAAAACTCGCCTGCGGGGGGATGTTGCTGGCAGCTTGTCTATCATTCTTTTTATAAACTTTATATTTTTACATCTATTTTTTATACGTCACTTTTGACTATCATAGATTGTTTTGTTACTTCTCGCTGTGAGCCCTTTTGGGAAGAATACACATTTTTACTAATATTTGGTTTTTATTAAAATAATAGTTGTGTTCTCGCTCCAGTAACATTGGGGATGCATGATCGGTATCATGGCATAAAGAGTAAATAAATGGCTGTTACATAATGACGCAATGTTCGTGGTGCTATTCTTGTATATAGGCGTTACTACTAACGATGAATTGCCATTCAAATTACATAAAGAACAGATTACAAAATTTCATCCAATTCATATCAAGTATTTCGTAATTAATATATCCACTTTTCTCTGTCATAACACAAATCTTCATGGGTATTAAAACTCCCTCTACTCATATTGTCGTATACATATTTATAAAAATTTACCTCTCCATATTATTAAAAACGATTCCTATATATAACTATATATTTTGTCATTTATATCTAAAATTCTTTAAGGCGAATTAACATGAGTTTGGTTTTTTGTCAAACGACTTCAAAACGCCTCTCTATATATTTACTAACAAGAAATGCCCTAATTCGCGACACGACTTTGTAGTAGGTAAAAATTAGTCAAATAGTTCAGTAGCCAGGACTACACAAAATTGTAATAATGAAAAAAAAAATAGAAATCAAATGGATACTCACGAAATGCAGTCGATAATGGGACATACGGACAAACATAACGTGCATCCTGTGCAGTCGTCTGTTACATGCGGAATGTGATTCTCAGGATCAAATCTACAATAACAATTTTGATATTAGATTTGTTTGTCGGCTAAACTTTCTCTTAAGAAGACTGTATTTTTTATGAGCTTTTAGCGCTTTTATGTTGTATTTTATTAAAGACTCCTTCTTTTTTATTCTTTAAATGTAGGCACTTTTGTACAAACTAAATGTACATGCCAGTCCCATGTACCCTTACTAACTTCTTCCTAATGATTATTATTGTAATCGATAACATTTATTCGCTACTAATTTGTTATGAGGACATCCTGGCATAGCGGTTTACCATACTGAATTACGCCCAAGAGGTCGTGTGTTTAAATCTGGCCGAAATAAAATTAATAACATTACACTATTAATATTATTGTCGGCCAGAATTAAACAAAAATTGCTGCGAATATCTTATATTATACTATAATATATTTTTTTATATATATTGTGTACATATAAATACATATGTATAAAATGCATCATTGTGAATTTGACGTAGGTATATATATTTATATTATTTAGTAATAATAAACCAAACAAAGAAATAACAATATATATTAAAAGGGACTTTTTGTTCTAATTAGTCATATGAATAATAATAATAATATATATACGACTGATATTTTGGGTCATCCCCGTTGTCCGACATACAGGATAATTGTATTGTATATATATATTTTTATAATAATTAAATTCAATGAATATAAAATATTATTATTATTGAACGTTATATATGAGTATTTATTTATTATCACAAAAATTTGTATCACATAATATTCTTACATTTATAAAATAAAAAAGAAACTTATATTTAAAATATATAAATGTATTTTTTATTTTATAAAAATATATATATGGGTAGGGGATAATGAACAAGTGCATCTTAATACTTCTCATGATTCAGAACGCAATAGTTTAGTAAGTACCTACTTATTTACAATATTAACACGAAGTAACGTTACATAAGATTTGTATGTGAGCATCGGCAACGAATGTTAATATTGAGTTATTATAAGTGGTTTTTAAACTGATGTTATATTGAATTTATTTACGTATTATGTATAGATCAATACTTCACAAGGTTTCGTCGTCGTTTGAATACAAGATTATTGATAATTCATCACTTAGCACAAAGACAAGTAAATACCACAACTAACTTCACACAATACTTGCTAATGTCTAAATACTGTTACAATACAAGATACTTATCTTATAAAACATGGATGTAAAAATGGTACTTAGCGGACATTACAATAAAGTATTATTGTAGGTAACTATCCCAAGACTACAATAGACATAATCGTATGCAAATACGTGAAACGAGATTAACTATATTATGTAAGATAAATTATTGGTTTAAGTTTATTATTAAAGTTTTAATGTACAAATATAAAAGTACATATGGTGGATTTAACACCTTAAGGCATTTTCTCGCAGTCAGAATAACGCAAAAAAAAAGTATTTTTTATATTATTATAGAGTACTTACTCAATAGCTTGATATCCAGAGTCGGCGCAGGCCATGTAGCATTTACCACAATTTATGCACATATCCTGAAAATAAGCATAGTATTTACAGGCACTACCGGTAATATTAGTATGTTAACATTAATTGGCAATCATACTTTGAAAAAAAGAGGAACAACAACGCACTCATGATTTTATGAATGAAACAATTGTTTTTAAGTTAAAATAGGTACTTACTTAGATAATGTAAATTGTAATAAAACGTTTATTTTGAATTTAAGTAAGAGTATAAAATAGATATAGCCACTTAGCTGTTGTTCTCTGCGTCTACTCCGTAAATAAACAAAATAAATAACCCTCATCAAGTCACACTACATCTAGTCCTAAGGTAAGAAACTACTTTTATAAATAGTAAAAAATCGAACTGCAGCCATTAGAAAGTAAGGTTGAGTGCTACACCGCTAGTTCACCGAGATCTTTGTAAAGTATAAAGAAAAATATATATATAATAAAGGCGATTCAATTGATATTTAAATTTTCAAAAAAAAATATGTTACTACATTTATGTGTCAAAAGAATATTTCATCATATAGACAGTTAATACAATTAGAAATATGTTAATTGTAGACTACTAGTTTTTGACAATTAACTTATATGATTAAACACAACAACCTATACGTCCATTGCTCGGATTAAGCCAACGCTGGGCTTGTAGCAAAATTCTTTCAAAGGACTCTGGATTTCGATTGTAGTCTGATTTGAAGTTAATTTTTATGGCCCACCGTATGGGGGAGGGTGTAACTTTATTTTAAAACTAGTTCTATATCTTCTTTGTGTTGTGTTCAGATAGAAGTCAGAGCGCGGGACACCTGATTCCTACTGGCTAATCCTAGGTACATTTTTAAACCACAATCCTACTGGCGACAATAAAATCACTTTTTTTATGCTACGATGGTGGCAAACAAGCATACGGCCCATCTGATGGTAAACGGTTACCGTATTATCTTATGTGTGGTAGGTTAAGGGTGACTTATTTTGCAATACTTTTAGAGAAGAATTTAATTCGCTCAGTATTTATTGTAATTGAAGTTTGACTACCTATAGTAGTTCTACATATTTTTTTACGTTCATACGATAGAAAAAAGTCATCTGGCATATAAATAACGGTAAAAAGGGTTATACTCACATCATCGATCAGGGCAACCACTTGTTTAGTATTATCCAAATGCTTGTAAGTTCCGACTCTAGGCAACGCGTTTCCAAGCACCTCTTGAATACTTGGCACTTTACAGTTTGTTCCGTTGTTTGTTCCATTAATACCATTACTCGATTGAATTTCTACTTTATTATCGCCTAACAAGTCTGTTTTCAGCCTGATCTCATGTAGCTTTTCTTCACGCTTTTTGTTGTAAGGCCCGAAGTGTGCAAGTACCTAGAAAAAAACTATTGTTAGTAACTATTTATACTAGACTACTGTGTCTGTCAAACAACCTGAAGTGAATATTAATTTCCCTCTATAAGAATTACAGATATGTGGAGCACGGGATAGTCCATAAAGTTTTCCACGGTGACACATTATATTTTGCGATGTAAAAAGTGTTGCATACATGTGCGAAACTATTCAGCTTCAAATTTCCACATAGTCTAGTTTTCTGTGTCCGGTGATGGAGACACCGATAACAATCCAAAACTATATCAAAATACGGTGATAGACTCGCTTCCAGCTTCGTTCGATTTAAATATACCAAGAGAACACAACCATTATGGAATCACATCTCCGCAATGTTATTTCCGAACCGATACGATATTAAAACCTTTAAGAAAAAAGCTTATTATTATTTAAAAGGCCGGCAACGCACTTGCATATTCTCCTGTGCAGGTGCAGGTGCTTATGGGCGGCGGTAGACAATCACGTTGTAATTAAATATATTATAGATACGAAGTTCGCCGGGTCATCTAGCAACTGAATAAGTTACCTTGCCATTTTCGTCGTACAACGTTTGAACCGGTTTCCCCTTCTGGTGTTTGAAAGTAGGCGGAGACTGACCACTCCAACTGTCTAGCCCCAGGGAACGTAAATACAGAAGCGCCTTCAGTCCGGTTATGTAGTCTTCCACGACGGTGAAATCTTGGTTCTGTACTGCACTGCAGATCTGCCATTGAACATAAATACAAATTATGTTTTGATAACATAAGCTGCTTTTATATTAGATTTTTATTTATTAAAGAAGAAGAAAGAAGTGCCGTTAACTGCTAATTTGTCAATAATAAACAACAGGAGATGAGTAGGTACCTATTACTGGGTTACAATTTTTTCTCTTAACTTATGTATGTATAGGTCTAAACATTTTATAGACATAATCATGTAATAAAATGTACCTTTAAAATAATTTATTATTATCACAGAAAAGAAAGATTGTTAGGTATCTATGCTTTCTTCCTGTTATCTGCAGATACAATTAATTTCATTATTCTATGTATATTGTCCTCACCTGAACAACAGGCGCGCCGCACATAATGAACTGTAGTGCTGAATCTGCAGAGTCTATACCGCCAATACCAAGTATTGGGAAGCCGGGCAGTTTGTTGGCTATAGCGGACACGGCGCGGAGCCCCATCGGACGCGTCGCGTTCCCCGACACGCCGCCGTACGTTGTATGTTTCTCCACTCCTGATAACGTCAATTTTTTTATACCATAATATTATGATACTATATGACCCGCGCAACTTTGTCTGCGACACACTTGACATTTATCATTATATTTCGACCAATTTACATATATTTTTCAATTATAGGCTCTATATGTTGTTCTGGTGTATAAGCTCCAGTACTGTAAAAGTTCATCAAAATCTGTTTAGTAGTTTATGCGTGAAAGAGTCCATCCATGCTAAAAAATTTTCGCGTTTATTAGTAAGATACACCATTGAAAGTATGGGGTCACTACACTACTACCCCGACTACCTCTATTACTGGGGATTTTGGAGGCATTTTAAATTGGACAAGATTTTTTGTTTCTCAATTACAAACAAAAATATAATATAAACAATCGGTTGTATCTCAAAATTGGGAGGAAATTGGTTACATTATTGGGACAGAAGGTAAGGAAATATTTTAATGACGTTTTGTACTCACCCACAGCCGGCCACGGTATTCCGTCAGGTTTAACGGTCATTAACCCCGACACCGTATTTATAGCTGACACCCCGCTAGCTCCTCCTGAAATTAATCAAAACCATTTGTTACCTATATATAGTTTGATTCTCCTACAATGGCTATTAGTTCATGATTATGACTGATCTTATTGGTCTATTCTCATTAAAATTGTTTGTGCTTACAAAAAATATATATTAAAGTGTGTTTTCATCTAATACAATCTCTGCTTAGCTCGAGATTGGCCGGCGCTGTGTTGTGATGGGTGTGAGTTCCGAATGAGTGGTAGAATAAATAAAAATATGACTTCAAAAGTATAGTATAAGTAGCTTATATTAAGTTTATTTGAATAAAGATAATTTCTATTCCTATTGCATTCTAAAACAAATGCAGATACATAATTTGATTGAACAGAAATTAGCATTAGATATTCCTACGTATTTCTTATATTCTTACCTTCGTAAGCAGCAATTGCTATGGTAACTATTTCAGTGATGTTAGGCGTGAGTTTCACAAAGAATGGTATCTTGATGGCCTCGCGCACCCACTGGGATATGCCTTTTACTAAAACAGGATCCTAAAAATAATATAAGTTACATTACGAAATCTCGGTGGTGGTGTAATGGTTTCGCATGATTGCTGATGCAGCTTCGATGCCCATTCATGAATAAATTTTAAATCTAATAGATACATATTTCTTACAAGTCTAGTACCTACGTAATTCTGACCGAAGTGGCGCTGTGTGAATTGATATTTATTTATTAATAAAAGAGAAATAAAGTATACATACCTATATTATAGATTTTGGGTGAGAAGCTCTTGTATCCAGTAATATTTCTAAGAAATAGTTCCATCTATTCTAACAGAACGCAGCCTTATTGTTCATGATTAGGTGATAAATGGACAAATGTCATTGTTGGTGATTTATTATTCTTAATGGATAAAGTTACATATAGCTACGGTATCACGGGTATTATGAATTAAAAAAAAATTACATGTTGCGGATTGTTAGTATTAATTTAAATAATTTATTATTTTATGTTTCAATTTACCTGTCCGCAAGCTAAGCCCATTCCAGATTCTCCCATTCCGTGCGGACACGACAAGTTCAATTCGAGAGCATCAGCGCCGGCTGCTTCGGCCTTCTGAGCCAACTCTGTCCAATCTTCTTTGTTGTACGAACACATTATTGACGCTATGACTACCTATAATACGATCATTCTACATATTAATGTGCATTGGAATAAATAATTATATTTTATGTAAAAGTGGTGGTATGGTAAACAAGTTGATTGCCTTTGATAGAGAGTAGAAATCGTCGCCTATAGACATAAACAACACTATGGACACCACAGAAGGAATTTGTGACGCCAAGGTATCACGTGTTCATACGCCATATACGTTTGTGATCTTACATATGCTTATAGTAGCAGAATTAAACAAAATACTTTATTTGTGAAAAGATAAGACATACGTACGTAATTTGTATTTTAAAATTTTTGAACAGTTAATTAGAGAGATACATACTTTATTCGGAAAGTCCCGTTTCAATTCGGCAACGCTCTGACACCAGTAGGCTTCACACTTCTCGGAGATGAGCTCGATGTTGAGGAATGAACCCTGACCGGGGCCGTAGTTCTCGCCGGAGGTCACCCCGCGGACTATTCGCGGGGACACATTCGTTACTAAATCCTGTGGAAAGTAATGGAGATGGATAAAGAATAAGCATCACATCTTCCCTCTACTTTTCAAATTATTATTTATAGTGAACATACACTGCTTATATTTGTATAATTTAGCTTTTAGCCAAATACAAAGCATATTATTTGCCTTAATAAAAAATTCAGATTATATCCTGAGTCCTGAGGTATCCTGATCTATATTGGTATCAGGTTATAAAAATGTTGCATTGATTGCAGTTTTTTTGTGTTAATAAAGTGTTAGTCAACCTCTGTTCTTACGACTATTGTTGGACTCCGATAAGAGTCGTAACCGATTTATTTTTAAGGGGAGTATGTTCAAGCTATAAAATTACAATGTATTGATTAGTATCGTTCTATCTCGATTCAGAAAGCTGTCCACTTATCCAATCGCAAGAGCAACACTTTCAATCGATATTTTGCGGTAAATATTTATATATCGCTTTACTCGGCTCTATTATTACAATAGACATTACTCATTACACATTTTTAATACTCTTTTTGAATGAGCTAAAGATAGTTCTTATATAATAAAGGAAATAGAGCTTTTCAGTTAGGTGTAATTCTTGTTTAAAGAAAATCTGACTAGTGTGTAAAATTGATATTGCTTGCCTCATTCTATGGACAAAATTTCATCGAGTTTAGTTAGTTATTGTAGAAAATTTTCAGTGTCACATTTTGTATAAAGAGGGGTAAGTGATTTGCAACCTTAATACTTTTGCGATAGACCTACCTTATCTAGACCAAATGTTTTAGTGACGGCAAAGCCCCATCCTTGCTCGAAACCGCGACGTATCATTGCGGAGCTGGTAGTTGGTGGGGCGCTAGCCAATCCAAATGGGTTCTCAAACTTGATCCCGCACACTTCCACAGATAGATCCACATCGTCGATGGGACAGTGGAACTTCGGTAGCTCGATTGGTGAATTGAATGGCAGTCCCTGAAAGGAATGATAATTGCTAAATACTCTCACGACTGCTATTCCAAATAGGGAACTTCAGATTGTAGTGAATGCAATAGTTGACATGCCCACATTTGGCTCAGTAATCGTTGCCTAGCGCAATAAACTAAACTTAAAATATATATTATTTTAAGTCACCGTTTAGTTTGCTATATCACACAAATCCAATAGATTTAATAGAAAATATATATTGACACAGTTATTTGTGTTGACAAGATTCGAATTCACGATATTTGGGATCTTGTTACGTACTAGTTCAAATTCTTGCTAGGCCCTTGGAAACTGGCAAGAAACCCATTTGGTATACCTCCTCCTATACATAAATCAGATGTTGCAAAAAATGTTTAATAATACTTAAAGAGTGTAGGTAAATAATAGTACACAATAATATCCCTGGACAATTCACACTGCGCCATCTAGTCTCAAACAAAGCACAGCTTGTGTTATGGATACTAGACGACTAATACAAAAATTCATTTTTTAAATATATACATAATATATATAGAAAACACAGACCAATACAAACAATCACACTCTTGAATACAAAAGTTTGAACCGTACGAGGAATCTAATTCGCGACCATCGGAAGTAAAGCAGTGTGCTAAACCGCTAGACCCCAAAGTTGTCGATTGTCGAAATATAAATAAATAAATTAGATACTAACTTGTATATAACAGTGCATGTACCAAGCAGCAGTCTTGCCATCGTTGACCGACTCAACAGTGGTCTCTGCTACCCCGGCCAAATCTCCGCCAATGAACACGCGAGGGTTGCTAGTGCTTTGCATTGTGATATTATCCACCTCAGGCAGTCCCCAACGGTTAAGGGCTACGCTTGACATAGCCTCTTTTACTGCAAGTACGAATGAAAATTTAAAAATATTATTTCTATAAATGAAAATCGGGTTCCGGCTGTGATTATAAAAAACTGCAATAAAAGATTAGTTCCGTTTTTTAAACAATAATGAAATCCTTAAGAAAAATCTTTATGTCGTATAAAACAACGTCGCCGCTGCTGTTCTCTTATATCTTTTAAATTACGCATCGGATTTTAATGCAGTTTTCGACAATAGATAGATTGATTCATGAGGAAGGTTGAGTTAGATACTCAATACCATGTATTTATTACAAAAGTTTTATTTAAGATATGGCGTCCATAAATAAGCGAATTGAAAACCTCTCTCCTTTCGGTAGTTGGTTGGATATATTTAAATTAATAAATCTTTATGAAAGTGTGGGTGGTGTTCACTGTGTGGTTGATTTTGAAGAATTAAATAGTTCTTATTGACCATAATATACATAGGAACTTTGGAAATCCAAGCGTTTAACTATGAAGCTTACCGACTTAAAATATATAACTTATTCCATTTCAATGATTGGTGAAAAGTGGATGATTGCCTGAGCAAATAATTTTGTGTATGTGTATAAATTAATTAACATATATTCTATATTACCATCGCTATCATAAAGTCCGGAGCCAAACGCTGAGATAATGAAGTTAGCTTTCAGCTGCATAATTTGTTCAGGGTCCTCTATCCAATCGCCGTTATCTAGTTGCTCAGTGCGACACATTTTTAATGCAGCGATCTGTAATCGCAAAGAAATAGATAGGTATAACGCTTATCACTATTTCTGATTTATTTTATTGCTACTATTTATAAAATCTTTATGATATTGCCCACAGAACAGATAAGTGTACTATTCTGTGTATTGTCCGTTAGGTAATTTGAAAATTGGATTCTTTCCATTTATAACTTCTACTCAGAAATGCAACATAGATTTCTTAACATTTCTACTTGTTTCCATAAATAGGCATTTAAATAAAGATAATACTATTTCAATGTGCTTAAAAGACAGTTTGAACAAAGATATTCGTATAGCAATATAACGCAACCTCACGCAACTTATAATCTTCTTAGGAAAAGGACATATACTATGATATTTTAATTGCCTGCTCCGTAGTATAATTATTAATTGTAGATAGTTAATTTTAGATTATGTCGATACTTACAGCACCGTCTTTCACTATGACTTCCTGAGGCGACATGAACGGTATAAATTCACATTTTTCTTCTTTTGCCAGATCGACCTGCCAATACATAACCATATACTTAAGTACATAATTGATAATTTTAATGAACCAATAAAATTAATTTATGCTGTTAATTATATTATGGGAAATTTTAGAGTACAAATTTGCCTGAACTGTATAGGTACTCCGCACGCATTCTCAACTACTAGGTAGTGCCACGTACCCAACGTAGTCTCTAGCAGTTTACTTTCGACATACGTTTTTAGAAGCATGCGTTACTTTAATACGGGACGAGCCAACTGTATTGTCACTCCAATTTACTTCAATTACCATTACCGTAGGAGTTAATTGGTAAGTTTTTAGTATTGACTATATTCAAATACATTCGATTAGGTATCTTACCTCTTCAGGTACTGCCCTAATATTATTGAAACCTTTTCTGAAAACAACATAGACACGTCTCGCACCGCATCGGAGGGCCGATGTCGCACAGTCGAATGCTGTATCTCCGGCACCCAGAACGATCACATTGCCATGTAATTCAGGTAGCGATGACTTACATGCACACATTCCTAAAAATATTAAAAAATACATACTTAATATTTATTAAGAAAAAAGCTAAGAAAACAGAAATAACAAATATGAATGATGACTCAGAAATATAATCATGTGTGTAGCAATACAAAATGAATGCGACTAGGTTACTTCAAAAAGCAGTACATTAATTTTCAACAATAAGAAAATGTTTTATCCTGTATAAAATTACGATAAAACTAAGACTTTTTAATAAAATATATTATCAATATCAAAGACATCGCAGGAGAGATTGTAGATACAGACAAATTAAATATCTACTCACTTTCTTAATTCACCTGACAGAATCAAAAGACTTGGTTAGTATTGGTTAGCTAATTTAATAGTTAGGTACTGAACGCTAATGCTTGTAATGAAAAAAATTACTAACCTTTTTTGCTGCCTCTAGATACCAATGGCAAGAAATCTTTGCTGGTGTAAAAACCCATTTCTTGCGTTAACCCCTTAAATATCGGAACACTATTGGGTTCTGGTAAGCCGATACCAAGAAATACTAGTGCGGTACCGTTGTTTAGTAGATTCTGAAAAGATGTTTTTAATAAAAAAGTATTTCATTTCATTGCATGATGTCCGAAACTAAAAAAAATCACAAGATAAGAGATTTAGAAGTCGCATTCCAAACAAAATGATCGTTCAGGGCTCGGAATTTCTTTAAAAGTCTCCAGATTTCAGGTCGAACTATATAGCTACACAAAAACAGACACTCCTTGACCATTATATTTATTGACTTCGCTGGTAGCTTAATCTATACAGTTAAAAAATAAATAGTGTCATTGTCTGAGCTCTTCGTTTCGCCAGTTATTCTGACAATATTTTTGCATTAGTCCATTAAAATAATAAAATTCTGATGGAACAAGTACGCGGCGGCTTGATTCATGTCTTCATCTAGTTAATATATTTGGGTATAAAATATTTAAAAAGCTTTTTGTTTGTTTTTAAGTGTTTTAAGAATAGACATACAATAAAAAGGCAACTCACATCAACTGTAATATCTTTCGTTGACAGTTTCCTGCCTGTCACAAATTTTACTCCAAGATTTTTCACTAGTTCCACCTCAAATTGCACCACGTCGAATGGGAGACGATATTGTGGTATCTCTGACGAACTGTAATATAAAGTAACCATAACATGATGACCTTTGAGGTCTAGCAGTTTAACACACGGATTCAACTTGAGATAGAGCAAGTTTACCGTTAGTTAGGAAGGAGATTGTTATTAATATAGAGTAATCCCATTGCTAACAATGTACCATGTCGGGTTCCTTCGATGGGGAACCACATCGATGACCTCAAACTCATCTTATCATCCTACACTGGGCTAGCATAAACTGTTAGCGCACCGTTGGCGTGTGCACCATTCTATAATCATCCATATGAAAAAAAACTACAAACATTTGTATTTATTGTACTCAATTACTGTAATGTTTCAGTATATATTTATGTATATTTGAGCATATATCAATTGTTTAATATTTTTTTAAATACTACATGTGGTACTATCGATTTGTTTGAAACTATTACCTTAGCCCGCCAATGTACTTCTCTTTTTCATAAATAGTAATGTCCTTATATCCAAGTCTTGCTAAGAAGCAAGCACAACTGATGCTGGCTGGACCGCCTCCTATTAACGCTATCTTCTGGTCTCCGCCTTTTGGCAACGCTTTCATATTAGGGTCCAAGGTTTGCGGAATTCCCATCTTCATGAATGTCTGAAAAATATTTTATTATTAATTTAATACAACTACGATTCGCGTGTTGGAATCTAACCGATACGCAAAAAAAGATACTTCCACCTGACTTTCTGGTGATAAGAACACTAAACAAATTTTATTTTGATTCAAAATTTATGACTAATTTAACGTTGGATTTATCATAGAAATACAGCGATACATATATTCACCACGATGTTGACAGTTGGCAATATCTCTGACCAAGTACTTCATCTGAGATAACAATCGTATATGTACATTAATGTATACAATTGTGGAAACCCAACAAATCAGTGCCGCTATACTGATACAAGTTATCAATTATCCTTACTTCGACAGCAAAATGCTGCAGGCCACCAATATTGATAGCACCCTCTTCGCTGGCGTGAAGGTTGCAGCCCCCGACACAGAGGTCGCTAGTAGGGCACACCATACCACACGTAAGACCCAGAGGATTGTCCGATAAAATGGCTTTTGCTGCTCCATAGTAGTTCTGTAAATAATAAATTTTTATTATAAAAACCATTCACATTCAGGTTATTTAAGAAATGACAGCCAAGCCGCCAGCTTACCATATGGAAAGCGGCAAACGTCGCCTACATACATTAACAGCACCAAGGACATCTCGTCTATACAAGTAGATACAAATGAAGTAATTATATCTCAATTTGCATCAAAAATGTGTTACTACCTACTCCAATGTATTATAAAACAGTATCTATTATGTTTTTATTAACTGTTCTGATAGTTGTGGGTTCAATCCTGACACGATATAAACATTTGGATTTATGAGTATAATTATTTGTGTTGGTCTAAATAATTTCTATGTATATTATGAATGTATTAATAAAAAAATATAAGTATTTCTATGAGCTGTCACGGACCATAGTATTTTGGTCACCTTGGGATTAATGATGGTGCTGTGTGAATTTACTGAATAATTTTTAGCCAAAATGTCGAAACTTTTGGCAGATTTTTATGTAATTGGAATGGTAATTAACGAGCGCTGTATGATGTTAGTAGTGAATTTCGTGTTTGTAAGGTATTATTTTGGGACGTCTTGTTTGCTAATTCAAACCGTTTAGAAGAACTCACCCTGTTAGCAATGCTAGTTATAAAGCTCTTGACGTCGATCTGCGTTGGACATGACTTCTGGCATGGAGCATCGGCACACTTGAGGCATCTCGCCGCCTCCTTCAAGGCACCTCGTTCTGATAACGTCGTGTGTTTTATATCATCGAAATTGTTGGTCAACGTGGGACATGTCTGAAACAGAAAATAGTATGTAGACTAATACTATGATAAATCCCCCTATGCCCACATAAATTCCGGTAAAAGGAATCCTATGATAAATGATAAATCGGGAGAAGATATCTAGAATATGAGTCTGTCTGTTAACACAAGTTTGAATAATAAAACATAATATTTAAGAAATTTATGAACATAATCTGTATAAAATCGATATTTTTTATTTTTCTACGTATAAGTACAAAAAATGCGAGTATGCTTATAAAATACCTATGTAACACTTAAGTCGTTTTTAATTGTTTTCTGTGACTAATGAGATCGGATTCATACAGTATAAGGTCTAGGCAGACGGTAGGTCTAGTAATAGGATGTACATAGTGTAGAACGTTTAGTCAAACAACACGTGTCAGCATCATCAAAACCTATTTATGTCTGAGATCGGCAATTCCGTTTCCGTCCGTGTTTTTTTTTGTAATTTGAATGGTAAACAATCTGACGGTCCACCTGATGGTAAGTGGTACCCGTCGCCTATATACACGATTGGCATAAAGAATACCACGTCATAATGTAACTGCTCTGATACCAATCATGCATGCCATTTCGGAGATCTAATATGATTTGCATCCATATTCTGCAACTTCACTGCTTTCTCTATCTAACCTATAAATCGAAATACATCTTAAAAATCAAGAAGCTTGGCAGCTAAAATAGGCCTATGCAGAGACTTTTTACAAAGTCTACTTTAGTAGACTAACGATTGAGGTGTCTTGATTTTAAACGCTAGTATCTACTTTGTACGTGTCGAAAAAAAAGAAATCTGGATAAATTCATTATTCGAATTGGCCATCCTATTTATATTGAGGCGTGGCTTCTACTGACACTATACTACATCAATATATTAGAACAAAGTTTTTACTGTGTATCCGCCCGATCACATTTGTCCTCGATATTATCACAGATAACATAATATTACATACAGATACCCCATCCCATACAAGAAAATGGTTCCTTCCTAACTCGGGCTATTCTTCGGGCTATTTTATTTCGCCACCGTAGCCGCTAGATGTCGCTAGATCTGAAGCAGTTCGGATTACTAGTGGGTGCTTAGTAACAAAGCATGAAAATAGATGGCAGTCAATTCAGTCTACATGACATCTGTTTTGCAAAGATAGGTATATACAAGATATGTAGGTAACTGTATCGTGTACCTCATTAGGGACGATTCAAGATTCAATGTAAATGTGTAGGTATAATATCGTTAGCCGATACCCTGCAGATATGGCTTATGTGCCAATGTATATATTATGTTATAGTTTATTCTACATTCCATACCTATTTTTTTCTCTCGACGAAGATATGTTGTAACGCGTCTGCGCTATACGTATAGCCCGCTTTTGATACGTTTATACTCGTACGTATCAACATCGGGCTATATGATTTTTTATTTCAATCGTTATGTGTAAGAGACTGGTTTTAGCTACAATGAATTTACTGGTATATACCTCATGTATTCTACGATGTACCCCTCTTTTCCCTAATGAGAATTCCGCTATATCTTATATATAAACTTCGTATCACAGTGTTAGTTGCCATATTTCTCCCACATTTTGATGAAATTTGATATGTATACTTGCTAGGTCTGAGGTAGGGTTGTTATCTATTTTTTATACCCCTAAGTCATAGGGGTGGCCTACCCTGAAATTTTTTTTTTTGTATTATGGACAATTTTTTATTTATTTATAATGTTATAAATACACGCCTAAATTTTGGCCCGTCTTTCACCAACCACTATTTTTAATAGCGATATTCTTACAAATATTATAAATGCTAAAGTAACTCTGTCTGTTTGTCTCGCTTTCACACCCGTTACACGTTAGAAATGTGTAACGGGGGAACACGTTACTTAGTACGAAATTATGTATATTACAATAAAACTTAACGAGAAAATATTATAATGATGTCACTGGAACACTCATTGCTTTACTACTATACCGTCCATTAGTCGCGAACTTTCTGGATGCGCGAGAGGCGCGCTCCTATTGGTCCGTCGGTGCGGTTACCGCACGACGCGCATGCGCTGTACGCTTAGATGAGTCTCACGGCACGGGCGTAAGTACTTACTATGTAATATGTATACATATGGGTGTCACAAATGTTTTTATTACAAGTAATATTACTCTATTATCTAAGCCAGTAATGTGTGCTTATTTTGAACTTGATAATATTCAGAATTACTTGTATACATAACTTTCGATATCTACAATAATAATATCTTTGATGTATGAAAGAAATGTATGTACCTACATTAAAAGATAATTTTTGACATGTATGAAATGTATGAAAGAAATGTATGAACCTACATTAAAATATAATTTTTGAAATGTATGCACCGTACAATAACAATACACGTTAAACATCATACCACAGAGTCATACGCAAGTTAAAAACAAACTGCTATGATATTAATGAGAAAGGAAAATCAACTTTATGGTATTCGAGTTAGGGTCGATTTCTCTCTTTTTTTTTAATACTATTTTAATCTTGCCAGTATTCAAAGACAACTACGATTCGTACTCGATATTTTAAATTATTATGTAATCGATTTTTAGTACAAATGTAAATAACCAACGACACTAATAATGTACTACTATATTCCGTTCTTTGAAACGGAACACTGCTATAATATAAAATAATGAAAATTTACTGTTCACAACGACTCATTAAAAGCATCATCGAATAATGCGCTGTAATAAAATCCTGTTATCGATTATTCAAAAAAATCGATAATACATGTATTTATTTTTAATATGACAACACTTCATACATAAGTATTATTGGAAATAGTATTACTTGCTTGTTCGGCTATTTTTAATTTACTTAAAATTTTTTTATATGTTTAATTTACAATAATGATATATTAAGTGCTTATTATTGGAAAATATAAAAAAGACATTTAATTAGGCCGATACAAATGACAACAATGCCATCTATGAAAGCATTTTGAAAACATTGAGCCCCGTATTAGCACTGATTAAATTAATTAAGTACTGGAAAATAACAAAATGAGTAAATATATGAAAATTACTTTTCTAAACGCATTATTTCATTTTAACATGTATATATAACTTTTTAAAAATTGATTAAACATTTTTGTAAACAGTCTTGTTTTTTAAAACGTTTGCAAAACTATGAAGAATTCCATCGATACCAATCACGCCATCTATATGCAACTTTTAGCAATAATAATGGCTACTTCCTCACGGATTGCCACTGATATTATCATAGATAATAATATACCCAGTACAATGTCTTATTAAAGGCGTAACCGGTGATATTACGTGGTCAGGATTGCTAACCTTGAAATATTGGGAGGGAAGAATTCTTAGAAATGTGGACTGATGATCGCATTGCTACCAATGTACCTTATCAGATTGACCACGCGGTTCCCCCTGGAAACCATCATGATCATTTATCCGATAGTGCACCCACCAGCGCTAATGGTATATGCTGGTGGCACTAATGAAGGATCAAATCAGGTCAATTAGCCCATTGTAGCTAAATCGCTAAGACTTAACCAAGATATTTTCCAGGGAAGATGTGGGTATGTATTGTATTCTTAGAACTATATATATTACTAGCTACGCGCCCCGGCTCCGTACGTGTGTACCTTATACATATAAACGTTCAATTACTCTATCTACTGCTTACTACTGCATTAAAATCCGTTACGTAGTTAAAAGATCTAAGCGAACAGACAGCGGACTTAATTTTATACTAATATGTAAAGACTACAAACCTCATAAAAATATTATAATATTTATTTATTTTAACGAGATACTCCGATTTTATTAATAATCATTTCAACGAATTTATCGCTAGAAAAAGATATCTATTTGAAGGAATTAATTGTACATATAAATATTAAAGGTATATATAAATATTACATTTGAAAGTGCAAACACTTGTATATATATTGGCCAGGAATACACACGATACAGGTATCTATTGTTATTTTACTTACTGTACATTTTCTATCTGTATTCCTCTTCCAGTGTTGCTTGTTCTTTTTCGTATGCGCAGATGGCACCACATTTGAATATTGTTTCACTGTTGGGTTCAATCTTAACAGATTCTGTAAAAAAGAATGAATTGGTTATTACTGATGACTTCATCTACTTTTTTGAAATAAAAAACAGCCTCATGACAGAATCTATCTTCACGTTAAATTTCGTTAACAATCGTTCGGCCGTTTTTTCGTCATAAGGCGAACAGACACACCTTCACATTTATAACATTAATAAGGTTGAAATCTATAAATAAGTAATTAATACCAGATTATACCAGCCTTTTTAACGTGTGGAAAATCTTCACAAGACCGACACTCCACCGGCTACTAAGACGGCTTGGTGGTGTGTGGGATTTTTATCCACCAACAACCACCTACTTACCATTCCACCCTGGCATGTAATGACAGCCTATATACAGTTATCGGAACGTAAAGTATCGCATAGGGAAACTGTAAAGATAGGCATCTATTACGTCTTTCTTTATCTATGTATCTTTACTTAAATTTAACGTAACAATTTGTTTGTTATACACTTATTTGTATAACAAACTAAGAGCGTAAGCGGAACCGTCAATCAACTAGTTAACTAGTTTAAAAACAACACGTAGTACTTAGATATCTTCTTTGTTATGACCCTTACTTTGGGTATCCATATTGATATGGGTTTCCCTAACATTTACTAGCTCTTGTCATTTTAGTACATAAAGTTCAAAATATCTTTTTATATAATTTATTTACTTAAGATATCCATTTACCTTTACCTGCATTTCGTGTTAATACCACGATTACGAATAACCATTTATATCTTATTAGATTTTAGGTATTGGATAGAGTTACAAGGTAGTGGTACCTTTCTAATTATTATTGCAATTGTTTTTATCTACGAATATAAGGAATATAAAAGTGTTTATTCTAATCCTTGACTTTGACGACTGAACGGCTGAACTAATTTCGATGAAACTTTGTGAATAATCTTGAAGCCTCAACGTACACGTCATATAAAAAAAAAGGTTTAACTTGTATTAACTTGTTTCAGGATTTCGTATTGTACTAGCAAAAATAAAAATGAAATTAGTTTTTAAAAATCGCTAAATGATATAAACAAATATCGCTCCTCTCTCCTTAATGTTTCATTCAATTAATTTTTAATATAATTACAGCCTTATTGCAACAGCACTAAATGTTAAATTAGAGAAGAGAATAACCACAAATAAATGACATTGACACTGATACAAAATTAAAACTGCTGATTACAATTATGAATAAGTGGACACTCAGTACTCACCTCAATATCCGGGAGTTCTTTACTCAATAGTTTCGCCATTTTTTTATATAAAACACAGTCAATATTCGCGAGTGTTAATTCTTTGTTTACAGAAATAAAGTGCGCAGACGCAGTGGACTGCTCACTGGCAGTGCGTCACTAACGACTGGCTCAAAACGAACGATTATACCATTGCGATAGACTGTACTTTACTTGAGTCAGTGTTATCTCTCATAACATGTTGTAAGCATAGTTATTATTAACTAAATACAATGTTTTATCGAACAGACAAATTACCAATACGCCATAACATCACATAGAAATACAGTCGCCGCGATTACTTGACCCCATTTTCCTTAATCGCAATTTTATTTGATAATAGTGTTTACTGGCTTTTACTGATTTCGGTTAATCTATGTTTTTTCTTATGGATTTAAATATATCCATTGAACGGGATATAAAGCAGTTTATGATCTTTTTCATTTCAAATAGTAGGTAATTGTAAATTATCGGCGTTACTGTTGTTGGTGCGAGTTAAATAACCATTATGTAAAACTACTTCATTCCGTAAAAAAAAAAGCAAAACCGAACCGTCAACTCTATGGCAACCAAATTAGAAGTGACTTAACAAACTGCAAGAAACAAAGGGACTAATTTACTGATACCGTTTTGGCATAGGTATTTACAAAAATATACATAGCGGCTTGGTCGAACTTTCCTAAAGTGGTTCATTCCTAAAGCCCCTATTTGTAGGGATTGCCATAAAACTAGATTTCATGACGATTAGTTCAGCCACAAAAACGTTAATTGGTAACAGAGTAAGCTTCACAATATATATTACTAGTTTTAACCCAAGGCGCTGCCTGCGTGCTGGTAAAAAGTATATAGTATACATATACTATATTACTTTTTATATATTTTTTTAAATGGATGCTAATGGAATGATGCACCTGCGCTGACGACTTCCGTTGGCGGCGCACCAGTGGAGGATAATAAAATGAGCATGAAATTATATCAGCTAGACCATCTGCAAATAACAAATGGCAATTTACCGCTATGGTTTCTAGGGGTAGCCGCGTGGAGATCAACCTGACATGGTACATTGCTAGCAATGTACCATGTCTTTCCCCCACACCATATATTAATCTAGCTATAAATGTCATCATATGATCTCACCCGCATGAATTTTATAGCCTGATGTGTTTTCTGACTTATAAACTATATCACTGTAAAGTTTAATCAAAATCCGTTGAGTAGTTTTTGCGTGAACGAGTAACAAACATCTATCCGTCCATACAAACTTTCGTGTTTATAATAATAGTAAGATATAATATTTGATATTACCTATGGTTACACTTCTAGGTCGAGAGTGTAGTACACTAGATTCCATTATAAAAGATTGTCACCATGCTGTGTGTATTTTTTTTCATTTGTATATGGCCATCGAAAACAATATCACGTTTACAAAATAGAATAGTAGGTAGTTATTTCAATTATCGAGGTCATCTGATGTTATAAACATGCAAATTGCAATGTCAATGCGTGTGCTTCATTGACATATTATTGTCTATAGCGACGAGTCATCAATTTAACATAAATAAATAATTAATAACTAACCTTTTTGGAGTGTAATGAGGTTACGCAGCCGTCCTTGCACTCGTAACTAATCACATTATCAAGGGGGAACCTTCTTTGGCGTATCTGATTTTAATGTAGTTTTCATCCATTAACAGAGTGACTTCTGAGGAAGGTAGGTGTATAATTCAATAGTTTTGTGTAAATCAATTAAAACTAGTGGTCGAAATTCGACAAAGGTAAACTTATAATTTAAATTATAAGTTTAACACTATTAAGGTTCTATTGTCAAAGATTATACTTCTATAATCAAAGTCAATAAACAGAAGTGTATAATGTGCATGTTTGTGTGTAAAATACATGGTAATGTGTGTAATGTTTTCTTTATTTATTGAATATATTTATTATACATATTAAAAAAAATATTAGCATTCTGCACTCCAATTATTGTTCGAAATTTCATACTTCGCCGTCCGCACAATTTTCGTAAAAAGGGGTTTTGCTCAAACCCGTGCGAAGCTGAGGCAAGAAGGACGTCTCTATTTTTTCGTAGCATTTGTTATGAGTCTCTCACTCGTTATTTACTCACGATATAGACGTCGATTACAACTTCCCATCACTACGACTGATGTCGCTATATAGCTTATTTACAATTTAATGAGAATGAACCCCTACTGCAATGAGCACACATTTATAATCACTTCAAGGCGGATTTATTTATCTTATTCTGAGAAAAACAATGCATCTAAATGATAACGATTTGTCTAAAAGATAATGACTTACTTGACCCAGTAATCTAACGGTTTAGCATACCATCATATTTCCGATGGTCGCGGATTCAATTCCTCACACTATACAAATATTTGTATTCATGAGTATGATTATGTTGGACTGGGCGGTTTCTGTATCTAATATATAGTATATCAGAAAAAAGTGTATATAATTATTTTTATCAGTTGTCTAGTACCCATAACAGAACTTTGCTTAACTTGTGACTAAAGTGCGATGGGTTATTATAATAATTATTATTATTTAAAAAATAAAAATATATATTTAATAATATAGCTATTATTAAATAAACTATTATATTAGCGATAATTAGTTAGGAAAATCTAATAGGATAAGTTATTAGGTATGGAATAAATTAAAAACTCAGTTTGAACAGTTAATATAAATATAATTTGAATTATTCAGAGGCTTTACAATATTTGGAAGAATTACCGACAGCGTTATAAATATCTATCGTTTGAATTTATACACGACACAATTTCTTATACAAATTAATTTGTATAAAAATAATATTATACAAGCCATTTAAGGATTACCATGGGTTAAAATAGGCGGGATCAATAAGAAGGCATTGTTTTATGAGCTCTTATGTATGAATTTGGTTAAAACTGCTATTAAACATTATTTTCAAATTTGCCATATATAATTCAATCTTTGAGTAAATTACTGGATAAATGCATTTTTTTACATTCCATAAAATTGTCAGTACCGATCAACGTTACAATTTTTTTCGGGCTAAGCAGTATTTGGAAACCTCAAGTATAAATTTCATTTTGCCAAACAGCAGGTGTTCCCGCCAAATTAGAACATTTGCAACGCTGATGCGGATTACGGACTCTGTGTATATTTAGAATATTTTAATTTGAATAAATATTGTTTTATTCGATTTTTGTATCATGTTAAAAACATTAAAATAAGCTATTTGAATTACAAAAATTATTTATACATCATGTATTAGCTACGCAATTATTATCTGTGGAACACTGATAGATACACTGTGTCAGTATAATTATATGGCAGAATATATTACATATTCAGACTTAAGGCCTGTGTACACGACGGACAAATATTGGCGTTCTATGTGTCAAAACATAACACCTAGTGATCATCTGTGTCCGCGAGTACCTAGCTGATAAGGTAATATATTTTTTGTGCTATGTTGTGTACAAATATCCTTCATGTATACAGGCCTTTAGTACTACTCACACGCTAACAACGGCATTTAAACTTTGTTGTATTTTATTATGTATGAAATTAAAATATATTGTTTGTACATATTATATATTGCTATATTGTTATTTATGACCGTCAAGCCAAGACTGTAAACTTGTAACAATGAAATATCGAGGATTAATAAATAACTTTTATTTTAAGACACCATCAATCTAAAGCAGACTTGAAAAGAAGTTAATTACAAAAAAGAATCAACAAAGCTCGTTCAATTAGCAAACTATATACGTAATAGAATGAGAAACCAAATAAAATCACAAAGAATGGATCAAATAATAAAATACAGAAATTACAATACAACTTTATGCCATAAAATGGACAATTGAATAAATATGTATTCGATGTGATTTCATATTGAATCTAATTCGTTAATAATCAGCTTTTTCATCAAGTTATGCTGATTCTTTTTAATCAGGTTATTAATGGAAATAATGCTGAATACATAAATATCATCAAAAATAATCGACTTCATGCAGTCACATTTAAAAAAATGCAATGTTTGCAGAAAGTGGCGCCACTAGCGAATGTTATAGTCTATGCAAACAATAAAAGCATATTTATACTGTTATTTTATTATTGAGTACTCAATTTACGATAACATATGACTCGTACGTGTATATCATATACCATAGCCAGTGATAAGACACATTAAACTGCATCCGAAATTGATTCTTATAACGAAGCTAACAATGACTAATATAGTTTGCTTATTTTTGTATTACAAATTGTTAACTTTGAAAATATTTTATTGTTTACTAGTAGGTATGTAGTTATTTTTGATACAGTAATTTGTCTCTGTACCTTCGTAAAAGTTAGAATCCGTAGATGTACTTTTCACGACAAAATTAAATATGTATGAAATCTCCACTTTATGTCAAAAGCCAAGATATATTAGGTCATATAGAATTAAATCGTCAAAGGCAAAAGTTAATGTTACTTATTTGATAGCAGATAAACCGTCTTATCTATTCTCACTTTATGATAAATTATGTCAAACTATATAGGCTGACGAGCAATTAAATATTAATTGAATATGGTTCATTTCATTTTGGTATATGAAGGATTTAATTTGACTCTACGTAGTTTTAATTCTTTACCCAATAGCTACCTATTTTAAACCTATTTTCATTATAGAAATTAAAGAAATCATACCTGTTGATAGCGTGTGAAATCAAATGCAATATAATACTTATAATAAAATATTGTTATAATTAATCTCTTATATTAGATTACATACAAGAAAAAGAAACAATTACTGAAATACATAAGTATTATAATTTTATTAACAATTTCAACTTATATAAAAATGCATAGTCAAGCCCCTACAATGGTTTCAGTTATATAAAAAATGCGTCGCCGTGCAAAATGGCGCGTTGGCATATACATTTTCAGTTAATACTAAATCATCGTTATTTACATTTCTGATTCTTCTAAATATTTGCATCTGAACAATACATACATTAAAATGTTATCTCATAAGTTGTATGCTTTGTGCAATTGTTGGTGCTTCCATTATTAGATCATAGATAAAATTATAGAAGTATCTTTTTTTTTCTACAGAGTAAAAAATAGTGTCTATGGCATCATTATGGTACATATACATGATACACTACACGCGTGTTATAATACGAAGCAAGCAGTAACAATTGCACACCTTAAACGAAGACTTACGTGTACTATTTCATCTTAGTTTAACATACATTAGGAGTGGATTTAGACAATAATTAACTTAGTGCCATTTGTTTTATAATACAAAATGCTGTAACGCTTAATTAAAACAGTGAAAAGCATTAATAAAATATAAAGAAACCAAAAGATACCAAAAAGCTTAGAGGCCGTCTAATATTCATGACAGTCAATTAAAGCCTAAATCCGTTATCACATTTTCAGCGAAAAATGCCATCTCCCATAAATACTAAAAACTACATTCCGGAACCCTAAAATACCATAGATTTTTAAAATATTTTTCATAATATTCATATGCTAAATTCCATGTTTAAAATATTCCATTTTCAAAATAAATTATTATACAAACTAAATTGATTACAGTTCCAACATGTTATGGTCCCGGAATGTAGTTTTAGTTCACAAAATCGAGTCGAAACGAACGTCCTCGAAGGCATCCATAAGGACTCGACATCAACGAATAATGCTAGAGTTGTGCGATACACAGTACATCGGATCATTTATACAATGCACTCTCAATTTATATATCGATTTAATTTTTAATGAGACGGATAAAATTACAACGAATGATCGCTATCAGATTTTTATCACCGTCTGATTAAAAAGTAATCGATAAAACGCCAAGCGAAGCGTATAGCTGCAAATTGTACTAATCACAGAGATTAGCTACATATTGTTTGTGCAATCGTTTATCGGTGGACAAATCGATTTTTATACAGAACTATCAATAAGATTTCGATTTAATTGCCGACGCCACTCCTCCCTTACAGCTTAACTAGTTCCATCGACGATATGTATCTAACGTATTGACCATTCATACACGCAGGCATACATATCGAGTATCCGGTTACTAACATTCAATCAAAGCTGAGGACAATTTATAAAAAGTAAACGATTTAAAAATTTATTTATTTAATTAAATCGGCATTTCTAGTAAAAGAGTTATTACATTATAAAGAATATTAAATAAGAATATATTCAATATGAAAGTGAAAAGAAACAATAATGTTCTTCCTAGATTTATATCTTAAGTATAAAAAGGTATTGCAATTTTATACTGAAACAATCTGAGTAGTTCAAGAAAGTAATAGATTACGATCCTATTTATAAATAATGTAATAACTCCTTAAAAAGAAATATTACAAAACAATTATAATAGTTATAAATGTTGTCATAACATATCAAACATTGACAACATTATAAAAAAATAATAAGATGAAAACACTGGAACGCTTTTATGCTACGGTCTGCGTAGAGCGGCAAATCGTAAACCGTTACAATATCTATGTATCGGTTCCAATATCCGATAGAGATTTTGCAATATCCAAACCTCGTATTAGATATTGCGTATACAGTTGCGTTAATATCTGTCTAGACCACTTGGCACTTCTATTAAATATAAGTCATAGGTTCACCCGTTGATGCCTAAGTGTGGATGTGCACTCTTATATATACGCTATAGTCGTATCTGCGTATTAGCGATATTCTTATATTGACCGTTTGAAATCAGTGATTACTTTGTTTTAGTATGATTTCTCAATGAACCATAGATTTCTAGTGATATTATTTACACATAGACCTGGAAATATAGTTTTTATATCTGTACCTTCTATTCGAACCCAATACATAGATATCGATTCCATACCGGCTAAAAGCGATAATATCAAGCTCAGTGGCAAGTCGAGAGCGCACTAATTTCGTGAGTTGACAAATTTTCATACAAATTTTGATATTTACAGGCTCTAAATCGCAAACAGGCGCAATATTCCGTTGTGCGTAAAAGTGTGTGGCGCCTTACACCTCAGCCTTGACGGAAGCCCAAGCAAATTAACCCATTACATTCTAATTGTGAAAACAACAAAATGGACCTACATATATTGTTTTATACGAGCTCAAATCATAAAATGGGTCCTTAACAAATACTGTACTTATCGACACCTAGACATGAAATACAACAATGGGAAACAAAAATAAGTAATAATAAATCGAAAAATATAATCTCTGTCTAACATAAATTTCAACAATTCCATATTAATCACCGATATTAAGATATATAGGAGAGAAAGAACAATTTGCACCGAATGATAAAGTTTATTTTCAGCAACAATGTAGGAATGTAACTTTTGTAAGATCCCATCGCGTGAGGGCAAAGCGTCCAATAAAAAAAACGGGATACAAATGGCATAACTAAGTAGGTTAACTTTTTCTATTTAAACCGCATACGATGAATGTTGTTGCCTACTTTCATATATTAAAAAATTACAAGTGCCATAGACTCAGTCCACCTCAGACCGTATAAAATTCATTCGGATTATACAAAAGCGATTACATTACGGACTCCACTCACACCAACCCACGTTACAATTAATAATATGTATTAAACAGTAAAAATTAACGTCTAAGTATGCATTTATTGCAGTCCATTTGTTTAGCACACTGTTGTGTCCAACTGCTAGACGGTTCTTTTGGTGCGCTATATGTTTATAAGCTATGCTGTTTACACTTGCTTCCATGTACGTCTACACGATCTGAAAAAAAAAAACATATTCATTATTAATATAGTTATAGTATTCGGACCAGATACAATTACAGTAGCGACCTAAATTTTGTGTTTATACATTAAAAACATAAAATTCTCGATCTCTATTCCTATATCCGGGAGACTACTAAGATCTAGAATTCCTGTAAATATTTTCTAAAGTAAGTCGCAAATAGTAATCGTCGCTCATATACATGAACTGGACTACGAGCATCACGTTATCATGTGACACCCGTGATACCACTCTTGCGTTGCTATTCCAAATGACTAAGGTGTCATGCCTCATATTTTGTAATTTTAATCGGCGAAACCGTATATGATGATAATAATATCCCTGGGCAATTCACATCTAGCGCCATCTAGTCCAAAGTTAAGCAGAGTTTGTGTTATGGGTACTAGACAACTGATACAAATACATACACTTTTTTTTGTGAATAATATATATAGTAAACACCCAGACCGATACAAACAATCATACTCTTTTTTGTTTGTACCGTCACTTCTCGGCTATTGAAATAAGGCGGAGTGATAAACCTCTAGACCACCGAGGCAGAGATTTTTTTTTATACTATGATAATAAAGGTTGTCTGTTGCTTATGCTATAAGACTGTCTTTTGTGCCTCACTACTTACTATCTGTTTATGTTCTTGGTAATATATTTCTGGTGCAATAAAGAAAAAATAAATAGTGCCAAACAACCATACGGCCCATCTGATGTAAATGGTTACCGTAGCCCATGGAGCTTGAGACACCAGGGGTGTCTACGTGCGCGTTGTTGACCCTTAAGAAAACTTAATATAACCTAGAAAAATCCCATGCTCTCTCAAACTCATGAAAAAACCTGGGAGAACATGTTGTGAGAACACATACCATGTAACGCAACCTTCAGCGGCGGAATTACAGAATACTACATTTCCGACTTCGCGACTTGATGGGCTGCGAGGGGCACAGGACGGCGCGGATCGCCTCGTCGAACACTGTCTTCAGACCCTTCTGCGTGAGGGCGGAGCACTCCAGGTATTTCACTGCCGTGATCTCTTTCGCCATACCAAGACCCTGGAATAAGAGCCAAACTCATCAATATATGTATATCCTTCTATATTTTTGTTATTATAATTGTTTTTTTTGTTTTATTTTCGGACTACTCTAATGCTGTTTGGCAGTTTGTAATGACAGTTTCGCCGGATGATAGGTGGCTAGTGCAGATGGCACTCCAAACGCCCGGAAGGACTTATGGAGCGGCTGAAGGCCAACTCCTGCCCGACGTATACGACTTTAGTCTGAGGACACCGCTAGGCTTTCGAACCTCGGCTCAGGTCGTAGTAATTCCGAAGCCCGTATTAATTGGTATTGATTGGAGAGGTGCAGTTTGACCGCGACTTCATCAGTGTGACCATAATGGATCTGGATAAAAAGTATATATGCTTTTGCATCCAAAATGCTACTTATATGGTAAATTTAATGGTGACATTGAACAAACTGACTTTTGTATATATGAGTATAATATAAAATATACATATAGACGTAATTCACAGCTGTAATAATTATTAAAATTGCTTCAAATCTATTTTATGTTATGCATATACTTTATCTACTTTATGTTATAAAAATCTATCTTTATAATAAAATCATAAATTTAGTTAGGATAATGATCATATTTTTACCTGTGGGTACGTAATAGGTGCCAATTTCTTGTCCTTCAGCTTCTCAATTGTGTCCTTGTCTTCGCGAAGATCAAGTTTAGTACCGACTAGGATTATAGGCGTCGATGGGCAGTGATGTCTTACTTCGGGATACCACTGGAATATATTAAAAATCATTTATTTGTTAAACAATTTAGCATCGTCATTTGAAATGCCAATTCTAAGCAAGTTTATCAAAAGTAAAAATAACTAAATTAAAAAATTTAGTAACACTAAAATAAAAATCTTCAAACAACTATCAAAATTCTTGATAGAAAATAACCACTTTCTGACAGACAGACATGTCTTCCGCATCCCCCTAGAGGGTGCAGGTTGAAGCTTCGGGGCAAGCCCCTATGCTCCAGAAATAACCCCCAAGGAACTAGGTTACCAGCCTAAAAACTAGTGTTAATAAATAAGAGTAGTGTTAATAACTATTAACAGAAGTTAATTTAATATATAAGTTTATAAATCAATTATTAAAAAATTTTTCTGTAAGTACAGAGACAACAAATATGTGAATAAATTATTTCGAATTTCGACTACTACGACCATTATTACTATTATATTTACAATATGTTTTAATTTCGGTACAAACATTCATGGCATTCAGACTTTCAAATACGTAAATGATTTTAATAACAGCCATAGCACTCAAATGCATACATCTTCGAATACATTTGCAAAATCATCACGTAACATATTATATCATTATTATTAGATACTTAAATTAATGTATTCTTTTGTTTGTTCACATAAATCTAACTCATAAATATGCATATAAAACTATGCGAAGAAATCCGCCACTCCGATTTTAGCGCGGAATGTTTTCATTAATTCGTACAATGTTATTTGCGAATCCAAAATTTATTGATCAGGAATATATTAGACGCATCATATGTAATCATTATAATATAAATTATTTAATTGCTTTTATCTCATTATTTGTAAAAGGCGCAGTATGTCCTCTTCTTCCACTGATCCCTATCAGGCGTCATATCTGACCTTCTCTCTCCTTCTCCTTTTATACATATCATCTTTTACACATTCCGTCTATTTTTTTTTGTCATCCTCTCCCTTATATACTTATTATCTTTATGTCTTTTCGAGTATACAACTATCCAATAACGGAAACTCCAAAAATCTAAATATTCCGAAGCTCACCACATATATTACAAATATATATAGGAAAATGTTGGCATGTCAAATATTACTTTCATCATAACGTCGACAGCTTACAATGCCTCTGATATAGGGGGAAGAAGGGGGGGAGCAGGTTAAGGGTATAGTAGCCCTATTGCAGCCCAAATAAGGTACCACGTCAGAGAGACCTTCATAAAAACCAATCAAATCAAATCTAAATATTTTTATAAGCCATGATAGACTAAACTTGATGTCCTACCAGCGCATACCGTTAACACGTGCGAGTGTACCATGCCCTAATCATATCACAAAAAATAAAAATGCCGCTGACAACCTCAAGAAAAATACACACACAACTATAAAAAATATTTTGGAATTTTAATTACCTTAGCGCGAACGTTTTCGAAGGAGGCCGGGTTGACAAGTGAGAAGCATATAAGGAAGACATCGGTCTGTGGGTACGAGAGCGGCCGTAAACGGTCGTAATCTTCTTGACCAGCCGTATCCCATAGGCCCAAGTTGATAGGTTTGCCATCTACCATCACATTCGCTGAGTAATTGTCGAATCTGCAAGCACCAAAAACTTACATTATTTCATATATATGATAATATTACAAATTAAAAAAAAAAATAGATGTTTTGAACGTTACTTTTAAAAAATACTTGACCAATTAAAAAATCATGTAATTAACTACATAGCGAGTAACACACGCTTTATTCTAAGAGAGCAGCGATGCTGTATATAGCTATGAATAATAAAGAAATTTATTAAATGAAAACTAAAGACAGAAATGCTTCGTAACCTTCTTGAAACGACCTGACTGTTACGAGGACATGTGCATCGGAAGTAACAACTGCACTCTCCGGCTTAATATGAACAGCGTTTCTTCAGCCTCAAAGCAGGCTCGACGAAGTCTGCTAATTGTAGCTTTGAATGTATGACCAAATGGACTATGGAAAACCATTATAATAAACGAACAACGGGCAGCGTCCGCTCACTTCCTACAAAATAGCTGAGTTCAATGGAAATTAGTTTAACTTCTTAATACGACGACGACGTATAAGTACGACTTTTTAATTACCGGTCATATAAGGAGCATGGCCTTCCATGTCCATGTTCCTCCACTTCTTTATTTAAGGACTGGATGACCCGATTTTGTAGGGGTGGGGAAGAGAATGTTATTCATAAATAGTGACCCTGTAGCTGGCAATGTTATGTCAGGTTGATCTCCACGCCGTTTCCCCAGAAAACCATCTAACTAGCTAACGTAATCATACTCTTATCATCTACTGGTGACACGCCAGCGTACACCGCCAGCGCAGGCGGGTGTATCATTGTATTATCATACATAAAAAAACTGTATTATATATACTTACACAGTGGGTATGTATTCACCCGGGAAGGCATTTGTCGTGTAACTGATGAGCAGGCAGGTTTTACCGACGGCTCTGTGAACAAAAACAAAGGGTGTTCGTTAAACAGTGCTTCATAAATCTAGATTTATGTATGACCTGAAATGACCTAAAGAAAACACTTAAGCACGCCCCTTGTAAAGTGGCAGGATGTTGCAAGTATGTCTCTTAAAGTGTTTTAAAATTATAGTGGATCAATCCACTGCATTTTTAAAACCCTATAAAATATTTGATTACCACGATACTCAATTTTCGATAAGCGTCAGTTCAATTGCCGTAAAATAGGAGCTGATAACAAGATCAATGAAGGCTCATGAAATCAAACTTTACATAAGGATTACCGGTCTTGTTAGGTCAGATCAACTGTTATGCGGAAACGACGTGGTCAATTCTTAGCATATTCGCTACAATTTCCTAAATGACTTGATTTGATCCTCATACTTTCATCCTTCACTAGTGCCCCGTTAGTGCAGACGAGATTACCATTACATCATATAGCATAAAAATAATGATAACTACACGCAAATATACTTTTATAGATTAAAATGCTATTGTTATATTTGTAAATTTTAAACACAGAAAACATAAGTACACGAGAGTTACCGTACAATGAGCTTTTCGCACATAATAAATTTCATTTATTGTAGCACGTCTATGAGCAACGTGGGCGAGATAAAGATATCTTACAAATGGGCCGCATAATGGCGAGAGTAACGCATCTCGCGTGCCTTAAATTACTATGAGTTTGGAAGTGTTATACACAAGGAAAACGAAATGTTATTAATCTAAATAGGACCAGGGTTTGCACTTATATGGAGTGAATTACACAAACCCGTAGTGTGAAGTTAAGCAATTTTTTTTTTTCGAACTATCCCAATGCTGTTGGCCGTAGCTGACCTACATCTTTAACGGATGAAAATGGGGGCGAGCGCAGAATGTAATCATAACTTGCGAAAGGACTTAACTTCTGGAACGGCTGAATGCTAACTACTGCTTGACGGATAACACTTAAGTCTAAGGGTACCCTACCCGCTCCGGGGAGGTTACTTCACTCCTATCTTATAATTGTGTTCCCCGTTTGAATGAGAGAGGAGACTGATGTAAGGCGACAACAATTATTATGGTCGCATATATTAGATTTAAGTTATAGCACTTAAGCTTTCTTTCCTTACAATTTGATACGAGTGACGAGACGATATTTGTGGGAACACTTGCTTATTAGGTTGCAATTAATGGAAGAGCTACAGGAGAAATCAAGAAGATGCAGCAGGAGACTGCAAAGACCCAGTTCCAATCTCTTTCTAGCTGTATATTCGAGAGGCGATCAGTCTCCGACCGCATTTCTTTTATAAAAGCAAGAAAAATCGGTATTAGTGTCAACTTCGAAATACGCTAATGAAATATTCATTAGCGTATTTCACGAAAGTTATACTAAACGCATAATGGTCATTAATAATAAAGTAATTCATAAACATCTCTTAATAATTTGAAATACTTTTTCTTATATTTCTGAATGGGGTTGACTAGATGTGTCCTTGCAATAAAATGGAGCACCGCAAATTTAAAACCCATCGACTCAAAGATAGGATTCACCGTTGAATTTTCATTATAAACAAGTTAATTTCCCACTGGAGTACTTTAACAGCGGCCGTGTTGAATAGGAATAAAGATTACAAGAATATTATTTATATTAATAAAAACAAGCATACCTTTTTCTTGTCTGTTTAAACTCGTTATTTCCTAGGTCGTGTCAATCATATTTCTTGCGATTCTTTCTTGGAATATTTTTAATTGTTAGAGTGATACATTTTTAGTACAACGAAGATATTTTTGTCAGCAGTTGCTGTTATAACGGTTTCAACTAAGAACTTAACGAATTATTACTTATAATTAGATATGTAAAATTATTTCATTTGAAAGATATTTTGAGAGCACTACAAACTTACAAGCAATAATAAGTATTAGATATAGATTACGTGGTCTACATTTCTTACAAGTGAAAACATATTACAATCTATTCAAAGACTTGCAATTCAGAAGGCTCGGTCTAGAATATTAAAAACCTGCTAAGAATGGTGTCCTCATATTTTTAAAGATGTCTAGAGGTCGTAGTGCAATTTAAATCGGTCGAGTTTCATGGCAATGTATTCTACCCTCGCGTTGCGTCGAGTACGTACGACATCCTGTATAATGCTCCTATTATGGTTGTCATCATCATTTGAGATTTAAAAATAATGATTATTAAAACAGATTAAGTTTTGGAGTACAGAGTCCTAGTGGTTTATTACACTGAATAACTCAAAAATTAAAAAATATATATATAATTTACTTTTCAGACAGACTACGATGAAGGAAACACTAATATCAATCCAAAATTTTATCTAGGTAGGCAAGCACCCTGCCACTCGGTTTCAAAATGTACTAAGTTAACGGATATGTCAAATGTTACGTTCACGACCGTTGAGAATGCCTCTGACTACCATATTCATATGACGTTTAGTTTTAGATATTCTTAGAATGCAAGCTTAGTAGGCAATTTATTCTTACATAAATTGCTGATCTTTAGTCTCCCTAGAACTATAAAACATATTCAAATATGTAAAACCATGTGAAACCAATATGTGAACCATATTTGAATGTGGTTTTTGATTGTTCGCTATACAGAAGGGTATTTTAAAAAGAACTAGTCAAAGTAACGTAAAGCAGAAAAATTTGTTATTTTGTATAGGAATCGCTACTTTACTTTTAATAGTGTTGGTGGTAATTCCAGATTTAATATTTTTTAAATTAAAAAAATAAAAATTAGTATTTTAAAGTTGATTAGGTTATTCACTGATCAAAATGTGTTATGAAATATATCAATTTGACGTGGTCGACTAGTTTTATGTATATTTTGTATACAACATATGATTTTATTCAATAACATTATAAATAAAATGGGATTTACCCTGATTGATTATAATATTGTTTTCCCATATTTTTCTGATATTGAAGAAAACCACAACAGTTAATATTCATTTGCGAATATTATTATTGAAATATATGGAATTTGTATTTATGTAGGTATTATTATTATTCGGTATTAGATATAAATGATTATAATAATAATAATAATCAAGGACAGGAATAGGAAGTAACATAAACATAATAATGCTTGTATTGTGGGTATTAAACAAATACAAATCGTAATTCATTATAAGTGAAGTACAGGTAACAAAGGTCTAGGAATAAATAACAAGTATCTCAGTCTTCTGCAAGAATGTGTGTAAATATATGATGAAACAATGATGATGAAGATGTGATGAGATTTTGTATGAAGCGACACCTATTTCAGCTGCCCAACAGCTTGCTTTGTCGGATTTGTTCAAAACGGCGAGGCAGTGAAATTACAGGTTTTTAGGACTACTCTAATGCTGTTGTGGCCGTAGCTGTCCTTTACAGCGTCACCGGATGATAGGGGGGGGTGTAGATGGCACTCCGAATCCACAGAAGGACTTATGGAGCGGCTAAGGCCGACTCCCGCCTAACGGATCTACTTCTCATTTCTTTCAATATGTGGTATATATGTAGGTTTATATATTTATCCCTAATGTAAGTATGTATATTTAGTAGTATAATAAATAGTGTCTTATGTGTGCCACCTACCTAATCTATGTACATAAGTCCTTTATTCTAGGTTGTCTGTAAGAGATTGCTTTTAGCGATAAGATCGCCTTTTGTAAATTTTTTTTACTATTTACTGTATTTTCTCATTATTTCATTATTACTTTCTCTGTATTATCTGTATAAACAATAAAGAGTTTTATTATTATTAATATTATTTAGTCTGAGGATACCGCTAGGGCTTCGAATCTGGGCTCAGGCCGTAGTAATTTCGATCACTGTTTGAATTGGACGGGGGATCGATCGAAGGCGGGACAGGCGATCGATCGGACGGGAGCGATATGACAACGTGAAGTATGGCAACGGTCGCCATATAGCACCTGATGGGCTGCCAACTTGTCCGTCATTTCGGAAGTAAGTTGGTGTGTAATAAATCATTACACAACAGACGCTGTCTTTTTATTTTTCTTGTTCTGTATTTTCAGTTATTGTGACAGTAACAATTCTGTAATTTTTATAATACAAAACTGTAGTATCTTTACATAGTATAAAACAAAGTAGCCGCCGTATTATTCGTTTATATCTTATAAATTGCACAATGGATTTTAATGCAGTTTTCAGCACATTTTTGAGAAATTCAATGATTTGTTATGTATCCGTGCGAAGCCGTGACGGGTCGTTAGTACATTATAATTTCTATGTAAGACTTAACTTTCAACATAATACTGTGAAATTCGGTTGATTTAGGTATATACGTTAAATTGCAGGGGTTAATTTATTAAATGCCTTTCAACGTCAATAGCAAAATTACGAGTGTTGGGAAAATCGTTAACTTGTTATTATTAAGTTGTAAACTTGTGAATATTAAGCTTTATTGTCATGGGCATAAGCTAGTAGAATTTGTCTGAATATTTTAGGAAATATTAATCATTTTGAGTTATAATTATTCACAATGTAATAATTCGAAGTTTAGAGACAGTATTCCAGAAACTTAATGAACTTGAAGGCTTGTACAAATTTTAAGATATTGTGATAAAATCTGTAAAGTAGTGGCGAAGTTTGTCAAATGTATATTTTTATTTATTGTTAAAAAGGTTATATATTTATGTCTATTTTAATTTACAATGTTATTTGAAAATGGAATATTAACCTCCGATCAAATAACAAAATCCTTATACACACGTAACAATTAGATTCATGCTCATAAGTAATCTTAGTATAGTAAATCTTAATACGCATTTATTTATTTGCTGCTGTTACCCGTGACTTAGTCCGTGTTTTTCCATAATAATAGCCTGATCCCCGTCCTCTTGATATAACTTCAGTCATGTCAAATTTCATCAAAATCTGTTCAACCTTTTAATATAATAACAGATTTATTTTCGCATATATAAGTAAGTCATTTATTTGCATTACAGACAGATAAACAATTAAGGCACAGTGGTATCAGCTGACAGCGCTGTAATATGCCATTTTCTGTAGGCATGCAATTTTTTATTACTAAACCTAACAATTACATACATTATAACAATTACATTTTTATTTAATTTTAATATTAGTACCAGTTATTTTGGCATGTAAATATATCAATTTGCCAACCCTACGCTATAATCTCTGAACGTAATAATAAAGGATCGACGACTGCCCGTCTATAACCCGGCGCGTACGCGTCTCCGGTGTCGATCTGACAGTTATTGCTATTAGCAAGTAATACTACATTCAATAGTAACTAAATTAAATTTAAAAAAAAATTAACTGAAGTCGAGGAGTAACACTAGGCTTCTAAGCTATAATATCTCAACTCACTATCTCATCACTCATCAATATCACAAACAGTATATTTAATCATATGATCAGTCACTTTCTAAGAATCAATTGTTCTGAATTTGATTCATTCAGTCATATGTTTATTTTATTATTTCTTTTGTCTTATTATTGTTTTGTAACTAATAAACTTTATCCAACTTTAGACCAAAACAAATATCAGAACCGTTGTAGTTGGTTCTTATTGTAAAACAAAATCATAGATTAATTATGTGAACTACTTAAATAATTTAAGATTTTGATCGGCTCTAAAAAATTACAGTATGATAATTAATAAAGGGGAATATAATAATTAAAAAGTACTAAAAGACACGGTATAACACACAAGAATTAAAAAAATATAGACCAAAAGGCCTAACAGAATATATAAAAAAGAATAAACAATAAAAATGAGATCCTAACACAATATTTATAATAAATAGTTGCGCTAGCCGTGGTCGCGAGTCTGTGGTCACAATCCCACAATTGACGTAAGCTTATATATTATAAGCTTATATATTCCTTCTATTCTAAGCTGAGACAGGATAGAAGCAAAGTTGATATTTGAGTTATTACTAACCTTATGGTTCAATATGTCGCAGAGGTATAAAAATAAACAAAGCGATTCATCATAGAGATAAATTGGATAGGAGGCACTCGATCATATCGTTTCTGAATCATTCGCAAGTGATTGCTGTGAACTATAATATTATGACCATGACGCAATCGGGGTCATGGCGCAACTTTATTGACAATTAAAAGAAAAACAATCGATTTATCTAGAACAACTTTATGAGAATGATATAATTAACATTTTACTTTTATTTGTTATCGTTTATTCATAATTACAGCAAAGCAATTAAATTTATCACCACTTGAGGTAGGTTTTTAATACTGATAATATTAACTAATAACCCGCCTCATAACTGATAAATTATTTTGCTAATTACTTGGATTGCATTATACATAAACTAAATGCTACAAATGGGGGCAAAGGAATTGTTAGTAATGTGGACTGATGACCCTACTGCTAGCAATATACCATGTCAGGTTGACCTCGCGGTTCCCCTGGAAACCATCGTAATAAATTTCTAGTAAATTTACCACGATGGGCTAACTGACCTGACCTCATGCTCAACCTATCATCCTCTACTGGTGCCCCGCTGGCATAAACCGTTAGCGTAGGCGGTGTACCATACTATTATCATACTTAAAAAAATTGCTATACCTACATAAATGATAATTGTCTGACTGTCGGTTGGTTTAATATTTAACTGACGCCAATCATAAGCCGACGGACTACACCACTGATATCACGTCATCATGCTTTTCTTTAATGTCATACATTTTTTTTACAATTAACACAGCGCCATTTAGTCCCATGGTAAGCAAAGCTTATGTTATGGGTACTTAACAACTGATATAAATACTTAGATTTTTTCATAAATATGTAAGTATATAATATGCAGAAAAAATACCAGACCGTTAAAAACCATCATAATCATGAATCACGACCATCAAAAGTAAGGCGGTGTGTTAAACAGCTAGACCACAAAGGCCGCAAAATTCTTTCAGTTACATTTATACATTCTTCAGGATATCGTTAAAATGAACCACATTCACCAAGAAATAAAGTGGAAATTAAAATCACTGTTTCAGGCTTGATATTAGGACGGAAGGTTAGGTTAAAAACAGTGGATCTGTACTGGACTGTAATTTAGGACAAATGCGTTGATTACATTATTCGTTTTCATTCATAAAGTCATACAAACAAGATTAAAGTCTGACACGTGTGATCTTCAGCAGCAAATAAAGCCATATACAGAAAAGTTGATTACGAGTTTTGTTTTCAAAGAAACTAAGAGCTAAATGCGGGGAGAATCATCAATCATCAAAGCAACATGTTCTAATTTAATTATATCACAGATGTCGTTCTACATTCGCCCATTCCATTGTACGCATGAAATGAAGAATCATTAGTTTGTTCAAAAATAGGTATATTTTATTATACTTCACAGCATTTCATTTTGTATTATCGTTTCCCCCGACTTCGCACAAGTGCAAATTTTGTAATATTCCTTATATTTTGTATTAAAGTATAACCTATTATACCCATTACAACTTTTTAGTTATTTCATTCTATTAGTAGTAGTTTTCTCTATTAGTATTCACATTTTATTTTAATAAGCTGTGATAAGCCTTTTATTCGTGAAAAGTTAACAGAGATACACTTTCGATATTATTAGTTACCTACGCATTTTACAAGCAGACAATGTACTTTTCATAAATGATTTTTATCTATCTATCTATCAGAAGTGCTAATGTTATAAGCTATCAGAATGTACTTAAGTCTTATTTTTTTTATTCTACCACTTATTCTGAACGGAGACTCACAAGAAGAACGAGCAAGAAACTAGGCAAATGATTTAACAACGCGATATTTTTATACCTTCAACAAATTTAATGTTAACACAAGTAATTAGTTCAATCATATTGATAATTTGATTATATATATATGTACCTTACTAATTATACAAAACAATATAATAAATGCGAAAGCTTGTTATGTCTGTTTGTTACCTTTAACAATTACACGGCTGAATTGATTCGAATAAAATTTGAGGACTGATATATGCTATATTTTATGTCCAAAAAGACAGTTATTAATAAAAAAAACGAAATTCTGATTTGTTTTACAATTGTAAAACTACATATTTATGTAATTTTTTAATAAATTCAATCTTTAAATTACGTTCTTATTGAATTCATGATTCACGATAACTATGACTGTCATTGGAACTAAAGGAAGGTTTTTATATTCACTTTACACGAACCATAACAGGAATGAACCGCCATTTTTAATTGGTTCTTGCTTTGAGGGCACGTTCTCAAATCCTATTATGAATCATTAAAACATTTCACGATTTCCTGACAAACTTAATGAGAGGTTTTCTATTTTTTATCAATTTCACGTAAGATATTTCCATTGAATATACATACATATGTATAGTATAATGTGTTATGTAAAATGATTATTAGAAAAACTAAAACATATGTTAAAATGAGTGAGACGTCGTGACTTTTTTTTATCTTGAAAAAAATCCTCATGGAGATGTATTGCCGGATTCTTGCCGAATAAAAACCCCAAGGTGTTTCTTCTCTTAACCTTTTGTCAATGTTATGGGAATACGCCAGCAATCTTCTGCAACCCTGACGGTTCTGTTTCCTCAATGCTACTTCTTATTTTTGTAAGAGCTTCATGACTGACTTGAAAAATGAGTTAAGTTTAAATCAGCCCGAAGCAAAATAACTTTTTGTGTTTAATTTATATTTCTGACTAATTATGCAGTAATAGATACACCGATAACGGACTAAGTTATCCGTACTAGACGGTTCTACCCGAAATGTGTGGAAGGCAAATATTGTGTTCACAATAACGTCAGTTTCCAACGTCTTTGTCTACCCCATCTGGGATAATAGTCGTAATTATATAATATTGTTATTAATGTCAAGATATAAAGAAAAAAAATATTAAAAAATGTATTTTATAATTCTTATATAGTAATTGCTTGTTTATTATTATCCAATATTAAACAAAAGAGTAACAAAAGACGTCGCAAAATCGTAACCACTGCGGGAGACTTATCAGTGTTACAAAAATAAACTGTTGTCTAGCGTACAAATTACAATACATATATGCATGCTACTGTTCTTGGGGACACATAGACCGCTAAAGAATATATAATTATAGTTATGAAAATTAGAAAATCACCAATTATTTGTATATACATAATATACTATGGCACTTCCTTTTAAGTAGCCTTTACAATTATGTTAGGAAAATGAACGATAATCTGTTTTATTAAAACAAACTTATATTTTTAAATAAAAGTATCCCAAGTTACTTGTTATAACATTTGCTAACTGTGAAAGAAAGTCGCGTCAAAATCTGTCCAGCCACTTCAGAGGTAGCTAACAGAGCTAGAACGAACGAACAAACAGATATTTTTTTTAATAAAGTACCATATATTCTATACACTACTATATACTATATAATTATACAAACAGACACTTGAACCTTTTTTATTTGTATAGATATATGTACAACTTATTTGACAGGGTGCGGTTGTAACGATTACTATGAAATACATAATCGCCTTCAGTTTCAATCCACTTGAAACGAGAATTGCTAGTATCTAAATAATCCAGCAGGTACTTGAGAACTAAACAAACATTAAATCGACAGGTGGGACGGGTTTATTGCTAGCGTTTGCTATTTATACACATACTACATCTAATATGAATCGTATAGTTCGGAGAATGGCCGATCACTGACTCTAGTTATAATTGGATTTTAAATTATATTAGCATAGCTCTTAGCCTATATTCAATTAGGCAGAGAACCGAGTCAATAGCAATAGTTCTTTTTAATTGGTGGTCGCCCAATGGTCGAATTACGACCATATATAAATTATAAGTTTGAAATCATTAAGATTATATTGTCAAAGACTAGAACTTCTATGTATGTGTGTGTAATATTTTTTATTAATTTAATAATATATTTATATTTAAATATTGGTATTTAGCACTTTTCTCTAGACAAACTATAAGAATGCGAAATTACATACTCCTCCGTCGGCGCAATTTTCGTAAAAAGGGGTACAATGCTATTTATTTATTACATAGATTTTCTGTAAATACATGTGTTTATAATAAAATATTCTTCTATGTGTTTGGTAATAAAAAGAAACATTTTTTAAGTTAGATATACAGACAATAATACGCATAAATACAAATGTTTGTATTATGTTAGGATCGAATCTGCGACTAACGGCAGAGTTGTAATATGACATATTAATTCGCTAAACCATCGACACCTTCAATAAGTATAAATTTAATAAACATTACTAGAACTCTTATTAACTCCCAACGCAAAAAAAAACAGGTGTTAAACCTTTGTCTATGTATTTGTGTCAATGTGATCTACCTTGGCACAGATATATAACAGATGTACAGATTTCCATTCGTTCTTTGAAAAAATGTATCGTGCGTAGACATTTTATTTGATACAATAACTTATTTTAAAATCGCAGTGTTTCCCACTTGCTTGTACGAATACTATTACTACTGTATATGAAGACAAAGAAAACATCGACGTGATTCATTGAAATGACACAATAGGTTTGTTGGCTATTTAATTTTATAGATAAATTATAAATATATAATTTATAAAAGTTCCAATAGTATAAGTACCGAAGCTATAGTGCTACTTATACGTTGTATCCATCTTGAATAATTTTTATTCAGCATTTTATTAATGCATCTATATCTAGACTAGTGTATTCGATACCCTCTCACGATACCTGTACCGAAATTTGAAATGATTGTGACAATTTGTTGTATCACAAGAACGCATATAGGCTGTTTATATCTGGAGCAAGAAAACTGGAATTCGAAAATTTGAAAGTTTCTGCAGTCGAAGACGACATTAAAATCGTTTATTTTAATGCTTTTTATTTTATCACTATTAGGTAAAAAAAATATAATATACATTAATAAGATTTTAAAAATTAAAGTAACTTAAAAGTAATCATAAAAGTTTTAGTGCAACTAGAAATAATATAGAGGAGCTAAATTAAAAAACGTTCAATGCTCTTATTATAAATAACATCAAAGTACTCGACATAACTGGCTCTGTACATTACTCTTGAGTTCATGGGAATGGATGACACATGCAAGTCCTGACTCGAATATTATACACGCATTACTCACTCCACTATAGCAATCACATTTGAACTTTGTACAGCCACTTATTTAATGGTATAGGGGGACAGAAGAGCATGCGGCTCACCTGATGGTAAGTGATCAATGCAGCACATATACCAGAGATGTTTATAAGAAGATTTTAAAGAGAACTGTTTATGGGTAAATTCATTTAGAACTTTTTACTAAAGACTATTCTAAACAATAGGATGCCTTTTACATTTATTTTTTTGATTAGCCAGAAAAGAATAACATATACTATTGAAGTCACCAAATGCAAAATATTTATAAGTAACTAGTTACCCGCGATTTCGTCTGCTTTTTTAAGATAAAAAATAGCTTGTGTTCGTGCTAATACAAGCAATCATAATCATGAATACAAAGGTTTGTATTGTGCGGGAATGGTACCAGTCGGAACCGACAATCGGAAGTTCGGTGTGATAAACCACTAGGCCATCAAGGCCGTCGAAAATTAATAAATAAATATATTTGCAAATACTGAAATGTATATCAGAAAGTTGCATGAGAAAAGCGAATCCGTTTAACCGAATGTCCATCAATGGGTCAATGATCCCGCATCATTAATACAGTACAAGGCTCGAACGAGTGATGTGTGAGAATTTGAGATAATGTCCTGCCGGCGTCGAGGATACAAATGCAACTGCATCTATGTTGTGTTCTTTGTTCATTTTTTATTTTAATTATGCCCAATATTTTACACATTACATTTCGTGTGGGATTACAGTGAAACAAAAATAGAATTACATAGAGAGAATTAAACTACAACGGGGTATATGTTTCATATTAAGGAGGCGAATAGGGTGGTTGTTAGATATTTGGACCAGTAGGTGGGTCTATTGCTATGTATGTACCATGTCAGGTCGACTTCCGCGCGGTTCCCTCCGAAAACCAGTTGTTCCCAGGTAGGTTCCACTCCATAAGAATATTTAGACCAAAGATCTGTTTTAAAGCAATAATAATTAATAACGACTATATAAAAAATATATTTATGTTTTGTTTAAAAAAACGAACAGATAGCTACGCTTGGTCTATCTGTTAGTTCTCTAATCTTAGAGTTACACAAATCCAACAAGTACGTATTAAAGAACTATAACAAAATGATGGTAGCAGATGGTTAATATTATATGTTGTCGAGTGATGTAGGGAAAAATTAAAATATAGAATGGCTACATTCTCAGCATGGTGCGTCATAAGCGCATGTTGTATTATCTATCCGGAAGTCCTATTTTTCCTTAGCTAATGACGTGTGATGTGTCATAATTATTTGACAATAAGTAGTACTATTTTTTTTATTTGTATTAATATGTTTTACGACTTTGGATACAAATCCTTTTTAGGTCAACTCAACATATTAGAAGTGAATATACTGAGTGATCCAGTAAACTTTATTTTATATATAACAGGACATGTGACACGAGATTTTTATATTTTAGATTAATTCACATTGTGAATATCTGTAATTGGCCAGTCTTTATCTTTTTAATTTCATACTACATAAATTGTATTATTATTTATATATTTTTTCTTATTATAACGCTGTAGACACACGAAATAAACAAAAACAAAATAAAAATATTATATTTTATTATTCTTTTCATATTTTTATAGTTTTGCTATAAGTCTAGCCATATTTCAATTATAAATAATGTAAAAATCCGACTTTGTTTTATATTGGCAAAAGGAAGGAAGTTCTTACCTTTGAGATTTAGAATGTGGCTAAAGTTGTCTGCGCGTGTACTTCTGTCGCACCTATTTCAGCTGAATTTTGTTTATTTGATAGTTTTCGTTTAAATCAGTTTTGACAGTGAATTTATGGGCTAGTTAGGCATGACATCTTAGTTTTCCGGAATGGGAAGGCATGGTAGATACCCCGGGTTTAACTTCGTCTCTGTCACATTTTGGCCTTATTTGCCATTTTTTAGCAGCTTTATCAAGGAAGGTTTGTAACATCAGGCTATGTCTACGTTCTTAGTCATAGCGATATAACATATGATGTTATATATCCTTCCCTAATAATCCAAATTAATAGCTGGTTTATTAAGGAAGGGAATTTTATTTTCTATGACATCACCCAAAATGAATTTTTAAAATATTATTAACAGTAGGTACCTACCGTATATTACACCCAAACTACAAACTTTATAATATTAGTATACATAAATTATTTAAAATTGCAACATACAATTTCTTTCTTCTTCTTGTGATGACAGCTTTTAAATTGAGCAATACCGACCGGATATTCGATCTAAACTCACAAAATTTACCTCTTTATAAAATAGGTAGGTATACATAAATTTATTAATAGAGCAACATACAAGTTTATTTCTTCTTCTTGTGATGAACCAGCTTTCCGAATGAGCGGTAGATTAAAAAAATAAGTACGAGTATTCAAAAGCGCATAAATATAAGTTTATTTGAATAAAGAATTTTCTATTCTATTCCATAAGATAAAGTAACATTTGTTAGTCATTATATACATAGATTTGTGTGTAATTGTAATTACAGCTCTATACTTATTCGCTGAACCACAGATAATATAATATTATATAGCTGAACACACGAAACAATAAAGTTCAATAGGGCGAGCGTGGCAATGTTATTGTAAACAACTGCCGAAAATGTTTACATTACAGCGCCGTATTTTTCTTCGATTTCGCAATAACGTATTATATTTTTATCACTATTAAGAAATCAATTCAGCATTTAAAATTAAAAACAGGAAAGAAAATTGGCATTGGAACGGTTTTTTTTGCATAAGTGCGTACGTAATATAAACAACATATAATTTATACTAATACATAACTAAAAAAATAACAAGTTAGCATCTTTCTCTCTTTTTGTTTTACATAACCGAGAAAAAAAAACAAAATTAAACGAAGAAATAGTACGGCAGAGGGAAAATTGCGATGCGGTGAAAACGACCTTTTTTTAATTAAAATGGTCTAACATTTCTAGTAAAACCGCGATTACATCTAGTGAATTATAACTATTCAGCTTTAGTCAAGCAACCTTCATTTTAAAGTTGCTTAAAACAAAACGAGAAACATGAACAACTGTAATGGTTACAAATAAAAAAAAAGTAAAAAATATTTTATTACAAAACATTGATAATATACAAAGAATTGCTTACGTTTTCCGGCCGACATTGTGTCATTGTTAACCGGAGTTTATCAGAATTTTAAGTCTTTTTTTACATTTTTTCTTATCGATATAATCGTAAGAACAATAACCATTACATTTATGGTACGAATATTCAGTTGGAACAGATTTTCATATATTTGTGAAAAAAATATATCGAAGCAATAAAATTTTTTTTTAATAAATTTTCTAATGAGTAACATAGTTGTAACCATTTTTATTTAAACAAATTGTAATTTAAATATATTTACCATTTGAGATCTGCATTTGCAAATTTTACAATTCTGTTTCTGTCTGTTACTGCAGTCGTCATATTGGTCCGTACATAACAGCAAAACTTTTAATTGCAATTTCTTCATAACTGCGAGTGGAATTGGAAATCAATGTTGGAATATACGATTTCAGCATTATGTTGTATGTTTATAGTATGTATGTAATACAGTATATAACATAGTATGTAATACACATGTATGTAATATAGTATGTAATACAGTATGTTTTCTCTTATTTTGTTCCTTTTGTATCGTATAATTTTCTGTATAGACTATTGCGTGGGATTTTTCAAAAAGGTTATTAAGGTTTCCTAAAGGTCCACACTTCACGTGTGACATAAGAGCCTCTATCCATCTATATTCCTGTTTACCACCACGGTGGAATTTTATATAAATATGTAATTTTTTTAGTTATATAAATATGTACACTAAGTTCTTTATGTATACACTGAGAATACTTTAGATAGAAAAAAAAGTTGAGTATATCAAGCTAGAATATATCACGGCCAAGGAATATTCAATGAACGTTTCCGAATATTCAAAACCGGTCACGTAATTATTAATTAATATTCAAATTATTTCTTCTTTAAATTATAACGTAAATTAGTCGCTTTATATAACAACAGATGCAGTGATCACTTTTCACACTTTAGAAAGCGAATATGAATTAAGTCTATTAAAAAAATTACAAGAAAATAATAATACTTGTTGTACAACATGTTATATAAACGGGATATTTACCATAATATTAAATATTTAAGAGCTCTCAATCAGCGATATTTTGAGGCTATTATAGACATCTTAGTCATTAGTCGGCTCTCTTCGTCTCGACGTAGGGTCTTAAATAATATTATTATGCTAAATATGTAATGTGTACAACTGTAACTTTCAATTGTTACTTCATACTTGATCAGAATAATTTACAACACTAGGTGACTACTAGTGTAATATAAATATATCAATATAGTCCAGAAGAATTCACACAGCACCATCTGTTTCCAAACTAAACAGAGCTCATCCTATGGGAACAACTAATATGATAGAAATAATTTAAAACATATTTTCTGTAAATACAAACATAATATACATACAAATAAAAACAATAATATTCATGACTAGAACGTTTCTATCGTGTCAGACTCGAAATAGCAACTTAAAACCGCTAAACCAGCGATACTCTTAAGGATTGGAACAATCCGCAATTAGGGGAGCACTAATTGTATAAATGACAAGCGAAAAGACCAATCGTGAGGTTAACTGGAAATACGAAAACCGCCTTTAACATAGTGGAATAAAGGTCATTACCACAGCAGATACAACCTTTGAAGCAGTGCATCGCAAAATGGGCAATCGGATATCGTACTAACTAGACAGCAGAATGACTGAGAGGTTTAATTGCATTATATCAACCTTCTAAGCTAAACGATAGAAGGAACATATGCACTAGGGGTCTGGATGAAATTCAATTAAATCTGTAATTATTCATTGAGTCACTTTATATTATCTCTTTGAAGTATTTCAACGCTACTTTAGACTCTTTGTCCTAGAGCCTCAAGTCTGTACTTCGTGTACACTTAAGTCTACACACTCTACACATATATTCTCTTGTCTGAATATCATTCCCCATATGTCTAATAAAATACATGATCATTAAAAGTGATTATATAACTATTAAGTTTTTTAACATTATTCTTTACAACATTATAGTAAACACTAGCTAAACTCTGTAACTCTTAGCTGTAACCCAGTCTTATTTTAAATTCCGAAAATACGTAAAACACAGAATTGCAAAATGTTGTATAATAATATTTATATAAAATTACACATTTTTCTATTTAGTTAAGTTAATACATATTAACAACTTTTCGAGTTTTGCGGATATAAAAACACGGAAGGTAATTTTTCTACGAAAACAACGTAACAAAAAAAATATGTGCTTGAAAATTACATGTTAATTCCTCATACATTAACTATTTCCGTTTAAAAAAAACTAATTTTATTTCCTCACTGAATCGTATGTATGCATGTATCTACAATGAAATACATATATATCGATAAAACCTTCTGTCCTTTCTCCTCTAACCAAAGCTTGTCTGGAAGAAATAGCTTAAGCGATAAGACCTCCTTTTGTACCTGGATACTTAGAATATTGTTTTGTTTTGAACTTTTTTAAGGTGCAATAAAGAATTATAAATAAAAAAAAACATATGACAAAAAGGAAATAACTGATCACTATAATATAGTCTGTATATATATATAAAAAAAAAGCATACGCTCTATATTATTTTATTAATTATTATTAATATCATTATGTATTATTTTATATTATTTCATTATAAGTTTACGCGATAATTTCTTAAAAAAAAAGCATAATCGCGAGGGTAAAGTTGCAAGATACAGATAACCTTAGACAGATCTAAGTTGTTTGGTGCATTATGCGATGGATTCCGATTGAATACCGATACAACACGCTTATCGCTTCTCCTCTTTTATATTTCGCCTCTGACCATCGACAATCCAAAGCGCGTCACAATCTTTGTTTATAGAAAAGAAAAATGTTAGGAATGCAACAGTTGATGAATCATGTTTGTGGACACCTGCTTTTGTAAACGTAGCTTACGATAGGAAGTGACTCAGACACAACCTAGTCGACTTAGATTACTTTAGTTTTGAATAATTAGACAAAGATTATACCACTACAAGCCTTAGCTTATTATTATGACTTGATAAATAAAGCCATAATAATAACAAAAATATTTACGAATTATGAGATACGGGCTTATATATTATCCTATCATGAAATTTGGCGTACAAGTAATACATATGAAGAGTATGAAGAGATAATAACGTCACATTTGATCAGGCCAAATAACTCAGTAATGCAAAATAAAAATACTACGCAACACCACATTAACTTGGCACAATAATACATCAACCATGTACCATATCAAGGAATCTCTATCTATTTTCTTGCTGCTCCATCATAAAAATTAAAATTAGTTATTAAACTAGTTTTTGCACCCGGACAAGAATTACTACTGTCCTAATATTTAAGGGTCATAAATTACTTAATGCATTTATATAGACATGTTTATGGTTTAGGCGATCCATAATAAATTTTATATAAATATATAGTTAAAATATAATACACGAAGCCCAATTTCCTTCTATTAGTATTCATCATTCAATCAGACTATAAAATACTTCAACGTCGCTTGACCCGGTTTATTTAATACTGTCGTAAATTGTAACGTATTAAGGCGTGAAGACATTCTTGCGCGTAAATAAACAATAAACGTAGAAAACATTACGATACTGGTAATAGCAGTAATAGTAATAAAAAAAATGCAAATTTTGCATAATATATAGCCCACATTCATCACCTACCTTATTCTATATTAACACCCACCAGTTTCACACGAATATACAATGAAATATATAATACACATAATATATATAAATATATGTCATAAGGTACTGCAATAAACCTACTGCAAGAGATTGCACAAATGAAATTATACCACAATAGATTTCGTTGCAATACAAGAATTATAAAATATTTTTTTATAATAACATATACTCGTACAATATAGTATGAGAGACGTATGATGACGTTCTAGTAACTCATACAGGTCACATGTTCGTAATAAACCATATTCACCCCACTATTGGCCACTGTCTCCGCATAATAGGATTTAGCCTACTATCACCACATTGCACGGTAGCCGGATGGTCTCGAATGTAATTTTATTTCGGGAGTTATTTGAAAAGACTAAGTTATAGTAGTTCTCGATCTGGAAGTATCGGCGAAGCAATATTGAGTGTTCCAGACTTGACAAATATTTACAGGTAATGCAAACATTTGAATTCAGGTTCTTTTCTTCCGGAATGGAGAACATTCCGGAAGAAAAGAACCTGAACTTCGTAATATTGCTTTGGGTTTCAAGCTTTTATTATTGTAGAGGATATTTGCAACTCGCGGCTTTAGGATACTACTTACGTACTTAGAATAAATTTTATGTACAGGCCTTAATGTAATTTTATGTGTTAATGTACCGTCTGTGTACAACACTCAAAACATATAATATAATACATAACTTGGTTATCTATGCTATGTTTTATATCGTATATTCCTGTATGCATAACATATTTGCATATATATGTTATAAATACAGGAATATATTTGCGTGGCAAACAATGGCTTTCCTTTTATAATACAATTAAAATAACATTGTGGTTAAAATCAATACAATGACATATATATATGACAAATACAATGACATATATTTTAAAAATATTAGTCATAATATAATAGAATGAAAGCATTTATCATTATTTCATTTCAAACGTATAATATAGTTTATAAACAAACATTAGGTAAAAATAACTACATATTTATGTATGAATTATTATGAGTAACTTATAGTTTATTATACCTATTAAAATTTATTCACACAACTATAGCTGTTACTTGTTAATCTATCGTTCCTATGGTAATTATTAAAAACCCTCTAGTACCATATTGGTACGCACTTTATATGAAATGCATCTGCTAATTCTAGTCTGATAAGTCTATATATTGATTAAGACTGTGATTGATTTTTTTTTCGAACTATTCTAATATTGTTGGCCGCAGTTGGCCTTTACAACTATACCGAACGATATGGGGGCGAGTATAGAAGGCACTCCGAATCATGGAAGGGTATATACAGCGGCTGTACGCCACCTGTCTGACGCAGGTATTTCAATTTTAGAACTTATTTATTTTTATTCATACCTTTTAATACTAATAATATCACGTGACAACCATTTTTGTCTAATAAATATATTTTTCCGACAATTTAATCTCGTCCTTGGAGAAACTTTAATAGAAATAGAAATAATATTGATTGAAATAAATTTAATATAAGCACTTCTAAGTAGCATTTCTTTTTATTCGACCACACATTCGGAATGCAGGTTCATCACAAGAAGAACGAGAAACTTGCATTTTGCTCTTTTAAATAAATATTGTTTTATGTAGATATACAAACATTAACAAAAATTAGGCATGCTTTCAATCAACATAGAAATCGCTACGCACTGTATCTTTGTGCAATTTGATAACATTGTCAGCCAATGAATTGTAAGTAAAAATTTGTCTATAGATTCCGTAAGAATAATAATACTATTGTTACATTTTGGACTGTTAACGCTTTTCTGTTAGTCTATATGCATGTAGTACTTCGAATGTGAACGAACTCTGCACTAATTAGTCGCTTGTTAGAACATTCATGTTTGTATAACACGCATGTGTATCTTGAGTTAACGCTTGGGGCCGGAAAAGATTCAAGTAAAACTATACCAGCGTATATGTCGGAAGTTTATTTTTCTCCACAACAGGTCTCTTACGGGGTAGCCGGAAGGATCCGAGTGCTAAGGTCTCAGTACTTAGACTTGTATCACGTTCGTAAAAAAATAAACTCCAGTTATGAAGATGATCAATTCAAGTATCCAAGCAAGCATTAATTAATAATTACTTATTACATGTCTATATTGGCATCTATAGTTCTCATGGTATGGAAGCGTTTGTATTTGTAAATAGGTAACTCTACAATGATACTAGTAGATTGGCACTCCTAATATTACCAATATACAACTGAAGTAGGTGAAAAGAACTTATTATAATATATAATCTACAGCTAATCTTCAATTCCATTATGGGATTTAAGATTACCGATTGATAGAACGGAGGAGCGATAGTGAGACTATTGCTAGCTACTAAATGTACCATATGAGGTAGACCTCCTGCGAATTGGCCATGTCGGACTAAATGACGAGACTTCGTACCTACCCATAGTATCATTCCTCTGTTGTCCTGTTGTTTTTTCTAGAGCAGAGACTCCCAACTTTATTTGGCTATGGATATTTTTTTACGGAACTATCTGGAGAACTAAAGCGTTTTCGTGTATTTTGAATTCCCCAGAATCTTGTTATTATTATTGATACATGTTCACCATTTAGGATGGGAGAAAATCGACAATATATCTAGATGATAAAAGAATAGAGACTAATGTAATATGTTACGTGTACTAGTGTTTTGTAAACCTACCTCCATATAAAAGTAGATACACATTACGTATCAATTAGTCAGACACTCTAAATATAGACACTGTTTAAAAACTTATTATGAGATCTTCATTTTCTGAATATTAACGATTCTTTTTGGAACTAATTGAGTAAGTTCCACTGTTAATACAATTTTCCTGCTAAGGAATTTTCAATACGGCATTTCGGGAACGTGATTCACTTTTAAATTAGATTTTCTGAGCTATCGAGGCCGAATACTCTTTGATGTAATCAACGAGTCGCATAAAAATAACCACTGGCGATATTTTTACGATTACCTCTGGATTATTTCTTTGATCCGCTAATGTTTTTTAAACGATTTGTCTAATCACGATTAGAGATTCGTGTATTGAACATGTCATAATCGCATAAGGAAATTACTGTTTACTCATAATCAGAATCCGAAAATTATAAATAAATATAATCAGAAATTTTCAATTTAAAATAGGTATAAATTTCAGTTTCGGATAAACTCTTTGCCACATGAAAGTATCGGTTTCTTTTATAGAAAAGATTTAGCCGAAATGTTTGAAGATAGCTTCAAACATTTTTGTTTAGCTAAATCCTTCTTTGATCACTCATCTCTTCATTATAATATAAAGCTGTTAATTCTGAATACATTATTTAATATTAGTAAACAATGTTTTCTGAAATCATAGCTTTATATTACAGTAAGTTTCATGGAAAAGCAGGAACATATTAACGTATTGTGTATACAGAACTTTATTATGGATTGGAATTGCAAAGCTTTCAACAGATGCACCGAATCCGCATGAATACAAGTGAAGCAGGTCAGCCGGCTGCTCGGACGAGAACAACCAGGAATTGGGGCAGAATAGTAATTACTTACACGCTAAGGGGTTAAACTCGGCAGAGCTGAAAGGGCTTTGTGCGGGAAATATAGTCGTGTTACGGTTTGTTGAGCCGTCCCGTCGTCTACCTTCGTATTTTAGGATCGTCGGTATTATATTGGGTTAGAAAGCATTTCCAAACTATATTTCCTTCCTTTTAACCAAAATGGCAATTTTGGGCAAAATACTCAACAGTACAATGGCTGTATACTGTTTAAATTGGGACAAAAATCCTTACGTTATTTACTTCTGTACTGTGTCGTTTTATAATATTGCAAGGGTTGTTTAGGTGACTTTATTACTATGCATATCTTCTACTATAACTGGTACAAGGAATAATTATGTTCTCATTTTCATCTTCACAATAGCAAAATAACATGAACATTTGATATCCATATCCTGTCTGATCATCATTAACAAATTAACATGGGATTAACAAAAATTAAGATTATATACATCAAAATTTATTTAGCTATGATTGATGTAAATTTTGGATTTACTTTTTCTATATTTCACTTTTTTTTCTTAGTAATCTTTCAAATTAATGTAAGTTCCAAATTTATATTTCTACGTTTAATAACTTTATCCATTAGTATATGTTGCTATACGGGGCTCTCAGGTTTCTTCCTATAAATTATAGTACAAGATTATATGCCTGCACCTGTAGTTTCGATACGGTCAAGTAACTCGGATAATTGTAATCAATCGTATGTGCGTATGGAGATTGTATTATTTATCCAGTATCAAAGTGCGCTGATATGGAACAAACAATGCTCTAGACGCGATCAGTACTCGACTTACCTACGTTTTTGTGTAGTCATAGTTATCTAAAATTGTTTTTAGATAAATATAACATCACTTGATCTTTATGTTAACAATACATATGTTGCGTTTTAGTTTGGATTGACGTAAAAATTATGTGGCATACCTTGAATAGGTAATATCTAGAAAGTGAAAAGTGCGTTTTCTTGTTTTAAATAATTTACATGTAACACTTTTCCATGTTTACATATAGATACGATGGTGTGGTGACTGAATGCTCGGCAACTACATGCTAAATAAGAGAATAAAATCCTACGTTATAGTTTTTAAATTAAGTAATGATGTTGGAAAGCTGTTATCGTTCACAGTAATAAATAGTAAATAACCAAACCAACAATTAACACAGCGCTATCTAGTCCCACGGTAAGCAGAGATCGTATTATACTAGATATCTAATATAAATACTTAGATTTTTTTTACATACATACATAATATATATAGAAAACACTCAGGCCGACACACGCAATCATACTCATGAATACTAATGTACCATGCGAGGAATAGATCCCGCGACCATCGTAGGTAAAGCGGTATGCTAAACCGCTCGACCACCGTGGCCGTCAAATGTAGGCAACGTAATGCGGCATATATTGGGCATCACAGGAAGATGACAGGTTAAGAATGAACTTAATCAGGTCAGTTAATGCATCGTCATGGTGAATAACCAAGAATCAGCAGCTATATTTACAAGGAGGGTTAATGATTACTTTGACTAATAATCCTCTTTTCCCTGTTATTAGCAGTTACGTACATATATTTCGTGTCAATAAACTTATATATCAAAACGTGAAAATATTTCAAGAAACGGATGACTGCTGGTGGCTCGAAGTAGACTATCAGCAGTAGTCATCAACATAAATCCTAATTAAACGTGATAGTGAGCCTGTTTGATATATTTTCGCACCTTAACAGCTTAACTAATCATCATATAAAATAGAAACAACACAATTGTTTTAACCCGGTCTATCATGTTTTCTCCAACGAAACTGCGGACAGAAATTAATATATAATAGTGTATATACACATGAATAATAATAACATAATGTTTGCAATTCTCTTGTCAACGACAGAAAAGTTATTTTCGTTTATCTTCACCTTGGGTGAACCCACGCGGTGCAGTTTCTAAAAGAACCCTGCTCACATTTCGTAACTAATCAATTAACATACACCCAATAATGTCATACATATGTAACTAATATTGAAACGATCTAGTATTACACCACAGTATGTGTGAACAAAACCATGAACGTACGCCTTTCTGTAAGAAATGAGAGTGGAACAGTGTTACCACGATCCTTGACTTTGCTTTTCAGTCTGTGGCCTTTAGAGATTGTAACCCTTTAGGGCCGGGGCTCTAGTTACGTTGGTTATTACGCCTGTCTCCAAACAGAATTCCGGTGTATGCCGACCGGTTCTGTGCTCGAGGGGAGTGCAAGGTTGCCCGTTTGGCAAGCACGTGTGTTATATTACACCAACAATTTCATTTTTGTATGTTAATGTATAAGATAAATATTAATGTATAAGTCGGTTGATTTGTTGAAACAACATTTCCATGCTTTGATTAATAATATATATTGTATTTCCATGTTTACGTTTTGACAATGAGCACGCTGGTGTTGTAGTTTAGCACACATACACACATAATTTCATTTCAATTGCGAATAACCGTGAGTTCGAGATCTTTGTAGAATATAAGAAATTTCTATTTTTGAGTCTGTATTATTTCTTATAATAATAATACATACGCAAAGGCAGAGCGTATATCATAATGAAAAATAAATGAAAAACACTTTAATTTTGTATATGAATTAACTAATAAACTGCCAATTAATCTCATATAAGTCTAAAACTGAAATAGGAAGTCTTTATCAATCTAAAATAATACGTACATCGTAAGATGATGACTTTAACAAAATGGAATGAAACACTAACATGCATTAATGATAGTGCGTGAAGATCCATCAGAGAACATAAGTAACAAACATATAAACAAATCGAATTCTATTTAAAAAAAAATGTACATAAGTACTGACACATAGGTAAATGGAGAACATGTCATTACGTGCAGGTAATTTAATGAAATCCCTGGAGTTAGTTAAGGAGAGAGGAAAAATTTGTCACCGAAAACGAAACGCTGGAATACACCAGAGACATAAATTCGAACTCACTCCTCGCATTTATGAAGTAAATATAAAATCTAACGAACAAGTAGGAATCGAATGTTAGCATCATTACGGAGTATATATAGTATCTAATGTTATAAAACGGAGACGGGATTTTAATAATGGGAAGTTCTGGCTTTAATGTCAGTGTTGTACCTTCGACATCCACGAGGTCTCCCTGGAAACAACGTAGTTGGTTTCTGGTGAATATGCCTACATGAACTAACTGACCTGACTTACTCATCATATCATCCTCCACTGGTTCATTGCCAGGTGGGTGCATAATTTCATTATCATCTATTAAAAATATAATTAAGAGCATAATAGAAAGGCAAATGAAATACATGCCAAAAAACAGGAAAACTTGGATTCAAATTGTTTACATAAAAAATCTTCCCCTGTTGGAATTCAACAGGAGAAGATTTTCGTAATTAATTCTGTACAAGTACCTCATTAAGAATAATAAAAAGAAACAATAAAACGTGAGATTTTCCCCAAATATTATCTGCCTATTCAATTACGTGTTATCAAATTGTTTGACCTATTAAGGTGCTAAGAGATCAAGATAGATAAATAAAGTCACTGTCAATAATATTATCAAGAATCGAAATATTTATATGGGGCGCGATTCTCACTTTGTCATACACAGTTATTTAACTAGCACGAGAGGTACTGTATTATAACAGTATAGTATTTTGATTTATAGTCAACAACTTTTACTGCGATAGATTTTGAACAAGGTAACCTGTGTGGGTAAAACTACCTCACCTATTTCAGTGCCTGCTATTTTTTATTGGAGGGGTGTGGGGGGATAGTGCTATTGTCAGGTTCTTGGATCTGTAGCATTGCGATCTACATAATTGTGCTCGCTCTTCAAGTACAAGAATTGAAGGATATTCTTAGGAGTGATGGTTTTTATCTCCTCAGGATAGAGTGTAAACTTTCCTAACGACATATTGCGTTTATGCATGAGTGGGCTACAGCTACATAGAATGGGCAGTGGCATTTCCCCTTCAGTTTGGCAAGGGGCAGCTTGCTTAAGAGGATGCGTTACGATTAAAGTATGAGATAAAATTACTGGGTATGAAGGCTATGCATCTTAGGACTCCGGAATGGTAACGCATCGTGGCAAATATCATGGAAATCAGATGATGACGTGATGGCCGTAGCAGTGGCTATCAGTTTAGCCGTCAGCTTATTTACTAGTTCAGTTGTGAAACGAACTGGAAATAAACTATTCTATCTAAAAACTAACACAATAAAAACTTTTATCATTACCAGTGAAACTAGTAAGTAATGCTCTTGGCCTTGTTTTGGAAACTATTAGGGGGAAGTAAAGGTATTAAAGCACCGTTTGCAACACAAAAGCCTTTTTGTTTCCACTTCCATTTTGACTGATTATGTGGCTTACTGTTGCGGCGGGGACAATAGCCGATTGTGACCGCTGCAGACCTTACACCAGTAAGTTTTTGTTACTAAACGACTTGCCCAAGATTTCACAAGCACTCGTGATCAGAAAAGGAAGAACGCTTGTGTAAATTTCTATAATAGCATAATAATTATGTCACAACTTTCACGAAGTTGAGGCACTCTCGACCGTAACATAATTGTTCTTTGGTTATTAAATTCATAAAATATTTCAGCAGCTATTAATTTTGTTCATCTAGTAAAAGGTCTATTCACATAGGGTAAAATAAAATATTTTCAACGTCGGACTATATTTCTATATTCAAGTAATCTATTAAGTTCAAAAACAATGATATAGGGAGAGTTGTTAATAATGTATGTCCATTTCAAGCAAACCCCCGGAAACCATCGTTGTTAATTCCTGGTGAAATTGTTACGATGAGCTAACTGATTTCTTCACATACTCATACTATTCATCTTCTATTTGTGGCCTGTCAGCGTATACCGTTAGCGCAAGCGGGCGTACCATTCCATTATCATTCATTAAAAAAAGATGTCGTTATATGATTAGCAAAGTCATCAGCATTTTTGTTATTCAACAATCTTAGGTACTAAAAACAACAATAAAAACATGTACGTGTTATAAAAAAGCAACGGAAACTGTTCACAATGCAGAGCCTTCATTTGCAATCGTTAACATTCAGAAAAGGTACGTTCACTTATTCAGAACATGTAAGCTACAACAGAGAATACATCGAGGAAATTTCTGCTTCCCTTCCCGACGAAATATTGAAATTGAAAACTCATTAAAACAGGATTTTATCGTAAGATTTTTTCTATATAACACCAAGACCCAATAAATATCTGACAACAAAGTAATCATTAAACAATGCATAACAGACAAACACTTTCTCATTTATTTATATAGAATAAAATCGTACAATCGTAAGTCTGTTGATGGCCCAAAACTTTGGAAAAAATCTACCAAATAACTAATTTTGCTAAAATTTTAAATACTCCATCTACATTTGAATTCTTTTAGTAATTACTATAATAACAGATGGCTTTATTTATTGTTGTTGTTTGATCACTATATAGAGACCATCTAGATGGATCTACAAAGCTCACACACGTACAAAGTCCCGGCCACAACTAATATTCGATGTTAGTTTTTACACATAAGCTTGTGATATAAAAGAATATAATACACGTAACATTATGTATTTCCCGCTAGTATCAACTATTATCTACGCTTCGCTTCAGATCACCTTTGTACCATAATAGTGAATGATTCAATGTTAATGTATTCAACCATTCAAGAATCATAAACATGGTCTTGTCTTCATCCAGTTACAGTAACTTCCTGCTCAATTCCAATGTTTCCCACTATCCGTCTTGTCGGCATTCATCATCTAATAAATCCGATTTGATTGTTGAAGTGTTGATTCAAGAGCTATGAAGCTTCAGACAGTGATGCCAGATTGGGAGGATTCTCCCGAAATTTGGGCGATTTTGTGCCGATGTGAGGCTGAAGGGGATGGAGAGATTTATGGTCGAAGAAAAATGAAGAGGATTTTGGATATTAACTTATTAGGTACAAGGTAAACTAGAAAAAGAAAAGAATAGCCCGAAATATAAAGAACAGAACAGGGACTATAAAAAATAAGCTATTCTGTTTTGTAATGTACATTTCAGTTCAAAACTTCAGGACATTTTGATATATACTAATTAATATAATATTTTTAAGTTTTTAACGTATAAAGTTACTACAATGCCATGCTTTTGTGCCACCGCCGTAATATAAAAAAATGTCCTTTCTATAATATTTTAGGGATATTGCAATAAATAAAAAAAAAAACAATAACTGTGAGACAATTGGACCTAATAAAATGATACCAGAAATATACAAGCTAAAACACAACATCCATCAATTTTCCAATACGTTAATGTACCCTTTTTAATTTGATTTTGAGGAAATTTGGAGAAAGCAAGCATCTGGCAACACTGGCATTGGGTTATTGGTTGGCGAACAGTAATCGAATTAAGTTACAAAGCATATAATGCGGGCGTGGGTAGTCAACACAGACCTTATATTGTACACGTGACATTTAGCGCAAATCAAACAACCATAATATTCTACACAAACAATAAAAATAATCAAGAGCTATCTGCTTACTTCCTTCCTGTACAAATGTTAGATAAGATTAAGACAAGGAAAGAAAAATATAATTCATTTAATACTTTGTTGTAATTACATTTTTGTTGCGATAACATATTTTTTCATTAAAGAATATTGCATATAAAACAATCTTGTCATTAATAGGCTGCTGATAACGTAGAGATTAATAATGCAAATCACAAGCAAATACACGTACATTCAGGGAATATATTTTTACTCGGTTTAATAATTATATTTATTAAAAATTAACCTAACCCAAAAGCTACTCTATAATGTGACCTATCTGTAATTTTAATTAAATCTAATTCGTCAATAGTTTTTGTGTAATAAAAATAATATACATGACACATCCATTCTCATAAACTTTTATGTAACATTAGTAAGATTAATGGACGATAGACTTTGTAATGAGGCAAAAACGTGATTTGTAATAATATAAAAGAAGACTAGAACAGAAAAAAGTGTCTTTAGTTATTACAAGTTAGAAACACAGTATCCTCCTTTTTCTCTTTATATAAAATATCTAATCGGCATAGTCAGAAGCATTAACAACCTACAATGTCGAGACGATGCAACACTTGACATGCTCACAAAAATCAAAGTCGTTTCTACTAGTAATAATAAATAATATGAATTCAAATAATATAAAGTCATATTATATTATAATAGATAATATTTATAGAAAACATATAGCTATTTAAGCTGGTATAAATAAAACGATTTTACTAGCGTCATATGGATAGCCAACACTACACGTCAACAAACGTAAATTCTATTGAAGAATCAAATTGATTAATATATCCGCTACTTTTAGCTACTCTATCTATAGGTGCACATTCAATTGAAAGACAATAGCATCTATATTCCCTACCTAAATACTTCACGTTTAATAAAATTTTGCTTAACATTATTATAATTTCAGAGTAATTAATACTAATATTGGCTAATGTGACCTATACCTTTATAAACCAGAATTAATACCAGCGTGAATTTATTAAAAAATGTATGTATGCATTGGAATGTCGTCTGCATAGGCACCTCAGTTTCAGTTCTTACACTCGCCAAAAACATTGCTTTACAAAGCTGTGTTTCTGTTGTAGGATGAGAAAAGGCAGTGAAATTACAGAATAAGAGACATGATAAGTTAATCATCTAGAATGGGTTATTAGTATCGCGGGTGTCACATGATAGCGTGATGTCCGCAGTGCCGTTTATGCATATAGGCTACATAGCCGCTATTTAATTTACATAAAAGAAGATGTCCTAAATGAATAAATTATTTCGACATTGACTTTGATTAAACGTAAAAAGTGTACTTATGTATAAATACTGAGTTGCTATATCATGTCACATACGAAAATTGTACGTGTAGTGGATACTGTAGTAAAAATTAGAGCAATAACACTATGCTTTCACTTTCATATGGCGATAGAATCTTAAATAGCTAAATCATGATGTTTACCAAGCTTACGCACCAAAGAATTCGTGCAACGACATACGAGTGAAACTTTTGCCGACGTTATTGACATTCAATCCCATCAAATACAAGTGGCCTGCCCCGGCTTCGCCCTTGTATTCTTTTCTTTGTGAGTTCCGTAAATTATGGCAAGATATAACCTGCGTATAATCACTCTGAAATGATGCATCTTTCAACGGCGAAAGAGGTTTGTTAGTAATGTGAACGAATTGTTCAATCGCTAACAATGTACAAAGTCAGGTTGCGCTCCCCGCGGTACCCCCTGGAGACATCGTTATAAAATACTGGAGAATTTGTCATATGAAAACTGACCAGACTTCATGTATTATAATCCTCCACTGGTGCTCCGCCAGCGTAAATCGCTAGCGCGGGCGGGTGCACCACTCCATAATCATCAATTGAAAAAATACGGCGTGTTCGTTGGTCATTTTCATTCAATACCGTCTAGACAAAATCAATGTTGGCTTTTGAACCCAAGAGTAAGAAATGTTTTTAGTTCAGGCTAGTTCGCTACTCAGATAATGCGACCAACAAACTTACATCATTAGTTTAACTTTTACCTTCATAATAAAACCAGGCTGGTGAAAACTTCCCTAGTATTAATATCCCATACATTAAAGGATTTCTAGCTGACAGCTCTACTACATGTTATGCAGATCGCGAGCGTTGAAAGCACTTGACTTTGGAGAGCAGACTACCTAAAATTGTCGAGATGTGTAGTTGCATTTTTGTATTCTTTGTTGTATATTTACATTATATCTTAAAGTTAGCGGGTGAAATAAAAAATCTATTTAAAAAAAAATAAAAATATTAAAGAAACTGTTGACTCTTTCTTTATAAATCAATTCTGTTAAACACATCTTCATCTGTGTTCTCATATTTTATATGTTAACTGGAATCACAAACAAGCTGACAGCTCACCTGATGGTAAGTGATAACTGTCGCCTTTACTTGAACCTATAGATATCACATTATCACGTGACGTCCGTGATACCTAAGGAATAACTATATCAGCCCTCAACGGAAGTTGCTCGGCGCCTGAAATAGGTAAGACAAAGTTCTCCAAGTCTACCACAATGTATATTTAAAATTATAATGGATAGTTCGTTACAGAAACGTAAAAAGCACAAGACGCTAAGCGAAACTAGGTCACACAGATACTAATTTTAATGCACACTATGATATTTTATTTCGATCATATATTATGTAGAGCATTAAAATAAACGGTCAATAGAAATTCGTTTGATCGGAACGGCAAACAAGCTTATGATCCGCATGACGGGACGGTGACGTGGTTAGGCTATAGAAATAAGCAATACCATGAACATCACAGACTAAATAGTTTTTTATGTAATTGCAATGGCAAACAGGCTGACGGATTAACTGTTGGTAAGTGGTAACGGTCGTCTATATACATGAACAGCAGCACGTTATCATGAGACGCCAGTGATACCACTCATACGTTCTTATTCCAGAGGACTAAGATGTTATGCCCTCATATACTGTAATTTACTGCCTCATCCATCCTTCAACCGAAACACAGATTACAAATCAAGTTACTTGGCTGAAATAAGCGAGACAGCGGTTCCCACGTAGACGTCCTGAAAACTATGACGTTATACTTACATGTTGTGTCAAAAGTCCATTTCTATTAGATTATCCTTCAGAACAAAACATTATAATGTTGTTTTATAAAAGAAATAAGTATACCGTAGATTTCTTATTGTTCAGTATTGGGTGACGGGTGAACTATTTATTATATTAACAGCAACGTTTGAAAGTACAGATTGTCAAAACATTATTTAATTTCATCAAATCATTGTGAACAAACTAACGAATTGTAAATTTCAACTCTAATAACAGTAATTAAATTAGATAATATTCAAGGTAGTGCCCTATTTAATTTGGATTTATTTGAAATACGTACGTGCAGCAAATATATTACTGTCAAACTTTGAATAGCTACCTAACAACAAAGGGACATACAATTTGAATATAAATATACATAGAATAAAAATCAGCCTCAACTCTAAGATCTGCGTGGTCCTGATTGTACATATCCACCAACTGTCTTCTCTACCACCTCTCTCCACCGCTCTATGCCTAGTAAGAGCCTTTGATATACTAGGGGCCATTACAGTCAATCATTGCGACTGCGCAGTCAGAAGGACCGACTTTCATATTCATGTCAACGACATGACCACGTGAAAGCATGAATGATTACCATCTTTGGTATTATTATGTCTACTAGTTACTTGAAAGTTCTGGGCAGTACTTTGTAGTTATTAAACTTTATTATATGTTTATCAATGAGTTCATTTAAGAGAATAAGACTTTGTGCATATAACCTAACTCTGTCTTACCTATCCCGTAAAGTACTTACCGGATGGTAGAAACAGTTAGAAAAATAAAGTTCTTTAAGGGATATGCTCTGGTAGAAAAAGTATATTGAAGATCACGCATAGCTTGTAGCGCTATGTTCTGGTTGAAAGGGCAATACAATACAGTACCGTACAACAACAAACACAATACCGTAGCTTTTATGAAAGGCAACGCATGAATAGTACCACCGTTCTTGATTCTATAAATATGGAATGGTGCCCCAATAGCTTATAGGCACCATTGTAAGATGATATGATGAGGATGAAGTCAGTCACTGCAGTTAGCTCATCGTGATGGATTCATAGACAATAATCACGATGTTTTCTAGGAGACCGATCAATCGAGAACCGTATGGGGATTAACCTGACATGATGATGACTCTCCATTACAATGCCTTCCCTTAATGTGTATTACAGGTGTTATTTTATATTGTATGCTAATCCTTGTTAATGTGTATTTACTTAGAACAACTATTTATTTAAAAAGAGTAACACGCGAAATTCTTGCTCGTTTTTCTTGTTATAAGTTTCCATTCCGAATGAGAGAGAATAAAAAAATGTGACTATTCAAAAGTGCTTATATTAAGTCTATTTGAACAAAGATTAGTTCTATTTCTATTTATTTTCTAATGTCAGTGGTCCTTCGTGTGTTTACACGAAGATTACCTCATTCTATTTATGAGTCTTAGGTATAAATAAATTCAATATACAATTACGTTCCCCGTTGTTCCCAGCTAATCTGAGAAATTGATCCGCAATGTCAAATGTCATATTGTTCTGACCTCGGTCGTGACTGGTGCGTGTTTGTTTCCACTAAAAATAACTCGTTACTGTTTACTATAACGCTAACCTACACTTAGATGAGGTTGGCACACCAAATCAATTAGTTTTATAGTTGAGCCAGAATTACTGTCTGAATGTGTCTCGCAGCTGTATGTGGAGAAATAATCGACAATGCCCAAAACGATTATTACTTATATTTAATACAAAATAGATTTTTCAAATATTTTTTCCAGTCGACATTTTATATTCATTTGTTAATCCTAATTGTCGAAAAAAAAGGACCCTTAAAAAAACAAGAGTGTCTTGTTTTTTCCAATAGATCAAGGAGACAAACGTTATTACGCCGACCCCAAATAAATAAGATAAGGAAGAAGCTGATGACCAAGCAGGCTAAAATTTAGGGTTATACAAAAATAATCAATTATAGAAAAAACTAATACTGTACAATAAAATAAACTATTTTTAAGCTAACAAAAATATCAATATACAGAAAGTCATATCAGTACCGTATCAGACTGTTATACACCGCGCGTTATAGCTTGGTGGAAGTGAGAGGCATACACATAAGTAAATATACAATGGAGACTCCATTGTACACATTGACACTATATTTACTGAGGTATACTTTATACCAGGTCATGATATTTTTTATACACAGTTCTAAAATGTCAACACTTACATATGCTCTAACGAATGCAGAGGTAGAGGTGGAGGAAGAAGAAGAGGTAGTAGGTGGAGTTATTTTAAGTTTCAAACTATTTTAGTGACATGACAAGAACTTACACACAATATTGTTTGTATATATATACTATAAAACAAAACCACCCACTGCACCTGACTGTATGTTTGCAATAATCTCAAAAACTACTGAATGTATTATCATGCAAAAAGTTTAGGTGTATAGTATGTTTTTCTATCCCAACGAAGATGGGATAGTCTTTAATAATAAAAGTAATGCCCATAGTAAATATTGTGCAGTTAATTTGTATATTTGGCTAAGAAAGCAAAGCTCAAGAAGTACATTATAGGAAAACAAGAAAAATGTGTAATAGAATCCTATACATACATATGTATGTAAAATATGCTATAACATTATGAGAAAATAGAAAAAAAATCTTCAATCAAATAAACTTGAATTTAAGGACTTTTTAATAGTCATGCTTTTTTTTATCTGTCACTGCATTGAATTAAAATATATGAGACTTATCTACATAGACTTTATATAAAATAGTATCTATAGTACAATTGTACTAAGCAAAACTCCCTTCTATAAAATGATTTGCCATAGCAATAAGTTGGTTATTTACTCATCAATCCTGCAAAAAGTTTTTTTTACTGTATTAATGTCAATATGTGTTGATTATACATTTCTACAGGTTTGGTGTACAAAGAAAATTTATATCATATTGATCAAAATAAAAAGAAATCAGTAATGTACATTATCAAATAGCTACAGTACAGTTAGAATACTTCCCAGAAGCAGAGATAAGATATATTGACAATATATTGTTGTAACAGGTAGAGGTGGTTTGATATAGAGATATAGATAGAAAGATTGCATTGAAGTTAGATATTTTCATTTTATAATAGTTATACTATTTTTTCTTATGTATGATGATGGAATGGTGCCCCTGCGGTAGCGGTTTACGCTGGTGGGACACCATTGGAGGATAAGATTAACACATGCTCAGGTCAGTTAGCGCATCATAGTATATTCACCATGAATTTTATAACGTACTATTGGCTCTCCTCAGTTTCAGCCAAATGTTGATAAGTTCAATAATTGTTTCACATATTGACATAATATTTGAGAGTGATTTAGGGTACATCACTCCCAAATAATGTATTTTCCAACAGTGTATTTCTGTCATAAAAAGCATTTGTAATGTAAATTATGCAAGTTTATGGATTGCATGGACTTTTTCATACACAAAGAAAGTCTGTTCATAATCCATATTTTTGCTATTGAGTGCACAATTTGTTTTTAATCGATGATAATGGAATGATCCGTCCGCCCATGCTAATGGTATTTGCTGGTGGGAAACCAGTGAAGGATGATAAGATGAGCAGGAAGTCAGATCAGTTAGCACATCATAACTAATTCACCAGGAATGAACCATGATTTCCAGAGTCCCCTCTGGAAATGATATGAGGAACATTGCTAAAAATGGGGTTACTATTCCACATTACTAACAATTTCTTCCCCTCTGAGCTCACTATATTTTTTTCCATATAGAGACAACTAGCTAAAGCACTCCAATGTAATGATAATACCTATTGAAAATATTCAACTTACATTAGAAAAACTAATATTAACATTATTTATTTATATATAAAATAATATCATAATTTTTTTAATTAATTAATTTATAGTATATACCAAATAGTTAATAGTTTATTAGTAGTAGTAGTTTGCGGTTACATTCCGCATTTAAACTGATAACAATATATTATTATACAAATATTTTAATATCTTTTACTATACCAAATTAATAAACTGTGAACAATTATTTTATCATGGGCAGCTGACACAGGAGGGGAGGATTTTGTACGAAAGTATAGGTTGTTATTTAAATGACACATGTCATCAATTAGTGGCTTTGCATGCCATAAATGGAGCAAAAAGACAATGACCCAGTGGACATATGATAGTAATATAACAAAATAACGGGCGTTGTAGCTTCCGTACGCGCGAATACAGCACGTAAGAGTATAAATCAAGCCTCGAGACGTTTCAATTTAAATATGACGTCAGTCATCAGTCTACCAATTGTTACGTTATGAAAGAATTCATTTTACGAATAGTCCCGGCGATTGATCACACAATCTATGTCAGATAATATAACAACAGATAAAACTTACCCATCGCCGACAACCACACATTTAATCGCTTGCATTTTTGTGTTTTACTCGAACGTTGTCACAAATAAAGCACGATAATCAAAGCAGACAGAGCAATTTAAGATTCGCTTGCTTGCAATCACTTCACTGTTAATGTTTAGAAAAATTCAACACACTTCCTCATCACAATCAGCACTAAAATAAACGAACAACACGGTATTTAGATAATATGAGTTTCATATCTCTATCCAAGCGATAAGAACAAATTTTCTTCACAAAAATTCTAACACTGCGAACGGTTCGTTTCGCCGTAATAAGCGAGACAGCGAACAGAACAGAAGCAACAGCAGAGACAGGGATTTGATTTGAATTTTGATTGAGTTTGATTGAGTCAGTTTGACTTACTTTTTGAACGTCCATTTCATTCATTCGTTCATTTTTATTGTTTGATAGTATCCTTTGGGCTAGCTACGATCATAACCCATTTTGCCTCTTGTTTAATGGATATTTTATTAAAGATTTATTTATTTGTCGGTTCCGTTGTATTTAAGATTAAGTTTAATATGTTTTCAGTTACATATACTTTGTTAAGGTTATATAATTTCATTTTCCATTTAGTTCGTATATTGCGGCAACTAATTTATGAAAGAGACCTTGAATTCAAACATTCTGTCTCCTTCCCACAGTCCGCCGGTTCAAAATTATAGACATTGTTTATTTGTTGATATATTTGTTATATTTACTTTGTTGTTATTTTTTATTATAGACATGTTAAAAAACAAATTGTCTTTACCTACATATTTAATCATTTATAACTGAAACACGATTTTATTTATCACGAATGTACAACAAGGACAAAAAATATTACGTCTTCTGGGTTTACGGTCATATGCCGAAGCTCGATTATTTAGTTACAGTTTCTTTCCTTTGTAATTTGGGGACTCGAGACTTATACATTCTCCAGTCCCCAAGAAACTGTAACAAAATAACTTTTTTTTAAATATATTATGACTTTGGCTGCCGTACCAGAGAGAATATAATCACTAAGTTATGGTTTACAATTGGCGCAGCACTAATAAACCGCGCACGTTTTTGCGCGGTATTTTTTCTATAATCTATGATAGTATAGTATGGCCTCTTCTTTAGATTGTATTGCGCGATATTGCGTTATCAGATCGTTGAGTTTTCCATTAATATGGCAAAAGGTGATAAAGAATTAGAAAAACCCATTGTGAATAATGAATTACCCAACCCGGAATGTCGAAGTGTGGATCATGATGATTCGGAATCCGCCCAAGAACAGCCTTTGGACATAGGAGAGCATTATTTGGTGCGGCGTTCGGATGAGTCATGGCACCCGGCTGAGATAATACAAACGCGGTACAATGACGCCGAATCGTGTTACGAATATTATGTCCACTATGTGGGATACGATAGAAGGCTCGACGAATGGGTTTCCCGCCACCGGGTTATGAATGATAGGTTTGACATGTGCGAACAATCTAATAACAACATAAATTCAGATCATTTACTCACAGATAAGTCGGGCCGGAAAATAACAAGAAATCAAAAACGTAAACATGATGAGATCAATCACGTACAAAAGTCGTATGCCGAAATGGACCCCACAACAGCAGCACTGGAGAAAGAACACGAAGCAATCACCAAAGTTAAATACATAGATAGGATACAGATCGGAAAGTATGAGATAGACACATGGTACTTCAGTCCATATCCTGATGAGTATGGGAAACAATCGAAACTGTGGATTTGTGAGTACTGTTTGAAATATATGAGAATGGAGAAAACATACCGGTATCATCTAAGCGAATGCACAGCAAGAGAGCCACAAGGCAATGAAATATATAGAAAGGGTACAATAGCTATATTCGAAGCGGACGGCAAAGAACACAAAATATATTGTCAGAACTTATGTTTGTTGGCAAAGCTTTTCTTGGATCATAAGACTTTGTATTTTGACATAGAGCAGTTTTTATTTTATATTTTATGTGAAGTTGACAAACAAGGCGCTCACCTTGTTGGCTATTTTTCTAAAGAGAAAGACTCCCCCGAAGGCAATAATGTTGCTTGCATTTTAACACTACCTCCTTATCAAAGACAAGGCTATGGAAAGTTGCTCATTGCATTCAGTTACGAGTTGTCAAGATTGGAACAAGTTGTAGGTAGTCCAGAAAAGCCACTGTCAGATCTTGGCAAACTCAGTTATAGATCTTATTGGTCATATGTTTTACTAGAAGTGTTAAGTGCAAGTAGAGGAACATTAAGCATCAAAGATCTGAGTCAAATGACTGGTATATCACAGACAGATATAATATCAACTCTGCAGTCAATGAACATGGTCAAATATTGGAAAGGGCAGCATGTTATCTGTGTGACACCAAAGATAGTTGCTGAACAATTGGCCAGCTCACATTTCAAGAAGCCTCGACTGTGTGTAGATCCATCTGCATTGCGCTGGACACCCCCTAACAAGCAAGGGCATTCAGCTAAAGCTAAAAAGTAGTACAGGCTTACAGGCAGGGCTTAGAGACTGCTTATATTGAGACAAATTTTAAAGACTCTAGGTGAAGCCTGTTTAATCAAAAGTTGATTTCTTTAGTTTTTAATGCAGTGGATAGACAGTGTTAGAAGTATTAAAAACAAATTTGTAATTTACATAATATTACAATTAACTATTATGTTTTAGATGAACATGTTATTATAATGTTACACTGCATTTGTTGTGGAAATATTGAGCTTTACTTTTATACCTATCATGGAGACATCCCAGTGGAGGGAGGATGAATACTGATAAGCATTTTATGTAGAATTAATCTAAATTAATCTAAGCAAAGCTAAAGTGCAATGAAAAAAAACAAAAACATGCATATTTTTTAATTGAAATATGTTTTTTGGTTAATTTAACGGAACATTGAATTCTTGCAGTTTATTTGTAATTTATGACAGTGTATGACAATTGTGTTAGTGTAGTTAGTTTAGATCGAGTGAATATTGCCTCTAGTGTGTGTGCAGGCAATTTATCCTGTATTTTTGCCACCTCATAAATTTTCTCTAGCATATGTAAGATAAAGTAATATTAACTAGATTCATATGAAGAGTACAACAGCTTTGCCTTTAATTTTAGATGTCTAACAGAAATTGATCATGATTCATATATGTATATATGCTAAATTATACTCATGGAAAAGTTATTACAAAAACATTGCATTATTACAATTTAAATTATTGCTTAGATCTGTACATTCATGTTTTATTCAGTTCCTTATTACTTGAATAGTGATACTAATTTTAGTTGCGACCCTTTAGTTGTTTATCTACCTTCAATGAATACATAAAGGTCATACTTTTATGTGAATGTGTAAGATTAATCATTAGCTTTAAGTATAAATGTCCACTTGATGTTGAATTATATTTTTTATAGACTGGTGATGTTTGTTCTGTCGAATTTAGAGTCACACTCACTTATCTCAAGCTTATAAATAGTTTAACGCGTACAATTTAATTTAGATAAACTAAATTTTAATTGTTTCTCTTTGGAATCTTACACAGTAAATACTATGCAGAAATATAAATTGTATAAATAGAATAAGACTTGAATGTGTATAAAAGGCCTGGTTGGTAATAAAAATAAAACTCAACATTTAAAAAATATTCTTCAAGTTTTGCGAACAGGTGAATGACTCTTAAGATACATATCTGATTACGTCATGTTGAGAAAAACGTGCCGAAAATTGATAAACAGGAACAATTTGTTGTAAACACGTTATGGACTTTACTGTTTTATTTTAAACATTTGCAACCTTGTCTATGAGTATTATTACTTTGTTTAGCTACGTACTCACCGTTTTTGACTATTGACAACTTGCCACTAAGGTGTAGTGTCGAGTTGCATGAACTCAAAAGATCTTCCCATTACCGTGTAAATGAGATTCTGTGAATCATCAGTTTTCACTGTTTATTTGTGATAATTCTAATTGTAAGTGATAATTAAAATAAAAATGGAACTAAAAGTTTTTATTCTTATTTATTATTCTACTGTAATCGCTATTTTTACGTATTAGTTCAGTACACAGTATTATACCTACCTACTTGAAAATTATATCGATTAATAAATAATATATTACTATTATTATTCTTGACCAATTGTTAGCCGCTTGTTTTTATTTTCAAGAAAACACCCTAGTTCAATACTGGTAATATAATCTATGTTCATGTAAAATTTTATTACGTTATCCGTTCCGCCATTTTAGTAGTAAAAAGTCAACAGATGTACAGACAATTTGCATTTATAATATTGGTCTGGATTAATTAATATCTTCTACTATGCCGTAAGTTACATAATATCGTCACGGCTAATCCTAGTTGGGACAGTCGAGACTTGCATCTTGTGGAACTTGAGGTCAACGCAACACTTCACATAATATGAGCAATATTATGCTGTGAATATTTACCAGAACTACATGGCAGGAGGCGAGCCTACTGCAGCGCCATATCTGTAATTATTTATTTGTTAACGGTGTTTCCTATCACCGGAAATATACCTTAGGAGACTGCAATTACAGGCTTCTATCTATCCATTAGATGTAAAGTGTAAGTTAATAGGTATGTACCTCAACATTCATTGAATATTTCGATAATGTAAAGATTTTCTATAATTTCATTCACTATCAAATAAACTCATTTTTTATTTACATAAAAAAATATCTAGATTTGATCTTACGACCATCATAATGTACATTAAGTACTAAGTATTATTCCAATGTATTCATATGTAGGTTTATGTGGGACATTAAATAAAAATCAATTTTTCACAATATCTATCATTTCCGTTTATTTTTTATTATAATTTCATTCGCACAATGTTGAACATCTAAACATTAAATAGAGGTACACACATTAAAAGTAATAGTTATTCACACGATTTAGATTTTGTGCGTTAGCAAGTGCTTTACAGTTTGGGGCGTATATTGAATTCGTTAAAGTTCGTATCTTTAATAACGTAATGCATTAACTGCGAGAGAAACACGAATTAGAAAAACGACTGTAATGCTAAATGTTTAAAGTCGATTGGTTAAAAAAATATTTTTTATAATTGCGAAATGTTATCAGAATTCGACTATACGATTAAACAGTTCATAAATGCTTATCAACATAAATTGGGACAAAGTGATAAAACCACAGACTATGACAGATGAAGCCAGTATCTCAATTTTTATGAAAAGTAAGTAACCACTGCCAACTTACCTTGATGGTACACACGCTATTTATTAAAAATTTCTAGTATTTGTCAATAAACTAATTATTTTGACATTCATAATATCTTGGAACAGCAAATTGGTATTTAGAACCAATTAAGGCCTGTAATAATAATTAGAGGCAAAAATTGACGTGTGAAGTCAATATTTGGGAAATCCATCGATATCACCTCTGTGAATATGTTTATAGACACTTTTTTAAATGAAAGTTTGAAAACCTATTTTTAAGATTCTTTTGATTAATAAAAATATAACATAGGTATAAAATAAAACTATGAATTTGTAATCAATATCATTACAACACGAGGTATAGTTTACTGATAATTCTTCTGTTTAACCGATATGGAATGGCCATGATTTTGGTTACAGTGAAAGTTATAAAGTTAAAACTGCCTTTTTAGATACACGTATCTAATTGTAAACAAAGTAGTAAATTATAACTATACATAAGTTTTAACAAAATTCTAATTGAAATCCATATTATTAACAATGAAAGGATCTTTAACATTTATAGGAAATAATAAAATACGATAATAGAGCTCACTGGCTTAAATTAAATCGAAAGTCTGTGTTCTCTAATTGGTCCAAAAGAAAATACGACCAGTTAATTAAAAAAAAAAATTGTAAGTAAGTTATAAAAGTTACAAATAAATATAATAATTACATAGGTATTTTATAATTTTAAAATAATTAACATGCCGTCAATAGATAGGTAGACCATAACGATTACATTTTCAAGTGTGTACCTACAACGAATTATGTGATATTAAAATTATAACAGTTTATTTCACATATTTTACATGTTACGGGCTTCTTATAAATGTCTAATGAGAATTTTCTTCAATGCAGTAATGCATAAGTGTATTATTTTCACATACACGAAGTAATGACAGTATTAACAATTATTTATGTATAATTGGGGTAGTTGTAAATATACAATAAATAATAATCACATGTAATTTAACAATTTCTGTAAAGTAAGGATGGTAATTTTGTTACAATACTTTTGTCACAAAATTAACATTCACATTTCTTTGGCGTTGACTCAATTAATTTAATGGTAGCAAAATGTACTTATTACAATTTAAAACTTACTAGACATTTATATGAAGCTAATAACTTGTAAATTGTAGTTATATAATATATCTCTATTTAAAATAGAATTTTATGGAGTTTGATCAAATATTATGAACAGTGGTGATTTTGTAGTTTTAAGACCAGCCTGGCTGTACGAAACTACATCTTCAAATCAGATTTACTAGTAACACTATTTAATATTTTTTCTGTAATAATAGTCTGTTAAGTACAACAGCACTTTACTGTTTAAACATAAGGTTTATTATTGTGTATCGATAAAGTAAGATCAAACTCCACCCACTCTTAAAATGCGTATTCTTCACCAACTCTAGAGTTTTACATTACATTGGCTTGTAAGATAAAACTCGAGTTGAGTATACGAGTGAATACGTTGAAAGGAAACAGGAAAACTTACTTATATATATTCGTTAAGCACAATTACACGAGCATGTTCAATACGCCCTTTAGAAACTATGGGAAACTCTTTGGTAACTCTTTAGTAACAATTTTGTGTAAGTACAATAAGGTGCCATCTATAAATTACGTCACACTGAGTTGAATACTTTTATCCTCCCCCCTCTCATGTCACAGCTTGTCACATTTGAATAGTTACAATTTCATGTTTTGTTACAAATGTAATACTTTTGTTATCACAAAATCTATCAGCCCTAAGGTTTAGATTTAGATTTCATGATATTTTATACATGTCACACTCTTTCGTCTTCCCCCCACCCCTTCGTTAAAGTGTGACGTCATTTATTACAATGGCCCCCCAAGAAACTGAAACACAGGTGCTAAATATACACATTTTACTTAATTCACCAAACACAGAACGTTAGCGTTAATATCCAACACTTATTACAATATTTTTTTTTATTATTTAATAGTTTTTTATTATCGTCAGAACAGACTAACCAACATACGTGTTACATATCTACAACTAGATATATAAGTACTGTTACTACATTACGATTAGTGTACAGAAGAATTTGTTACATTAGAATAACGAATACATCTATCAATCATGTATTTGAAGGGCATCCACTCATGTTTAGACAAATTGTTATAACATTCCAATTTAGACCTTATTGATTTAGACATGTAGTCTTAATTAGTGATGTACATATACGGCACGGTGCCGGGCAAATACAATATACCTATGTCAAAAAACAAATGTTTATTAATTTTTGCGTTCTACATACTAAAACTATGTTACTTAATTTTAAATATTCTTTTATAGTTCAAAAGAAAATGTCTTATATTTTTAATTGCTTCAAAAACCAGTGTTAGTTATCTAATCAGCAGCTTAAGAACCTGTCATTACTGCAGTAAATAATTTTACTGCAATATTTTATATTTAATAAGTTAATATAATCATTAATAGATTAATGAAAGATTTAATATTCATTAAATATTCGATGCCCTTTGATTATTCAAATCCAATGTCTTTTTTAATATACAAATATAATATAAAATTATATATTACAAAAAAAGTATTACACTTTCTTTTAACTCTTGTAATTGAATACATTATAATTATTATCTTTTATATATATAGATTGATTAATGAGAAGTAATGAGATTCCTATATATTACTTATGTAATTTAATATTTATATACAAAAGTTAATATGTATACATATATATTGCATATGGATTGATCAATCAAATAGGCAAGAATATATTTCACTACAATTACAACAATGCCCTTTTACACGACTGATATGGTCAATCATACCTACTATAATGCAATCAAAATAAGAATAAGGCTCCTCCACCATACTGTGCCATCTCAGTTATCAAAATAAACCGCAATAGGCAGAATCAGCAAAAAATATATTTAAAAAATATAGTAGTCAAATTATAAGTAATAAATTGCCATTCTGAAATTTTGCAAACCATATTTAGCTCGAGATCCATGAGGTTACCTCTTCCAATTTTGATTGCATCGTCAATGTACTAGTTTCTCACACAAGCTTCAAGCTATCCAAAAAAAGTGTTGCTAACATCGAAAATTAAATGAGAAACAGTACATTTAGAGAATTAAATAATTTATTGCTAACTCTTTACAAAGAATAGTGCAAGCTATGGAAGTGATAAAGACTGATGTGGTGCATTTCAAACGTTTCTACTATATTGATACACATTATAGTTTACATTATCTCCCTGAAGCATAGACAATGAGATTCGTTGTAAAATCTGGCAATAGTAAAGGACTAATATGATTAAAAAGGTATAATTATAAATTTTCAAACACTGACTGATAGTCGGCGTGTGGCAACGATATGGGAGATGAAACGTTTGATAGCCACATCGGAAAATCTTCTGGTTCAATTCAACCAGCCGCTACATATGCTCGTATACAACTATTATGATAATGTTACAAATAGAATTTTATAACTGATTTTTTTTCATCCAAAAAGAAACATTTATTCATATAGACATTTTAGCATCTCCATTAAACGAACGAAGTTCTAGCCCTAGCTGAGAAGTAGCTCTCCAACTCCGCCATAAAAAAATATCTTAATATTGTCTATAGAAATTTAAATTTACGCCGATTCTGTTCTGAAACACGTTTGGGCCTATATTTAAACTGTTGCAGTTATCATTAGATAATCAATTTCTGCGAAAGGTGATTCATTCGCATTATTTGAATTATATTACCGTTCCTCTGAAAATAGATATGGTTTTAACGGAATTGTACTCATACATTGTTATGTTTCTTGTAAATTGTATAATTGGAGGACATTACATTATCCGCTTGCACATTATTATAATAAATGTAACGAGTCACATTATTATACGCATAATTTAGACTATAAAGATAGCATATTCTTAAATTATCATTTTAAAAAAATACACTATGATCTGGAATTAAGCGCTTATATATTTATTATACACAGTAACTATGTATGTTTATTAATACTGACAACATTTTATGAAATAAAATTATAAAAAATAACTTTGGTGAACTAATAATTAAAAAAAATATATTAACAAACGCGTATAGTAAAAATATAATAATATCTTTAAATATTATTTTATTGCCAATATAACGATATACGAAAAACAAAAATAGACATACAATATGTCGTTATATGATTACCTCCTCAGATTGAGATTTTTATTTAAATATTAAGCTTAATTAAGCTTGTACACTTTGCATAGTTCAGTTTCGGCGCTAACGATATCAAGTTATAATCATATTCAGCCTACTGCTGGACATAGGCTTATGTACAGTAAATATACTTGAACATAATTATATGACAATTAAAATATCAGCGTTCTGTCTGACAGTATGACGGCCGTGGATAAAACTAAGATATATATCGCATCATGGTAAATAAGTAATAATAATAAAGAAAAGTTATTCAATTCTGTAAGTACATGATTGGTATGAGTATTGGGTCAAAAATACGCGAAGAATTAAAGATATGATCATATCTTTATATATGTTAATAGTCTTTTCACGAATATAATATTTACCCAGGCGAAATGTGTAATATTATTATTGTCAGCAATTTCGAACATAGTTTCAACAAATAATTACTTGAAAGATTATTGAGAAAAGTTATAGTACTTCAGCTTGATAATATATGATCATTTCATACACAGTTGGATTAACTTAATTTCAAATACAAGTTATTATATTATAGTAACCATTATGTCATACTGTCATTCAGACCAGTGCACCGTACAATAGCAACGTTAATATCTGCAAAAGAAACTTGCTCAACTGCGAGTTGCGTTAACGAGAATAAAAACTTTCATAACGCGGTAAATAATGTATACAAATCATTTGGTTCAAAATATTAGACATTAATAATAAATTAGAAAAAATGGTAAAACAGAGAACGTAACATGCACGCATTCAATCAATTTCTTATATATCTAAAAACGTATTAAGTGACGTGATTAGCGAATGGACTTATTATGTGAACGTTTTAAAGCGAATTGATGGCACTATATGAAAATTAAAATGACAACGAGAGAAAATAATATCACAAAACTATCACCAACACAATTAATGGCGTAACATGAATCTTTGTTATTTACATAATAATTATATATTACAATATATAAACTGGCGGACAAAAAAGTCGTGTCACCCACTATTTGGAAATTCAAATACATATATTAGTCTTGAAGAAACTTTTATGAGGGCAATTACGGCTTTGAGACGACTTTTGAGTACCATTCAAGTCTCAAAAGCTGTCATTCATAAAAGTTTCATGTTTTCAAGTAAATAAAGATGAATATCGTACTGAAACTATTTCTTAATTACTACGGTATAAATAGTTTGATACATGTAAGGTCATTAAAATTCACTTTTTTCTTTGTCTATATCCGAAATGTCAATAAATTATGCAGCCTTATTTTTTTTTCTCTTTCAATCGGCTACACTATATTTGAGATACATACATTTGAATTGTCAATAAGTTGGTGATACGATTCTTTTGCACGGTAGTGTCATTGGATAATATTGTCATAAATATACACATCTACTTGCAGGTACTGTGAAGCAATGCGATTATATATAATAATAATAATATATTGAAAATATATGAGATTATTCTTATTTGAGTTGGGTTAACAATTTTATACAGGGGCTGTTATACTATCAGTATTTTAGAACATATATTATATTTAGACATCCATTATTGTAATTTTTTTGTAATTGCAATGGTAAATAAGCTGACGACCTCCTAATTGTAGGTGGTAGCCGTCAACAAACGGGTATATATTTGAACAGCAATACGAACATCACGTTATCATGCTATGCCTGGGATCCAGTGGCATAGCTACCTAAGGCCTAGGCGGGGCAATGCTCCTCAAGCTCAGGGGGCCCTCGAACCCTTACCAGAAAATCTCGATCGAACTGAACTTTTCTCCCATTTCCAAAATAAATATTGTAGGTTGCAGTCCGACTTTAATCATGGCAACTCAGTTGAGAGAAATTCGAAAGTTATACCTTCGGAATCCCCCTAAATTCTTTCTGTGGGTCGGCAGTGTTGTCAATTTGACGGATAGCGAAAACTTTGATTTGCCCCAGGGCCCTTGGTTACCTAACTATGCCACTGCTGGGATCCCACACATGCGTCGATGATAAAATTAACAAAGTATTACTAAAATACGATAGTACAATGGCCACTAATAAACAATATTATATCATATACAAGTTTATTATAACATATATATTTGTTAATAAATTTATTAGCCTATATAATGTAACTTGATGTAATATGATATATGACAAAAACATTAGGATTAAAAAAAACAATGGACGTTACAGAGTTAAGTAATAATTAGTACACAGTTTATTTTAATATACAGATTTTTTTATATAAGTTGGTACCACGCATTTATTAAGAGTAGGAAACTAAATATGAACTAAAGTAGGAAGTTTCATTAAATAATTACTCATTCTGCATGATAATACCCCTAAAATGTCTGCTATTATTTTTACTGACACATCATTTTGTTAAACAAATTATTCAATGTCATCGCTATATATGTATATATATAGCACTAATATTAGAGGCTTCCTTTTTATATATTTCAAATCAGAAGCAATATAACCAAGAATACATTGATGCAATAAAAATGAATTTTCAATTATTATTTATATTTGTATGTTCACGCCCGACCATTTCGGGGTATATAGACAGAAATAAGTGCTACTGGTTAACCTCCCAAACAGCTCTTGCCTATTCAATTTCATAACTCTCAAACATACACGTTGTTTGCACAAGAGTCTTTCATTAATTAACAGATCATCAGGCAATCAATGTGAACTTGACTCTTACATACGATTTCTACACCAGACATCAGTTTAACACACTGTCAATTCATAATCCATCCATTACTTCAATCTTCCGTCTCATTGGGTCACGGGTGAAGAACCCTAACTAATATAACAAGACCTTTCTTACTCTTACAATAACATTTTCATTCAAACGATCTCGCTTCCTCTATCCTCACAGAAGTCATTCTCGTCCATCCTTCTTATTCTGCAGATTCTCTGTGTATTTCTTATAAATAAAAAATGTAAATTCATTCTACTCTTCATCACATACCCAACTTTCTCTATCATACAATACTGTGGGAATATTTTTTTTTTATATTAAATGTAAATAATACTTCATCAAATATGAGACCAAGTTATGTTAAACTCTGCATTGGTAAAATAAAATGGTACCTACATAGAAAGACTAGATATACAACTCTTTAAAGGTTTAGACACAAACCACGTGTATCATAACTACAATTAAATTACTTATGTGCTAGTTTATTGAACATTAAACAAAAGAAATACAGTTATATATGTATATAATATTCTTCATCGAACAACAATTAGCTGAGAATAAAATACATAAAGGCAGATTTACATTGCCCCAAAACCTAAATGCAAACTCGAGATAATCAAGTTTTTATTTGGTACTGTCAAAAAATGTATGTCGCAACACTACTTGACTATTCCATCATGTGTATGTTACAGATGATGGAACAGTCGAGCAGTGTTCTTTATTAACTGACTTATTTCCATTGTATATTTCAAGATATTTCGACCATGACACCAAATTCCATACTGTAACCATGCTAACACTACACACTGTGATAACCACAGTGTAAAGGAAACTGCCAAACTTCTTACTTAACGAGCCAGTACTGATGTGTAAATATGCAGTGTAAATCCGTCTTTAATGATGTAATAATGATAACATGACATATAGTCCAATTTGAAAGTTACTCACCATATTGAGGATGATCAGCCATCGATCGATCATCACGTCAGCTTGTGTACTATTTTATTACTTACTCATATAAAAACAAAATAAAACAAGAGGCGGAGTAAATTAACAGATGCACCGTAGTGTGTGTTGCCAGCTTAATAAGTTGGGGCGGTGTAGTCGATGTTGCCTGGAAAATTAGAAAAATATTTCATTACAAATTATGCCCTGTAATATATATAACATTTGACCATTACTAATATTTTGATGGGGAACATAAGTGCAAAAAGAGTAGTGGAGAGCCTACCACCATCTTTCCCATCAATTTCATTTAATATCGATGTTTCCATTACTACATATTATAGCTAATATAAAATAACTGTGTTGGTCAGTTTTGAACTACTGACCTTTGGGAATGAATTTACTAATCCCATTACTGATTGTCTGAATTACTGATCCCTAAAGCTTTCTATGTCTGTCTAGTCGATAAGCAACCTAGCGTAAAGATAGCGTAAGGTAACAGCTGTATACGTGTTACTGGTGGCAGGCCTAGGTAGGTTTTGAAGCTGATATTAGATTTTTTATGCTAGGCACAATCGTATACCTGACAAAGTGGAGCCAAAGTTGTGTCGTAAACAGGAAGAAAAATACATATTGCTTATAAATTTGTCATATATTTATATGTATGTTTTCTTTACACACGTTTATTTAAAATATTCATTTATTGTACATATAATAACGGCCTCGGTGATCTAGCGGTTTAGCACACCACTTTACTTCCGGTGGTCGCGGGTTCGATTCCTCGCTCGGTACAAACATTTGTATTCACGAATATGATTGTTTGTATCTCTCTGGGTGTTTTCTATGTATATTATATATGTACTCATAAAAAAATGTATGTATTAATATCAGTTGAGCATAAAAAAAATATTTTATGTTTATTTTTTAATGTATTAAGTTTAATTATATGTACATTTTATTTGCTCTTTTTTTCCGTATATTATATTTTACATTGCAGTTGTCTAGTACCCATAACACAAGCTCTACTTACCGTGTTTTATTCATATCTTATTTATTCATACATTTTGTATTCTCGAATTTCTTTGGTGTTACGTTACAGTTACGGGTCACACTGACCAAGTAAGTCAGTCAGTTATATGTTTAATTTACAGTTATGTTGTCTTCCTACAAAAATTTACGCACGATACGATAGGTATTTATTATTGCCATTTTCTGCATTGTGATATATGTACTCGGCGGTAGATTCAAAATATGCAGGCTGTGTTGTAGGTTCGTTTGTATTACACCTACACTGGAGATCACCAAAGGGACTATGCATGCACTGTGCAAATTCCAAATTAATATTATTATTATTATAACAGCAATGACTTATATCAAAGTCTACACTATATTGGTGTTCAGTATTTCATAGTTACCAGCAGCGGTGTTGTGGGGCTGTGAGAATGGTGGGTCGCTGTAGGCCGGCTGGGGGTCGGGCGCGCCCGGGTACGCGGGGAACCCTCCGGGGCTGCCGGCCGCCTCCACCTCGTAGGCCGGGGCGAACGCCGCCTCCGCGCCCAGACGGAATCGTTGGAACGCGAAGAACGCGCATGCCACCTGGAAACCATATACATTATATTTATTTATTCTGTGTCATTTATGTATTTGGATTATTTTTTAATACATTTATACAATAATAAAAGGTTTAAATCTTTCTATTTTTCTGAGATATGTTATGGTATACAATCATCGTTACGTCATCTTGAGACGTATACGTGTACACGTATACGTCGTACTGCATATGCGTTACACTGATTGAAGACTTATATGTTATGCCTCTGTAATTTCACTGCCAAACACAGTCAAAACATCTTGCAAATAAGCTGCTTTTCGACCGGTTGAGGTAGACGTACTTACAGAGTCGAGATTTTATAGACCTCTGGTACAAAATGGTAAAAATACTATATAACTGACCCAAGCAAAGATGGAGAAGAAGCAGAACGCAATGGCGCCTTGCATGTTATTGGCGGTGCCGAGAGGAGGTTTCACAGTCTTGCCCCACGCATTGGACAGGTAACAGAAGCCCACGAAGTACAGGAACGCCCAGAAAGCTGCAAATCATTGGAAAACATTTCAATTAAATAAATAAAAAAAGATATGCATCGGTGGTCTAGCGGTTTACTACAGCGCTTTACTTTCGATGGTCGCAGGTTCGATTCCTCGCACAGTACAAACATGAATATAATTATTTGTATCGGTCTGTTATGAATATAATTTTGTATGAAAGAAAAAAATGTATCTAAATATAATTATGTCAGTTATCTAGTACATAACACAAGGTCAGCTTAGCGTGGGACTAGATGGCGTTGTGTGAATTGTCCAGGGATTTTATATAAATAAATTGTCGACAGTTTATAATCCCGCCCAATAGATTGTAAACAAACATAATTTTACAGTAACTTAGGCAATGCCTAATATACCTTTCAAACTTTGTGAAGGAATTTTTAAAACTGATGCTGTGCTGTGGTTCCGCAGTTTACTTACCTCTACTAACCTAACAATATCTGCTCTCTCTTTATACTTCATTAGCGGAAATCTACCTAGATTTACTCAGGACATGGAAAGACATTTTGTGTCACCCTATACCACGTATTTTACATATCTTGCTGGTAAATAATTAAAGTTTTAGTAGGAAAACTTATTTATTTTTAATAATTAATACAGCCAATGTTACTCATGGATAATATAGCATTCTAATGGTGCTAGATTTATTGATATTAGTCCAGCAATTTTTGAGTTTATTTGGTTCAAAATTGTAAAGATTTACCTCTTCATATTATTAATACAGATACCTATAGTTTAGTCATTAATAGCAGTGACATAAGTACCTAATTTAAACCCGCTTCAGTACAAAATCTCTATACATCGTCATCATGCCCTTGACCGACTTTATTATTATTTTAATGATGTAATTATTAATGCAGCTCTATTTAACTAAACCACAAAGTGAAAACTCAATTTTATCTTACAAACGACTGCAACCATTTTATATTAAAAGTAACTACTGGCCCCGGCTTCGTCCGGGTGCACATGTATTATACATATAAACCTTCCTCTTGAATCACTCTATCGTAGCGTTGCGTAGTTTTAAAGATTTAAGTATACATAGGGACGGACATACAGCGACAGCGACTTTGTTTTATACTATGTAAAGATCGTACCTTTTTGCACATTTTCGTTATTAGTTTACTTCTGAAATATTAGTACTATATTTTGTATTCTCGATGAACGAACCAACATTGTAACAGATTTATGTATTAGAAATACTAGTTGTTATCGGTGTCATTGTCTCCATTTTTAATGTTTAATAATTCCGTCCTTCGTAATATAATGTATAATTATTACTAATTTAATTACGATCTGTCCAGCCGTTTAGTTGTGAAAATATATCAAACAGGCAGACACACGGACAATACTGGTGACGCACCTTTATGTTTTTTATTTTCTATTATTTGATGTAGAGAAAAAACAATATTGTATTTTATAATTTTTATTATTCTGTCATCTGCTTTACTTTTGATATGTACAATTATACTATTCCTTCTTAAAAAACTATCTATCCATAATTTTATTTACCAACAAATACAAATACAGTCCTTCGCTCACAACTTAATTGGTTTTAAATAGATTTTGAAACTAGACTCATTGGTAGACTTACAACTTAATGTTCAAAACCCAAACCAAACTTTCAACTTTCAACTATGTGAAAGTAAACTATGGTCCCCTCTAAAGAATTGGCTACAGGCTCCATGCTAGCTTAATCCAGTGCTGATTAAGTTGTATGGGGGGGGGGGGGGGGGGGGGGGGGGGGGGGGGGGGGGGTGACAATTTACGGTCAATTTTACGATCTCATAAAATTTTATTTGTTGTGTACAAGTACTATTATTGCTGTCTGTTCGTACACGAGTGGTTAATTTCATTATAAATTATTTATTTCATTACAAACTGATTTTGAACACAGATCTGTGTTCTTTAATAATACTATAATAATTTAATAAATAAACATTTCAATTAAATAAAGATGAATAAATAAATAATTTGACAACCTCGGTGGTTTAGCGGTTTAGAACACCGCATTACTTCCGATGGTCGCGGGTTCGATTCCTCGCACGACACGTAATGTATTTACATAGAAAACACTCAGACCGAAACAAACAATCGTACTCATGAATACAAAATGTTTGAGCCGTATGTAATTCACCCAGCGCCGTCTAGTCCAAGCTAGCTAAGCAGAACTTGTTGTATGAATATTGTACACCTGGTATAAATACATTTTTTTGTGAATACATATATAGATAACACATAGACTGATACAAACAATCACACTCATGAATACAAGATGTGTGTACCATACAAGGAATCGAACCCGCGACCATCGGAAGGCGGTGTGTTAAACCGTTAGATTATCGAGGCTATAAAATAAGTGAGACTGAGGTATCCATGTAGACAGATTTTACACAGTCCTCATTTTGTCGATATAAAAAAAACCATATTTGTAACATTTGTCAATGGAATCACAGCTCGCATGAGCGATCATGCGGAGTAGGCGCCTAAATAGCTGTTCCAATGTAGAGATCAAATGGCCTGCCCTTATTGACCTTTTCATTGACCACAATTGAAACCTGTCCAAGGAATAAGCAGGTTTTATTGTGTTCAATCTACAACCTTCTATATATGTTACGAAGTTCAATGAAGTAGCAAAATACCGTATCATATAATGTCCTAGCTATGTAACGTCCGGTTGACATCGTTTGTATAATCTTTTATACTTTCTAGATATTTTATGATATAAAATATAATATAAGTATGTCCTTATGATACAGTGTATTTTCATGTCAAACTTCATAGAGATTTTTTTCAGTCGTTTAATTAACAGACAGACTTTCACATTTATAATAGTAGCATAAACTAGTTGTATACCGTAGCATTGTCCGTGTGACATACAGCCTATGTTACCAGATATATACTTCATATACTTACATCAAGTAATAATATTTAGAGATTCGTAAGTATTGATTTATAGAATTTGATTAATCATGTAAATCTAGGTGTAAATAAGCGAATTTTATCATAAAATAAATGTACCATTGAGTTTCTTTTCAGTTCTTCTCAAATAAAACGAATAGGATAGAAGGTAATCAATATGATTAAAATTATGACGGCTTTTAGAGATTTTTTCAGTATAAAAGATTTTGACATTCACTGTAAATGCTATTTTACCTGATTATTTAGATTCTATAATTATAATAATCTTTATTAACAAATACATCAGTACAATGTCTATATTAATGACTATATATAATACATTTAGCCTTAGCTTTCCAAATAGGTAACCCAGTTCCGGAAAACTTCTCGGTAAACTCGAAAGCCAATTCCGTCCAATATAGTATATACATATAAAAGAAGAAGCAATTAATTTCTTAAAAAGATACTGACCAGAGAATCCCATATCAGCCAAAACATAGTGCTTCCTTGTCTTCACCGAGGACATTTGTTCGAAGAGATATTCGCCTGCGATGAATCCGATAGATGCGATGAAAGCTATCACCGATATTCCGACACCGTAATTACAGGCGTTCGTGTCTTTGTTGTAGACGCAGTATTCTTTGTTGTCTGCTTTGTCGATGTACCAACCCTTGGCTGATATGCAGCCCATCACTATCACGCTGAATAACTGGCGATTAAAAAAAATATATTACCATAGTATATATGAAACGACGGCCCCGGTAGCACAACGGTTTAATACACTGCTTTTCTTCCTATGGTCGCGGATTAGATTTCTAGATATTCTAGATAATCCTACATTACAATATATATATATATACACCTATTCTAGGCTATACATTTATACCTATAGTATTTAGTATTGTCATTAAATATATACCAATTACTAAGAAAATCAGTATTGGGCAGGAGCCACCAACCATCCAATGTATACATAGTCAAGAATAGAGGCCTGATTTAATCTTTCTTTATTTTCTTAACATTTTCTGTCCCTAGTTGCTTTATATGAACATACATTGAAGATGGGGTGTAATATAGTATTATTATAGTGGTACCACTTGAAGTACAATAAGTAACTGTCTAGTATATTTAGTTGCTGATTTTATTGGAAACAAATTCATTCACAACTATTTTTCTTTCAGGACTCCAATAATCATAATAAAATGAGTTCAGTTTCTTGTCAGTTCTTCTCATCTCAAAATCATTCCGAACAATTCCAACAGTAGATTTGACATATCATAAGAGCCTGTAATAGACCTACATTAATAAAGATATTTTGAATTTGAAAACAAATGGTTGAGTTGAACTTTTGTTACCTACTTTAATAGACAATAATAACTTAGTCATTGAATAATTTTATATTATTATAATAATTTTATTATAATTTTATTGATAATTTTTTACTATTGTATTGGTACTATGATAGTACCAATACAATAGTAAAAAATTATCAGGGCATGAAGTCAAGGACAAACAATTCAAACCACAACATACATTGTTGTTTTTATACATTTACAATCATGTTTAAATATTGTTTGAATTTTAACCCCTACTTTTTAAAGTAACTTAACTAAGTAGTTAAAATTGTTTTTTGTATGCTGCTAAATTATTTCCGTGAATTCAGATATTAGTTATACCAATAAAAGAGTTTACTCTCTACTTTATGTTGATTGAAATAAAATCTTACTGTTATAGCTACTTTTATTTGTTTTTATATTACATAGTCTATGACTAGCATAGGCATTGTTGCTTAATATACATGAATAATGTATTTATATAGGCAGAACTATTTTCGTATATATTTTTTCTTCATACCAGAAAATAAGCTTAACATTTTATCTGGACGACATCTTTTTACAGCTTACTAGATTGATGATCCTCATACAAGCATCATAAGTATAAGAATGGCTTTCCTTAAATATTTTTATTACAGGCACATAAGAAAAATATTAGTCGGTATGAATTCTTCTTGTGTTTATTATCTCTGTACCATAGGAACATTTTATTAGATTACCTTTCATATGGAGTATGGTATATATACACATACAGTACATAGCGGTATTTTATATATTGTATAATGTATATATTTCTCATACCTTAGATATATAAAATCATTAAGTTAACAAAAGCACAACTCAAATTAAATTTTTGTATATCAGATTATACAATATTTTATAGACCCCAATTCTATAATTGTATTCTTTCTATTAGAATAACTAGCAAGCCAGTGCAGTTGCTGATGTACAATTGTATGTAGTTCATGATGAAGGTTATGTAATTATATGCATACTATACATGTAGTACCTTCCAGAAAAAAATGCAGTGAAAATAGAATGGTTTAAAAAAAACTAATCTGAGAAACATGACATCAGTCACTTTATTTTATACTATTTATAGAGTACACAACTAGGTGAATAAGATTACAAATAGTACATTTGTAATATCAATTTAATTACTTTTCTTTTATAGTTAACAATATTTATGTATTTTACTTATATTGAATATATATAATTAAAGTAATTACACTGTAGTACTTACCTTATCAACATAACAGTGTATATAAGAAGGAATGTATATATACATAGTATATTATACATAATTTCAAGGCCAGTAAGAATTAAGGTGTTAATTATGTCAGAGTAATGCATTATACTGTCGAGGGTAAATTTAGCATAGTAAAAATGAGAGCTAATATATAGCATAGAGAAATAGGCTCAATAACGATGAACTGATCTATTAAAATTTATAGTGAGTAATAATTACTTAATAATCGAGATTTTATTTATTTACTTAACACTGCCATATTATTTGACAAGTATAATATTTCAAAATACTGATATTTTCCTTACCCAACAAACCGCCCTTACAATCACGGGTGGCCTCTGGATGAATGCTTGGGGATCGAAAGCCCCGCCAGCCTTTCCTCCACCGTAAGCACCAGTTGTATCCATTTTCACGAGATAAAATATATAATTTAACAATTACTACACAAAACTTAACAGTCCATCAATGGATGGACGAGATTACGAACTCCGAAGACTCTGAAAACGAAACCAATTTATGTTATTGATCGTCTTCAAGACATTCGATGAGCCCGATGACATGACAACAGAAATTTGTCATTTGTCTCATTTAAGCTGTCAGTTCATCTTTCTTGCGACGATGTACTGGTGTGTCAATCTATCAATGAATGACGTTGGTTTGGCTGTATAGGGTTAGACCGTTGCCTTTTAAAAATAAAGGAAAATAAAATAATCATGAATTAATCACAGTTATTATAGCAGCTCGCTATCATTTAAATATGTATATTATTCATGTATATTATTCATATATATTATTCATGTATATAATAACAGTATTGCCAAAAATAGACATTGAAAATACGATATAATATAAATATCAGAAATTAGTCTTTATACGTCTCACTCCACTTAAAGTCAGTTAATAATACAATATCATTTATCAGTTATTATGTTAATTAAATTATTTTAAATTTTCATGAAGTTAATACATGTTATTCAGACTTTTACATACTAAATTATTTTACATACGATACAACAATACATAGTTTTTTTCTTGTTTGTTTTATGAGAAAATGGAATACATATTTAAATGTGTCCTTGTTGGAAACAGGTAACGTTTATTATATTTGCAAACGTATATTTTTTGTTCAAATGTTAGTACTTACTGGATTACTGCTATGCCATCACAACAATATTTGATAGGCAGCAATAATCCATAGATTTTTTTATAGTACAGGGTACAAACGAGCTTGCGGCTCACCTGATGGTAAGTGATTACCGCCGCCCATGAGCACCCGCAACACCAGAGGAATTGCAAATGCGTTGCTGATCTTTTAAGAAGGAATAAGCTCTTTTCTTGAAGGTTTCAATATCGTATCGGTTCTGAAATACCAGTTTGGAAGGTGATGCCACAATGTAGCTGTGCGTGGCAAAAAGTTTCTGGAATACCGCACTGTGGAGGACCTCCATTCATTCAGATGATCAGGATGGTATTTCAGTTTCTAGCGAGTGGTAAGGTGCGATGTAATGATTAACAGTTTTTCAATCACTAAAGAGGACAGCATGCGCGCAATAATTCTATTTTTTTTCAAATTCCTATACTGTCTTGGATTATTCATACAAATGAGCTAAAGATGGATGCTTTTTTTTATGAAAACCGAGCTTTTAGTTACGTGTAATATTAAAATATACTTGTTTAAAGACTATCAGGCTAGTGTGATACGTCGATATTAGTTGATTTATCCTATGAACATAATTTCATCGAGTTTAATTGGTTATTAAAGAAAAAAATGTAGTAACACGTTTTATATGGAGGAGAGCAAGGGACTTGCAGCCTTAACGGTATAACATTCTATATTCAGTATTTAAAATATTATTTTGTAAGGTGTTATTGGATACGTGTAGGTATTTAAACAACTTACAACTGTACCTATACAATATTTTATATACACCCTTACAATCGGTTCAGATATTTAATACCTAATCTACATTCATATACATACATACTTTGAAACATTATCTCCATACCTTAGCATTTTTTTAAAGTTTATTAACATTATCATAAATTCGCGTAATTATATTGTTAGAAATTAAATGAAATGGTAGGTATATATTTATTATGTAGATGTTTAAACACACGACACTCACGATTACAATCAACTTAATATAAAATGAACATAATCAATAAAACATACAAAGTAATGAAATGCTTTTATCATGTTGTTTGTTTGCATGAAATAGTTATGTGAGTGTCTATCAAATCATCCACCGATTAGATCCTTGCTCATCATAATGCTGCGGCTGTATCACTGCAGCGCTGTTTTTCAGCGCAAGACCTACAGATATATATTTTCGATACTTATTTATAATTTATATAAAAAATGCATAATAATTGCAACAATTAAGCACGGTTACGTTAATTAATTGTTACGATATTAAAATTTGTATTGTTTAGCTGCGTGGCTAAGACTGCTCTGATCCAGACTTTCGTGGAACAAGCTTACAGCCCCGAACCTGTACCAACAGTGTGAGTATTATTTCAGTCTAATTATTAGATATTCAAGTTTAATATAATAAAAAAAAAACGATGTACCTATAAGCACCATTGCCAAAGTCACGAGTTTAATTCTTAAATTAATCATTAAAATACATTATTTAATTTTTATAATTATTTATTTATTAAAATACCTATTACATTATTAATTCAACAATATTACTTAGATATTTACCTACTTAGTCTTTTATTTCTGTAGGTACGTGTAATAGAAGTTTAAACATCTTATGTTATGTATAACTATTTTTAAATATTATTATATTGCAAAATAACTAAAACTGATGTAGATGTACAATAAATTGTAATTGGACCCTAGATATTCCTATGAACTTGGGTGCGATTTTCAATGTATTATGGTATAAATTTGTATAAAGATCCTTATCTTTGGTAAAAATCGAGTTTTACTACGTGTATTTCTAAAACAAACTTGTTGATAGAAAATCTGAGTAAATAATGTGAAATCTTAATATTTTAGCTGCCTAAACCTATGTACTAAATTCATCGAGTTTAATTTCTAATTGTAGAAAATTTTCATTACACACGTTCTGTATGGACGCGGGTCGGGAACATGCAGACTTATGGTTTTGTGTTTGTTTTATTCCAGACGGTTTTAAAAATGAAGTTATACGGGTACAAAGTGGGGGTTCAGTTAGTTTTAATTTGTATCATACAATGGTTCGTTCTTTTTATTTTTTTCTATCTATTGGTGTTTAGATCCGACGTCTACTATGCAGAAGTAAATACATATGGCGTACCCTACACTCTCGGCTTATTGGATACATCAGGATCTGAAGACTACGACCGTTTACGAGCACTATCCTATCCATATACCGATGCTTTCCTCATATGCTTTGCTATTAACAATATCTATTCTTTTGAAAGTGTTTACTCAAAGGTAATTATAAAATATACTACCGACTGTTAATTTGTTTGGTAAGGAAGAGTGTTTTTAAATGAAACTTGTGACCTCTTCTCATGAAGCGTTTATTGCAACTACTTTTAAATTTTTAAATTACATAGAGGTGGAGTATCCACCCTTTTTATTGGTGCTCATATGTGTTGCGTGATGAGCGGTGCTTCTCACTGGTCGATTGTGTGATGCCGTCATCGACATATAAAATGTTCTAACTGCGCTATATTTATGTGGGTGTATATTTTGTATTTCAGTGGTATCCAGAAATAAGACAATTTAGTCCAAATACACCCGTCATTTTAGTTGGCACAAAGATTGATTTGCGCGATGATAAGAAAACAATTGAGGACCTGAACCGAAAGAAACAGTCACCGGTAACATATCAGATGGTATGATTTCGATCTTGCTGTACCTACTTCATTTGGTCTTGTTTGAGAACAGTTGTACATTACTGGAAATGCAATACATTTTGAAATCCCATGTAATACAAATAGCGTAATCTGTACGACATTACGCGGCTGAAAGTAAAATATTGTATCATACACAAAAGGTAACTTTTGGTGCAAATAGATATATCTATTCCAGAGAGACACTTTATTTAGCAAGTCTCTATTGAAATAGCCGACGTATACTTTATACAGTGGTCCTCGTGGTTGTCTTCTGGCTCACTTATTTCTACACCAGATTTTCTTAAGCTTTGATTTTTTTTAATATAATTTGAATGACAAACAAGCAGATGGCCCGCCTGATTATAAGCGGTAATCAATGCCTTCATTTTTTATGTTTTACGCGTTTAATTTTTTTAATAAAACTATTAATTGATGACACAATCATATTAATTCTGTTACAGGGGTTCGACATGGCGAAAAGTATAAAAGCAAAAAAGTACATAGAATGTTCGGCGCGGATGCAAAAGAATGTAGAAAGAGTTTTTGTGGAGGCTGCCGCTACCGCTACCGCAGAAAAGCCTCGGAAGCGACCCAGCAAATGTGTTGTTCAGTAATTAATTTAAGAACTAGATTAAACTAGAATAGAATTATTCAAACTAGTTATGCTTTCAGGCCCATAGAAATCATCAAATATATTGAACGGCCGAAAAATATTATCATTCCGTATGATCTGTTTTGACCGTATGACACATTTTTTAATATATTTGAAATGGAAAATATGCTACCGGCCTTCCTGATGTTAAGTCGTAAGCGTCGCCTATGTAACTGGAACAAGACTACGGATATCACGTTACCATGTGACACATCAAATACTCATGCGTTGCCAATCTAAAGGACGATATCAAGAGGCTTATTCAGTAATTTCATTGCCAAATATGACTTTACAAACGAAATAGCTTATAAAGCAAGCTGTTTATCAATATATCCATCTTTTTACAGTCTACTACAGTTAGACAGTAAAAAAGATATCCATACAGACCCGCACAACTTTTCGGCCGGTTCTAAGATAATTAGATTAGTCTACCGATACTAAAAACCTAATTGCATTATTTTTCATGTATAAATTTATATATTATGATACTATACTAATAACTTCATGTATATGTTGTATATTACAATACTGTAACTTAATACTTATATAAATTATAGTATTCAAATAAAGTTATTTGTATACGTAGCTCCTATAAAGATGTAGCGGTTTTATAATGATAGAAGTAAAACTAGAGTAAGTAAGGATCCTATAAAATAAATATAAATGTTGGTATGCACCTATGTTTATATGTTTTCAAACGATAAAAACAAAAGATAACTAAAGACAATGCCTAAAGTTTATTACCAATGTTGCCATTTGTTTTTAATATCTTTTGATTAGTGAGATCCATATCTTTGTTACTGGACCTAATATCTATCATGGAAAATAATATTAATATGTTTATGTTATTTCGGTTTCATTTGAGTTCCTAACCCATGTGCGATTTATAAATGTACACGTTGATATATTTTATATATATATGTTGTTATTATTTTATGGATGATAATGGAATGGTGTGCGCCTGCGCTAACGTTAATAAGTTGAGCTCATGCTCACTCTGGTCAGGTCAGTTAGTCTTCTTGACACATTCACCAGCAATTTATTCAGGGCGAACCGCGGGGAGGTGAATCCGACATGGTACATTGCTAGGTAAAGGGTCAACAGTCCACATTACGAGCAATCCCCTTCCCACAAACGTTGTTATTATCAAATAACAAATAGCGTAGGTTTACAATGATATTACAATAATTTGCTTATGCTGTGTCTCCAATATAGTAAGTAGTAATAAATCATTATAGTGTAACACTACTATACAGTGTGGTTGCTGTTTCTATACTGTTATTATGGTCATCATCTAAATTAACTTCAATATGGATCCACACGACTGCGATTTCATTCTCATGTTGGGGCACTTATTAATCAAATGAATTGAAAAGCAGGTTGTCGTCTTCATTCGCAATTATACTTGAGGCAAATAAGTATTTTTATTACAATTCCTGCTCACCAATACTTGTAACAGACAACTAATACTGAATGCAGTTTTCAGCCTTATAAAAAATGCTAGAGAGCGGAATCTGAACGCGCCGAGGAACGAACGCAGCATCAGTGCATACAATTCCAACATACAGTTAGCAGTTTGATAGTTTTAATTGTATTAATGTTAATTTCTTATTAAATCTCTAGAACACTGAGAATATTATTCGGTCAACTGTGGTTTCCGTTCAGTTTATACATATATACATTAGTTCACACTTCGAAAAGTGTCTCACATTTTTTTAAAGATTTCGTTAGTAAAAATATTTGTAGTGAAATATTTTGTTACAATATTAAATTGAAGGCAATGATGATATAAACTGCATATTTACCATGAGTACATTATGATAGAAGAGTTCTTTATTTAATGTGTAAATACAGTTGTTAAACTGTAAAAAAATTAAAACAGTGTTCAACATAATTAGTTTTTTGTATTTCTATTGGACACAACTGTTGTTATTAACAGGACAATATGCCATCTATCAGTTTTCCTTATTGGCAATAGGTCACAAGTAACCTATATTTGTCCTGTAAACTATAACGTAACATAGAAGTCAGTACATTACTTTATGTTTATTGAATTAGTCTAAAATTGTATGAAGTTAGTGCACGTTAATTGAATTTCCACGTCATTCGTTTTATAAATTACTTTAAAGTTGTTATTTTATTACTTATTTGTTTTGTGACAATTATGCAAGCAATTAAATGTGTCGTTGTTGGAGACGGGTAATGTTTATTTACATGTTTTTTTTATAAAAATAATGAAGAGAATACTGAGAGCACTTAAAAAATATATCGTTAGTTATTTTAATACCAAGACCAATAATGTCTAATTAGTTAGTATCTATAAGGCCTTGTGTCCCCAAGTGCTCAGGATGACACATGTCAGTGATATCAGTTTCTATCAGGCGCTGTGTCCTCAGGTGGTCAGGATGAGAGATGTCAGTGATATCAGTTAGGCTTTGCTAAAGAATTCACGAAGAATTTAGCACGACGTATCTAAGAAGGGTCGTGTTGTGGTTGGTTGAACTGACAGGGTACATTGTTACATTGCAATAAATAGGGTCGTTAGTCACCATATCAACAATCCCTTATTCAGGTAAGGAAGGAAGGAAGGGTCCACGTCAATTGTACCGATAATCTTAACGATCTTAATAACAGTCTTGTTACGGGTATAAATAGAATACATCTCAAAATATTGTTGTAGCGTGAATTGTGAATTGGCTTCCATCAAGAATAGAAAATGTAAAATATATAATGTGTATATTTTGAAATCCGACTGACAGATCCAAGGTATATGTCATATTAAATATAGCTGTATGGATTACTATAGATTTCATATGCAACAAAGCCTGATATTAATAAGGCAAACCAACCAATCGTTGGCATTTTAAAAGTGATTCTTCATTATGTAGTTTGAAACGAAATTATCTATCTTCTATAGAACAATATATACTAATTTGCGTAACACTACTCGTATTTTGTACGAATAATACATAGTACGTTGGTACTCTGATCATGGTTGCCAGCTTAAAGTTTCAATTATGATACAAATATCTCATAATTCGGATCTTCAATATCATATAGATATTATTTTTTCAATAGCATATGCTGGTGGTCACTCTATTCTCTCAAATTTGAATTTAAATGAATCTGTATTATTGTAAATATGCACAACACTTAAAAAAAATACGATCTGAATTTCTTGTCAGTTCTTCTCATCTCGAAATCATTCCGAACTGACGGTAGGTTTGACATATTATAAGAGTGTAATAGACCTGCATGAATAAAGATATTTGAATTTGAATTTGAATCGGTTTATATTGAATGTTGTCATCCATTCTCTTCACTTATCCCATATAATTTATACACAAAAGTGATTCTATTGATTACTAAATATTTGAAAAAAGTTACTTTATTTATTTCGAAGGTTATTACTTAAATAGTTCTTACAATTAGTTTCTATGGGTTATTCTATTCTTTTATAGGGGTGCAGATTTAATATTGATCAGAATTTGATCACCAATAATGCAGGTCGTAATGCTACTTGTGGTATCATACATGCTAATAGTAGCGTATAAACAATATATAATCTAAATATATATAACTCAAAGGTGGACTGACTGACATAGTGATCTATCAACGCACAGCCCAAACCACTGGACGTATCGGGCTGAAATTTGGCATGCAGGTAGATGTTATGACGTAAGCATCCGCTAAGATTTTGATTAATTCTACCCCCAAGGGGATAAAATAGGGGATGAAAGTTTGTATGAAACTTGGTCAATTTTAAACCGGTCGGGCTGAGACTTTGCATGCATAAAGCTACTATGACGTAGGCATCCCCTAAGAAAAGATTTTGATAAATTCCACCCCTAAGGGGATAATTTATCGCGAGCGAAGCCGCGGGCAAAAGCTAGTATAATAATAATATGCAGTACAAATACAAAATATTAAATTAAATTGGCAGTTTGCATATATGGTATGTACACACCTTTACATATACAATATGTACATACACACAGCCACACCAACATAATAAAACAAAAACAACATGCTAATATAAAATATTTTGCTAAAAAGGACTTCGCTCATCATATCCGAAGATACAGCGCTAAATTTTTCAGGGGAAACTTAGGGTAAATAATAGCATATAAAACAAAATTCTTTAGAAAGAAATAATATAAATCCATTAAGTGATTAGTTCCTGTTGAAAAAATGTTAATGAAATGGTACTGAAGAACATATATCTTGATTGCGTATGGTTGGTTGTTCTTACGGTCAGCAACCCTGATGTAGATTTTCCTTGTTACAATGTAAATGTACGCTCTAAAGCAACTGACCACGAGTAACTACTACTTAAGGAAAAAAACATAATCAAGTTACATATTATATAAATATATGTTTATGTAATTGGGTATATGTACTACATATAATTATAACTATAGGACTAATGAATGTATGGATCTGAATCACCTCGATGGTCTAGAGGCAGAGGTTCCCAAACTGTTTTGTGTCACAGACCCCTTGCCATATTTGTCGGTTGCCATTCTTACCTCGTATTGATTTTTTTTTAAATTTCTAACTGTAGTAAAGTTTAGTGTTAAAAACATAAAGTAAAAACAACAAGAAGACCGTTGTCGCAGACCCCACGCAGTTTATCATAGACCCCTGGAGGTCGATACAGATCACTTTGGGAATCACTGGTCTAGAGGTTTAGTACATAGCCTCATTTATTCGAGGGTCTATCGATCTCCGCTCAGTCCAAATATTTACAAAAAGTATTAGATTATCTCGTGCCAATTGAATAACCCTGTGTGCACAGGGTCGTCTATTTATTAAGATATTCTTATAGAAGTAGACTTTGGTAGGTAAGTAGTGTAGGTACGTCTGTCTGACCTGTATTAGCCGAATAGCAACGTGCTTTGTAACATGGTTTGATTGTATGGTGATATACGGCAGTGAAATGACTGAATAAGAAAGCTTAGTCTGGGGGGAAAGGGGGTTGTTGGTAATGCGGACTCTTGACCACATTGCTAGCAAAGTACTATATCAGGTTGACTTTCCCGTGGTTCCCCCTGGAAACCATGTTGATAAATTTCTGGTGAATTTGACACGATGGCCTAACTGACCTGACTTCACGTTCATGTTATCATCCTGTACTGGTGCCCCCCAATGTAAACTATAAGCGCAGACGGGTGCACCATTCCATATTCATATTTGAAAAAGAGAAGGCTTAGTCTTTTATCTAACGCATGATAGTTACCACGGGCGTCATGCAATAACAAAAGACAACATGAAGTATTACGGATATCACGTTATCATATGACGTAATATGCGTGGTACTTCGTACACTTATGTAGGCGATATATCTATCACCAGATGAACCATGAGCTACTTTGGCTTTTTAGTTACATAAAAAATGTATATTTTGTAAAATAATAATTTAATAATAAGTAAGTTGCTTAATTATGATGACATTGAATCTGCTTGTCTAGATCCGTGGGTAAAACTTGTCTGCTCATCAGTTACACAACAAATGCTTTCCCTGGCGAATACATACCCACAGTGTGAGTATTAAGTATGTTTAATATTACATCTTTTTTCTTAATTTATTTTACATATAGTAAAACTATGTTACGTTAATATTTTAGTTGTAGACAAGGGCACACAAGCCTTGAAATTTTCACAGAATATGTTGTTTGGTATTGGACATGTATTTTATCTTTACCCATTTATTTCAATTCAGATTTGACCATTATTCTGCAAATGTAATGGTGGATGGGAAACCCATCAATCTGGGCTTATGGGATACAGCAGGACAGGACGACTACGACCGTTTAAGACCATTGTCTTATCCACAGACAGATGTTTTTCTTATATGCTTCGCCATAGACAATCCAACCTCTTTATCAAATGTTCGCGCTAAGGTAAATAAAATTTCCTTATAAATACTACAGGGTATAATCTTATCCCTCATGCAAGGAGACTTATATTCTTAGTGGAATAAACTTTTTCGTGAGTTTTATAAATGATCGAGAAACAAGCAAGAAAGAGTCACGGAACGAAACACGTAATTTCTGGCGTGCCTCTTTCTCAAATAAATGTTGTTCAGCATTACATTTTTAATTATTTTGGGTGAATGCAAACTGCCAATTAGAAAAATTATAAAAGTAAATAAATAATTTTAATTAAGTAACGAATATAATAAAAATAATATAACCATATTTTCTAATTTTGATATTTTCATGTGTTGTAATTTCTAAATTTCAAATTTCAGTGGTATCAAGAAGTAAGACATCATTGTCCAAATACACCCGTCATTTTGGTTGGTACAAAACTTGATTTGCGAGAAGACAAGGAAACAATTGATTATCTCAAGGAAAGGAAACAAGCCCCTGTAACTTATCCACAGGTGTGGTACATTTTGCTAAAGATACTAGGCGGCAAATCATTAATCCAACATTAATTTTTTTTGCAATTTTGCTTTGAAAACCATTTGAATTTTAGAAAGCAACATGATCATTTTTCAACAGTTCTTCAGCGAGTGTAATTACACGATAACGTAATTGTTAATGATATATTAGTCTCTAGTCACGAATGGTTGATTTATACTCTTTCAATTAAAAAACAATGCTCTACATTTTGAATAAATAATAGACTTTGATAACAATAATTTTTATTCTGTTGCAGGGGTTCGACATGTCGAAGGAAATAAACGCAATGAAATATGTAGAATGTTCAGCACTGACGCAAAAGAGTTTGAAGACTGTATTTGATGAAGCCATTCGGGCAGTTTTGCGTCCGTCGCGACCAGTGAAGCAGACTCGTAAATGTGTCATGTTTTAATTTATTGAAGAGCTATAATACGGCTCCAACTAGTTACAAGCCAATACAAACAACAAATTGGATTGGAAGATCGCAAAAACGAATGTTCATAAAAAAAAATAGGACAATTTACACAGCGCCATCTAGTACTAATTTAAATATTTCTAGTATTCAAATCACAGACAGGCAAGTGATAGAAATATTTTAATACTTTATTTAATTAAATATATATACTTACAATATTTCAGCCGCGCCATAAGTTCTTCTGCAGGTTTGGAGTGCCATTTGTACTCGCCCAAGCTCTAAAAGCCAGCTGCGTCCAAAGCATTAGAATAATGCGAAACTTATAATACTAATGTTCGTATTGTGTGGGGATCAAACCCGGGACCATTGGCGGTAAAGTGGTATGTTAAAGGATTATAATCTGATACTCTGTCAGACCAATACATGGTTTCGGAATTTCTTGAAAATAAATTATCAAAAAAACTAATTACGTGAAAATATAATTATGACTAAATTTGAATAAATTTATTTTTAGTAATTTACATTTCTATATTTATATTTGCATTTATTAAATTTTAAAGTAGGACAGACAAGATAATATTACACATATACAAACCAAGGTATTACCATAAATAATAGACAGAGTAGATATTACAAATATATTTATTAAAATAAGAATTGAATTATAAAATAAGTAAGAATGTTAAGCTGCCAGTATTACAAATAAAACATACATTGTTTCATTTTATGATGCCGTCACTCGAGAAACAATTTTGACTAGTTCGAAAAACAAAAAAAAATAATTACATTGTATTCCATTATATTCCGCGTTATCTACGTCATGTATTTCAAGATAACTAGCACCTTTCTAATGTCACATAATGGAGTGACGGCGACACTAATTATAAATATATAGACAGTACACTTCATTTACATGATACAAAAATTCTAAATACCAAATGTTATCAAAGAACGTATAGAAACACTGATGTCTATGATATTTACAGAATAAAGCTTAGTTTATACTTCACAGTGTGTTTTAGTATGTCGTTATCGTATTGTACATTTCCTTTTACAACTATATAAGTTACTATAAACCCCTTCATCGATACTAGTCTTAATACGGTGTTACCATCAACTTTGTATTCCTACCAAATTAGCAATTATGCATCGTGTCAAAATATTTTACTTTTTATTGTCTTATTTTTATATAAAACCTGATATGAAATGTATATATGTAATAATGGACGCCTTTATTATTCACTTCTGTATCCTTAGACGATAAGGTATAAAATGTGTAGATAGTTCGATTGAAAACAATTTATGGACATTTATACAGGCACGTTACGGCACAAAATATGACGTCACGATGCATAAATCCATATGGGAATAACAGTTAATAGTTTATTTATATTCTGTGCGATATAGTATGGTAAGAAGACTCAGTTCTGATAATTTACAATTGATTCTGGGTAAATGACAATAATAATTATTAGTATGACAATTACTTAAAAAGAAATAGTTCTTTTGCTTGTTTTTTTGCTAAAATACATTGTACCATACTATAGCACGCTGAGAATAGTGTACTCAATACTGGATAAGATCAGCAACGAACCACAATCACAGTGTTCTTATAAAATATATCTTTAATACAGATATGTATAAACAATACTATTTCATTGCATCACTAAGTATGTAGGCACGGTTTGAAGTTATTTCATTAATGCAACATGAGATAATATGTGGAAATAAGAATACTTTATATTTGGTAGTAAGATTAGATCTACTGTCTTACGGTATTACGAAAAGTTTAATATTTTTATGGCCGCTAAATATCACTTTGATACGTATTACTTTATTATGGAACAAATTAACTATCTTTGTATGACTTGAACTTCGTATAAATTCAAAATTCAAATATACAGAAAGCGTGTCTAGGCAATTCTGGGAAGCACGCGGATAGCAATAGTTAAGTTAAGCTCTCCGATTTCCATATTTCATAGATAATGTTGTCAAAATAACCCTACAACTGGTTTCCCGCCATATTATGACAGCTGTCAAAATAAGTAATTCTTAACACTTACTTACATAACTTTGTACTTCTAAGTCAAAGTTAAATAGTATAGAAAACTGTTATGTACATTATGCAAAATAATTTCAAATAAATAATGCAAACCGTACTTATCGTTGATCACGTGACAGTTGACATAGCAAGTCTCGACAGTCCTATTGTTATTTTGATTGCATCGAATTGTAATGTGAAAGCATTTGAATGTTCGGTTATTGGACATGTTAATGAAATATAAGAATTAACATACAATGTCTATGAGGTTCTATCTCTATCTATATGAGTCTATGATACATACATTATGTAACCTCTAATTTCTCACACTATCACTAAGCTAATATTTTTGTATAAATTCTAACTAGTCCATACTACACCATACTCGAGTACGCTACAATTTTATTGTACATGAAAAACTAGCTACAAGGGATATATTTTATCTATGACATAATTTAAGTAAAACAATATTTACAAAAATAGCCATATTTTATCTGTTTTTGGATTTGCCTACCTCTAGTTTTCATTATCCCAATGAGAAATTAAAACTGTATTTATCTGTTATGTATAATAACAAGGAACTTACGTCATTAAATAAAGAATAACGAAAACAAACAACTCACGAATATTTTTTTAAATGACAATAAAACATATTAAAATTTGTAATTGGTAGAAATACTAAGATATTGTAAAATGTATAGTATTTAGGTATTTTTGCAGCAAAGGCAAAGTGTGATCATGTATGAATAGCAATTTGTGCTAAGCCATTATTGTAGTATATAACATGTATAAGAAACATTGATTGCTTTTTACTTTGTACCTATATTTTCTCAAAAGTTTCTTCCAGAGAGAATGGCATGACTTAACTGGAGATCGCGATATTGCCATTTCTTTTTGGAAGAGTCTCTTCATTATCGAGATCTGTTTTAGCCAGATGTCTTGACTCCAAGTTAACTTAAAGTATAAATAGGATTATCAACTCGATCGATTGCCAATAACAGATTTCTTTGGAGTTTTGTATTACTTCAAAAGTGTATGTATTCGAGTATAAATTATTTTATTGTAAATCTAACCGTATTAGGAATCGGCCAGTCCTTGGCGTTTTTCTTCTTCCAACATGGCATCGAGTTCGTCTGTTAGGTTGGCAAGCATATTTCCGATATCGTTTAGCACATCGACCGGCTCAGTGCTTTTACCTTCGTCTTTGTGTTCGGGAAGGGAGTGGGGGGTTGTGGGTTTGATATCTGGCGTACTTCTTGGTGGCAGATTGGAGAGTCCGATCCCTGTGCGTCCATAGTCGACCGTGTGAGGTCTTCCTGCGATCTGACCCCGGTTTTGTTTTATTGTTCCTGCGTTTTCGTTCGCAAATGGGATACTGTCTGATTCTGTGCTGGAACTTGACTGTAACAGATATAAATGTTCATTCATTATTTGTTCTTTGTTATACTACATGTATATTAACTGTCTTTAGTAAAATTAAGCATTAACAAGGTCAGAATTTGATCACCATCGGAAAGATTCGTAACGGTAGTCAAGTTTCTGCACTGAACATTCCCGATCTCACACATAATTGTGATGGAATTATACAAAATAAAATAAATTCACTAAGTAGCAAAATGGACATATGCAAGATAGGACCTAATTCGATAAAATGTATAGAATGATGACCTTGAAGCTGGCGTCGGAGCCGGTCCGCAGCTTGTCGTCGTCGTAGCGGCGCGGCGGGGAGGCGGGCGCGGGCGGCGGCGGCAGCAGCCCCGTGCTGTCCAGCGACACGCTCAGAGAGTCCGAGCTCGGGTACGCCGGCAGGCTCAGTGGCAGGCTCTTCTCCGGGTGGATCTCCACCGTCGTCTGACCGAACCTGGACCCGTGGTGACTCCAATTATACTTACGGAACTAGATTACGTAGTAATATGACCTGGATTGGTCACTTTCTTAGATATGGTTCCGGGTATGGTTAGTGAAATTATGTACGGATATAGGATAGCTCAGTTCCCAGAAAACGTAATGAGTAAGAGTCAGGATTTCGTGAAAGTCATGGCGGTGTTCATGTGCATCATCTATACACCAATAGATGGAACTAGTAATTTAAAATACTAAAACAACAAGAGAAATTTAAATTAAGAAAATAAACAATTAAAAATTAAGTTGAGAAAAATGTTATGCTATTAGGAATTGTCTAGTAACACGAAATTCATTGTTGTCATCACATAAAAAAAATTACTACATAGTTACTGATTGACGGGGGAAAGGGGATTGTTGGTGATGTGGACTAATAACCCCATTGCTAGTGATGTACCATATTAAATTGACCTCCACGCGATCTCCCCTGAAACCCATCATTATAAATTCCTGATGAATTTATACCTATGGCTAACTGAGCTGACCTCAGGCTCATCTTATTATCATCCTCTGCCAGGAGAGGCCATCATTCCATTATCATTCTTAAAAAATACTGACCTGAAAGGCGCGTACTGTGAACTCTGCCGCTTTGGAGGCTCGGGCGGAGGTTTCCTCGCCACGTGCGGACTCGCCCCGTATGCGACGCGCTGCAGCCTCGCCGAGTACGCGATCTCGTCGTACGCATAGTCCGGTGACTTGTCTCTGTACGCGGGCGTCGCTTGTATTTTAGCGACGGGCCTAGGCCGCACCAGTCCTCTCGGGCGGGGCAGCGTGCCGCCCCCCTCATACGAGCTGTCGTTCGTCGGCGTTATATCCCCATCGTCGTACGATCGCCGCCATTGTCCCCCACCGTAGTAAAACCCGGCGTCGGGCGAGAACGTCGTGTGAGATGTTCGCTCCGATGGGTCCTCTAGGCTCTCGAGCGATTTCCCTCGTGGATGACGGATCTGTTAAGTAATAAACGCATTACAATCAAGTATACAAAACTGGATTTCTGCTATACCAGTGTGGATTTTATACAAAATTATCAAAATAGTTATATAAATACACTTACAAACAAATACGGTTCTGATCGGTTTTGTTATTGTACGTATAGTATTTTTGTAATTTTCATGCTATAAAATAATTATAAAATGTTAATGAAAAATGTTAAATAATTTTAGTATTCAGTAATTTAAAATATTACTTTTAGGTTATTTGCTTAAATACATGCGATTGTATTAGGTTATCTAAATGACTACCATGCAGGCAAGTTTAGTTAAGTCTTTTCAATAATATATTTATAAAATAATGATAACATTAAACACACAGAATGTATAAATAGTAAAATCACACGAACGCATGGCAACACTGCGCTTTCTACGACAAACATTGAGTGCACATAAAAGGCGGGTGCTTGAGTGCATCGAGAACAAACTGTCATGTGCCAAAGGAGTTTGTCTCATACCTGTATAGGGACCAAATCAGTGCCACATAGGGGCGTTGGTAGGGCGTCAAAGGTTAGATCGGGGGGTTTATGGTAACTCCTCGCTGACCCCCAAGGCTGGTAATGTAGCTGCCTCGGATATAAATCCTTTAGTCGATTATGTCCAAGGTGCGGTTTGTGTTTGGAAAAGAAAAGAAAACAAAACATTCACATGCTGCTTCGGGCTGGTGGTATGAGTGGATGCAGCGGAACGGAATGACGTGTGGTGGCTGTCGGGTGACGACGACAATGCGACTATAAACTTTACAATTGTTTATTTTTCTGGATAAAATTGACAATATACTTTTTCATAGCTGTTCTTGGGTAATGCAAATAGTAAAAACTATTTCTTTTAAATAAATTGATTAAATACATGAACTTGTATTTATATATATTAATAATATTAAAATAACAATCGCAGAATCGTTGCACACCCCAACAATGACGACAATGGCGATGGACAAAGACTTCTAAAAGTCTAAGCGAAATGGTAACGCTGATGTTCCGGAACGCATCGGGAAAATATTAACAATTTTGACATTACATATCTGAAACTGGCGCCAATTTGTATAACATTACTTTCCCAAGTTTCCAAATTTATTGCCACAGCAAAAAATAAATCCAGCCGACATTTGTGCTTGCTTCTTTGTAGGAGGTAACAACAAAAGCCTTTTGGCTCAAAATAAAAATAAATGTGTTTATTATTCAGTTAAATAAAAAATATATTGAAGCTACATAATAAACGCTTTCTGTTAAAATAAGCGTATAGTTAGTAGATATTGCAAAGAACATATTATATTATCTGTTGAAAATTCATAGTCTAGTAAATAATAAGAAATACGTGAAGATTCTTTAATGTAAGTGGTAATGAATGATCATGTGATGAAACTAATGTTAACAAAAATAAAAAAGAATTCATTTGAAGTGATGCTTTTAAAATAATTATCTGATTAATAGAATTAGAGAATCTAATTTGCTTTCTAAAATTGCAAGATATATTCTATAGATCTAACATTATGGTAGCGGACAATCATGGGAATAAAAAGATCGATACAGAGAAAATAACTTACAATTAAAATTAACAATATTACATTTTTATAAAATACAAAGTAAATATTAAAATTATAAATGCATTTTTTAATATATATCTATTAGGTTAGGTATGTAACGTAGATTATAATTTTTGAAGTCCGCTTACATAAAAAGGATCTAATAGACACTAATTCTAAAACATCACTACAAACACAATAAAAAGTATGCCATGCTTGTTTATGGTACTGACCTGGCCTGGTTGTAGTCTGGTGAAGTCTATGGAGCCCTGGTTACTGATGCTCCTCTTGCCTGCCCTTATGTCTTTCACTCTTTTTATAGCCAGTAATATTTTCTTTTGATGACCTAGACGTACTATGCCCATATCTTCTAAATCCTGTAAGACAATTCATATATTTATTTAATATCATAAAGTAGATTGGACGTTTTAAGATATTCTTTATTTATTATGTTGCATCATTGTTATTATAAATATAAAATGTAACATTCAAATTAAACAATAGTTGTACAGTTAAATGTATTGTTTTTGTTTGTTACTATACAATTACTGTTGAAGTTTAGATGTTATTGTTTGTCTATTATTTTTTTAAATAAAATTTAACCTATTAGATGTAGATTTTTTGATTCTATAATTAATGACCTTGGTGGTCTAGTGGTTTAGAACACCACTTTATTTCCGATGATCTTGGATACCGTTCCTCGCATGATACAAATATTTGTATTCATGATGATTGATGAATGATTATTTGTCTAGGTGTTGTCTGTGTATATTATATATGCATTTGCAAAAAAAATGTATTTAACTATTTCTAACAGTTGTCTAGTACCCGTAACACAAGATCTGTTTAGCTTGGTACTAAATGGTGATGTATGAATTGTCCAGGATCATTATTCAAATAGTTATATATTACCTCCCAGGCGAGTTGTGTGACGTCATGCACGGTGCGGTATCCCTGCGCCACTAGTGCGGGCCCGTACTCCTCTAACCGTAAAAGTCGCAGCCATTCCTCCAGGGAACCCTGAAAAAATGTTATTAAGCCAATTACAGATTATGGTAAAACAAAATGTTACAAGATTTTTCTGGTTTGACAATAATGTCGTCAGTTTCACATATTTCTGCCATCAAGCAGTTTGCAAAGCAAGTTTTGTTCTATTTTAAGGACCTCGGTGGTATAGCGGTGTAGTACTTATTTCTGATGATTGCAGGTTCGATGCCTCGAACGATGTAAATATTTGTATATTATATTGGTCTGAGTTTTTTTTCTATGTATATTATGTTTTCTATTTTTATAAGTATTTTCAAAAAAAGGCATCAAGGTATTTCAATCAGCTTTCTGGTACCTGTAACACAAGTTTTAACTTGGGACTGGGCTGTGTTAATTGTTCAGAAAGGTTCTCACTTCATATTTCATATTCACGTTGAAAGTTACCCCTTTAAATATTCCGTATGGAATTTTAATTGCCCGTATAAAATTCTTATAGGCGTATCTACTTGGTATAATTCCAAGCTGTAATTCAATCATTTATATTTATAATGTTATTATTAAGAATGAGTTAGGGTGAGAAATGGCACTGAAATTATAGAGTAACAAAATATGTCACTACTATCTTCAGGAATAGCAACACAAAAGCGATATCACGGGTGTTACGGGTGAATCTACGGGTGAAAGACCAACTATAGCCAAGCGCTTTAGAAAGGTCTTAAAAAAATGACAAGATGTTGATTTTGCTGTTATATACATGACTAGCTACTCGCCCCGGCTTCGCACGGATGTACATGTATTATATATACAAACCTTCCTCTTGAATCACTCTGTCTATAAAAAAAAAAGGTTCAAAATCTGTTGCGTAGTTTTATTTAAGCATACATAGGGACAGACAGAGACAGCGACTTTATTTTATACTATATAATGATAGGCGACATACATTTTTCCATCAGGCGGGACATCAGCCTATTGTCATTCCAACTCCTAAAAATATCACATTGATGAATAAATACTAACAGGTATATAATCAGGTAGATTATCAGGCACGTTGAGGTTGGCGAGCTCAGCCTTTAACCGCTTGCGGTGATTGGGTTTCTTAATGCCGACCGCCGTGAGGTCCTCCGGAGTCATCCTCGTAACAGTGGGTAGGTCGTACCCCGCTTCTATGAACAGTCTCGCATACTCTTCCATTTGCAGGTCAGCTAGCCAAGCATGGATTATGTCTGGGTCCTGTAAATAATGGATACATTTTTATAGTGTGTATATATTAGTACATATTAAAATGAAGTGGGCTGTTCATATCTGTCACAGAACCGATGTTCTCTGTAGCAGACGTGTTCTGGAGCGGAGACCGCGAATTGGCAAACGTAGCAATAATTATATATTAATTAACTTACACTTATAATTTACACTCTTCGTTCTCTTATATCATATTATACGTATCTATACTTATTACTTATCGAAGGTTCAGTTGAGGGCAATCGTTCTTGGGATCGATTACTAACCTTATAAAAACGACTACAAAATATTCTATTGTACAATGTTCTCGTATCTGTCACCAAGGAGGACACCAAAGAGAATCCACTGATATTACGACCACTCTGCCAACAATGTACAACTAAAGAAGAAGAATACTTACAGGTAAGCCCTGTGTGATCATGGCCCGCACTCTGTCAGCTGCGTCCCCGCAGTGGCAGGCCGCGTGGTGCAAGTGTGGTCCACGGCCGGACGCTCGCCCGCTGTCTAGCGATGCGGAGGAGTGGCGCGACCCAGAACCCGCCGAGCCGGATGACGAGCCGGGACTGTCGCGGCCAGGGCTCTGTAATTATTACATGTAATATTCTTAGATATGACACATATAATTTTTATAAAATTTAAAACAATACATAGTTTTATTCATACTTAAGAGCCTTAACTCTGATCAACGCGACTGTTGACTGGCAGAGAATGCTATTAGGCATTAAGTCTGCCATGTATAATATTTTGTGTGCAAAAGAATAAATAAATAAGTATAGTAAAATTGTAACTGCTCGCAAGACATGTAAGTGGAAGATTATAAGAAAAACTATTAAGGAGGCAATTTATCAACATAATACAATTATTGTTTTTTCTGTTCGTTCGTTAATGTATGTGGGTTGTTGTAAGCTTCACTTAAAAATGTTTTTCTGAATACAATACAATAAATTTGTATAACGCAACAGCAGAATAAATTTAATTCGATTAATAAAAGGGTGTAGGTTTTGTACCATTTTGATATTACAAAATTATGAGAATTCGTACAGAATCATAGACGAGGTTTTCTCGAGAGATTACAGTAGATATGGGGTTTTTCAAGAAGGGCTTAAGGTTTCTTAAGGATAGGTAACGTACACGTGACAACCATGGTGTTTCAGGCGTTCATAAGTTACGGTAATCATTTACCATCAGATGGGCCGTATGCCTGTTTGCCACTGTCGTAGTATAAAAAATAGACGTTACAATTAAATTGAATCCCTTCGCGTTCTAAAATAACTTTTATCAACCATTATCCTAGAAAACTCTTTCGCATAAAGAAAAAAATCGTACCCGTTTTATAACTATCTCGTAAAAAACAACAACCGTCTAATTCCAGATATCTTATAGTCGGTTGAAAGCCCTGATTTTCCAAGAAAAATAAACAGTAACAGTGAATATCCATTTACGAAAATCGCTGAAAGCTTATGAAACAGAATCATCAAGTAATGTTTGACAAATTTACCTGTGTCATATCGATCCCTTGGTCATCACTGAGCGCCAACTGGTGATGGTAGTACACGGCAGCTTTGTGTGTGAGCGGCTGTGACGGTGGTGGGAAGGTGAATGTGCCGCCGCCAGCTGGACTCTTGCCAAGGCTGCCGCTGGCCCCACTAACACCTGACACTCCAGACACCGTGCTGCCGTAGTCTGAATGGTCATCTGAAATTTTATACATTGGGTGTCAGTGTCATAGAAATTTCGAATTCGGTCAGAGTTTTTTCAAAGGCTTGAACGAATAATTTATATAATGAGCTAACAAGGAATTTTTGTATAAAAATTAATAGATTTCTTTAGCAGAGGTAACAAGCAAATATCGTCTTTATTGTGCAAATATCCATCCATGGATTACGGTAATAGAGTATAATCTAGGCTGACCATATTTTCTATTGTCCATGTATATAATAATTGTTATAAAAATTTGAAGCTATTGTCTTCTATTAGAATTAATTGTAAAGATTGATTAATTCTACTTTCTTACAAAACGAAATAATCCTAATCAACTGTAGTAGTAATTAAAAAAACACACACACATACAAAGATGTTCACGTACTTGATAGAAATACGGTGACTATAATAGATCATATAATAAGACCCAGTATACATACAATCACAATTGTATGTAATTAGAAGCACATAGTTTAGTATCTGCTTCTAGAAATCATAGTGGAAAAAATGTTACCTCTTGTATGTGAAGGTGTATCTGGAGGTTGTGGGTACGGCTGATCCTCGCACGAGGCGTACCCTTGGGAGCCGAAGCTGGATCCTGAGTGTCTGTGCTGCGGAGTACCGAAGGCATCGCCGGGGACGGCTGGAGGTGGCACGCGCTTGGCAGTAGCCGTCTTGCCGGCTCCGCTGCCCCCGCGAGACATCCCGCCCACTAAAACAAAATAACATATTTTTTATAATTATATATAACTAGCTGTGCCCGCGGTTTCACCCGCGTGACATTTATAGCCTATGTATGAGTTCTGAAGCGCAAACTATATTATTGTAGAGTTTCATTAAAAATTATTCAGTAGTTTTTGATTGAAAGAGTAACAAACATCCATCCATTCATTCATCCACATTCACAAATTTCCATGTTCATAATTTTAGTAAGATTATTTAATAATAATTGGGAATAACAAATAATCAGACGGCCCACCTGGTGGCAAGCGGTAACTATCTCCTACATACATATACAGCACTACGGATATCACGTTATCAAGTGACACCACTGATACCACTCATCCATTGCCATTCCAGAGGGCTAATATATAATGTCTTTCATCCTGTGATTTTACTGCCTAATCATCACCCTAAAACACAGGTTACAAATCAAACTATTTACTTGGCGGCTGAAATAGGCGAGACGCATATACACGACTTTTTACGCGAAATAAATTCATCAATTAGAAATTATCTTACTGAAAAAGTATTTTAGTTTTAAGGAAACCTAAGGGTGTAATTGATTTTATACATAATAATATAAGTAGAGTTTGACAAGATAAATTGCTTTATTACATTTATTAATGTAATTTTGTGTTACCAGTCACCGTACAACTTCTACTTTACGTTCTCAGAATGTCTCAAGAGGCGATAAGAGAACAAAGTTTAATATATTATGAAAGACAGGGAAATCTCTGATCGTCTGATCAATAGTAAGAACACTTAATCTTTCTGTCATAAGGAGAGAGAATCTACACCTATCAGAAGACTAATAATCTGACGTTATGATGATGATAAACGAATACAAAGTGATCATTATCGATTATTATAGATGTTAGTTGCATTGCCAGCAAAACAATGGGACTATTAGAAGAATTATTGGTTGATTACACATTTACGCGTTCATCCATATTTCCGTTCCACACAACTGACCCAGTATTATTTCATTAACGTGCATATTAAGGGCGTTAATACATTAGTACACTTATTCTCGCTTAAACAATGAGTCTTATTTAATAACAATTGAAGATCGAAATGAAGTTTAACTTTGAACTAGATTCCAAACGTGAAAGGAAAAACCTCGTAAAGTTCTGTCGACGTTAGAGTTCTAAAGTGTTGTTAAATAGAGCGTACGACAGTAATTAACTGAAACTTTTCGAATAGTGACCCTCTGAAGTGTCGAGTCGTCTTTTGAAATACTCGCTTTGTCTACAAATAACAAGAATCAAATTGGCTATGAGATTTTATCCGTTTATTTAGGCATTTGACTAGGAACTGCTGGTAAGCTTTAAGTTTACAGTAAATGGTGTTCGTTGATTATAGACTTGAATAATATCACAACAATTATTGAATTTATACCACTGGTCATTATTAATTAGACAATAGCACTTATCGCTTCGAAGGAAAACCTCATGTATTACATGAATTACAATGGTCAACTTCTGGCTTTAATGATTGCACTAGTTAACAAATTTCTGACTATGACAATAAAAAATAGTCGGCCTCGGTGATCTATCGGTTTAGCACACCGCCTTACTTCCGATGGTCGTGGAGTCAATTCATCTCCAGGTACAAACATTTTTATTCATGAGCGGTCTGACTGTTTTACATATGTATTATATGTACACAGTTGTCTATCTAAAACAGAAGCTCTGTTTAGCTTGGGATGAATGATGATGGCGCTGTGTGAATTATCCTGAAATATTATTCGATGTTATTATTATTATATTCTAGGATGGAAGTAATAATACATATAGGTCAAAATATAGTACAGTAAAAGTAAATATTATTAATTGGATAAACTAATAAATTGCCTCATCTATTGTCATTACCTAATTTTATAAATGTATACTATGAAACCATGAAAACAGAGTAATCAATCTTTCAGAATTACATCAAACGCTGTTATCAAGCTTAAACAACCCGCAATCTCGCGATGAGTAAGTAAGTTTCGCATCGGTCGTTATTTTCTATAAGTCCATAATACGGGGGTGGTGGCAAATCCAGTAATAAGGCAAATACTTCATCAATCATGTCGAGTTGATCGGCCGATCGCCGCGGTCGCACCGATCTAATCCTACAACAAATTACTTGCGCCGAATCGATAAAGCTAACTAATGGGCGAGAAAGAATCGATATTAATTTAATCGCGATAAAAACCTTTGATGGAGAAATAAACTTGCTCAATTTACGTGGGAATCGAGATGTTTTAAAAATAAACAATTCGCTCGTTTTCAACCGATCTCCTTCGCGCATTGTAAACAAGGCAAACAATTTAAAGATGTTTTCTTACTGTGAACCCGTTGAGAAATCTCTATGAACCCTTTGTTTTTGTAATAAAAACACGATTTATATTCTGTAAAATGGTACACTCAGTGCTTTTACCCGAGAATATTTCATTGTAATGTTTAACAGCTCAAATATTTTCTTGTGTCCGAGAGACGGCTTTCTTTATTAATAAAAATTTATGACAACGATTACATGCACGCAATCGTCAGAATATTAAAGACGCCATTAAGAAACAATAATCAATGAAGTATTGGGACACGCCTTACCATTTAATAAGCAGTTTGCTTTTAAAGGTATATCATTTGAAAGTTACATTAAAATCTGAATAGATTTATCCATATTTTATAGTAAATAATAAACTTATGAGTTAAAATATAATTGTGCGCGATAATGTACAAAGTTAGACTACCAACTTAGTTAGTGTAGTTGTTATTATAATTAAACAATATGTATAATAAAAGAAACAATAATTCCATATAATAAATGTAATAATATCTTAAGCAGGACATTGAATGCAGCTTAATGTGATTATAGAGCCGATGGTTCGTGATCTTGACTATCTAACATATAAAATGAATGAACCAACCATCATAAGGTAGTCAGTTAGGCAGTAAATACTCGTGTATCGTCTAATTACCAACAATTAGTTAGCTATAAGGTTGTATCGCGTAAAATACTCAGAATTTTCCTTTGAAATTAAGCTTTATGCAGTTTGAAATAAGGCAATTAAACCTTTGTAGTAATTTTATGTCCTATCAGGTACACTATAATAAACCGATCGGGCATGTGAACCTGTTCATGCAAGCTGAATTGCAAGCAAATCGCAACATTTCTGACTTTATTAAAATGCGATTATGTGGCGCCAGTGACTTGTAAGAGGTTATTAGAGGACCTAATGATACGCTGTTAAAGTTGCTTTACCTACCTGATAACTTGATTTTGTATTGCATATTGTCTAGACTCTATCGGTCTTATTACAAAAAATCTGTTAAAACTCGGACGAAACGTGGTCTAGATGGTCGTGGTTTAAACCATTCCTAAAGTTAATGCTTGGAATAAACCTAACATTATTACGAATCCAGATCTAACAGAGGACTACTTAGTACTACAGTTAAATCGTTCATTATGTATTCCATACAGAAATCAGTCACTCATGTCTGTCACCGTACAATTACGTTCCATTTTACCAGAAAACTGAAAAGATCAAAAATAATATTAGTTCAAAGAAAAATGTATAAACTAAAACTAAATTTATTTCTATATATCTATGTCTTCATTATAACTATTTCATTAATATATAATATTTATTAATGTACTATTAGGCTTAAAATCAGTTTTAAATTACAAGTAGGAGTCCGGACGGAGAAAAGGAACGGCGAGATATTTTTATTGGATCATTGGATCGTCGAATGGTGACTATTTCAAAGTCAAATGAGTGAAAAAATAACAAATAACGTCTTTTATATATTTTTATTGTCGTAAAATTTGCTTTAAAAATGTTTATTTAATATATTTTTAATTTTAGTTAAAATATTTTTCCAAAAACTACAACTTACAATAGAATTTTTAAAATGGAGTTTGACTTTTTGCATTTAGACCACTGTTAAACTAGGGGCATCGCAGGTCTAACTTTAGACCATAGACGAATCACGATTTAGAGATAAACTTCATTTTGTAATAAGGAATACATTGGTGAATGGTTTATTACTAGTGCTAAACCAGGTTTATCTTTTTGTAATAAGGCCGAATAGGTTTACCGTATTTAAATGGTGTTTTGTATTATTTTTTTAAATTTTAAATAGATTGTAATACTGCAATGCCATTTGTTTAAACTGGTGCGAGTAGATATATACAGTTGCTTTCAAAACCTCATTTATAACAAGATTTCTTAACAGATTAGTTAAAAATATGTTAACATATATGTGTATCATGGATGGATGGTTGTTGTCAGTATGTTTCCTTTGTCAACTTGTTTAAAATTTATTTCGTGTCTTCTAACATTGTGATCAATTTTGATGCAACCAAAACTGTGTCTTCTACTACTTGCATTCTGATACGAGAAAATTACTATAAAAAAATTTCACAAGACGATACTATACTGTGCCCAACAACTGACAAAATAAACCAAAAATATATGATGAACTGCATCACTGCTAGCAAATGATGGTAAAGAAGTTATTAGAACATCACAACATTAACTTTGACGAGTTGGAATGTCATAAGTATGGTTGGGGCATTAAACAAACAGTGTTTATTATAACGTTATGAAGCAATGAGTGTTTTAATATAAAATAACATCCAATGAATCAGTTATTTAGACCGCCATCTAGGCAGCCATATTATCGTATTCGTGATAACTAATAAAATATTAAAAGGATTTTCAATGTGAGTACGATTCTAAACCAAGTGTTTTACTGGTTTACTCGTAATCTTTAATCTATTGTAGTTTAATATACTTGTCGATGTAATAGTCAATGCATTTAGAATTAAATGGGATATCTACTAGAAGTTACGAAACGGCGACGAATAAATTGGAACAAATATTTTTTTATGTTTTGATTTATTTGTATTAAATATTTGTTATCTAGTTTTATAGAGTAAGATAATTTAAATTAATTCTTTTGAAAATTCAGTAATCTATAACATGGCCTACATATAACTGAATGTTAAATAAAATGGTATGTATTCTTAAAACGTAACGGGTATGTAAATAAATACAATACTACCTATGACGAATTCAAAATGTTAGTTATACCGATTGATTTTTTTATAATATATTTTGGCTAGACTTATTTGCTAGATCATTTTGTAAACTAACATCCTTTATAACCAAGACTACAGATTTCTCAGCTTTAGGTATTTAGTAAAGTATACTAAATGCATCAATGGTATAAAGTAGATAAGAAATACAATGTGCCGCTATTTAAATGTGTACAAAACGACACAACACAAAAAACAACAAAGACCGAGGCTCGATTTCAATTTAAATTCTATTCTATCACAGACATTACATGCTAAAGTTTACAGCGCAGGTTTTCTAGATTTTAATAGCCTTTCCACATTCTGAACAAAGCGTAGAGAGCCGGGCTTGTTCATGTCACAGAAATTTACGTACCTACCCATACAACTTGCGACAAAGTTTGCGAGAACGCCTCACCTACTTGGCTCTTATCGCGATGGAATACAGTTCTTCGTTGTGCATACTTGTGTTGATGGCCTTACTAGGCTGTTATCTCAAGGTCTGACTAATTGACTCAGGACAATGGGCGTGAGTGCGTATATCTGCATTAGACTTTCTCTCAGACTAAATGGGTGTTTACGGGTAATCACAGGGTAGCTATACAAAAGAGTTTTATACATACAGTATTTATTGTTTAGTAGTAGTTCTAAAAAATAGGTTGTATATTTGTTATGTATGTATTACAATTATTTTTAATCGAGGTGACATTGATGGCACAGACATAGTAACAAATTCGTATTCGTTTATTAAAACTATGATTTTATGTATATATTTTTATATATATATGTAGAGGTAATGGAATTGTGCTTGATGTGGAATGCAGTATTAAAGGGAGGGCAAATGTCTGAAAGTGATAAAGAGGAGCAGAAACAACAAAGAAAGTAAATTGCAAAATGAAAAGTAGAGATAAAGAACAAAAGAAATTACTCAAACAAATACGAGTATAAACTAACCATTTATTTACTCCCATTAAATGTCATAAATATATTATTATATTAATAAACAATAAGCAGTAATTCTTAGCAGCCCTATATTTAATTAACATGTAGACCATTGCTATTGTTAATGATCATTATTAAAAATTCTCAAAATGTAACCGACGCCGAGTCAAATTGCTCAATGACAAAACACAACGTTAGCTAATGAAAACGCCGCCGGTTGCTTTAATTGCTTAAAGCAACGACATTAATTAGCCAAGATGCATCCAACATGTCCATTAATACATTCCTGTTTATAGACATGTTATGTTGCATTTTAAATGGGACCAATACGGTTAATTGCGATAACTAACATAAAATTGTGATAATAACGCTATTAGACGACTATTACATATCAATCAGATGCTGTGTCTAAAGTACCAGAGAATTTATGTCATTTTTTTTTAGATCAACCGTAAAATCCATTAAATATTTAGTAAAAGGATTTATAATTCTACAATAGAACGCAGGACTTCAGCTGTCTCATAGCTTTTGTAAAAACATAATAATATATTCACTGAATAATTGTACTACGTTGGATTTATTTTCATTGCATTTAAAGTGAGGCATCTGAACCAAAACCTAATTACCAGCTGAAAAATAATTACAGTATTGCTCCACCAAGCAAACGTTTTGTAGGAATATTTCTAGGTTTCGGATAATATTCTGATTAAATTTTATTGCTCTTTAAATTTGATTGAGAGCAAAGTTTTAAAGGTTTAGCACAAAATTGCACCAAAATTGTAAATGGTTCTAAAAAAGAAAATTTTTACAGAATTTTATACAAGTAAAATGGATTTGCGTATGTATCAATGTTAAAAAAGACATCTTCATAAAAAGCCGGTTATCGTCTTCCATCTACCGTCAATCTATGCTTACTCTCCCTTTATACATATCATTTTTAACACAACCTACCTATCTGTTTAATAATAACCAGTATTTAAGGCAAACATACCAATATGTATAAATATGAAATATAAAACTAAGTTTACGACGACATTTTATATTCATTAGCGCATGTACTTGAGCAATTTGTACTTTATTGCCGCTTAGAGTCGCTTGCTTATATTTGAAGTTATCTCGCTAAGTTGTTTTAGTGCTCCATTGTCCCTAAGCAGTGGAGCAAGCTTCCTAGGCACAGGATATGGGCGTGTGAAAGCATTGTTTGAAAATTAGAGTAAGGCTTCACTTTACTTCCTCATTAATCCTTAAATAAATAATAGCAAAAAAGTAAAATATATATATAATTATACCGCCATAGCCATAGCAGTTTTCCTAGATGATGTAATCCTACTCATGACACTATATTTAGGGGCATTATTCGAGTATTAGTTGTGTGGTAAAATCGGTTCTGAGAGCGCACTATGTTAAATATGCGATCTTCGACTTTAGCAACCTCTGCTTCGATATTGGCCATGAATTTAATGTAAGTCGTTATAATTAGAAGCATTATCAGCATTGTCCACATCGAGATGAACCCAAAGCTTGACATGTTCAAATTTTGCTCGGTATATTTGCATTCAATGTGGTAGGACGGGTCTATTATTGTTTTATAGTTTTCTTTGTTAGATATTGTTCGATAAAAAAAGCTAGAAATATAAAATGACACACAAATGTCATGGTGTCGGCGTTTTCCAAGTCACGATCTTTCGCTCTAAGTCTGATAGTAAACCAAGCTACAAAGCTTCCAAAAATATACCCATTAAAAAGTCTAGTAGATTATAATTTGAATATGTCCCTTGCCTAATGGTATTTATAAAATGGCAACAGTAAAAAAAAAGTAACAGAACAATACCCATTTATTTTATGTCAAACATAAAACACAATTACCAAGTTACAAATTTTCTACGGCAGTATAAACGTCGACCTTGGCATTCTAGGGAAATAAAAGTAAGTTATTAACTATTAATATTTCTATAACCCTTGCCATGAAATTGCCATTTTCGAGGTTTAATATAGAACGTGCTAAATTAAATTTGTATCGTAGATTTAATTTATTTCTACCATGCATTCATTCTCCATACTAACATAAATGTGAAAGTTTGTTTGTCTGTTTGTTATATTAAATTAATAAAATTTAATAAAATTTTGTGCAAATATTGATTGTCATAAGGACGAATATAAATTATCTTCTACCCAAAAAAACTGATTATTCTGCTTAACATTTACTCTAGCAAAGTTCATTTTTTTTTATTATTGATAGCTATTTTTCACTAGGGAGGCCATCAACTTATTTGCCATTGTAGTCATAAAAAAAAGATTCTAAAATAACCTAAGCATTAACACAACATCTTATAAACAAAACTCTACTATAACTTAAACATATTAATAACATAGAGCAAACATTAAAGTTTTAAGTGCCTTTGTGTCTGTCTTGCCGCTAGCCTCTGTTAAGTTAATAGCAAACTTCGCTAAGCACTATTGATTTAAGTCCAGTATTAGCCAGGTTTGTCAATACCCAATTAACGTCTACGCCACTTATGCGATCCGATGCATGCGGGTAAGGGGACACAGACAATAGATGGCTCACTTACAACATTCCAATGTAGTTGATACTATGTTATGTGACACTCGAAACTTTGGTAAAATCATGCTTGGCGTTTACTCTATACAAAAAATACTAATTGCTTTTTGCTTAACACCTACAAAATTAATCTATTTTAAGACTGCAGTGTAATAGCGTTTCAGGTAATTTATCTAGCTCTACATTATTAAACAGTAATAATACGACTTTCTGTTCATTTTTTTTTAAGTTGGCTTATGTCACACTATCGATCTATCTTTACATAAATTACATTTAGATTTCTTCAATCGGTCAGTCGTGAAAATTAATAAGCAGATAAATAGACAGACTGATATATTTGTAATATTAGTATATAATATATGGTTAGATTATGACGATGTTGTATTTTATATGTATACATATAAAGTGTTTCTGTTATTTGCTTAATATGTATAAAATTTATTTATTTTGTTCTAGTTGACAACTCAACTTTGTCTGTAATTTTTTTATAATAGCAGTAGTTATTTTCTAATACATAAGATCAAAATACTTCCCTTATAAAGTTGTCGATAAAATCTGAAATCAATACAATTGATCGTCGAGTGAAAACAATAAGAGTAGGTACTACATCATTATATTTCTCCCCACGGGGGGTTTCGTGCATTAATGGTTGACATGACAGTAGATAATTGTTGCGTAATGTGTGATGGACTTTAATAATATACTTAGAATGTAGGTATGATAAAAGAACAACAACAATGTTTTGTAATTTACACCTACTTGTGTTATAATTGGACTAATTAAGTACTGTTATGGAGATTCATTCCTATCATTACATAGTATAAAATAAAGTCGCTGTCGCTGTCTGTCCGTCTCTATGTATGCTTAAATCTTTAAAACTACGCAACGGATTTTGACGCGGTTTTTTTTATAGATAGAGTGATTCAAGAGGAATGTTTATATGTATAATACATATACACACATGCGAAGCCGGGGCGAGTAGCTACTTATTAATATAAATGTGAAAGGTTGTAAAAGTTTTTATATATATCTTTCGCAATCATACTTATAAGGTTGGACTAATTTGAAGAACATGTGGTGCACAGATAAATCAAGTTATAGATTAAATATTAGAATACATTTTAATTTCTTTAATTTATTGTAGGTACTGCAATCTGTCAACTAACAATATTTTTAGTATTTAAAAGTCCAAGAACACTTATAAAATATTTACAGTACTTGAAAACAGTAGATTTTTAGAACAATATATAAGTTTCATTGTTAGAAAGTATAAAGAATATTTTTTTAATGTTCGTCTGTTATACGTACAAAAATTTTGAGAACAGAAACAAGTATATATTTTGCATAATGTGATGATAGTACAAAATATTGATAATAGTGTATTTTTTATCATAAGTATCAAAAGAATAAAATTGTACGGGCTACAACAGAAGCAGACGCCACGTTGGACCTTATCTGCTTGTTGCTCACCCATCACTATATCCACACTATGCAAGGCACTGTAACATTTTAGCTATCAGCGCCTGAATAAGCTGGAATATAAATATGTTACTGAGATTTGAACGCACACCCTAATATTAATACTGCTATACAGGTCGGAGTCGCGACCGCTGCGCCAGCGAGTCATTAAAATAAAACTTTTAAACTTTGATCGTATTAAATGGACTGCTACTAACGCCATCTTTTGGCGAGGATAAGTACTATGAAACATCTGATCTAACTTGTATGTAAAGATTATTTAATGGATAAACTCAGAAAATACTTAATGGATTTTGAAAAATATTTTATTGCTCGATTTGTTGAAAGGGTATTGTGTGTAATTAATTAAAGACAATCGCATTAATGTTGTTTGTGTTTTAAATCGGATGTCCAAAGAAAGTTATGTAATCTCATATCCATCTAAAATGTTTTGTCTGTGACAGTGAGATAATGTCACAGGTAATGTTTTGTTATCTGGCCAATCACTGAGCCGTGGGAGAAGGTCGGAGGAAGTGAAATTGTGAAACAAAATTCAATTCGCTCTCGGACACTTCTGTCCGCCGACGCGGCGACGTCACGTCCACTTTCCCTGTTTGGTGTAGATACTATTGCTATAAAATAGATTAGCAAACCACAGAATAGTTTTTGTGTAGGATTACAAAAGAACTGTGGGTGTTCTGTTTTTGTTATATCCCTATGTATCCACACTAATATTATGTATGCAAAAGTGCGTATGTCTATTTGTTATATTTTCACCACTAAACAGCTAAATGGAAGATTGCCTTGAAGATAGACTATATTATAAGAACAGACTTCGGCTATTTTTTATTTTATAAAAGAGCTCACTCTTTTATAAAATAAAAAATAGCCGAAGGATTATATAAGGGATGAAGGTTTGCGCATACGGGTAATAGCTGGTACCTATAACATACATACAAATAACTTCATGACTGTCATCACAGATAGAGTAGTTAGAGACATAGTCAACTTCATCGTGATCGTATCATTTGACACGCCCACATTCAATGTGCACAGTAAATTTGAACTTAGCAGGGAACGAGTCACCTCTCAGATTCATTTAGTTTGATATTAGTGTTTCTATTAAAGTTTCTATTCTAAAATGAGAATCACTGGTAGTTTTTATATTCGTTTATAAATATTCATAATATGATGTTCTTTATGTACATTTTGTTTTATAACAACTCTTGTCACTGCGCTCTATAATAAACGTCTATACAAGCATCTCTCTATTTTCATTAATTTTTACTAATATAAATTGACACAAAATTTTTTGAAGTTGCCCAGACTTCAACTGAGGATATTTCGGCTAGCAAACAAACTGACGAAAGGTTTTAAAAACTCTTTATATAAATAAAATTACAATGCAGTCACTATAACACTAGTGCTTCACCGTAATTCTGAACATTCTGATTATATAATTTATTAAAGTAGATATTGTAACAGGACGAGGCAATGTTACAAAATGGTTACAAATCAGTTTGTCGGTGTTTGATTTGTCTATGTGTCATCTGTCAACTGCGCTGATATAACCGGAACTTATGCTCGTGAGAAAATCTCTCTCAATAGATCAGTGGTCATAAATAGATATTTAAAAGGTAATAAGTTCTATACAATAATATACCTAACACTTACCTACCTACACTTAGCGTTTTTGCTTTTAATGACTTATTTAAAATACACAAGAAGGTATCATTACTATTGCGGAAATCATATTTATGTTTAAGATATTGTTTTATGATATAATGTGATAATTTCAGAATTTGTGCTACAAATAAAGTTTCATTCAAATAGTGATAAACTAGTATAGAACAATATGGCTGTGTCTCTTATATCGAATAAAACAGTACATCAAATCGACAGAAACAGACGAATTTAACGCGATACATTAAAAAATATAATAAAACCTACTCTTTTTGAAGTAGTTTATGATAATGGTATGGCACATCCACCTGCAGTAACGGTTTACGCTGGCGGGGCACCAGAAAAGGATGATAAGATGAACATGAGGTCAGGGGAGTTAGCAAATCACCAACAATATATGACGATGGTTTCGAGTGGAAACCGCGTAGAAGTCTATCTGACATAGTACGTTGTTAGCAGTGGGTTCGTCAGTCCACATTACTAACAAGCCCCCTGATATTACACTATTGTCTTCTTAAAAATAGATTACACAGAGAAAATCTAATATCATCCAAATAACTTGCTTAAGAAATCTCGGTAAGTTATAGGTACATTTCTTATATTTGTGTGGGATAGAACTTCTTGGAAGTTCGAGTAATAGAAGCACCTATTATATCTCTAATTGCTACAGAGATGTGGAAATACCGAATGTTATTACATTTCCAGATTATTAATAGATATTCAAAAAGGTTTTACTGTAATAAACTATTTAGGTCGACTTCATTACTTCGGTCACGCCTAAACATTATCATTAGTGTATACTAATGTATACAGTATATACATATATACGTACTGTCTATTTTTTATTCATTACTGTTGGAATGTAATTATGCAGTGATATTCTAAATGACTCGTATAGCAGTAAACTACGAGTAGGAAACGAAAAATAATAATTAAAATGAAGTTTATGATTTGCGTGTCACGAAAGTGACTCTATTTAATTATTTATTTATAATTGTACTAGCTTTTATTTGGTCTTGCTTTGGTCACGATAATATTAATTTCAGTTTTAGTTATCTTATGGAGAATTTAATTTCTACCTGCTACCTTCTGTCATATAGCAACACCATGTGAGTCGATAATGGTGTCATAATTAAGTAACCCTGAGAAGAACGGTAAAACGTGTATGTACTTCATATGTTGTATTAGCAGACAAAGAAACACAGTAAATTTACATAACTGCTTTATATTAACATGATTTATTCTACTACCTACATTATCAACACATGTTGATGATGCATAGATGGCACTACGAGAAGCGTATTGCGAAATACAGGATAAATGGAAATTTAGTAAAATAGAAATAAATAGCAAAAGCCTACGACGTTATGTTCGTTCTTGTGACAGAATCTATCTTCATGCTAAATTTCTGCCATGAAAAGATAACAAACAAACATATAGACAACTATACACGCTTTCGCGTTTATAATATCAGTATGAACATGCACGTAGTAAATAATGCGTGTAATATAACGCACATCACTGTGTTTAATCACATATAATTAATTAGGTTATGTATTTGCATACTCATATTACAGGCAGGTCAGGTAACTACGTGAATATTCAAATTCATTACTAATTAAATTTTTCCCAAGTTGTACATTTAACATGTACATACAGATACATAAAGAAGTGAACAAGATATTAAATTGAAGTATTGAGTTTAAAACAGGTTTATAGTAAATGATATAATAAACAAATATATCCAAGAAATAAACTGGAAACTTGAAAAGAAATGTTTATTAATGTTTAAATTTGGTTCTTATAACAAAACTTTTCCGTCAAACAATTCTAACAAGTCGTTCTCTCAAGTCAAGTTTTGTCGAACTAGTCGGTCATAACTGGCCTTTAGTTTCTCTAGCAGAGTTAAGATTATTTTGCAGTTTCGAATTTAGTACGATAACTTAAAAAATGATGTTCTAATTTAGACTTTGTTTCTTGGTAACAATAGTTCACTGTTATGTGTTTCATTCTACATGCTTGCTTCTTGATATCCTTATTACTAACAAGGAATTATTTAATGCTAACTTAATTCGTAATACGTAACTGTAAAAATGACTTGATAAACAGTTTTACAGTCGGCTGTTCTCCAAAATAACAAAACAACATTATCGAAAAGTTACTGTTTTGTTTACAAAGCCGCGCCCATCCCTCTGGGGAGTATAATGAAGGGGAAAAATTGGTGTTTTCCACGTTAAAATTCCGTTGTTGAAGCGTGTTCCGTTCTACGGGAATTTATGTTACATTTTGTTTATCAGCGCTCATGTGTAATTGTACATTTCGCAGATTACGTGTTGAAAAATTGTTAGAATTTGTTAACACATCAGTCAGAGTCAATCTCGACGTCCTCGGTGGTCAAGCGGTTTATTCCGGTGGTCGCGGGTTCGATTCATCGTACCATGCAAACATTTGTATTCATATGTATGATTGCTTGTGTCGGTGTGGGTGTTCTCTATGTAAATATTTTCAAAAGTAGATCTATAAGTTGTCTAGCACCCATAGCACAAGCTATGCTTAGTTTTGAACTAGATGGCGCTGTATAAATTATCTAGAGAGATTACTATTATTATTATTAATCTTACATTACTACTTATTTTGCTCAGGCTGAAGTGTTTTTATAAAAGCAAGAAAATCATATATCAAAATTAAAAACAATATAATAATTAGCTGGTACTCAAGACTTAGTCTATTTTATAGTTAATATTTTAATTTTGTAATAATAATATAAAATTTTATTAGTACACTATATTTTAAAATAGATATTTCATATATTTTAAGATTTAAAATTGAAATACGACTATTACATAAAACATTTTGAAACGCCGACGATAAACGAGACACAATCCCCTGAATATACTGCAAACAAACTTTCAGATAGCAACTATATACATATAAGTTACAATCTTACGTTACAATTCCACGTTAGTACTAGTGCTACAATCTATGTTCATTATAAATATAATTAAGATCTTTTCATTCGTGAAAAGGTAACAAACAAATCGACAATCAGACATACTTTCCAATTTATTGAATTGAATCCAGTTGAGTTTATATCAGTAGTCTATTACCTATAACTCGTCAACATAATGGGGCAGGTGTTGATTGGGTTTAGGACCCAAGATTCGTGGGAAAGTCCAGTGTAAAGCGGAAATTGTTAGAAGATAAAATTGTAGGTACTTCATTAATTAATTAAATACGCTTTTTTATTCTGATTCCATCGGTATGTTTGTTTGTGTAGATAATCAACAGTTACTATTAATTAGCGACGGTGTTAGTCTTACATGAGCTTATATGATTATAATGAAGTAAATTAATGATCAGTGTAATTCAAAGAGTGTAAAAATAAGCATCGAATTTAATTTAGAAATAGTTAAGATACAACATCCTATTAATATTAGTACTCATAAACGATACAAGTACAGTTGAATTGAGAACCACCTGCTCTTCAAAGTTGGTAAGAATTGACATTTCTATTCTAAGTGTACTTTATAGGTGATCAAACAATAATACTTTTAATACGAAATTATTACTAAAAACAGATAGGTACTGTTTTCGACATGCTCTGTTTTTAAGCACTATTTTTACACTACTACAATAGATTGTTTATTTAAGTACTAAAAACTGTAAAGTTTAAAAAATATTATACATTATAGAGTGTTTACTATGACATTAATTATACTCTGTGGCGTGGAACACGTGCCTATAGTTCTGCGGCTGCACTTAATTCACCCTCGAGCAAATTAATGAATAAGACCATTTACAAAATTGCTAATTACCTGACCGTTTAATGAGGTCGGCCCGCCCCGTCTACTGTAGGCAATTTTAATTACATTTTTAATTTTGTCAAATAATGTTGCTTGAATTTATTTCGTTTTGATGATAAATAGCTCGAAGTCATTGTACTCGATTGAACGAGCTTTAAATTGATGTGCAATCAGTTAATTACCATGCAAGGGTAACCACTATTGACATACATATATTGCAATCAGTAAGAACTGTAAATCAATACATTTTCGATAACTTCGTAAGGAGATGAGTATTGATAGATAATGTTTATAATCAATCGATATTACTCGATCGATAAAACGAAATCGTTTAATTGTTATTTAGAATCAAGATACAAAAGTATTATATCGGTTCGACCTCTGACTGGAAACTACTCATCGGGCTCATCTTATCGTTATCTTATACACATGACATATTTATGAAATTTTTAAATTTTACCTTTCATTGTCGATTCTGACTTATAGGCGTTAACTTAATCGTCAGGACTTACCTGTAACAAAAAAGAAAACAATATTTTTAGTAAAATATACAAAATCTAAAAATCCTATCTATAATATTAAGTATATCTACTACCTATTAAGGTCAAAAATATACAGACGCCGCTATTTCGAATATTAAAAAAAACGTAAATAATAACTTGTATTTACACTTTATTAATCTTTGTCTTTTATTTCATAATATTTTCCTTCAAATTGACGTTCCGAATTTTGAATATGGAACTTGTAGCGTATGGTGATGTCTCTCATTTACTTTTTTATTTGGAAGTATTATAAATTACACTGGTGTAAAAATTACAACATTACACTTTCATTCCAAAATACAGAGTAACTTTTGATTAATAACCATAATTATAAAATGTAAAAATACTTAAATACATTAATTTACAATTTTATAGGATTATTTTTCAAAGCATAATATTAATACGTACTACGTATGTATGAACATGCTATTGTAAAAATTCCAATAACTGATTTTTCTACCTTTGTTTCTCTGTCCATAATTTATATATTTGTTCAAATCTAAATGATCGTGACTAGTCAGTGGGTCAAGACGATCTATTAAATTATAATGCGATTCCTTAAGCACGTACTCGGTTAAATTATTGGACAAGTAGCATGAAAGATCAAAAGTTAAACATAGTTTTGAGATGTTTTGAGGCAAACATTCCTACAATGCAACTGGTGTTTATTTGTCCGTGTTAATGTTTACAGTAATTTGAGATCTGTCTATTAAGCAAGTATTTCGCTTTCCAAAGCGCTTGAGTAATAGGAAGATAAGAGTGCAAGGCAGTATACGTGTGCGACTGTGTACTCACAGTTTAGGAATATTGGCGCCAAACATTAGGCTAATGCGCGGAGAAAGTGCCGCCTCGATTGCCTGCAGCAATAATCCATCGGTGTCAATGCTCGATATACAAACAAAAAAGTACTCATTATATTTTACTGAATGCCAAGCAGTGTACAATGTATTTTCGTCATATTTATACACATATGTACATACAAAATTTTTGTTCATGAAGTAAGTTTTGGCGAGAAATCATTAAGCTGAAATGTTTCTTTTTAAATAGTTTAATCATCAAGAACCAGTTTATAAAAAGATTTTCTACGATGTATTAAGTAGGTTTTTAAACGATTTTCAGCCAGTATTCTAAAATTTCGTAGGAATGTATGGAGTTTTTTTTTACAATACTTAAAAAAATCAGAAAAATTGCTGCTATTGTAAAATCGACTTTTATATCTCAAAAATTAAGGATCATTTTCTAAAATGCTTTTTTGTGTTCATGCATTTTGAAATGAAACAGGTGACATATAGATAATCTTGAATATTATGTAGAGTTGTGGAACGTTAGAGTAAATAGTATTCGAAGTGCACGCAATGTTGAACAACACAACTATTTATCCGTGGCAGATTTTAATCTCAGGCGTTGTATCATTGTGTGAGGGCTTTTAGTCGATTTGTACGATAAATTACGCCAATAGTCGACTTAAACTGCTGTAATTTGTACATAGACGCGCGTGGACCAATTGTGACATATTTTGATATGAGATTCGATCGAATCGCTGTCTATAGTAGGTACAAATATATCAAATTTATCTACAAACTTAAAGGCTTTTATTTTTTAGGTGTAAGAGTTTAATTATTAACTATTGACTCTAGGAGTTAAATTATTACCTACCGATGGCCTTAGTCCATCTGGAAAGCGTCGTAGTTAATTTCGGGTGAATTCATCACGTCGGGCTAACTAAAGGCCCTTTCAGTATCTTCTTTAACATACGACGGTTTAACTGGTTATCACACTGTATCAATAATAACAATGTCACAGCCCCGTTGGGCCCCCTCACAGAGGTAAAAAATAATATTATAGTTATCTGTCATGAATTTTAATATTTTTTTAGCCTTGGTCACTGTGTTCAAGAAAAAATACCTCTGAAAAAATGACACAGCGCCTTAATAGCCATCTAAGTTAATTCATATAAATGCAGACTATAATTTTGTATTATGCAGGAGTCGAACCCGAGATGTCGCATGTTAAAACCTTTTGAGCGCATACGTAGTTAAAATTCTATCGCCCTCTACTAAACAGTAAACCGCTTCAATGACCAATGCACTGGTGATAGTCCATGACAAGAGGTAATGGACCGATAAAGTGAAGTGTACTCCGATGTACTTGCACTACTTGCACGAACTTACGTGTGTAATGCACTAAAATTTTGTTGTTCAAACACGTTTAGCTGAAGTACCTACTCGCCGCGTGACTAAATTACTAAAGTAGTGTAAATTAAGCATTACTAGTAGGCACTGATCGACTACAAAGTTAAAATCATTTACTCATAGATTAGGAGATTCAAGCCAGTTATACAAATATTTTTTTATATTATTTCTTAACCCTATCGTCGAAATCAGGCCACAGTTTCAGTTCAGAAAAAATGACAAGAAACTCAAGTGTTATTATTTTAAAGGAAACCTGTTTTTATTATTTACTTATTAAGTTGTAGATACTTATAAAATTAATATGTTTTAACCCTAAAAATATACAAACAATTGTATAGATCCATTTATTTAAGTTCACCGGAATGTAAATATTTGTCATTTTTTTGACAAATAGGAAAAAATTGCATCTTCTAGAATGAAAAAGAAGGCAGTCCTTACAACTTTGGGGGTTAAAATGGGTCTGACTTCAAAATTGGCAATGATATCTCTTAACACACAAAAGAAAAGTCGGATATAGAACTTCTTCTTATGCGTAATTTAAAAACACGCAGATAAATACCATTACCATTTTAATACTATAATGAGAATTATTTAATACGTTTAACATTCAATACAATCCTCATTATTGCATTAAAATGGTTAAATCAATTACAATTCCATTTTATTATGCCGTCGGAATAAATACAGCTGCGGTTACTATAAATGTATAATTGATGATTAATATCTTCTGTATATATTATACCTTAAGCAGACTAATATTATAATAGAAAAGTATAATAATTATAGTCATAATTATCATAATTCTCTATTACAATATTACTCTGCTTCTGTACCGCACCGCCTTTGTATTTATGTAATTTAGCATTTATTGCAGCATGGCTTAGTATGGTCCCATTTAATTTTAAGGAAATGGTGATTATCCACATATCTTACCCTGTGCAATTCCATTTCCCACCAGTACTCATACTTCCTTTTTCTCACTGCTCGGCTCCTAGGCATCGTAGCATATATAGAAATACTAAGCATCAGCTTAGTATCCTATAACCTTCCTTAAGACTACTACGATGAGTAGTTCCAAAGATTAGCGCATTCAAACAGTTGCAAACTCTTTGCTTGTTTTATATATTTATAATGAATACTGTCTTTTTTACATATGCCCTTGTCACTTATTCATACTCATAAGTAATATAGCACAGTATTATATTTATTTACTATTTTTATCCATCTCCAAAATACAGTCTACATTCTATCGCCCCACACTGGCGAGAAGATAATTGAGTATACGATATCCTTACGGCATATAATTAAAAATAAAAACAAAATAATGTACCATAAAGCTAAAACTTTTTTCATGGTATTGTTGAATATTGTTTAACAATAACCCACGTAAACCGCTACTGATACGCCTAATACATATATGTACACAATATTATTCCAAGGCACGTACATGTAAGTGACAGTAATCTGATATCGATGCGACCACACATGTTGGTCTGTTGTTTCTTATTTCATTCACGCATTTATCGATAAAAAGCCATTATGGACATGTTTAGTATATTTACCCTCTTACATAAATATTAAATAAAATTATTAAAATATTAAGTATTAATATAATAATAATAACAATAATTTGGTGATTTTCACCCGCAATGATAAGTTTAACACCTCATCAAAGGGAGATATATAAAATACATACATAAATAATAATAATAATTCTTTAATAAGCCTTAAGATTACTCGAACGTAAAAGAGGTAGAGGACGTCCTCAAGCCACTTGGTGGACCAGCATGATTAAGTTTATTGTTACGGAAAAATTGCCCGGCCTGGCAACCCAGGACAGATTGTCCTGGAAAAGAAAAAGAAAAAAGTAGGAGAGCCGACCCTGCATAAAGTGGGACAGTACTAAGAGAAAGAAGAAGAATATCTTTCTTTAGAACTTTTTGTCGACGTTACGACTCTACTAAGCGTATTTCGGATACAATTTTAGTTAATCCCAAAGACAGTGTATTTGTTGTGAGAATTGTCAGTTTTAGTTATATATCTGTTTACTGATATATCATAAAGATAGTGTTATCTGATATTTCTGACGATTGAAATATATCCAGCCTTATGATCTAGGTTATATTAAATTAGTCGGTTAGACATCAGGTGATTAAGTATAGAGCAAAAAAGAAGTTTTTGATATATGCCAATAAATTATATACTCACGTTATTTTATAAATTACAAAAGTATTTGTATTATAAATAAGAATCATACATAAATATTTAGTTGTTATTTAATAAGAACTGTAATATTTTGTTTAGTTGACCTAATGTATAAAATAGACAATTAAAATTTAGATAAAATCGCGGTATAACATTTCTGATGGCATCCGATAGAAGGTAATAAACGTCTGTATACCTACTTCAACAGTTCAAAGACAATTGCAATATACATTACAAATGTCCACGACACCTTGGATCTGATATTATTTCTGATAACTGTGCTCAGAACTAAGGTTTACCTCTACTTGAAAATCAAACCACTGACGGAATGTGATCCAATTTTTTAAGTTAAATTCAAAATTGAAAATAAAAAACACCAAAACTGATATAAACAATCATACTTATGAATACAAATGTTTGTGCCGTGCGAGGAATCGAACTTACGACAATCGGAAGTAAGGCAGTGTGCTAAACCGTTGGACCGCTGAAGCTGTCAAACTACTAACAGAATGTGATTCAATTTTTGATGTTAAATTCTAATAAAAGAATCAAAAATGGAATAGACATAAAAATGGAAATCGATTTATAAATATTACAAAATCGATTACATCCGTATGTCCCGTGACACGTGTGAGATGCCCTAATCGATCAAAGAGGACTACCGGGCGGTTGCCACCATGATTTACAACTGATGGCAATCTCTTATTTATGCGGCATGGTAAAATGATTCATGCGTTCACGTATAAGTTTACACTTTCTGTAATACGACGCCGTTTATAAATAATTTATAACATATTCGATCATTATATTATAACACATTATGAGCAAAATTTTTATTCATGACGATGCATTTATAAATATATGAGGCAATAAATAGAAACATTCCGCTACGCTTAATTAAACGGATACTTTTATGTTTTTGTTGATTTGTATTCTGTATCGATATTTGAATCATTATTAGATGTCATTTTAAATGTTTATAACTTGTGAATTATATTAATATAAAAGATAATAATAAGACAGAAGATACACAATAGTTTATTAGTTTTAATACGAAAATTTTCAATTTAAAAAGACGTAAGTTCTAAGCATGCAATTTATTAGGTTTTTTGATATTTTTAACAGTATTGTTACTCTACATTTCTATTAGGATAATTAAAAACTAGCAATGGTCTTGATTTCTATTTGTTACTTCAAACTAAGTGTAACCGGAAGTATGTACATGTACATAGGGCTTATAAAAGAAAATAATAAAATATTGAAAAAGATTTATTGTGAAATATTATGAAAATATTTATAAGATTGTAGACACAATGAAGTTTAAAGTTATCTGGGAAGATACTTGCTATCGGACCGCTCGTGAACCACAAAGCTTTAGCAAAATGCAGTCTGCATTGAGAAAACAGAATGCATCGGACAAATAGAGTATTTGTAGGGACATAAAATGGCGAAGAGATTTTGAGTAAACATATTTAGAACTCTATGACTATGAACATTAGATATATATATGCGAATCTACTCTGCAAGTTAAATAAGTTATATGTAGGTAAAAGATACGTAATATTAAACTTATCCAAACAATTAATATGTATAGTATATAAGAACAATGTACGAGGCATAGCAAAAGAAACATATAAATAGGGATTGAATTTGTTTTCTTCATGACGTCACATGTTTTCTTATTATAAAACAGATTTTATTGTGGTTTTTAGTAGCAAAAACATCATAGACATGCGGGAAATTGTCTATGATTGTAGTAATGAAACAAAATACAAACTTAAAAAAGTGTGCTATAGATATTTATAACAATACTGTGTTCAGTTTAATTTGGTTTAATACAAGAACGACATTTATTAGGCTCAAAACTAAATTAAAACATACCTGTTATATGGAGTCTAACTAATATTTATAAATTACTGGTTGTTACCTGCTTTGTCTGGTTTGCTTCACATAATTGACGTCTTTGTTTTATATGATACAATCTAATTTCGCATCAAATATGATTATTATTTATTCAGCCTTTTAGTCATCCAAAGATAACAAACATACACAGACATTTTCACCTTTATAATATTAGTATCGATACACTTTAAAAATAAATAACGAATATAATGCGCCATTTTGAATAAGAATTGCATTTGCAAATGTCCGCCGTACTATGTCGCTGTATCGGCCGATGTAAACAAATGTAACCGATTCGCTTTGCCTGTTGACATACCCGTTATTAATGCTATTAGTTAGAACATTCGAGAAACATCGTGCATACACTTAGTATATCGTGATATGAATTATTAGTGTGTTAAATTAGCTACGAATGACCTAATAGTATCAAGACGAGTATATATTAAAAAACCATTACGGAAATATACAAATTTCTTCGCATAACTATGTCAAGATAAATAAACAATATAAAATATCTCTTACCAATGCAAATTATTATTATAGACGTATTGTGAGGCTATCTTCTATATAAATAAAAACGAGTTAAACTGAATATGTTGCTAAGCTCAAAACTCGAATATAACTGTCACATTTCTGTTTTAACTAAGTATATGCATTTAAATTATTCGTGAAAGTCTGAAGAAGGTTATTAATTATTCTCCTTTATTTTTAATATTTGCAGAAAAATTTCAACTGTTCTCCAGAAAAAAACCTCATCGTTCTATTCCCAATCATCAAAATGTTTCTAGCTACAATCTATTTAAATCAACAGTTAACGTCAAAAATATCGTTCATTTTAATAATATTAACACTGAGATGTATGTATGATAACTGTTTGATAGAACGACATTTGTCGGCTAAGCATATAATGTATGTTAAATTTTTTTCGCGCTTAATAAAACCGCATTGGAAAATTTTGGAAATAGACTCTAAACGTAACGATTTAAGACTAAATTAAAAAATAATAATTTTTCAATCAACGCAGTTTATTACTGAGTACAATTTGATAATATTTAAGGTAGACCCCAACACTTACAATAATATGTTTCTGTATCCGAGATGGGAGAAACTAAAATCGTATTTGATACGTTTACAGAATGTTCTCGTGTGATATGTGATTAAATTGTCAATGAATGAATCGATTTCACCGTAATTCCCTCTGGGAAGGCAGTTTCTAATATCTCATAGGCAATTACTGCCAATAGCGTTACAAAATTGCTACTTATTACACTCTGATGTGTTAATTCAGTTGCTATTACAGGCTATATTTGCCGATACAGGATTGAATTGCAAGAAAAGGAAATAAACATGTCACTGAAGCCCGATGTAGATTTTGTACGAAGTAGTCTGCGTGGGTACTCCTGTCTCACCTATTTCTTCCGTTATAAGCAACGTTTTATAAGCTGTATTCCGGTTTGAAGGCTACGATGTGGCAGTAAAATTACAGGGTACGGAAGCATGAAACATTAATATGGAATCACAACGCAGAAATGGAGAAATATTACGAACGTGACGTGACGACAAAAGTTTTGATGGTGTCCGTAGTTACCACACACTATCTTAAACAAGTTGGCTGTCAGCTGATTTGCTGTTGTAGTAAAAAACAAAATATCAGTAAAGAAATTATATTTTGAAAAAAGAATGCATGGGCGCCATATTACACGAATGAATGTCGCCGCGCACGCATGGCGCTTGTTAGCAACTGGAATGGTAGGTACGAGTACGTATGTGCATTTTTCACCAAGATGGCGAACTTGTGTTACCGCTTGGCGCCAACCCACTCAATAACTGATGTAAGACTCGATTTATAACTCAGCCTTCACTTTAAGACTTCATTGTACACTTTCTTTTATTTTGTATAAATTTCATTGTATTCGTTTTTTAATAAAAATTGCAAAGTCAAAGCCAAAGTTAAAAATAATTGACACATGTAGGACACTTTCGGTCTCTCATGAAAGTCTTAACTTTACCATACAGTTGCCTACTTCAGTTAAGAAGAACTGGCAAGAATAATTTAAAAGATTGAAACTGATTAAAAAATAATAATGGCACAATAAAAAAATTACCAGTAATCAACCGACGATCTGGTCAAGATCGCGGGAAGGCATTGGATGCGAGCAGCGCAGGACCGATCGTCGTGGAGATCTTTGGGGGAGGCCTATGTCCAGCAGTGGACGTCTTCCGGGCTGCGATGATGATGATGATGATGAATCAACTGGTATTTTAAATATTAATATAGCGTTCAAATAGTGCATATATCCAAAAATGCATGCAATTTGTTTCATACAATGCAAATACTATATTAGTACTTTTAGCAAGTGTAACTATAGCTTTACATAAGATAAACAATATTATTGATTTAAACTCTCTGCCTACCTCGTACGTTTGGGATGAAGATATAACGTTAGTTGTTGGCAGACGAAGTGGGCGTCATATATTTCTGATAAAATAGTCCATTGAACTATGCATCTGTTGTTCAATCTCTCCTTGCATCTCCTAACGAAATGGCTCTTACCGTGATATACGGTGTTTTGTCCCAGTTGAAGTGCCTACAACGAAAGTGAAAGTCGGGATTTATCCGACATAACTTATGAATTATGTGACAATTTCAATGGCTATCTATAAAATCTGTTAAGTTGATTTAAACTTGAGTTATAACGGAGTTCCGGTATATGGACAATTTCATAGCCACATTATTTACCTCAACAATATTGATATTCAAGTTTGTCTTTGACAAATGAATTGAGTGCTTAGGTTTGATGCAGAGATGATTAATAAAATTAGATTTTTGAGTTTTATTCGGATTATATTCACATGACTATAAAACTAGATGGTTTAGACACGATTTTAGATACTAATTGGAGTACTATATTAGTAATGAGGATTAGTAATTCAATTGCTAGAAATGTTTTCTGTCACATCAGCTATTTTGATTGTTATTGGCAGATCAGAAATAACAAGTAAATTATACACGCCACTATTTTTTTCTCATCGAATTTCATTTCAACTATATGTTTGATATGCCATTTTCCCCTACTTTCTCAAGTAAGTGACTTTAAAGATTATTTTATTAGTTTTTGTCAAAATATAACTAAGATTTTAATAATAAATTTTAAATACTCACAGCAGTTTAAAGGAACATGTGTTTAAAAATAAAATGCCATATTAAAAGTAAGCCAGTGCAATTTGTCTAGGTCAGCGTATAATAAATATAAAATTCTCAGCTTAGCGATTATTCTTTATCAATTGCAAGGTCGCTAAAACCTGTTGATGTGAATATATCGACAGTTATATTAGTAAACAGGGTTGCCAACTTGACTACTTCTTGCGGTGTACAAACGAGGTCAATATTTATTATACAATTAAAAATTTTATGTAACCGCCTAAAAAAAAACTAATAAATTGTAGTTAAGAACCATAAACAACGTCAACTTTAAAACAAAGAAAAAGTATGATGACGCATTCCTATCTCGTAAGAAAGATCGAAAATCTTATTTTCGTGTGATTGGCATCCCTGCTAGTAAATTACCACAGCATAAATAATTAGCCTACTTTCTGTCGTAAAGTAAGGTGCAAACGCAGTGATAATTTGCTCTACATACACACCATGTGTAGTACATACAACGTGTAATTCTGAAGGCCCAACGATGCATTATCTTTTATTACTACTACCATGTTTTGAATTTAGAATTATTATCTATTCAACATCCATTTGGGTTCTTATTTTATCTTGATTTTAGAACCTTACACAATTCAGTTTAAGTTATGTTTTCATACGGGCGGTGCTAATTCTTAAAAGGTAGTGTTAATTGCTCTGTAATTATGATAATACTATGGTTGCACATTTTTTTTTAACTTAGCACATTACTTACTCCTTCAATTTATTATATTTGTGCATATAGATTTCAGGGTTATAAGGCCTGTATATACTTACTAATATTATAAATACGAAAGTTTGTGAGCATGGATGGATAGATGGATGGTTGTTACTCCTTCACGCAATAAACTACTAAACTGATTTTGATATACTACAGTAATATAGCTTTTACATCACAATAATACATAGGCTATAATTTAAAAAGATATTATGTAAATTGGGCGAAATATACTGATAAATGTGAAGATGCGCGGGTGGACTTAATATTGTTAACTTATAATAGTGGTATGGATGGAACTGTATAATACCACAGATATATTAAGTTTTCTAGAACCATCGATAATAATATTTCGGTAGTACCAGAACCTAACAATTGGTTTTTTTTCCTCCTTCAGTTCGTGGGTTTCATTCCCCCGGGAAATATGTATGCGTGCAACGAAATACACTTCAGGCTTTGATCTTGTGGTGATAATGTGATTGTGTGTTGGGAATCGCAACATTTTAATATTTTAGATGCCTCCAGTGATCACGATATGATCACTCCAAAAATCGTGATAGTTTCCTAATAATTTTCAGCAATTCAATAAATTGCTTTTTGTGTAAGGTAAAAAAATAATTAAAATTAATAAAAGACCAAAGTTATTTAGATTAAATTTTTCTCAGAATAATAAATGTGTCATCTAAGTAACATCTCTAATATGAAAAACATAAATTTAATATTTTTTTATTATTATTATGAATTCAGAATTATTATAGTTAAATTCTGTAATCTTAGTAAAAATACTAAAACTAGTTATTTTTTCATGATTCACTGTAGTTTATTCTGTGTCTTCTTAATAAATTAATTTCAATGAATTTCCTTCTAATTCTATATCATTACTTTCTCGCCCTTTCCATGATATGTCATTTCATTAATATTGCGTTTTATTAGAGTAATAATCGTCATTAGAACGAAAACAAAATTGAATATAAAATCTTCCAAATATATCGTGTTAAATATAATTTGTTACATAGTTATAGACGTTTTTTGTTCTAACTCTCACTAGTCAAGTCCAGAAGTAGAAAGACTTTTTTTTATTAAATTCAAGAGGCAACGGACAGCTGATTTAAAACCTACATGACAGTATACTTATTAGAATTTCATTGTAGACAATTACGGCGATTGACGCGATATCTTTCAAACAAATAGTCGGGGCGTGAAGCTGCGATTTTATCGCAAGTAGCCGCCGGTCGCGAGACGTGTCTCAACTAACGATAATACTAAATTATATTTGGCTTAAGTATTCATGAATCAAAGATGTCTAGTTAAGATGTGGATGCTTCTATAGACAGGTGATATAACACACAGTCTATAGAAGTTTATGGATAAAAAAATTGTTTTTAGATGATATTTTCATAAATTCAGAGTAGACTATGATGATTCTAAAATCCTTATGAAAAGTAATACATATATTTAAAATTTGTATACTCAATTACCAAAGTCGAAGAGAGTCGAAATAAAAGATCTATTAAGAAAAACAAAATATTAACCTATTTTATTTTTTATCATACTTCCAAACTAATATATATAGTATAGTATTTCTAACTGTCTACTTAACCATTTATTACCTTATTCACAAGTAAGCGGTTCAATTTATTTAAATAAATTTGACGAGAAGTATTTTATCCAAAAAAAGGCGCGCGTAATAGATAGTTTGATATAAATGTATCAGAACAGCGTTGTAACTTTAAAATGTGATTCATATCGCATAGAGTGACTGTTGGACGAGTAATTGAGGCGTAAGGGCACGATCACAGTGCGCGGGTGGCGTTGTCTGGCACCGCGTGTCTTAATTGATTGGGCCTGCCCATTACACTTTATTGATTTTCGTTGTAGGGCTGCTAATTAATAGTAACATATTTTTACAATTTGTTCTACCTAGTTAATTAAATATATACTAGTTGATTAAATTTTGGATATTACTAGTGCGTAAATAGGTGTATTTTTAACTGGCAGAAATTAGTAGTAGCAAAATATAATTGCTTGAAAGTTATTATGTCTTATATTACATTAGTTTTATAACACACTAATATTCCGTGGCCATCTACTATTCGCTACTCGCCCCAGCTTCGCACTTATATATATAAACTTAACTCTAAAATCACCCTATCTATTTAAAAAAAACACTTCAAAATCCTTTGCGTAATTTTAAATATTTAAGTATACATCGGGACGGACAGCGACTTTATCTTATACTATGTAATGATAATGATTATACTATATATTTTATATGTAATTAGGTGTACCTAATTACAGTGTGAGTAGGGTATAAGAATTCGACGTATAATGTAAGTAGAATATAAGGTTTAGAGTATAGACCGTACCAGTGAGCGTTGTCTGCCGTTTGGCCATATTACGTGTCTTAATTGATTGCGCTATGGCCTTACACGTCATTGACTTTTCCAACTCTTCAGTTTCATATATTAGTGTAGATTTAATAAGGTTATTAGATATAGTATAAGTAGCAGAGTATAGACCACACGGCACGGCTGACCATACTGCGTGTCTTAATTGATTGCGCTGTGGCATGTCATTGAATTTTCTAAATTGTTTTCCATCTCTTCAAATATAAAAATATTTTAGTATAGATTTAATAAGGTAATTAGGTATAGTGTATAAGGACTCGACGTATAGTGTAAGTAGAATGTAAGGTCTATAGAGTATAGACCACACGGCACGATTAGCGTTGTCTGTTGTCTGGCCATACTGCGTGTCTTAATTGATTGCGCTGTGGCCATTACACGCCATTGACTTTTTGGTTTAGGGCTGGCCCAACTGTTAATTTGTTCGTCGTGTCGTAAACTCCGCCATGTGTTCACCGTACGTTTATGTCCGTTTGTGTAGTAAACCGAACGTTCGACATTTGCTTGCAATTAAAATGTTCCGTTGCTAATTAGGTTTTTTATTAGGATATGTGTTTGTTTATTAGTTACTAGGTGATTGGTTTATCTGGTATTATACTTACATGACTATACCTAGTATATGATGCATACAAATTAACCGATTCGATTTCTATGTCCATGTGAGTCTTCTCTAGAGTAAGCAGGGAGGATAGTTTCAATATTTGTATACATATTTTTTATATTAATATAGTCGATAATTATAATAGTCTTATTTTATAATTTACTAACGACATGCCTTGGTATCGCACTTGGTTATGATGTATATGCCATATTTTATATAACTTTATGTATCTATTAAACATATAAAACTTCCGGAAAAAAACTTTAAATTATAGTGAAAACCGATTCAAAAGCCGTGTGTTTTAGAAGTAAACAGAGGAACAGATAGACGAAAATTACAACTTTACTGTATAGTATTTATCGATTACATATTTTTATTTTATATAAATTTATAAATGCGAAACTTTTAACGACTAACCAGCTGAACGGATCATTACATAATTTTTGACGTGAAGACAGATTTAGAAGTCTTTAATCTCCTAAAAGCAGACGAAATCGCGTGTAATACCTAGTTATAAATAAAACAAAAATCCTATACATATTAATTATCACCATCAGTTCCTATTTAATGAAAGACGCTAATAATATGTGGCAATTACAACGGACATTGGAAACGCCCTCTCCACGAAATCAGCGAGCGGCATTATAATTTTATCACAGAATCTTGTTAAGGAGATATTTTTGTGTAACAAATCAAGCAACATGTAACTAACAAGCTGTAACAAATCATACATGGGTTAAATCAAACTGTCATCTGTAGCCCGGGGCGAGCGTATCTCCGAACTCACTTACAATTTTTAACATCAGTTTTTGATGCGTAAAAGGGGTTATTTGCGATCATATGTCAAGACTCAAAATGTATGTTCAATTCTTTACAAAAATATGTATCTACTTGTATTATATGAAGTTTTGTTTATATTACACAGGTACGTTACTTGATTCTCTTTTATTTCAAGCAGTTTGCTTTGTAAGATGTGAACACCTAAATACACCGAAATTTCAATGAAATTGTAAAGACATCCTAGCCGTGGAGCTGTACATATATTTAGGGGATAGTTGCCATTTATCACAAGCTTGAATTATTAGTGTGTACTTCAATAATGACCATGTAGGTACTATTCTATATATACATGACGCAAAAACTCTTTACAAAAATTGCGCGGAGGTGAAATATGATATTTCGCACACCTATGGTTTATGTAGTGAAGAAGTGCAGAAAAGTTAATATTTGACAATAGAATATTAATAATGTTCAAACTTATAATTTAAATTAATTATGGTCGACCACTAGGCGACAACTAGTTATTATAAATGCACTATATTTGTTGTAACCTAAAAATATTGCAAGGATTGCTACGGTTACCTATACCGCAGCAATTCCTTTAGATTGTGTTGCACTTTGCTTCCTATACCTTGTAATGTATACAAACTGTATACGTTGTCCCTTAATAGTATAATAATCTGCTAAGAATTTTATAACAGTTAAAATCGACCGACCAGTGTGGGCAGTGCTTTACATGTGAAAATCGACCGAGCACAGTGTGGGCAGTGCTTTACATGTTCGGTGTGCAATGGCGTTGAATCGGCGCATCTCAAACGCATCACGTTCCTTTTGTGCATTATTGTGCAACAGGGGCGTAAAGACCGCGCTGCGACTTATGCAGAATTCTAATGAGACCCGTAAATAACAGGTTACAACCCTAAAAGTCGGGCTTTGCATAATAAGGATGTCATGTGTTATAAACAGCTATCTGTTTTTGTTTTTGTAACATTGCGCCGGTGTGGTGGTGTGCGAACGTAATGTGAATTTTAATAGTGCTCTATGTTACTTTACATATTATATACATACGAGTATTAGGACTTACAATACTAAGTACTATATAAGTCCTAAAACTCAGTACGAGTTACTACTATTATTTGTAGTTTTTTTTGGTTAGAATTGTTTGTTTACCGCAAGCGCAATGATTTCTATTTTTAGTATATTATTTTTTTACATAATTAATACGTTTATTATAAATACAAATTTCTTATTAAACTCTCATTAACTATTTACTCCAATGTCAATAAATACAGTCCAGCATACTTTCTAGTACTTTACTGTAGTTTTATATCTACTAGTTGGTTCTTGTAGTATAGTTCTTCTGCTTTACTTATCTTTTATTTATATCCGCCAAATGTTTTTATCATTGGTTCACACAGTAAAAATTGTTATTGGTCCCATTTAATTAAACTAAGGACGCATTGTAAAATGCAAATATAGACATTATAATAATTTACTGTTAAACTCTTTTATTTACATTCCGAGCCATTGACTCTGAATGGGCGTATCTGAGCATTCCCTCTTTTTAATGGATATTATTAATAGAAATAATTAGTTTTTTTAACGATCAGAATAGTCAGAAGTTGTCAACCCTACATCCCAGCCGAGGCAACGTCGCCGTGGGCGTGCCTTGCCGGATTTATGTCCCGTGCCGAAATTTCAACGTGCCAGTCCTTTCTCCTTTTCTTTCCTACTTCTCTTTTTCTCTCTGCAATTATGTGTAGGTACTGCTTTATATTCCTATATTATTCTAAATTAAAATTTATGATTCCGTTTTCGCAATTTTTTGTTTTTTTATTAATAGTTCATTATTCTAAATTCAAAATTACTTTTTAATATGTATTATAAGTTATATGTCAATAATAATTAATAAATATTGTAGAAATAAAACCGTTTTTATAAAAACAGAGAATAAACACAGCGGAATTAACATTTCTCTATTCACAAACGAATAAAATAGTAATATTTTTAAAACATAGCTATAAAGAACAGTTTATTAAATGGCCCACTAATAAAAGAACGCCAAACTGGTACGGCAAAATAAATCATTTTGTCAATTTAGTTTAAAATTTATTTGACAATCACCTATTGAACCTGTATCGTAAACTCATTTTTATTGCTTGAATATATAATGTTTGAATTTATATATTTTCTTCGAAATGTACATTCTTCCTGTATATTTAATTATGTTGTTTTGTATTTACTTACCTATATTATTCATAATCCACATATTTTTATAGTGGATGATAATGAAATAACAACCCTTCTTGCACTAATGGATTTTATATGAAAATAGGTAAATCTACCTCTAGAGATTATATTGCGCGAAAGAACATGGCCTTATAATTTCTAAAAAAAAAATTTTGTGTGAATTATGTAGCAAGCTAGCAATATGGTTTTTGTAGGTTAGATACATATTTTAGTTAATAACACGCAATTAAGTTGTAATTAATTTATGTCAAATTTGACAGACATCAATATTTTGATATCATGACAGACCAAAGTGTAAACAACCATATCACATCCTAGCTAAGTGAAAATATGTTTGTTTGTTCCTCTTTCATAAAAGTCTTGACCAATAATTATGGAATTTGGTATGCACCTACAAAGACTTTATATCTCGATCAACCATGGTCAGTCGGACGAAGCCATACCGAGCAGGTAGTTTATTTATAAATAATAACAATGAACTTTATTCGACGCCATTGCCGTGCCGTCATGGTGTTGAGTTGTGTCAAGAATAATAAATTTTAACAGATGTGTTTTTAATTTAAACAATAAAGCATCATGCGCTGTTATTATATCCTCTACGTACTCATATTAAAGTTTTAATTTGATACATGATTTTATGATTAAAACTACATGAAATATTAATGTTTAAACTAGTCTGTAAGTATTTAATTACTGTTTGTTTTGTGTTTTAATTGTATGATTCTATTATCTATTCTTCTAATTACAATCTGTTGAGTTTGTATTTTATTAATATTTTCCATATAGATAAATATATAAAAACAGATTGATGTAACTTTATTTGCTAAAATTAATTCTCAGTATGTACGTCATACTGATGAAATGACTTCTAAATATATGTTTGATTCGAGTATTATTTATTATTACTTCAAAGTCACTTCCAAATAAATTCGAAAATAGATTCAGGTGACAGCAACTACACAATGAAACAACACTAAATTTAAGCTACATATTGAATAAAAAAAAATATAGTAAGAAAAGTGACAATACTACAGTATACATACATCACAACATAAACAGATAAGTACACCACTATAAATAATAATAATAATAATATAATAAATAAAGCCGAATTACTTACACTATATAGTATTACTCAAAAATGGCTGGACAGATTTTAATAATTTCTGATTAACAAATCAGCCACATTCGCCTCAACTATCAACATATCAGAATATTTCAAATACATAAAAATACTCGAAACGAAATGTAAACTAAAATATCCAGAACAAATTACGACTGTCGGTGACAAATCAATTTGTCTCAATCATTCCTGATCAATATGTTTATTAGTCATCGTGCAAGTCATAAAGTGCAAGAATCATTGCCAGCCAGTAATAATATAAAGCTCAATCCTCAAAAACAGCCCCCGTACAAACATAACTGATTGACCACCCATCACTGTACATCATGTCGGCATACGACGGTACATCAAGGCCGTCCATTGTATGATTTAATAATTGTTAATTAAGCCTTTCTCATTCCGGGTCACGGGGCTATCGTCACGCGGCACAAGAAAACATTATTTAGGAATACCAATGAGGCTGAACAAAAGGACGGCAATAACGTTAGATATCATATCCTCTACGGTAAGATCATGGAACCGTTAATATGTGATGTTTAAGCGTGGTCACACTACTAAACAACTGGCTGACTATTAAAATTAATCAGACATACAATCATTTATAGTGTTCAATAACCGCCGGAAACCTGGAATTCGGTTGAGACATCACAACTAGAAGAAGAAGAAGAAGAAGCAAGAAACTTGGGTGTTACTTTTAAAAATTATTTAGTTGTAACTTTACTTTTTTAAATTAAAATATGTTGAAGTTGTGCAAACATCACCAAACCAGGATAGGAGCGCTCTTAAAAAACTGTATCGTAGTCTTGCTCTTCTGCTTTATTTTCGCCATCGTAGTGATGGTTTTCCCAATCCTAAGGCGCCATGAAATTAAGGTGGTAAGCATGACCAGACATATAAGTATCGAACTCTTGTTGAATTAGATAAAACAAAGTTCTCTGAACTTTCATGTGTCGCGGTCGTAACGACTTCCGTTAACCGTTAAAGTAACTGTTACTGATGCTTCATTAATAACGTTAATAGTGGTAACACTCGTTATAGTTATATCAGCTAATTATTATGATACTAAACTTGACATAATGTAGTGGTTGAAGCTTTTATTTGCTTAAGTTTTTGTCGTAAATGTGTCGAATGGATAACTTTATTTTAATATCTACAGATTAACATAGTCATGGTTTACGCCTATTAAAATTTTGCCTAATTATAAATTATTATGAAAATACTAAAAGTAATAAATATAATTGGAACATTTTAAACACGTGATATTTTTTGTAATGATTAAGAAGCAGTTTTCTTTTAATAGAACAATTATCGATACATGCTTAATATAATCAAAACATCACACTTGGTGAAAAGTCCAAGTAAAATTTCAATTAAATTGCAAAAAGTCTGCTGATAATAATAGAATAGTTAAATTTTAAACTGTAAAAGGGAGGGTTGTTTGCAACTACGTTACATAATCAGCTGACAATTGTTAAAGATTTTTTTTTTATGTAAGACATGGCAATAATTTTGTAAAGTATTATATTCAATTATTAATTTTAACTATATACTATACACGGTCGGTATCTACATATACTCACAAGAAGGCGAGTTAAAACTAGGCCTATGTTTTATACGAATAAATTATTGTAGTTGCCGAAATGTTAGTAAATGGAAGATATAAATAACTCTAGCGCACATTTCCCTACGGAATTAGGGTAATAATCCAACAATAACACGCAGCTATAAAATATTATTGTTCTGTATTTATATATCTGTTGTATTTGATTCGTTTTAAAAATAGATATTCAAATTTATTAGCTTGTATTGAAACACTGTAGTATATATAAATACTCATATAGCAATGAGATTAAAACATACCTACTTTTTTTACAATGTCGTACTTTCTTAAATACAGGCATTTTAGATCGTATTATACGATATTACAGTTTCACTTCTTACTTCACTTATTAAGAATTGTAATATAAAAGTTATAGTAAATTTATTAGGATTTTTTTTTATATGTTTTGAATGGCAAATATGGCCTAATGGTGACAAGTAACATGCTTATATATATGAACAGCACCACGGATATCACGTCAGGACTCATGTTCATGCCATATTATATGCTTTTACTATCTCACGCTACAATAAAAACATAGATTAGAAAACAAGATTCTGAAATAGGTGAGACTGAAGTACCTACTCAGATAGTTTACAGAGGTAATGTAACCTTTGTAAATTAAAATCTTGTTCAGTTTCGTCAAGCCGATTTTATTAAAACAATAATTTTCCCCAGTTTCTCAAGTTTTTTTAGTTTCGTCTACTACTCCAACGTAATGAATGTAAAGAAACTAAACTATAAAACACATCCAATCACAACAGCATATCTCTTACCACCGCGCGGTGTAGATTGCATGTTTTATAGCTCGATATATTATCGCCGGCACTAAATTGATTCCGCTCTAATTGCGGCCAAATGTCTTTGAAGCAAAAAAAGAAACGGGAGTCTTCATATGCCTATAGAGACGTTTTTATGTTGCGATGTGCTTGATTTATTCGAGTTTCCTTTTAACTTTTTACTTTTACGTTCCGGTTTTGCCGAGTGACAACAAAAAAATATATGACTACGTTTATCAGGTGTCTAAGATATTTATTTATGAGCTTCAATGTGGTTACTGGTTTTTGGACTGTGTTGCGTTTTTTTTATCTGTAGGTATTTATATTATGATCGCGGAGATGTATGATGTCATTTATATTTAAATAATAAATCTTAATTAGAAAAATATGGCGCTTATTAATTAAAGTTCGTAGATAATATATGTGCGAATTTATTTTAATTGACATATTTGATAAAATATGTATAAGTAATTGATATTCAAAGGAATTATTTATATAAATATTAATATATTACAAAGTATTTCGTTTGCTTGTTTTTGAGATAAAAATTAATCTATGTCCAATCTCTATCAGATTAAACGGTAACAGTAGCCTATGGACGGCTGAAACACCACCCACGTCACGTGCGCGTTACCGACCCTTACGAAATCTTATTACCATGCTTGAAAAACCTTATGCTGTAGTCGTTATAAAATCTGTCTTCACGACAAATTTTGTAAATATCCGTTTACTTCCAAAATGTCATGCATTCATGACATTTTAGAAGTAGTAGACAGACATACATTGGCATTTATAACATCGTTATAGATTTGTTTACAATGTAATTCATGTTCATTGAAGTGTGAAATCATGTTGTAGAGAGTACAGTATCAATTTCATAATGGCGTCGCGCACTAGTGAACCAAACGTTTCAATTTTAATTGAATATGAGAGCAATAGTTTTGTTTTAATGATGCATGTGCAAGAATTAACTGATCTTCATTATGAAGATTTAGTAAATATAATAGGATGTTTTTAAGCTAGTATTATAAGTATATGTTTTTATTTTATAATTGATGACCTAAGCTAATTTGCGGTGAACTTCATCTGGGTCGCATTTCCTCCGTTTTTGCCACATTTTTGATTGCAGCTCCGCTCTTATCAGTCATAGAGTAATGTTAAATATCCGGGGAAAAGGGGATTGTTAGTAATGTGTGACTTATGATCTTATTTATAGCAATGTACTATATCAGGTTGACCTTCACGCGGTTCCCCATGGAAACCATCGTGATAAATTCTTGGTGAATTTGTCACGAAGGATTAACTGACCTGACCTCATGCTCATCTTACCATCCTCCACTGGTGGCCCGCTATCATAAACCAGTAGTGCAGGCGGGTGACCATTACATTATCATCAAATAAAAGTAAAATATATATCCTTCGTTGATAAATAGGCTATCCAACACTAGAAGAATTCTTAAAATCGGTTTAGGCGATCCAGAGATTATTCCCTAAACCTCAAAAACTAACAAACTTAAATGAACTATAAAGAGAGTTTTCTCTTTATATTATTAGTGTTAGATAATTTTAATGTACATAACACAACGGTAAAACTACATATGGCCAACAACAACTTACGACCATAGTGGTATATAGAGTCAATCAAAAAAGGGGCATATCAAGCAAACAGCGAGTAGCATTATAGAGATTTTAATTCTTTAAATAAAATATTATTCAGTTCAAGGCCTATTTCATTATCTAGAACACGGAATACGATAAGATTCATTTAATTATATAATTTAATATCAAAATTAAAGTATTGTTGTACAAAAACAACTTCAACAATGATAATGTATAAGATCTACATCGAAGAAAAACTTATCAATTCCAAAACGAATCAAAACCCACTCAGAATTGGCGAAGATATTGCATAACAATAATAATAAACCTGGACAATTCACACAGAGACATCTAGTCCATAGCTAAAGTTGAGCTTCTCTACGTGTGCCGCTAGACAAATGGTCCTTTCTTGTTGGAACCACATACACAATATAAGTAGAAGAAAACCCAGATGAATACATACAGTGTATAATCATGAATAAAAATGTTTGCATTGTGCGTGTATCAAACACACGACCATTCAAAAGTAAGGCAGTGTGTTAAGCCGCTAGACCACCGAGGTCGTCAAACATGCATACAGATAAAATATATTATTTTATATGTTTTGCATAAATTAATACATAGTTCTATCAGTAGGTAGGATGATGCTATGTATGAGATCATACAAAGATATCGGTTCATTAAATACCGCGATGTAACCTAAATTAACTTTATTTGACCCAAATGCAATATAGGGCAAGGAATAGTTTGTTCAAGATTAAAATATTTAATAGGTAGAGATATATTAGATCAGATGAAATAAAAATGTGATTTGTTCATTAGTCATTTAGGTATTAATTTGCACCGAATATTAACGCTATGATAGTCATCACCATAGCATAATAAGCTGAGTATTGACCTCGGCACCTACAAACGTGTATACAAATTTGAATGTATTTAACTTTATTATTTATTAAACCGCCATATGGTCAATACAAATATTTTAGCTATTGAAATATATTCCCAAAGTGTAATCATTTTTTTACTCCGATCGATCCCCTGTCTAATTCAAACGGGGATCGAAATTACGATGACCTAAGCCGAGGTAAAAACCCCTAGGATGCCCCCAGACTAAAGTCGCATCCGTCAGACGGAAGTTGGTAATAAGACCTTCCGCGGGTTTGGAGTGCCATCTGCACTCGCCCCATATCTTCTAGTGATGCAGTAAAGGACAACTGCGGCCAACAGCATTAGAATAGTCCGAAAAAAAAAAGAAGATATTATATTCAATAGAAAAAAGTGATAAAACACTCCAATACCCAAATCTAATTTGTAATAGATTTTAGTTTTTACTAATAAGTATTTCTATTAAGTTGGAATCAAGTAAACATAGTGAAATTGAAGTTTCTCTTTGTTTAGGACTAGACAGAATTGTTTGGCTATGTCTAAAGTTATTATTATCTTATTTATTGTACCCAACGTTTTGTATTCGTTAAAATTCTATCCGTATTTACTGAAAATATATCTGTTAATATCACAACAGCGAGCGGTCAATGTTTTACGGGTTTTTAATAGCTTAACATGGCTTAAGACGAACTATTATGCTTATTTTAGACATAGATTAACGCCCGTCGTGTTTTGGTTTGTTTTTGTTGGAGATGCAGCTCGGTTTTGTTGAAATCTATTTTGTAACGGAATTTTAAGATATAATACACTTAGGTATGATGCAACTAATAGGTATAGTAAAACATAATGGTACTACATAAAAGGCAACGCTGCTTTTGACTTGCCAGTTCATCTACTAGTTCATCAAGTCTGTTTTTAAATACTTAAAAATTATCACCACTTAATTTCACTCTCTCTGTATAACAAAGAGAGTACTTGTACGTAAAAAAAACAAAAGTTCTTTACAAATTTCATTTTAGACAGTTACTCTACAACAGCTCTGAAATATCACTTGGCAGTGACAGTCCGCCATTTTGACGTGTAATGAAAGAAAAATTACATGCGCTCAGCCTTTGAATAGTCGCTCCGTTTCATTTCGACGAAATTAACTTTGGGAGCCTTGTGATGTAGGGCTGCTTTTTAGAGCATGAACAATATATTTTTGGACGGATTTCTCAATTTTTAATAAACACGAGGGCTATAGAGTGTGCTACCCACCTAAAGTAGCAAGCAAGTATTTATTTATTCTCTATAGCAATATAGAGAATAAATAAATAAATTATTGATTTGAGATTTCAATGATATCTATTTCTTTTGTATTTAATTAAAATGCTTATATATGTACGTGTATTTTATTACGATATAAAATATATTTATTAGTCCACGGATTTCAAGCTTATTGAATTTTAAAAAAACTTGCTTGCTCTATTGCGAATGATCTACAAAAAATATTACCTACTTTATACAGTATTTGCGAGATTTGTGTTATTTATATTAGCTATCGTCGTACAAGTGTCATAATAACTGCACATTTTGATGTCATGACATCATGAGATGCGCACACGCAAACAATGTGGCGAGGTCTTGCTATTTCCTGTTAACATACCTATTTACTTATGTAAATAATCTAACATGATATATGTATATGTTTTCAGATATTATATAATTATTTATCAAAATAATAATGATTCATATACATTGATATTATAAAGAGTTAAGATGTAACCATTCTATCTGAAATAGGCAAAATTCAAAAACTACGTAATGGATTCGAAATTTATAGGAAGCGTTGTCTGCAAAAATTTGGCGGTTTTTTTATTTAAAAAATATATAGGTTCTCATAATAATCACATCCATGAGAAGCCGAAGCGGATAGCTAGTTATGTATAAACATGTATAGAAATAAAAATAAAATTTCTAAATCACAATATAGTTTTTAAGATCTACCATTGCACCTCTACTGATCACAAACGCGACACATGGCGCAATTATACGAATTTCGCTTTCGTAATTCAGCTACCGAACTCTGTAAAGATGACAGCTGCAGGGTAATTTATTTCGCAAATTTAATTAAAACTATATTCGTTAATTAGTGTACCGATCTGAAATCTTAATTAGGTACACCGCGGAATTTATATTGTGAAAAAGATAATTTGTATTTATCCAGCAATATCCAGTCCCCTGGTACAATTTCAGCGACATCGCGTCGGAATTTCGGAATGACATTCGCTCTCGCGACGTAATAAGATTTTAAATGTGAAATTCTGTCCAAATGAACTTGACACTCGGGCTACATTGACGCTTCGTGTAGATTTATTTTGTTTATTTTAATTAAGTTCCCTTACTTTATAGACAGTTTGGTAATTAGTTAAGGATATACATCTGTTTATATAACATATAAAGGCATCCGCAGAATACCAGCGTGATGGGGGAGAGAAAATTGTTAGTAATAGGGCTAGTGACCATAGTAATGTCCTCAGTTAGACCTTAACATTATTTCTCCTAGAAACCAACATAGTTAAATTCGTCACAATGGGATAGTTATCCATATCATACAGACTTATATTCATCCTCCACTGGTACAGCTCGCGTATGTCGAGAGGTTAGGTGGGTGCATATTCATCCTTTATAAAAAATACAACGCTGTGACGTCATTGAATATGCAGAGCGAATCTATTTGATTTGATCGAACCGAAGATCAATTAGTACCCCAAGTTACTTGTTGACAAATTATGCAGTAATGTAAGTGTAATAAAATAAATATATTTTACTTCGTGTAAAGTAAACTCATTGTTTGTAAAGGTTATAGTTTTGTTTACGAAGTAATTAACAATATTATTAATATTGTTAACCACTTATGTTTAGTTTACTTAGACTTCACACATTTGTTGATATTATAAATAATGAACGTTTAAGCGATTAGGCATTTTTGTAAACATATGGTGTAATAAATAAATTAATTTTAATGAAGTGTAATCTCATCAGTCGATTTTCGTTTTATCTTGGGCCAAGTTATCGTTATATAAAGAATTTGTTGATACGATATGAAGTACGTGGAATATAAATACTTTTTTATACATCTACTTGTCGATCTGATCGTTGCTACTTGATTAAACTTTGCTGTTTGACCTCACGGGTTGATAAGATGCCGAGACATACTTAATTATTATTTTAAGCACTAACTACACCACACTGCTATGTTTACTTGAATTAGTACGAAATGGACATATTATGTTGGAGTCAGAACAGAGTCTGTGCGATAAATTTTCAAACGTCAAAAAATAATTATAATTAATTCAGCCGTTTAAACGTGATTGTGTGATAAACGTATAGAAATCATAACATCTTCATATATAAGCTTTTTTAATTATAATAGGCATTATGATAGGTATATGTAATACACCTAAGTTTAATTTAGTTTAAAAAAAGGTTACATAAACACGCGTATACATTTGTTTACGGTTGTTTAGATTTACTTTGAAAACATTAGACAGATCTAAAAATCAATTAGTGTGAATTCACTTTATGTTTACCACATTTTATCTCTATTATAAATGTTAATAAAATAGAATTTTTATCGATTAATAACATCGAATATATGTTGATATCACAATGATTTCCATTATAACGTTGATGATAATATTTCATTCGATATGACTTCACTTTTTGTTCTGTAAACTGATAACGTTTATTTTTCTTGTATAAAACAAATAAGTTAGCTCATAAAAATCTTCCACGGAACGAATACTTGGGGATTCTGCATAATTTACGCAACGAAAGAATTGTTCAGTCCCCTGTTTACGTTTGTTGTTGATTTTCCCTGGGGATTGCTTCTATAAAGCCATTCGCCACTCTGCGTCCCTTTCTAATATACACCATTGGAGGGGAACAGAAAATAATTGTAGTGCACGGAAAGTCGGATTGGAAAGGATTTGAGATTTTTCTAAAGAATAATGAAGCGTCGGAAGCTACGGCTGAATTATAAAACAGGTTGAAGGTTTAGAAGATTTTAAATTAAAGCATGAATTTAGAAACGTTTAGACAACGAAAAAAAATCTAAATAATACATAAAATAAAAAAGAAATATACTTAATGATAATAAATATATAAAAAGATCATGAATTTAACATGTATGTGGGCAAACAAAGTAACCTTATAGATAGCAAATGAAAAGCAATCAACAATTATATTCAAACCATGTTTTCAATACCTATAATTTTTTACTTTGGATTTTTTATATTTTGAAATATCTGCTATCCTATGTAAAATTGAAAATTTTGTTCCATGAAACTTACAAAATCAATTAAGACAATGCATATTATGCGATTGACATTTTCTTTGTTTGTAAGAATGTACATTAATAAACAAAATAATAGAAAAGTTCTTTATTTTTCTACCAAACAACTACCACTATTGGAGCGTATCTGACCGGGTACCAACGAATAAACTCGGCGCAGTTCGTGCTGTTGTTTGCTCACATAATAAACAAAGCAGGCAACCGACGACCATGGTTACAATGGTCCGACGCATACACACCTACTAATATATGCATGTAGAAACGCTACAAGCGTGCCTAAAGAGTAAAGCCCACGCAACAAGCTTCTCAGAAGAGCCGCGTATGAAATATGCTTACATAAAGAGGCAAAAAGAAATAATAAAATGGCAAAAGATTGCGAAGGAGGTAGGTAGAAATCTTTGGCCTCTCGAGCCTTATTAGAGCACACCTACGTTTCTCCGTGGATTAATATATGAGTTTGGGCCTCTCTCACATTGGAGTCACAGAAATAGTTGAAAATGTCACGTAATGTTCCAAATTAAAGTGAATTTAAATTAAAATTAAGACTGAAAGAATCAAACGGTTTATTGAACGGTTGGGACCGTTAACTGTCTTTGAAATCTATACAGATATTGCGTCGATGTGTCCATTTGTTACCTTTTTACAAACAAACGGCTGAACGGATCTTAATGAAATTTACAATGAAGATAGGTTAGTACCTCGAGGATGAATACATACTATTATTTTATCTCAAAAAGCCATAGGAAGTCACCGGTAACGACTAGTATGAATATAGCATATAGATCCTATAAACTGAATTAAAAATTCAAATATTTTTACCTATATCTCTATAGCTTATAAATAATCTCAAATCCTATTATAAATTAGATTAGTTGTATAAGTAGATGATACGTTCGTAGGAAATATAAAAACCTCATTAAAATTGGGGGCAATAACCTTGCTATCATGTTATCTATTGTATTTAGCATTGAGATACCTAGAATTGTTTTTCACTTGGTTTCCTAGCGTTCATTGTGCGTTGAACCTAAACCAACCATCTGAAGCGTTGAGACTTCTTGGAACTGGCTGTAAACGTTTTTTCCTCGTTCCGTTTCAATTTTATGGACCACCAGTAGTGTTACCATATTAAATTTACAGAAAATCCAGATATCGTGTTACTGATTTGCCACCATGCAATGGTAGCCCGTTACTGTTGCATTACTTCTTTCTTCGAAATTCTCTCTCAATGTGACATGTTCGCTACCATCGTGGTATAAAAAAATATTTATGTATCAAGATTTGAGATGGTATTATTTATTTATTATTTGAGGGCCTCGGTTGTCTAGTGGTTTAGCACACCGCCTTACTATCGACAGTCGTGGGTTCGATTTTTCGCACGGTATTCAAACCCAGACCGATACAAACAATCATACTTATGATTGTTTGTATCGGTCTAAGTGTTTTCTATGTATAATATGTAAGTTTTAAAATATATGTATTTGTATCAGTTATCGACTACCTATAACACAACCTTTGATAGCTTAACTTGGGTCTAGATGGTGCTGTGTGACTGATATTATTACTATTTTATATGTTTTATATATTTCCCTTATTATTATTTATTTTTTTGCACACAACATTGTAACCATAGCGATTTTAATGACAGCATTCTCAATTAGTTAACAATTGTGCTGTTCAGAGATAATAATTAATGAATTAATGAAATAAATATTAATGAAAAGTAACTTTTACGTTCGTTGTTCGTTAGTTTTATGTTATTTTGTACGACAAAAAAAAACATTATATGAATATAGATTGTTTATTGATTCGAAAGGCTACCTGTTATCAAAAATAGTAGGCAATGTCGTGCGTAACAGCTAGTTAAAATAAAGAAAAAGGGATTATTTTATTACATAAAAAATAGTCTACGGGAGTGAGTGTCATACAATTCATCTTCACGGCGAATTTCATTAAAACCCTTTCAGTCATCTAATCATAAAAAGGTATGTATTGGTAACAAACATTTAACATTTAACATTTTGGTATTTATAATATTATGTATGGATAATGTTTGCATATTTTTAATAGTATGGAGGAAATGTAGAGTATCTTTGTAAGGTTTATCATACTAGTTCTATATTGGAATACGCTTATGGCATATAAGATGTAGTAATACGTTGCTCTAGACGAACTTCAACTAAAAGTAGGCAAGGAAATACTTCCTTGCCTACTTTTAGTTGAAGTACATCCACTAAATTCCAGTCTAACAACCTGTATAATATTTTAAAGCAGGAATATCCTGTAAATATCAGAACATTTGGTAACTCTAGCCGTTAGTGAGTTTTCGAATATCCATAAAAGCTTTCCTAGTATCGCCCCTACCTGCATTTTGAATTATTAAATAGTAATTCGTAACAGACTCGCATAAACAGAGTTTATAGTTTTATAGGTTAGGATTACTTAGTCATGAGGACACGACGGCGGGATTTGAGTATTTTATGTTTTTTTTTCTAATATAGTTTTTCTCGTTTATTGAATTATTAATATATAATTATTTTATTAACCTGTAAAGAAGTACTTGGACTATTGGAAAATGGGCATAAAAGTACTTGAGATAAGCATCTGTGGATCAAAAGAAGATAATAAAAATAGGTCCTAAACTGATACTGGCTAATTCACCACGAACAACAAAACAAACCTAACAAAATTAGTTTTTATAGTGAATAGGACGAACGAAGTAAGGAATAGACTAATAGATTTCCGTCACTTCAGTAATATTACTAATTGACTACAAATAAATTTCATGATTTTTCAATTTTTGTTCAATAAGATTACTCTTAGTAGTAGAGTAGTATTAGTGTTCTACTTACGTAATAAATAGCAAATCTGTTTAATTTATAACTTGCTGCAACTGTATACTGGATGAGAAGAGGACTTACCTGTAAAAGAAAAATAAATACATAAGTAAATTATACAATATTTACTATTTAGGAATACAGTTGTGATTATAAACAGGTAACGTTTTCTTAGTAAACGCCGATCCCTAAAATAAATAATAAATAAATAAATAATTCAGAAAATTGTAAAAATGGTAATAGGACGAATAATTTTCGGAGGCTTGCTAGTAATAATAATAATAATCTAAATCTATTCATGCATTTACACCTTGTTATAAAATAATCTCAATTTCGAACTGAATAGTTTTTACCAATATTGATCAGTCATTGATAATGAACAGGTTCTAACTGCTCTATTTAAATTTTTATAACAACAACACTTTTCAAATAGTACTGTGATTAATTTGGACGATATTTACCAATATAAATTAAAGTTACAAGTATAATTAGCTGCCCACGCGCAGGGAAATTCAAACCAAATTTCATAATTGACTTTCCGCCTACGCTGTCGGTCTGGTTTCAAACAAGTGAGGTGTTTACTTGAAAATGTACTTTTCTATATTGTCGGATTTGCATTGAAGCGATAAGAGTGTTAAGGAGTTTATACATTCATTAGGGGCTTTTAAAAGTTGTTTTATAATATGCTGGTGGTTAAGATTTAGTACCTTTTTTATGTAATTGGAATAGAAAACAACCCACGGCCCGCGTGATGGAAAGCCGTAACTTTTGTCTACATGAACAACACTATGGACATTACGTTAACATATGACTCTTACTCGTATGTCGTACTAGCAGACCCGGCAAATATTTTGTTGCAACAACGATTAATATCGCTATTAGAAAATAGGGGTTGATACTTGAAGGGTGAAAATGTAGAGTTATATGTATTTTTAATGTCACATTATAAGCAAACTAAAACTTTATCTAGAAAATAAAAAAAAAATGTTATGGGTGAACAACTCTTGTCACTTATGGGTATGAAAAATAGATAGTAATCGATTCTCAGATCTGCTGCATATGCATACAAAATTTAATAAAAATCGGTAAAGCCGTTTCGGTGGAGTATGGTATCTAACACTGTGACACGAGAATTTTATATATTAGTGTGAAGGATGGAGACCAAGTTGACGAGCAAAAGTAAAATGGCACCGTTGTAGTTGAAGAATATTTTTGTATTAAATTGACTTATGTCATATAAAAACAATATAATATTATAAAAAACATAAATAATAAAAAAGGTATAAAAATAGTTTGCAACAATTAGATAAACACAAATTTTTAAATCTATCCTAAGCAATAATCTGACATATGTTCTAGCTATGTAGATACCAAAATTTCATCCGAGTCCGTTGCTTTTATAATGTTAATAGGATAATCAGAGTATTAACCGTACTTCCTAAAATGGCGACGTATCATGGAATGGTGGAATTCTTCTTGTACGCTTATCTGATCAAATGTGAAATAACTGTATGGAAGCTGCGTACGCAGTATGTCAGCTATGGAGTAAATCTTTAAAGAGCTTGCTGACCGATACTGACTAATGCGTTTAGTCCTTAATGAGGCGGATAGCGGCCGTAGATCGCGTTAGATGGCGCCAGGGAGGCGGTTGCGCAAGCGCCGGCCGGTATTCGCATAGATCAATGCTCCTTTGGATTAAGGTTTCGCGATATTGATTAGCACTATAATTATAGTGACTAGAAAGACGAAACATTTTAATATCTATTATTAGTATTTTAAAACATTTAGTTTCCTTGTAAGTGTATTGTAAATTTAAATTAGTTCTTGTATTATTAGTAGTAGTTAGTAATACATGATTTCTGTAACACGTCTTGTGCAGCATGTTATAATTAAGCAATTAATAGTTAACGTAGTGGATGAAACATTCGTTAAAAATTGTTATAAAACATCCTTAAGCCATATGTATAACGAATATGTGAAACTATTTGTTGATGAAATAAAAAAAAGAAATAGCTTATTAGAAATATGAACATTATGAACTGCCATGCCTCAGCTTAGTTGCCATTCCTGTAGTATAAAACGAAATAATCCATTGATGCAAAATCACCTCATAATGAACCTTACATAAAATAGCAAACATACTGACGGCCCATCTAATGGCAAGTGGTAGCGACATTCCAATAAGGTCACCTATGATTAAAAAAATGTTTATTACGATATTTAAATTCAACGATTTCTACATGTGCTTAATCGACACACGCAATAAAAACAATACGTTTTCTCGCTAGGATTCCCATAAATTGTCCAGTGTTAACATGGGCTGAACCAATTATGAATACGACAATAAGTTTTGTACTGGTTATGTTATTATTGCTGTGAAGCATAGCACCTATCATGGAGTACAAACTAATATTATAAATGTAAAACTGAGTTTATTTGTTCTTTTTTCTTCTTTATAATATAACAAATTACTATGAAATTAGGTATGTACCTACGTAGTATTTGGGACGGAATAGGGCCCACTTTTTATACGGGCCCGGTGTATTATTATTATTTATTAATGTGAAAGGTAACTCTGTCTGAGTTACTTTCAAATTTATAATATCAGTAAGGTATTTAATAAATTAAACCAAAAAAAGTTTTATCGTTATAGCTTCAAAAATGACGAATTTCCATAAATACTTTCGTGTCCTATTTTATTTTACCCCCTTAAAGAGTAAAATTTAGGTAGATTACTCTTCAAATAAACAGCACTCTCTCTTTTGATAATAAATCTCTTTGTAAATTCACAACATCAACTTTACACTAGCAGCCAATAGGCGACTCTCTCCATTTAATTACACAATATTCTCAGAAGTCCCTAACTGTTCGAAATGTTCATAATATACTTAATTGAATCTGTGAAATGTTAGCGATGTTTCTAAACAGTTTTCAAATAATCCCACATGAAGTCCTCTGTTGGATTTGTATTTCGGACCCGATCATTTTCACCAAGTGTTGTAGTTACCTACCACAGGTATCTGTGGTTAATTCTGCTGAATTAAGTACTACTATAATGTTGGAATTGAATTTAACACTTCGAAATGTTTAATTCTAATGAAAACTTTATTTTTGAAACCATTTTCATATACAGTTTTCAATATTGTAGGAGTAGACATCTGCCTCTACAATCCAGTCATAAAAAGTATTATATGTAGATAACGTTGTCAATAATAGGTACTAATAATTTAAAGATAAATCTCTGATACATATTTGTTTTTGAAAATCTGTCTGTCATGTTTTAATACTCATAACGAATTTAATTGCAAGTATTTCTGTAATAACTATCAATTATAATAATAAGGTAGGTAGGAAACACGACCTTAATTTACCTTAATTTACCTACGTAGATTGTATTTATGGCGGTACTATAATTCTCAAAAAAATATCAGTTCGTCGTATTTATACTTCCAACGTACCGATGTGTTTGTAATATGTTTGTCTAGTCTTTTTCACGATATCCTGAGATAGTAAATACGATATTGCAATGTTATTTTGTCACTATATGGAATATAAATATATTTATAATCATGACATTATATCGATTACTTAAAATAAATTATACATAAGATAAATTAACTTGTCAACAAGTAGAACTACTATATGATATATGCCGCTAATAAATAACTGGCAGGCTAAGTAGGCTCGTTATTTCATGTGCAATGCTTATGTTTTGTTGTTATTATTATATATCCTCGGCCAGATACAGACATCCATTTTCACAAAACAACTCACGACTAGAACAATTTATCGTACCCTTATAGAGAAACCTATAGCGAAAAGATGTAAGTAAGGTCAATGTATTTTTATATCTTCAATCCCAGTCCGTTGCAGCATAGACTGTGTGCACCCGAGTGGAAATCAATAACTTGTATTGTACATTTTTATTTATTTTGTTTCATGGTTCATAATTAAAAATTATATGTCAATACAGGGTACGTCCATCTTTGTCCCAAATTCTATAGAAATTTGTTCAGCTGCTTAAGTATATTTGTGTAAAAAATATCTGCATACTATTTTCAATTATTATACAGTATAAAACGTTGTTAAGAATTGTATCGATTTCTCCAAAAACATGCGAAAAATAACTACTTAATACAAGGTGAACTGTCGACAAATTACGAAATGGTATTCGTTCGCTCCATTTTAACTTTTTGATTATATACAAGAATATAAATTAGCTAATAATTGTAATAGATAAATTATCGACCACGTATATGTATTTAATCTATGAATATTTACGATTATGCCGATTAATCGGTAACAGGACTTGATTGCTCGTGTAGGGCAGTGGCGCCGCGAGTGGGCGCAGGTGGGCGGCATCCCTGACCTATCTGAATACAATTCCGACAACATTTATGTAAAACATCACATGTAAATAGCAATAAAGTTCTATATATCGATGTTATATCAAATCATAAACTACAGATCTGTATAAATTCGAAATTTAAATTAGTGACGATTATTTACGACTTTATACGTCATGTTCTTGATTTAAAAATTTTATTGAGACTCTATTTGTATATGTACAAAATAGTAGATGTCAAGGAATGTTAAGGTCCTAGGAATAGTTCGAGTATTAGATATCGAAATACCATAAAAAATCTATATCTTCTATTATCGTTACAATTGAAAAACTATTTTACAGGATGTTGATACAGGAGGCAGTAAAATAATATATAATAAATTAGGCATTTTGGTGCAAATTTAATGGATTTTAATTCTGAACAAATTTTCAAAAATTTCCAATAACTAAACTGTCCAGCCTCTTGTGTCGTATATACACTATTTAATATATACAAATGTTTCAAAGCCATTTAAATTACATTTAGAAATAACGCATTTCACAAGAATATATACCTGAAACCGGCACAAACTTATCTAGTAGCAAGTAGTAGCGACATTCCGAATTTCAAACTTTAGCCTATAATTAAACTAGACAAGTATCTACTAAGCTATATTTATTGCTGAATAAATTGAAAATAACTTGAAATCATTCGGAAAGGTAGTAATTTAGTTAGTAATGGAAATAGCCACAAAAACAAATTTCTTTACCTGCCTTTTTAATAACATAGTAAAATCGTGACGAGGCGAAAATTGTCTGCCGAAGCGTAGAAACGGCTGGAGTAAATACCCTAAATAGGGTGAAATTTTCATAGAATATTATCATAGTCATGACAATAAAGAAATACATTGCGTCGTATTCATACTGTATTTATTGTTTTTGTTTGATTGCCATCAATAGATAGCAGTCTATAAATATACACGCGTAGACACAACTAGTGACAAATAAGAAAGGTTGTGAATGTGAAAATTTTTGTTGTTAATGCAGCACGTGTTAGACTGAAATATATTACACATATATATGAACATATATAATACATATTATTGTTTATATTACACTAATATCGTGAGCAATACAGAGTAGTAAATAATAAATCAATACATAAGGTATTATGGTAACTCCTACGCTACGAACAAATACAAATTTTATTGGTAACAATAAAATGAAAAATATGTCACGTTACGTGAGATATTACGACCACACGTAAACATAAAATGTCCAATTCTGATGCCCCCTGATAAACTGATAGTCCAGTAAACAGTACAGGAGATATATGAGGTCATACGGATCAATTTATACTGGTTTATCTATTTAAGGATGAAACTCTAATAAACATCAAATAGGCAGATAAACGCTCAGATATGGAACGGATAACTGGGTGGTATATGTAATCCTTGACAAGCTTAAATTCTTGTTCATGACAATCAAAAATAGCTCTTATGTTAAGAAGAATAAGTTCATTGTGTGCGCATTTAATATTGATAAATGATGGTCAAAGTGGCGCCCAGAGCCCGCTCTCACGCTGCACCCACGCTTTTGTGAGCAAGACAGCTTTTACCTATATTTACAATGTATTTTAGTATTTGTAAATTTTAAAGTACACAGGTTACAGAGGGTTTATCGTAGTGAGAAGAGATACAAATGAACATTATACAGATGGCGTTAAGCGTATTTCTATGTACCATGAAATAGAGTTTATCTCAGTCTTGTTGCTACTTACTTTACCATAATGATAATAAGAGCAAATAACTCTATTAAAATCAAATTTGACCTTATTGTGGGTAATCTTAATACCTAAATTTAGTTATTCGAGCTTAAGAAATTTAAATTATATAAAATTAAATGCTACTAATATTTTCGATTCGAATTAGATGGTAAAATTTGCGAAGCATCGAATATTACTGTACTCTTAAATCTCCATTTTGATTGAATGAATTGAAATAGAATCAATATTCAAGTGCAGAAAAGTAGTTCTAATTAGGTACTAATTAAAAAAAACGATCGGAAGAGCTAATTCGTTTTCTATTATTGTAGACATACATAACTCACACATGTTCATGACCATACTAATGTTACAACAGCTACAGATCAAATAAAAACAAGTCTATATATAGTCGACCAAATCAAAATCAACCGTCAAAGACAAGCGCGGGCGCATACATTATTCAAAGGACGAGGCATCTAAGCCCCATATAATTACGATGTCGCATATATTACACGGTGGATTCTAAAAGTCTATGGTAGATGGACGTACTATAAATAAGTTCTATGCAACGTTGTTTGACATTGTGAATAAAGATGGGAAGACTTATGTACGCATAGCTGCTTGTAAATCGCTTTGTGACAAGAATTAGGTAGCTAATTGGTCAGTAGAACGTATTATGGACTTAAATTTGTTAATCACAACATTTCTTGCTCCTTGGGCAAGAATATACTGAGATAATAAGTCTTAACGCTGATAAAGATTGATATTTTTAATTAATTAATTGATATTAAATCATATAAATGTTTGTGTTGTGCCTTAATATCACTGTCAATCAAAATTATTGATTTATTAGTCTTGTATGATACTGAGTCAAATAATGTACTGTACTAAATATATTAGTGACAAAATAAATAATTTATTATATAAAGGATAATTCTATTATTCATATATTATCAGTTGTGTTATGAAATTTTAATACTATATGATAAATTACTGTATTAAGTCATACTTGTTCATGATCACATATCACTTTTAGTCACGTAAATGCGTTATTTTTTTATTCACATTCCCAATACCCTTCAGTATCTTATTGTATATATAGTCTATTCAGTATCAGTCATTCTGGTAAAGTTATTAAAGATTTTAAATTATTGATATTTTCAATCAGTAAATTTATATTTATTGTTTTCGAACTACTTAGGGACTAGATGGAGTTATGTGAATTGTTCAGGGATAATACTATTATTACATGAAAGTAAAAACGGTATTTACATAAAAAAATATAAAGAAAAAACTGAGAGTCCGCTAAAGAGATTAGTGACATTACACTCTTCATATAAATCTTTATACTCGTGGGAAAGGCAACATATTCTTCTAATGGTCGTACAGTTTGTTATAATGCATAATGATACTCGTATGTGAAAGTGTTACATTTTGTAGATCAATATGCGGCAAACGTTTTGGTTTGGGAACGAACTTCGTTACAATTTCGCACGGAGTTCAATGTAATGTCTTTGGTTCGAGATGGGAGGTATCGTTCGATGAGTTTTACACAGATAATATACAACTAAGTGCTACAGTATGAGTTCGAGGTACAGCCGTACATAGTATAAAATGAAGTCGCTTCCGCTGTTTGTTCGCTTTGATCCTTTAAACTATGCAACAGATTTTTTTGCAGTTTTTAGCAATAGATAGATTAAAGAGGAAGGCTTATATGTATAACACAAGTACATGTAAAGACGGGGCGGGTAGCTAGTATACTATAATTTACTATAGCATCTAATTGGTACCGATTATATTTTGAACTTAGTGGGTATGTGTTAAGGTATGTCAACAGCGACATATTTTATTTTCACACCAATTGGGTAGTTTATAAGCATTAAGTTACTAAATATTGCTGTTAATATCAATCCATCTTCAATCTTTATCCCCGACACGGATGTCGATATAATATAACTTTTTGTTCTAACAATACCCAAGACACCAACGTCTACGTAAACGAGATATGTGATATATGCATATCATATAATCGCATTCCTAGTGTAACATATGTAGAGAATTAGTCATAGTGATAATGAGTTCAATTTTTCAAATTTAATTTTTATATCTTTTTTTATTGGAAGATGGAACATGTCATCTTCCAATAAAAAAAGATATCAAAATTAAACTACTATATAAAAACTTCAATGTGTTTTTTCATATCGACGGTATTCATTTGACTTTCCAATAGATAAGATATCCAAATCAAACTACAATGTAAAAAGTTGTATATATTCATTCGTATAGACGGCGTCCGTTTGTTCGTTAGTATAAGTCGTAAATTCCAAGTTTTAGGCTTCACATATTTACGCCTTCGTCTATAAGTAAATCTTCATCGTGCGTCTTTGTAAAGATATCTGAATGGCCATGTCGCCGTCAGGTGTAGAAGACTTGCCAGCATTGAAACACGGGACGGATACATCCGCATAATTGCTTTACAAACTTGGTACATAATAGCACAATTACCATATTACAGCCTCCAGTAGTGTGGTCACTATGAAATTTAAATTTAAAAAATCTTTAACCAAATAAGATTCACTATAATAGTCTGTAGAAATTATTTTCTTCATTTATGTTGTTGGCAGTATCATAGAATTGTGATTTAAATAAATAATAAAAATGAAAATTGCGAGTTCAGACAAACAATGTAATATAAGAAATATTATACTACATATACGTGGACTGTTGTGACTAAACAATAACATATAATGAAAAAATAAAGAGGACCTTTTTGGTGTAGATTTTTTTTGTCTACAAGTTTTATTTAAAATATTTTTCATATTTCTTACCGTTATCGAGTTATTTTGAAAAAGGCTTCTTTCAACCCTTTTTTGAATTCTTATATCCCTTTTCCGTCAACTTAAATCAACATTTCTTTCTTCACGTATTTGCGGACTTATATTTACATATTGTGTCAAAACTAAATATCATGGTTTAATTTAATATACATATTATTGGACTATTAGAATGTGGTAGTGCAATTCAGTTGAATTAAGAATGTCTTCCTGTTTTGAAATTTTAACATTTCTTAATTCCCAAAAATATATATAAAGCTATATATATAAAAATATATATAGATGGAGGATATAAAAATCACATAAATCGATCTAAAATCAGCTATTGATGCTCTTTGGGTATTATAGTAGGAGCATTAAGTGGTTTTGTCGCGTCGAGTTATGGGATAATATCGCCGTAGCGGCGTAACGTGACCAGCTGCCAAGTATGCATATACACCGTCGGATTATGCTAATGTGAGAATACACTAACAGTAGGATAACACTATCGTCATACGGCTATGTATTAAAACAATCCTCTTTATAGATTAGGGTTTGATTTATGCGAAGTTAAACTACTTTTCAAAGTTGATAAACCAGACTATTCAATAATGTAGGTAGTTCCTCTTTTGTTTCTTATATACCATGATAGTTGAACTATACATACAGATTTTTTAGGTTTAATTCTTATGAAAGTAAAAAGGTTGCTATTACATATAGAAGTAAACGCTGATAATGTTACAGAAATAGAAAAACAGTGGTAGTTTTTGATGATCTGTGAGCTTCATCAACATATAGAGATGAAATAAATGAGTGATTAACTATATCGGAAAACACAACTATAATACATTATTCGTCTAAACTAAAGAAAGAAATAAAAAAATATTAAAAGATGAAATGCTAATCATTTTCTAATAACATAATTTAGTTTTATAAAGCAACAATGTTTAAAGAATGAGAATTTTTAAAAATAGTAGTCATCATATTTTACATAAACATATATAATTTTTGTGTAAAATATGATGACTACGTCTAGAAAATTGGTAGAAGTAAATGCAAATCTTGCAAAGAAGATAATATATTTTTATGTCATAGAAAGTGACATAAAATTAGAAAGAAAATAAGAGAGCCTTTTACATATCAAAGATTAAAAACAGCAAGTATATGTGTACTTCACGAAACGTTGTAGAATGAAATATTCGCAAGACTGTCCTTTAAATGCAAATATGATAGCCACTCCGAGTGCTCGGCAAGGCAACGCGTCTTTACTTGTATACAAAAGCGGCTGTACAACCTGCACTTTGCATTGAGAGTACCTCGTATATGTAGTAATGTTCTGGATTAGACCATTATAAATAGGGTTGATTGCAGTAATAACAATAGCCATTGGCCCTTTGCCTACTTTGCAGTAAGCTCTATATGGTGCGACGGTCAATGAAGAAGTTGTTAAGACATTAGACGCTGAAAGGTATACCTTTTTGCTACTTTTTGGATCCTATATAACAATTGACGTAGCCTTACTAAAAAAATTCTTTGAGCTCTGAATCTGCAAAACGTAGATTACAAACTCAAAGCTCTGAAATGGATGTTATACAAATACAATATGTGGTCTCTAATAAGTGAAGTCTGCACCAAAATTGATGTTTCTCTATGAAACTAAAAGTATTTGCTTTAGTAGTTAAATATTAAGGTACTTAAATAATAAATAAAGTACTTTATATTAACATTTATTTGTCATCCTGTCGTATTATAGGCTGAACTAACACGATAAACTACAATAAATTGACGGCCTCTGTGGTATGGCGGTTTAGGACACCGTTTTCCTTCCGATGGCCGCGTGTTCGAATCCTCGCACGGTACAAAAATTTGTATCCATGAACATGATTGTTTATATCAGTGAGTACCAATGACAACTGTTGTCTCGTACCCACAAAATAAGCTCTGCTTAGCTTGGGACTAGATGGTGATATATAAATCATCACAATTACAACGAATACAGATATATTCTTGGCATAGTACCATACCGAAATAAATATATAATATACTAGATACAGTTACTGGCACGTGTCGCTATCATATACAGACGGGTCTCGTAAACGACAATAGGGATGTCCCGCAAACGGCGGACAGCTGTCGCCAAACCTCTGCCAACACTACCGCTACAATTTAGACAAATATTCGAAACTAAGACTTGCTTAGCATATGTATAATATATGTCACAATTAGTGTCATTGCAAAATCCTGTAAATTAAAGTTTCAATATGTAAACAACCGGAAATACTATAACATTTCTCGTTACATGACCAAATTATTCTCATAGAACTATTACAGATGTAATAGACAGACTTGTATAGACAAGTCATAATGAAGACCCTATATACAACTAAATACATACGTATTTACTTTGATATACAATAAGTACATCAACTACAAACAGTTAATTCATTGCTTTTAAAATGGAGGTATAAAATTAGATATTTGAACCAATATTTTAAAATTCATTAATTATTAAATTAGTTAAATTTGCAATACTAAAATTAAAAGAGATTGTGATAGTAATAATATATGCATTATTTTGTAATGGTAATTTGAATATGTATTCTTTGATACTTTCAATTAAATTGTAATAAATAATGCATTCAGTTGCCTAAAACAATGAGATAAAATCCTTCTATATGGTCAACAAATAAATATGTCAACAAATAAATATATCAGCACATTGCAAGTCTAAATAATGTTACTAACATGTAAGAGCTTACTTATACTTGCCTATGTTAAGATATGACAAGAGTTATTGCTATCTAACGCTGAACTTCTACATACGGTTAAGTTTCTACAGATCTTGTCGATATTATCATGTTATTTACATAATCGAGCCATGAAGTCTTAGACCAGCTTCTGGATAGTTGTTAGACAGGTAACCTTTGGTAAAGGAAATATTTTTTAGTCTTGCATTTGCTTTCTTTAGCACTACGCATATAATATGCGTGTTATACTAGCTATTTCCTTTCAACTTCGTCTGGATTTTGGAGATAAAAGATAGCCAAAGTCTGTCCCTATGAAACAATCTACTTTTATGTTAAATTTCATTAGGATCCGTTCAGCCGTTTAGTTATAAAGAGGTAACAAATATATAGACACATTTTCGAATTTAGAATATTTCATAATATAGTTATATATAAGCAGACGTAGCAACACAACTTAATAAACCTGATTGTCAATGTTTCTTTTTTAGAGTACAGGAATATCTATAAAATTCATGATCCACCTGAAACTGTCATCTGTTTATAGACTCCACCAGCATCAAGGATATCACATTGTCATGTGATCCCAGTGGTACATGTCATGCGTTGAATTCGTGAGGAGTATAGTGTCATGTCTCTAATCCCTATAATTTACTTGCCATATCTCACCTTACAAAATTAAAGTCCCTATTACATTATCAATTTTCGATAGAGTTTTTTGCCACAGTAAATGTTGATTTGCTAAATAACAAAACAGAAGAATTTTTTTTTAATATTTGTAACTTAGAATTAAAACAGACTATTGTAATCATTATAATTAATTAATCAGTAGTTTTTTTAATGTGCATGATCTCATCTACAATTTAAGCTTCAAAGTGAATCCTGTTATTCAAAATGAAGGTCTGAATTAGTTCCGTGTGAACATTTTCAACGCTATTATTTAGATAAATAGCTATGGAAACTTATCGCAATTGTGTAATTTTGTTTTACAAATATTAAGGAATAATTAGACCAAATTAGAATTCAATGCAAATGATGCTGTTTGACTCTCTGTATGGTAATAGATATTTAAAGTAACCTCAAATTTGGCTCGCTCGTGTTTGTATTAAAAAATACTTAGGTTATGTTTTATTTGCATTGTTATATGTACAGTTTGTTTCCTGGTTGTAATTATATAGTACACACATTTTAAAGAATTTCTTCAACGTATAAATAATTATATTACTAGTACATTTTACTTTTATCATATTGTAAAACTGTACTAATAAAATGTTGTAATCGCGAATGTCAACTGTTTTTACATGTAGCTGGAACAAGAAAACCCCCGTAAGACGTCTGTCGCAATTTCTATTAGACATAATTTGCATGCGTGTCTATCAAGTAACGTTTACTGCGAAATATCTAATTGAATAATTTTCCTATTTCGCGAAACTTTGTGGCTTATTTTCCTAGATGTCTTTTTGAGAGTTACACAAATGGATTGAAGAGAGATGGAGTGCAAGACTTAAGTTTATTTACTTTTCTCAACAAAAATAGCTACCATTTCATTGAAAATAAATCGGTAGATATAACGACAATGAATCTTTAAAGTTTCCATCTAATCGAATTTACTTCATAAATAAAACCTCTTTGTAATACTTCACAGTGTATGTTATCATAGTCATTATCATTATTAAACATGTTAAAATTTTAAGTAAATACACAGAATAAATTTCAAGTTTATCGACTATGGGAGATGAATTTTTATATACATACATTTCGATTTTTCACAACACTACTATTAAAACTATCATAGTTATATTCTACAGATAAAATACAGTTACATTATTTCTGTGGATACTATTTCTTCTAACATTCATCTAGATAATGATAAACTCATACATTCAGGTTAGTACATAGAGTCTAAACTAATTTACTGTCCAACTACAACTAACCACTTAGTAATGTCACTTTAAATGGCTGTATGTCTTGCACGTGTTCTCACTTTAATTAAATTAATAAAAGTGCGCTCTTGTCCGGAACACTGTCTTCATAAACTCTCATACACGAGCTTGCACTACGGGGTGCCTTTACAAGAGTTATATATGGCAGTCATACATCATTAACAACAACAGGTAGGTATAATAGCTTAATTTAAGAGCTATAAGTATGTAACGGACTTTTCAAATGCCATTTTCGTATACTTAATTGTAAAGTTGTGAGTGATATAATATCCTCTTGTCAATCGTGCATTTTCTTGCCAATGAGTAAATTATGATCAATAAATTTAAGTCAAACCAACCAAGAATACCCTTCACAGTATATAACAATTTAAAATAGTATAGTTCGTATAACTGCTTTCGAGATGTGGTGTTGGCGCAAAATGTTAGGAATATCATGGACGGAGCGCCGCACTAATGCATCTGTTTTGGAACAACTGGGTATCAGAACCTGTCTCTCTACTGTGTGCTTCCAGCGTCTGCTAACTTTTTTCGGCCACGTGGCCCGCCGAAAACCAGATAATTTGGAAAAAATATAATGTTAGACCACGTGGACGGTAGAAGGGGCAGAGGTAGGGCACCTGCACGTTGGACTGATCCTGTACGAGAAGCAGTCAAACAAAATTTACAGTCGGCGGTCCATTTAGCACAAGATAGAAATGCCTGGAGAGTATTGGTTGGAAGGAGCATTCCTGGTGGTCACGACCCTCAGTCTTGAGGAACCGACAAAGAAGAAGTTCGTATAAAATAGTTTAGTATAGTATTTCAAAATAAAGAAAAGTATGCATACTGCTTTCAAATAACAAACTAAGATTAATTAGCAGTTATATTAATAAAGTAATAATAATCAGGAAACTTATGACTGGAATTTGAACGTACAGTATCAAGTCTAGATTTCTAACACGTTTCAAACTACAGTTGGTGCCGCATACAAACTAAATTGTTGCAAATGCAGTCAGATTTCAGATTTATGACTATTTAATTAACATCTAATTACTGATAATTACTTCATCTCTAAGATGACCGTTGCGATTTCTAGGAAAGGGGCAAACCAGCTTTTCTCAACTTTATCTTCGCTGTTATGCATGGGTATGACAGCCTCGGTAGTTTAGAGGTTTAGAACGCAGCTTTACTTCCGATGGTCACGGATTCGATATCTCGTCCAGGACTATTATTATTATTGCTTTTACGTTTATAAACTTACAACTTACTAGTTCATTGACCCGACTTCGCACGGATACAATAATTATATATTGATCTCTAAGTTGTTGATTACAGCAGATAGTTTAGCTGTGTGTTCCTGTTTCTGGTAGTAATGCTTATGTAAGTGGTTGACTTACGTTTTGTAAATACATGGACACCTTGATTATTTCCGTTCCGTAGGTTCGATACCTACACAATACAAACATAATGTAATTTATGTAAAAAATATATATAAATGTACAATATATTACAATTATTTCAATTAGAGTCCTTTTTCTATATAGATGCGTAATCCACATACCACCCATATGAATTACGGGCCGTAGTTTGGAGCGCCTGAGTCTAACAGTTTCAAGGGCAAAGGTTAATTTAACTGCTCGCCGAATATTTATGCGAATATTACTTACCACATTGTGTGGTAAAGTTTCATAGGAGACGAAAGTATGTCTCTGAAATACTTCAAAACCCAAGTTGCGGCAAGAAACCAGAGAAGTTATTTCGATGTCTATTCATCTTATGAATAAATTCTAAATAATATTCAAAGTTTTGATATTGTTTATGAATAAGTTTTTACTCTTTTCAACAGACTTATAAACTGAGAGAGAACTTAAATTTTAATGTTATTAGGGCATATATATATACATATCTAACATTGTTTTTTTTATTCTACATTGTATTATTAAATTTAAAAAAAGTATACAGTTTTTTTAAATAAATACTATTCGTGAAGTTCTTAATTAGCATAGGACAATTTAATATGACCAGTAACGTGTAAAATTATACTGCTAATCTTCCTAAAAAAAATTATGTTTATATTAACTCGTCTTGTTAGAAGTAGTATCAGTGAAAATATCACAATATTTACGTTTAGGATATATCTATAATATAATAAAACTTTACGTTATTTTAGTTATGTAAGTACATAAATATATACATTTTATTGGATACTGTAAAAATGGATATAGTAAGGCAAGCAATAAATAAACAATTCTAGATAAAGTCTGCTCCAACAGGCTCTAACGTGGGCAAGCTCGTTTTTTTAGGGTTCCGTAAGTTGTACATACTTAGAACTTATTGATATGTCAGCACACACATGCAAATTTACCCATATACTACCAATTATTTGAGTCTGCACAGGATATTTCCTATACAGCCTCAAACAATGGAAGAAAAAAAAAATATGTTTATTCTGACACATTATTGCTAATAGAGTGATCGAAACTTAATATAAAAGTAGTATTAACTAAAAGAATCGCTTCGTTAACATTTAACATAATTTTAAAGTTTGTATAATTATTTAAATATTCTGTATATGTATACATATGTATTTTTAATTAAGCCATATATGTGTGCGTATGTATAATGTGTGTACTAAGATACAAATAAAAATTATTCTACTAACTATCTGTCTGTCTTGTGGCAAACAGAGATATCCACACAGACAACTTTATCCAAAGTCTACCTCGGTACCGAGTTCGTTAAAAAATGGCATGTCCGGAATCCTATAAGCAAAGAACTAGTACGTCGCAATGACCGGTTTCTTTTTTATTATCGTCGATAAAGCATGGTGCGCTAGCGCACTCGGTTCAATACACTGTATGTACAGGTTATGTTTCTATTTTATTTTTATTACCAATTGAAATGTTAACAATGTTGTGAACAAGACAATTTTAGTTGCTCGCTTCTGGTGCTTTTCGTCACTAATTAAACGGGTTTTTTTGAGTATATAAATATATTTTAGACTGGTAGTTGCGCGCAATTTAGTCAACAGAATCATGTCAAATTTTATTAAGATCTATTCAGAAGGTAACAAACATACTGATAGTCATCTTATTATTAAACACGAAATTTAGTATGTGTAGATATTCCTTAATCTTTCACTCAAAAACTACTGAACGGATTTTGATAAAGCTTTACAGTATGTAATATAGCTTATACATCAGAATAACATATAGGTTATAAATTTCAGTTGGGTGAAACCGTGGGCACAGCTAGTATTTTCATGTTTTTTATATTAGTATCAATATTATGATATGACAACTTTTCTCTTATTTCTTGATACAAATATTTTATATTAAATGAATATTAAAATATAAGAAACGAAAGATTTCTAATAGATAAAGGCGTCTTTTCTAGATAAACAAATCTTTTGAATACATTAAGAATAAAGTACTTATAATGATACCTAATAAATGAATAGTCTATAAAACACTTATTATCTTATAAACAACTACGTTTATCTGTATTTTACAATACAGATTACTTTTGTCACTGAAATGTGTAATAAATTCGCACAGTAAAACATTTGATAGACTTTACTGTTTAATAAGAGAATAAATTAACTCGTGTCAGTTAATCGCTAGCTACCATAAAGTCAACCATCTAAGGAATTTCTCAACGAAATCGTAAATTACATGGTTATTGCACAAGCACGGTAACCCACAATTTATAAAAATAGTAATAAATGTCAATTAATGTAGGTGAAATTTTGATTTATCCGCACTGAGCGGTCCCTCGCAGCGGGGGATGAGTTTTAGTGGCAAGGAAATTACTCTATGGGCTATGGCCATAGTTACGCCTCTGGCGATAATATTGTTTATGGTATTGGGTCCTACTTAACGCCTAATTAAGATTAAAGCTAGGCGAGAATTTGTTTTGAAACGTTTTACACTTTACCATACTATTATGGCTACTTAAAATACAGTATAGAAACTATGCTCAATATTACTTAATTGTGGCTTTTGTATTTAGAACAGTGGTGGTGGTATTGATTAATGTTTAAATTATTAAAATGGAATCTCATAAGTTATGTTTACTTTTGATAAGATTCGAAACAATTCTTTGACGTCCTCCTCATAATTTATCTGTGTACAAAATGTTAAAAATTTTATAGTTTGTGTTCAAACAATGAAATATGAATTCATCAGTCTCAATATAGTTTTTAGAGCATCTGGATATCACAGCGTTACTCGTGTACATTCAGCTAATAAGTCCATTTAATACGTGACTTAAAGTATTTATGTGTTCCAAACTTCATTAGAATTCGTCGAATAGATTTTGTGTAAATTAGTAATCTGATATTCTCTCAAAATTTAATAATAAATATTACTATGAAAGTAGAATGGCCATAAAGTCCATACTACACGAGTTGATTTGAACCCACGAACAATTTGTCGTCGTCTATGTGCTATAAGCAACTTGGCACATTTTCTTCAAAATATCTCACGTGCCCTCGTAGCCGAGGTACATCGTAATGTTAATTGTAGTTTAATATTTTTTCAATATAGACTACTTTACGGTTTCTTAATTATGATAAATAATTTATCCTTAATAAAATAACATTTTATGTTGATTACACCTGCCGAAATAAAGTAAATTAATATCTTGCAAGAAGCAGATAACCGTAAATCCATATACGTGGCTTCGATGGCGAAAATAAATTGTCGTAATATTATAAGGACTGGATTCACTGCCTTGTATGGTAGATATTCGAATACCTTCGATGTAATGACGTTTGTTATATTACAAGCAGAAATTGGACTTTTTAGGTTATTTGTGTAATTTTCGTCGCGTGATGAAATTAAAATTAAGTTATGCGCTAATATTCTTTATAATTTGTGTGCTTAATTTGTTATGGGATTTCATGTTGAGAATAATGATTATTAAGCCCATAGGTGCATTAACTATGCCCTGAACAGGTCTAAATTGCCCAATGTATATATAAAAGTAATAATACCATCACTTCTCAATGGTTGTGCCTATTTCAACGCTTCTTTTTTGTTTTATTTGTCATTACAAATATCAAATTTATAATAGGAAGAAATTATTACAAAGATCTCTTTATTCAAAAAATATAAATTAAGAAACAGATGTAGATTTAAAAAATATATAATAAACCACATTTCTATATTCCTACGCATCCGACAGCTGAAGCTTTCTATCGGATAGAGACATTTTTAATGTAATACCTCATTTTATATTTGTTCGATAAAATTATTTAAATTAAGTATAATGAAAATCCAACAAAGAATATAGTGTACGTAATTCTTTTTAATTATCATTCACGCGTTAACGTGTAAATGTGCGATAATGGCGTTCTGTTACATTATTTGTTTGATCCATTAAGTTGACGGAATTTTCTATTCGAGTGGTTACAGTCGAATAGAAAAACTTGGTCACGTAATTCATATTTATATTAAATTGTTCAAAACACTGTACAATCATTTAAATATAATTTCATTTTATACACAATTAAATGAATCATCCATTAATAAAGAGGATTTGAATTTTCTATGGTATCACGATATCGCGTTATTGAAGCTGCGCTATTCAGTTTCCATTTAAAGTTATATTACATGAATTCTTACATTATCCAGCAACTGTGAGATCGTATCTGTCTTCTATAGTTTACGCTTGTTATATTATTTCAAGTAAATCATAAACAAAATGTAGTCATTAACAAAAAGTGCTCTACAAACAGAAAATCATATAAGTCTCACACTTGGTTTTATGTTGTATCTTTTTGGCGTGCGTTGATACCATCATTCCAAGCCATAATTAAGACCCAATTGCTTCGTGGACATAGATCAACAGACAGTCATTAACGCCCGAATAGGCAGTGAAAGTTCTATGCTCCATATAATAGTCACCGCTTTATATTTTCTTATGAAATTAACGCTTATCTTAACGATAGAGTTTATGAGTAGTTTTATCTTCGGAGAAATGTTGGATGTTTGTTTTAATTCTCTTTAAGGCGCCGCTGCAGGATGTATTGTTTGGTGTGCTTTGATTGCTTTATTGTGAGTATTCAGAAACAATTAGGTTTGTTCCCAGCGACTAAAATATTTATCATCGCTTAGAATATATATAGACATCTTTTTGGTTCTGAACGAATACTATCTTGATGTCACTCTAAACCAATAGCGAGGAATGGGATTGTTAGTAACGTGGACTAATGAAGTAATTCCTAGCAATGTTCCATGTCAGGTTGTCATGTTCCTAGAAACCATCGTGATAAGTTCCTGGTGAAGTTGTCAGGAATGTTAATATAATGTTTAGCGTGTTGTAAAATTAGGTACTATTAGTTTGCTTAGAAAGAAAACTAGTGGAATTTCTTACACATTCTTCTTAGTTAAATTTGCATTTCTAATGTGGTGGCAGACAAAAAAAATATCATTACATTATAAGTAATAAAAAATTGTTCCTATGAAATTATTTTGATATAATTATATAAAATGAATTGTCGATTACGATTGTCATTGAGCTCAGTATTAGCCTCAATCTGGTTACTGAAATGACAACCAGATTGTACGTTCACATTTATAGATCGATCAAATCGATTCATTGTGGATTACGGCGCACGAATAATGAACGCATTTGTCATAAATTATTTTCTATTACAATTTATCGGTGAGAATAGATATGACAAAACACGACACAATCAATCTTTAGACATAATAAAATTGTAACTAAGCGAAAACTGTACAATAAGTATTCTTAGACTAGCCGACTCGACAGACGTTACTGTCCTAACTTGCTTATTATTTTTTATATTGTGAATATTGAATTTTGGTATAATGAATAAACAAAAACCTCTAACTTTCTTAAATTTTCCTTTCATAAGAACCATCTGATAATAAAAAATAATGCATAAAAGAATTAGTGAAATCGGTCGGTTCACGCCTGATTAAGGGAAATGGGGATTCATTTTATACACATATAGATATCACAGATCTTCTAGTAGTGCCTTGCTCCAACTTCGTTCGTATGCTCACAATGTTTTGATTTCTGTATATATTCACATAATATTTAAAAAGTGTATTTCTCTAATTGGTATAGTAGTTCCGGAGTTAACTTTCCCCATCCCAAAATATGCTCTTTCGTAATATTAATAATCAGTACGTATAGACACATACAAAATATTTAACTGGAAATGTTAGTTATAGGTATATCTCATTTAGAGTGTCTTGAATACAATCAGATGGATTAATGTAGATCAACATAATCTTATAGAAAGTGTTAAAAATTACTTCCCAATGTCTTAAGTTTGTCAGTTCTCTCAAAGCCCTGTATTATCTATGTATGTAGCAAACTATGAAATTATTAGCGTAAAATTTTAAAAAAGAAGCATTTGAAGAGCGTTTTACGTACACGCGAATGAAGTCCTAATCGTAGTATTAGTAAGAATATAGTTAAACTTTACCATAAAATATATCTAACTTCTCAATTCTTACAAATTTACAAATTTATTAGATATACTCAGTAGATATTATAATAAATTTTAACTTCTTAGAATTCTTTTATAGTTATTCCGTCTATTCATAATGACTAGGTCATTCGAGGCGCCAATTTGAAAGTTATTTACAACGCTATCATTTGAATGTCTATATTTATGGTCATATTGTTAATATATTCATTATTATTTAGTTTATGTTATAATAAAGAAAAATATAAGATTACTTAATAATAGAATAGTTTCCATATAATATGAATAATTTATTCACTTATTACCTCTCTTTTCGGAGATTCTCGAGAGATTTGCAATCAATCATGTTTGCATTAAAGAAAACATTCTTATAATAGTACTACTAAAATAATATTAATTTATACTTATATAAAGATATTAAAAATATATAAAGATTTTTAATTAAATTGTCACTTAGTCTTAAATTAGTATTACAATAAATACTTTTTATGAACGAACAATTATAAAACTTCGACAATATAACTTAAAAAATGAATTTATTTCATGTGTATAATCCAAAACGTCTGCATATTGAGACATTAAAGAAAACGGTAATTTACTGCCGGCTAATCTCAAAAAGTGTCACAACATAAGTAAAGGAGGCTGCGGGGCGTCGTATTATGAGAGCGTTTACAATTTTATATTATTAAGCATTGAATATTATAATGCTCATATGTTCATAACGTAATAAAAATAAAATAAACGATGGGAAAATCGATGGTGCTTACACTTGAAATTATGGGAAAGAAATTTGTAAATAATTGTATAGTAATGATTAGATATGTGACGTTTAAAATAAGTTTATACACAATTTTTGTTATACATATATTAAGATTATTCTCGTTTTATTTCATTTTTGTATTTGTATTTTATACTTAGTATATTATTTTAGGTATATAAATATAAAAATTAAAATTGTTCTCACTATATCATTCCAATGTTATATAAGATATTGTGAAATTCATTAATGATATTATAAGTACAGTAATATCTCATAAATTCTTAAATTTATCTAGCTTTGATATTTGCTAATGTAATACTAGATATATAACATACCCAACTTGATTGCCTAACACTTACAATTGACCACAGAATACTACTATTAGTAATTTGGTTACTTCATTCAATGTATATACTGTGATCAGTTGTGGATACCAGGGATGCCAATCATATGAATCCTTGTACACACTTGTTCATTTTCACCCTCGTAAAAGTTTGTACGAGATTATTGCCCACTAAAGGCCAGAAAACTATGATGTGTGTATTGAAGTTGAATACGATGTAACAGATTTGGAGCCAAATTGAGAGACGAATTTGAATTACGAGACTAGAATAGACGAGATTAGAATTTTTATACGAGGCTAGTGTTTTAAAGCACACAAGTAAAACCCTATCCCATACCTACCAACTTTCGCGCACGAATGTCTTTTAAACAATTACCATTTATGTGTTTCTAAATTGATTATAACGGTTCTATGCGTATATAAATAAACGTTTTATCTAAAGAAACACCTACCTACCAATTCTTGCGAGATATTCAATGGCTCGAATGTTTCGGAGCGGCGTGTTTCAAAGCGTTCGCTGGCAATAACTTTGAACGCGGCAATGAATTGGCTTGTTGTTGAATTGTTAGCTTATTGAGGGTAGATTTATGTGTATATTGATGTGTAGTGAGTAATTGGCATGTAGGTATATGTCGCATATTTACGTGAACATTATTATTACTCCATATAATGGCTTTCTCGACGCCAAACCCCGTCTAGTAGCTACTTATTATATTAAGCCGCACTTAATAAACATATTTTAACAGTAAAACCACTTTCAATCTGTACAAAATCGAAACCAAAAAGTAAAATTAGCATTAAAAAAATTATGGTCTGAATTAAACAATATACCTATTTAGAATATACACACGAAAAATATAATTAAATCGTGAAAACCTTATTGAGGCCGATGCTAATCTTTTTTGTTATGTGACTGGCTGACTTGTTTGCTATAAACAAGCTGACGGCCCATCTGATGGTATGTGGTGACCGTCGCCTATATGAACAACATCATGGACATTAGGTGACGCCTGTGATACCACTCATGTGTGAACGCATTGCGGAGGACTAAGATATCGTACCTCCATATTCTATAATGTCTACCTCTCTGAAATATGAGATCTCTGGATATCTGGTTAACAATTTTCAGTCAAAGGTACCTACGTAAACGACCTAAGATTTAATGTAATTTAATAATAATAATTTATGATATATTAAATTGATATGTTGATATGTTAAATAAAAGGTAAGTTGTAAATTTGCTTCATGCTCGGTAACTGTTGATATATATATATATATATATATTTATTGTTATGCCAAATACAAATTAATGTACCTACACAGTTAGGAATAAATATATTCTAAGATATTTCATTTTACAGAAATACTTAGATTTACTTCAATTATTTACAAATACCGTTTGAGAGATATAGTTACAAATTGTAGCAAATAAAACTACTTTTTATTAAATAATTTAAGCCTATTAGAACGAAGTCGAGAGACAAGAGTCGAGAGCATTTCTTGTTAATAGTTGATAGAAAAAGGTGATAAAACTATGAGAATCGATTAAAATTCTAATAGCCTTAACACCGAATTCCATCTCAAACGAGTTTAATTAATTATAAGACTTTATAAGAGCCATTAAACTTACTGTTGGAGATTCTGACAATTAATAAAAGTCATTTGTAAACATTCGTACTAATGTAATTTTGTTACACTTTTTATATATTATTAATTATAATTAAATTATCATTTTAATTTATTTTATAATTAACGCCTTTTTATGATCGTAGTTAATTATTTAAATACATTTTAACAATATATATTTATAAATAAAATATTTTGGTGAAGTATCTAATTATAGAAATATGCTTAAACATTATAAACACGAAAGTTTGTGTGTATGGATGGTTAGATGAATGGATAGATGTCTGCTACTCTTGCATGCAAAAACTATTGGATGGATTTTGATGAAACTTTACAGTAATGTAACTTATATATCAGAATAACACATAGGCTATAAATTTCAGGCGAGTAAAACCGCGGGCACAGTCAGTTACGAATAAATTAAGAAAGTACTCAACTGATTTTTATCATTTTCGGCGATTAACATATACTGTATTTCATGCAGGCTCCGCGCAATACAAATTAATATAAGTAATAACAATATTATGAATTGTTATTATAAAAGTTTTAATCAATTATCAAATACGTGTTTCATGGTCACATACTTGATGGAATAGCCAACTCGTTTCTTCGTATTACTAATGGATTAGAATTTGAAAAAATCTGACACAAGTGTTCGGAGAAACTGGATGGGATCGGGTTCTGAGTTGGTTGCAAGAAAACTGAGACGTGATCTGTAATTCTTTAGATGTATACATTTCCATTGAATTACGTCATTCGTATGTCACAATAATAAAAAAATAGTACTTTTTCGTATATGATAAAAGTATTCTAAAGGAAATGTACATAAGTATAGCATGAAATGAAGATTCTCTAAATATAAAATTTTATATAATATTATAATAGTAAAGAAGGGATTTGTTTTATTAAAATAATGCTTACTTACCGGTAATTTATCTAATAAGCTCAATAAGCTGTATTATCAGATAATAACAGGCTGTATTTCATAAAAAAAACAGAATCCTTCCATAGTTGCACCTATATATGTCTGTTATAATATTTTACAATTTATTTATGAAACTTTAATAACAAATTTATGAATCAGTAACAGTAACATGTCTTAACCAATTTACAAAGAATAATTTATAAGATTTAACGTTTGTTAGTTAGTTAACATGAGTGAAGTAATACCTAGAGTTAATATCAATAAAATATGTAAACAAGTATTCTACTATGTTACTAGTGTTTGCATCACATGACTGGTATATAATAGTAATCTAAGTTTATTGGCTAAAATTTAATGATTCGTAAGTCTCAGTTACTATATTAACTGCTCGAGTTATGCGAAATGCTGTGATCTTTTGACCCTAAACTCGTGTCCAATTAAAAAACCGGCTAAGGGAGAGTCGTGCACGTTAGACATAGTGTTTTAATGTTCCGTACATTGTAATACACATACATATCATTTTATTATTATTATAAACCCATAAATTGTTACCAAAAAAGAACTTTTAAAAGAAAAGAAAGAATAGAGGAACCGCGATTGTTGTTGCAATCGTTGAATAAAATGTAAAAAATATTGCAATTTTCAATGACAATAAATTAACACGCCAAAAGTAACAATAATTGCATAAATTTATTATTTTTTGACCTCCTCCTGTCCATCCTGGAATTCCTGTAAAGTCTATTTCAAAATATCCATACATTCCTTAATAACACAGTCCTGCAGTCATCAACCTGACTCACTATTCCAATGATATTTTTGAGTGAAACTTTTAAACAAGTTCAAATTACTTTGTAGAATATACTTTATTTGTAATAAATAGTAAAGAAAAGGCAGTATATAAAAAGGACACATGTATCGATAGATCTATACTAATAATCTCAGGGACTACTGATTCGAATTAAAAAAATATTTTTGTGTTGGATAGTCCATTTGTCGAGGAAGGCTTTAAGCTATATAACATTACGCTACAACCAATAGGAGAGGAGATGCAATGAAAAATATTGCAACAAAAGGAGGGGAAATGAAACGCAGACGAAGTTGCGCGGGTCAGCTGTAATAGATATGTGTTGACCAAAAGCTGGTAGATTTTTCATGCCTGACAAGAAAATCATATGATCATATATAAAGGATCCCATTGGACCAATACTATATCTACCTTTACATATGTAGAAACTAAGATGATGGTGATAATGAAAATAAAATGCAGAACAACTCATAATAAGAAATAAGTTAAACAGAATGTCCAAAAATGTAATCTTATTCAGTAATAAAATTGTCGTATCATATAACGGATAAATCATAGACATTATTATAACTTAAGTTGACAGTTATTCAGATTATACGAGATTATAACGATATTAAACAGAGCCGTCGGGTAATGATAGTGACCGATTAACAACTTGGTATTAATATACTTGGACAAAGCAATTATGTTTAGAATGTCGTTACGCGGATGTATGGCCAATTAGAAAGTATTAAGGTTGTATTTACTGTGGAATTATGTTTAATTAAGTAAACATAGTAGCTTCTTGTGGTTTTCAAGTGTGCAAGACAGGGAAGTAACAGATTTTATCGAGTTTCACTCGCTTTTTTTAGTGTTCCCTAATAAAATAACGACTTTTAAACGACTGTCATGTAAAATTAATTCTTTCAGATAATTTATATTCATATGAATAATAATCACTTAAGTACGTGGGACGAAGGGTAAACGTTTGTGCGTTTTCACTTGTTGAAGTTAGAAATGTGTAAAATATTTTAATTTCAAATTAAGCACAATTTAAATACATTTATATTTAGTATTCGGGAAATTACTAGTAGTACAATATTAACAATTGATATGACAACGATATTATTCTGAAAGCCTGGTGGTGGTGGTCTTCAATTTATCACGTCTTAATTCCGATGATCGCGGGTTCGATTCCTCGTACGATTCTGACACTTGTATTCAAGAGTACGTTATATGTTGTGTGTTTTCTATATATATTACATAATTACAAGAAATATACTAGTAAACTCAAAATAAGTTCTATTTAGCTTGGCACTAGGTAGCACTGTGTAAATTGTCTGGGGTTATTATTATTGTCATTAATTTTTTTTTTTTCATACAACTTAGGTAATTTTTTATATTGAGTTTTTCATAGTAACTGTTAGTTTTTTTAATGATGTATATAAAATCGAAAGAACGCGGATATCGGAGTGGAAATAAACTGCAACAAATCGCATGTCATGACCGCTCCATACTTGGTGCAGTCGACGTACACCGTTATACCGTCACAAATTTACAATTGCACTTAGAAAATTTAATTTCGTACAATTTAAATCTTTATCGCAACGCCACAAGATTTATTGTGCAAGTTTAAAAGGAAAATGCAAAGCAGTAGAAGTTGGCGATGCGACAAATTGGGTATACAGACTCTTGAAAGGATTGCAAGTGATGCGGTGCATTCAGAAAAATATTAATTATCCTTAATTTTGGAAACCATAAAATTTATGATAATAATCGTATACGATTTTTAAGGATATGAAATTAAATTTTTGTTGTGATCGGCGGGCATTTTGCAATTCACTTTGAAGTACAAATACGGAATGGACGCATTAAAATTTAAAAATCTTTTCATATATTCACATAAGGTGAAACAAAGATTAAGACAGTTATTCCTAGTTATTCCAGTTACACCTATTCTCTTAGTTTTTCAGAAACTATTGGGAAAATATTCTAAAACGACCTCCACGTGGGTTACCTTAGATCTGTCTTTAGCTTTTTGTTGGCTTTCATAAATATTAATGAAAATAATCAATGTTTATATATAAAAATCTTAAAATATATAGCAGTGACCCAAATGTTGGTGGGCGGAATATTGTTTAAAGTTTATTCTAATTCAGACGCGAATGTATAATTACTGTTATTTATGACTGTATTATGTTTAAATGTAATATTTTATTCTAAGTAACATAATATGAAAGGATACAACGATCTTAAGAAATAAATTGAAACGAATCAAAAATCTTAATTTTTTAAATTCTATTTATTTCATTGAAAATTCATCAACTTGGCACGCAAACGTCTAACTAAAGTGCCTATTTACATAGAATAACACCATTCACGCATGCTTCTCTTCACGCTATTCTAGATTATTCTATAAAATAATAGGCATACTTGCAATCTGAGCTTGATTAGATGCACATATATCGAATAAATGAATTTAAAAGTGTATATGTGTGCACACTGATCAAGTCTAGTCTAGACAGGTTACCCGCTGGCGCCTCACGTACGTGTCTCTAATACATAGGGAATTTTAATGGTATCCACATAAAATATCAGCAAATCCGTTTTTCTTAAGAGTGAGATGCCAATTGGCTTTGAAGCCGTTCAAGGTACCGTCACAAAATCGTAAAGACACATCTCGCAACTATTCATTTTATCGTAACTCATCATCATTGCATTGCTGTTATCGCATAATTCAGAATCGACGCACTATTTTTCTACTTCCATTGATAAGTAGTCGTCGTCTTATCTAATTTTCTCTACTTTTGTGTGTATCATATTTCATTTAATTAATAAAATTTATTTTCAGTCGACCAATAATTTTAGTACCTACCAACAACCAAACTCAATACCATTTTTAAAACATCTTCGCATGACATAGACTGATATCTAGAGATTTATAAATTCGTCGTCTAAAAAAAAGACATTCAATTTATTTTCCTTATCTGGCCACTAATTTAACGGAATCTTTATTTCATAGAAAAAAATATATTTAAATCAAAATAATATAAAAAAGCTTTCAAAATAAGAGATTTTTTTAACTTACATTCTACAAATACACGTATACATTAAAGATAATTTCCTACAAATTGTTTAAATTAAAGGTTTAGCATAAGCACTGATCAACAAGTCCTGGCACTTAAAATGGAAGTAAATAAAGTAAAGTTGTTACATATAACTTGTTTAACCCTATACTTAATGTTACGGTCAGTAAAATAAAAATGAATACCATCTCAAACTGTTTTTGTTACTTTACTTCGGACACGCACGTTTTTTAGTTCAATTTGCTAAAGCGAAAATATAACAATTTATTTTATAATTGCTCTAATTGAGACCAACACTAAGCAAACTCTCTATTTTTTACTAAAATTTTATTAAGTTTTTTATTATAACTGTAAAAACCTGTAGCAAATCAGGACAGCAAATTGCCTTGTCTTATAATATAAATTGATAACTGTTTTAGACAATTAATAAAAATATCTTCGACGTTGAACACTACAACAGAAATTTATGATTCTACTTTATCTATGTCATGAATTACTTGCTCCGATCATGTTAGCGAAAACGTACATTGACCTTCAGAAATTGCAGTCTTCATTTATGTAACTTGCATATGACTGGTTAATTCTGAGCTCCAAAATGTGAGTTTTTGGTTTGTTTTGCTTGTAGGTAAGGACGTAAGACGGGTCGAGTTATGCTGGTGGTACGACAGATGGCATACCATCACGGGCCAGTTCGGTCAGACTGATAATGTGTCGGAGCAATCTGCCGCAATTAGATATGACGTGAGTGTGTTCACTAAACGTGGGTTTGGTGCAAAAGATAAGAGATTATTTATTACAACTTAATATGACGTTGTCAGCACAGTGATATGTAGCACAGTTTTACGTAAACAAAAAACTGAGCTTCGATTCACGGTTTAGTCAATTTAAGAAAATAACTTCTTTTTATTAAGACAAGACATTATTGTTACTTACGCAGGTGATAAAAAAAAATATTTTCAGTAAATTGTCTGGTTTATCATAGTACCATCTGTACGTGGATTACGATGCTGCTTAAATCTGTATTTATTATTATACTTGATATCTGTAGTTAGATACAGTATATATTGAATCTTCGTAAACAGTATTAAAACGAATTTTAATGAAATAAATGTTGTTTCTACAATTCTTGAAACTTTAAGATTTATTATAGCAACACATTCCGTTAACATGCAATAATAAAGGCGTCATATTTCGAATTGTGTATGTCCAAATGATCTTCACTAATTGTAGTAAACGAATATAATCATTAGAGTCAAGCTTTTCAAGGTCACCGCCACAAGGCCCCTCTAGTTTCTTCTCACTTGACCTTAATGTAACTGTAAGTTAATTGCGAAGTCGCTTCCAAAACAAAACAAGAGACAGAGCAACCGGCTTTGGTCCCTTCTTTGCGAATATTTCGTGTTGCACAGATGTGGACAAGTGTTCTGTGCTACATTTTTACTTACATTATATGTTATTAGTTGAGCTTGTAACTTACCTGCAAAAAAGGAGAAAAGAAAATATTAATATTATTATTGCAATATTGGCTATCTATAATATATTTTAAACTTATAAGTGCTTAGAAATGGCGACCATATCGCTTAAGCAATATCATCAAGACAACCATTTGATAGATGAGAGGAAGGTAGGTGATGCATGAATATAAGAAAGCTATCACATTATTAAATAATAATAATAATAAATAAACAGAAATACAAAATACAAAAAAGCAATATAAATGTATTTAGAATTAGAATTATCTAATATTATTATATCAAAACAACAACCCACGTATTTTATGTGGAATTCAAAAGTAGAGTCAAACAAAACTGTCCTGACAATACTCTAAAATAATGGCAACAGATAAGTCCAATCGCTTTAAGGTAATTCAAAAACTACTGTTTAATTCTTGATCAAGTTGTATGAGACCACATGTGAAGCACCATCTTTCAAATAAAAACGAATTACCAAAATCGGTTCATGTAGAAAAGAGTTCTGAGTTAACACGTAAAAATAGTCGAATTGAGAATTGAGAAACATCTTTCAGTGATGAAGCCATCGATTTAAAAAAAAGGCCAGCAAACGGATATGTAACACAGTATTACAAAATTAAAGCTGTAATAGATTATTGTACAAATTGCTACTGAAGCTCACGTTACTTTTTATCTAAAGGTCAACCACAATCGTGATCATTTTCTATTGGATGCGTAATGCAATTGATTGTTGTAACCGACAAACAAAGCGTCAAGGTTGTGGATATTGTACGAATATCGATTTAAGATTATACGCTATATCAAATGCGTGTCGACATTACGTATTTTATAGTGTTCTTTATAGATTTCCTATAAAATATCGCTATAAAATTTGAATTGTGGTGGAGAACTCAAGGACTTTTGTATTAGAACTAACACGAAAAGCATTGACTATACATAATATAGTAATTGCATTTCGTAAATAGATTTCTAAAAGTATCATCTACTACCTATTCACTCAATTTGTGAAAGAAACAAATTCAATTATATTATATGAGTCTAGATTACGATAATCATGGAATAGTCATTTTTGCTGTACCAAAGCTATATACAGGGTACGAATAAAGAAAGAATGAGAGAATAGATGAGGTAATATAATTTTGACTTTGACTAGCTAGGAATAAATAATGTTCATATTAGCGGGCACCGTATTGAAAACGGATTTGTGTAACTTTTTAGTTTCATCCAGCTTTTTAGAAAAGTTGGATGAAACTAAAAGTCTGACTTTGCTTATTTGATTTGTTTTATTTTTTATTCTGTTGTGTCGACATAAACCGGTCTCGCGCATCCAGTCACAGGTAAAAACTAGTATGTATATGAATTTATTTACGTTATTTTTATCATCAAATTTAAATCATTAAAATACTAGTAAAACTACAAATTGCAGATAAATGAAGTTGTAGCTTAAACCAACAAGCTGTTACTACTGACTTGAGCGAAAGTCTTATCTTAATCCTCGAGTTCCCTCGGTTCGACTCAAGCGCAGGTAATTAGGCGGAAATATTTGCGTGGCCGCAGCTTCGAACCTGCTATCTGCCGACATCGCGGCGTCTCCTAACCGAGTCTTGTGAGAACAAAGCACCGATTTGGTTTTGTTACTTTTGGTGTCTTGAAATAGGGAATATGGATGTAATAAAAAAGAAGACAAGGCTCTATGGTTTCATAAATAACGATAAGGTTGTATAGGATACGTCGTAGAGGAAGTAGGTTGTTTGTTAATCTTCTTTATGACGACAATACTTTAGCTAAGTACTTAAAGTACGTCTAAAAATAAAAAAAAAATGTGAAAAAAGGTCAGTACTTATTACAGAGACTAAAAGTACATGTATATATTAGTGAAAAAAGATTTTTCTTCAAAAATAATAATTTTGTCATATTCCACACAGCGACATTTAACCCCAAACTAAATAGAGCTTATACTATGAGTATGTTTAATACTCATAGTATAAGGTCTATACTCTATACTATATAGTATATCATAGTATAAAATATATACTAGAAATACTTAAATACTATTACAACAAAATAATATATTTTACAAAGATATGTATTCATAGGTCATTCAAAGATATGTACTCATAAACAAAGATCTCTTATTTATATCGAAATTAAATTACAGACATAACATAAAACAACAACTTAAATTAGTCACTAGTTGCAATTTGTGTCGATGAAAGAATTTAAAAATCGGGTATCGAAATTTTTTTACTTTATTCATTACACAAAAAAAAACAAATCCTTTCTATTTCTACTATTAGTTCAGACATAAATATATTTACATACTTCCTTTTTAAGGCCAGCGACGCAACTCAGATTTGACCCAATAAATATCTCTCGATGCAGGTATGACAATGGAATGTCCTACAGATGTCGTGGCCCACACGGAATGGAATGCACTACCTACGCTAATGTTACGTTAAACTATTGGGGGTATTGAGTTGGAACAATTGTTTGAGTAGCTGACGGGTATTGGCACATTCACGCGTGTGATTTGACAGCTCACAGAATATGTAGTCTCATGTATGACAACTTTGTGCATTAGTTAAGGATGAGTTCAAAAGGAGTTGTATCCAAAGCCGTAGTACATTTGATAAGTGCATTCGTAGGAATATTATACTTGGGAAAGTGCGTCTATGTTTGTCTGTTTGGTACATTGTCATGACTACACGATTCAACGGATAATAACATAATTTCACGAAATAAAAAGCAGGCGATGTCACAGGTAATAGATAGTGTTTTATAATCTCAAACACTAAACGGAATCGATAACATCAAAACTGCGTAGAAAGTATAAAAAAGCGTAAAATATACCCATAAAGATATAGTTGCACGCAAAGTGCAAAGCTCGCATGCTTCTGTAATTAGACTGATAACAACGATTATCCGAGCGTGTTATTTTATGACAGAAGAATTATTGCTTTAAAAAAGATACACAAATGATATAATTAATTTCGAAGAAGTGTGTCTTTTTCCAGAGTTTTATATTGTTACCTTTTTACGTCTTAAAGCCTGAACGGATCGTAATGCCATTTGATGTGACATAAATCATGTTTTAACTCAAATAAAAGCAGGCGATGTCGCGGATAATAGATAGTATTTTATAATATCACAACACTAAACGATGGATGGATATCATCAAAACTGCGTAACAAAGTACGAAAAAGGGTAAAATATGCACATAAAAGTATACTCGCACGCAAAGTGCAAAGCTCGCATGCTTCTGTAATTAGACTGATAACACCGATTATCCGGGCCGTGTTATTTTATCAGAGTATTTATTGCCTCAGATAAAAGTGAATTCCTTAATGCTCTCCAGCGATACCAGGATACTGTTAACCAAATTAAATTGTTTTATTAATGTTTCCGTACAGCTACGTGCCGGAGTAGTTGAAGTAATGTATAAAAAAGTTGTTATAAATTAGTACATATGTATATGTATTTTAAGCTTAATTTTATTTATGAGAAAAACAATTATGTATATATATATACAATAGAATTCAGAGTAATGATTGTCAGAATTTTAGTCCGTTTGTCTGTGCGTTAGTGCGTACGTTTTCACTACAGTATTGTGGTAAGCTTCGCTTATTGTTTGGTTTATTAAAAATGGTTAACATACAAAAATATTATATACCCATATAATATTTTTGTACGAATAATGATCTCGGGGTTAACTAGTAGAATAATAAAAATCCACGACAATACACATTTGGCCGCAAACTAGGCAGAGCTTGTACTATGGATACTAGACAACTGATACACATACCTAAATATAATGTTAGTTATACGCATTTGAATTGGCAAATATATACAAGAACAGGACTATTGCTTTGTCATGTGACACCCGTGTTACAACACATACGCTGCCATTCCAGACGACCAAGATCACATGCTTCTTAACCTGTAATTTCACTGCTTAATTTCCACTCTACCACCCCAAAAACTCATACAAAGTGAGCTAGTTGGTGACTGCTATAGGTGACACTGACCCATGCAGAAGACTTTTTACAGTCTATCTCAGGTAACATTCTATTTTGAAAATAAGTACGTAATATTAAAGTGTAAAAAATTATACACATATTGCTAAATTCTAAAGTAACATAGTTAGTGTATATTGTTTTATACGTATTGTTCTTTTTTGTCCTTTTTATAACTTGTGTCAGATATAACATATTTTTTTTAAACAAAGAATTTGGTTGTAATAAAGGCGATAGGAAAACGCATAATAATAGCGTATTCTTCGGCGAAGTTATTTGCCAGCCATATACCTGAGTACCCACATATTATCTGAACCGAAAATGTGTAAGTATTTTACTTTATGAGCTTATTGAAACAGAGAGTCCGAGTTGTTCAATGATGCCAGAGTTGCTAATACAAAGTTTAAAAAACAAAACAAAATGAGAAACACAAAATAAAAAATAACAACATTTATATACTCGTATTTTCAAAACTCGCTTTGTACCTATAAGGTATGCTAGTAACACTGAACCTAAATTTTGAATATCCAGGGTCGTAAAATTACGTAATAAAAAAAGACTAATGATAAATCAAATATACCATCAGTTAAGAATAGAGTTTGAGTATAAAAACTCAGTTATCTGTTTTTAATGCTTATATACAGGACCAGGACCATAGACAACAATATACTATAATTGAAATATACAGTAATTAATACTATTCATTTATTAAAGATTACTCCGCAAATACAATTCGTTTCGCGCGGATAATTTAAACCTACTTTCCGATCCAACTATCATCGTATTGGACCAAAATCACTTTGGGAATGTACATTTTTATGTCCAGGTATCGTAAAAAATACCAGTCTATTTTATTGTAGGGACCGAAATGTTTTTAGTGGACCTCGTAAAATAAAGTCGGTGTAAAATTGACGCATTGTGTTGTCTGTCCATTTTTCATTTAACGCTACAAATTATGCAGCAATGCTATAGACAGTAGCTGCAACCCACGGCATTGCCCGAGTGAATTTGGATAAGAAGTTTTAAGCTAACATACGTTGTGTTGTCGTTATTTATAGCATTCTCAGCCAAGAAAGTGCCTTAACTTTTACAAACATAGGAAAGAAAACCGAAAACTACACCACTGTCTTTCCCTAACCACAACGTTGGCAAAATCACCGAATTCATTTTGTGGAAGCCTTTCAAATTAAAAGAAGAATTAGAAGTAACCTGTGGTCATCAAAAATATCATCTACATATGTAGAAAATGTCTCTCCTATTGTCTCAAGTCTTATTAATATTCAAAACTATTACATTTTAAAGCGACAAATTTGAATCAATATCAATTACAGGCAAGAAATACTTTTCTGGACACGTCTGATACATTTATTTTAGCTGTTGAAATGGTTTATCTTTTACTTTCACAGTATTTTCGTTTCTTAATTGACTTAAAAAAAAAGAGGTTTTCAATTTTGATTTCTGTTTTATTTGAAAATTATCTATCCACATATTTTGATCAAAATGTGACTAGTAGTTTTCAAATTATCTTTAATAATGCGATTGAAATAGTTTTTTTCAGGACCAGAATTGTTTTCAGTATTACTAAGGTCACATCTTGAGTTTATACTATTACATAATAATGATATACCAAACAAAATTTGATATAAAAACAAAATTTTAAGTTAGGTATTTACGATTGGATATTTTGATGGTGACATTACAAAATGCCAATAAGATTTTTATGGCTTGGAAATAACTTGAGTAGACTGCCCAGATCGGGGCACCATAAAATTTTCCCTTTTATTTGTTGTCCGCGTTTTAAACGGTTTCGATCTTTAAAGGACAACCGAGGGGATATCCGACCGTTTATGGTAATGTATTGGTGATTTGATACTGCTGTTTATTATTCGTAGCTATATATTACAATCAAAATACCTATTAACTAATAAAAAAAGGTATTTTTATTGCGAGAAAAATGGAAACAACTTTTTTATGTCCAGGTAGGTATAGCAAACAAACTGACGGCCCACCTGATGGAAGATACCTTCATACACGAACAGCACCATGCACATCAGAACACCATGAGACGCTTGTACTTGGTACCCCTTATATTTGATAATATTGTACGCTATATGCCATATTTCAGTAAAGGAAAGAGCATACAAAGCAAGCTTCTTGGAGGTAGAAGTAAGTAGAATTGGTAAAAAATCTACCTCAGTAGATATATATCGTTGTCGTATCGTATACTGAGACAAAAATATAACCCCTGTACATAATCCATCATGGTTATTGATCCAATTCATCATAATAAAGAACAATTTACGCAAGTCTATCATTATTATACTATGTCGCGCCAGAATAGATGCATAGACGGACAATTCCGTCACAAGCTCGTTACATCAATTACGCAGTGTGTTATTATATAAAAAGGTTGCAATTAAAAGGCTCCAATGCACAATTACCGCCATCGGCGCGGTATTGAGGGCGCGGCGTACGCGCGCATGCACTATTAGACTGCAGGGTTATCATTTACCGTTAGAGAAGTTTTATTCAGAAGAGTTGTATAGATCCTAACGAAAGGACTTGACGACCCAGGACAGATGTGTTTGGCGAAGAAGGTCTAGGAGAGGCAACCCCTAACGAAATGGAGAATGGTTAGACAGAGAGAGAGAGAGTTTTGTAGATACTAACAATCTTTCTATTTATAACCAACATCAAAGACAGCAGAAAGTTCTCAATTTGAATTTATTTTTTCTCTCAAAACATTATTGTTAAAAAACCGGTTTTAATCATATATTTTTTATGCAATTACCTGTAGGTAAGCGGTAATTAACGCCTATAATACGGATATGATGTGACAGCCATGATACCCTCAATAGTTGTTATTCTAATTATAGAATAAGAGGAATGTCTGATGCTTCTGGCATGGTTCCAATGAGAAGCACCTTCTTTTAATTTTTTTTTGTTTTCGTTGTAGACTCAGATTAGGCAGTGAAATTATAGGGGCATAATAAATCTGATTAACATCTGTAGTTTTCCAATTATCCAAAAAGTCGATTTTTACATGGCCTTAACGCATATACTAATAATCCAGACAATTCATACAATGAATACTATTTCTCAACTATGCAGAGGTTGTACGTATCGTAAGTACATACTATCACTACTGTGGCACTATGGCACAAAGAAACATACGCAATAGATAGTTTTGTATTTAAATTTATTATTGCGCAAGATTAGGACAAATTACTTAGTAGTTACACCAGATCTAAGTGCGCAAGTCACATATTCAAAGCGTATTTCTTTTGTTTTGAGTACGCTATTAAAGAAGCTTGTTCAGTCCGCTTCCTCAATAAATGTTACTTCCTCATTAAAATAATTTTAATGCAGAAAAACCTAGTTTACAACTAATAAGACCAGTACTAGACATCCTTGCAATTTGATTGATTTATATATTTCTATTCATTTTATAAACTTGTGTCAGGTTAATCGTTGAAACGCATAAAATTCCATATTAATTGTCGCCATAAAAAAGCAATAGCATGGCAACCCTGTAATGCGGTCGCGTCGGTGTGATTGATACCCCCAGTGTCGCCAAGCAGCCGAGCCTATGGCGTCTCTCGGACACGGTACTAACCAAATAGGTAAAAATGTCATTGTATTGGGAAAGTTGATTGGCAATATGGCGCCAGGACTATGTAACGTAATCTGTGACTCTAACGCCTCTGGGTTTCGAGGCAATTTCAAAATTATGACCGAAATAAAATATACTGTATTGTGTTATGCTATAGAGTATATTTTTGCTTATACTGATGATTTATTTAAATGGTTAATATTATATCTATGGATGATCTTTATGAGTAGAATCTCTATAAATAATATAAAAAAGAAATCATAAATTATTTACATAATAATATTTTAAATCTGATAATTTTATTGTTCTTAATTTAAACTACAACATACTTTTTTAAAATAAAAGCGTTGGTTCTTCTTAATCGACTAAAAACTTTTTCATTCGAAATTTAAACTTAAACGAATATATTACTTTCTTGTTTTCATTAAGAGTATTTTCCTTTCCCTCGATCTGTCCGATTAAGTAATCGACAAGAGATCCATGTAATACATTCTATTAGTGCGGTCTAGTTCCCGTATATTGCTGGCGTTTAATTTAAATGCTAAAACTATTAATTCTGAGGTGTTGAGTTGCAATACATGTACTTAGGTATCATTGCGTTTTGTTACAGCATTAGCAACTAGGCGCCGATAGGTCGCCAGTGTGGGATGGACTACCTGTCCACAGAATTAAATTTGCCTATAAATAGCCAACTAAGAGCTCGAATAACTGGAATTGATACAGAAATGATTTAGAGAATGGCTAATGAATTAAACATAGTCTGGGTATTGTCCAAATTGTGCAATAATAAAACATTCCTATGTTTTTGGCATTTTTTTCTATATGTCAATATTTGCCAATTATATGAGTTATAGTGATTTTTTTCAATCAAAGGTGATGATAGTATTTAGATGTAGAATTTTATAACACTTTTTCTTGTAAATACAAGTAAACTATAGAAGATTATGATAAAACTTAAAAATCATTTAATTATATGAATTCTTTGCATCTCTATAGAAACTTAGTCGAGAAACGCTTTTTAAGTATTACAATGTTTTATCTCTTTCCTTGAAATCTAGAAACTAGTTCGTAAGAAAAGGACAGGCACTAAAGTCTATAAATATATTTATTCAGCGTGTATATAATGTAATAAAGTGATTGCTTCATAAATTAGTTGTACGATGTCTGTATCATCTTAAAGGGTATCTGTAAATTGATGATTTCAGCAATAAAAATGCAGTAAAGCCGGACCGGGTCAGCTATATCGTAGGCGTCATTTATGGCAGAAAAATAAATCGGCGTATGTAACGTACTGGCTGCAAAGAAACGTTATTTAATATCAGATAACTTTTTTAAACATAGAATTGATTTTCTTCAAATACATTTAGACGGCCTCGTTGGTCTATTGGTCTAGCACAACACTTTACGTCCGGTGGTCGCGGGTTCGATTCCTCACACGGCACAAAGATTTGTATTCATGAGTATGATTGTTTGTATCGATCTGGGTGTTTTCAATGTATAATATGTATGTATTTACGAAAAAAAATCGATGTATTTGTATCAGTTGTCTAGTACCCATATCACAAGCTTTAGCTAGCTTAACTTGGGTCTAGATGGCGCTGAGTGAATTGTCCTGAGATTATTATTAATATTATTATAATATTATTATTATAAAAATAGTAACTAATATTTTGTCTAAAAAGCGGTAACTTGAGCTGTGATTTAATGTTATGTGTCACTCAGAACGATATGTTTTATTGCAGGAAATTGTGAAAATTTTTATCATTGTATTCTCAAGTTATTTGCTGTGTTTTAATGTACTTGGTACTACATATTTCTAAAAAACGTACATATACTTACATATACGTTTTTATAGAAATACGTCACCATTACAGAAAACGTTCGCATTATTTTATGACTTCGTTGTTTATATTTCGACTTCAAAAAGTTTCCGCTGTTGAAATATATGTTCGCGGAATGTTAAATAGTAATCTAAACTAATATTATAAAGAAAGACAGTGTATTTTGGGAGGTTATGCGGATGTAGAGGGTAATTACCGGAATCACCTTTAAAATTGCTTTTATATAGTTTTTGTTATAACAAAAACTATATAAAACATGCATAATCAGAATAATATCATAATTTTTAAGTATTATTAAAAGATTTATAATCATTAATCAATCACTCAATCAACAAGACAATGTGCTAAAAAAAACATTGTTTCGAATCAATTCCAAAAAACATTCATGTGCGTCATTCACACGTATTTTGTCTGTGATTATTTCCTGTGTGGTTTGATTTGTGTATCACTTTCTCTGCTTTATTTGTCTATGGGCGGCGTAGATCCAGTTTATTGAACTCAATATTTAACAACTATAGATGGAGAGACTAGTATAGTCAGAATTAAAAAGGTGCCCAAGACACAAGAAGATAATAAAGTTACATGTGTATGTGTATTTTCATCAAGAACAATGGATCAAACTAATAGGAATATAATTGTTGACCCTTTCACTAGTATATCGAATCAATTCGGTTTAAGTTGGTTTGTTTATATCGCGTAAAAAAAACTATTCACAAAATTTTGCTTAGCACACGATGTATCAAAATTTTATTTAGGTTATTTATTAGTTAATATATATAGTATTTACTGATGTGACAAAATAATTCATGTCTCGAAAAAAGTTTTAAGTGGAAAATGATAGTATATGATGATCTTTTCCGTTTCGTAAAGTTTTTTGCTACTATTTTTACCGCCTTTCATATTCGCAGATACAAAATTAAAAACAGTAATAAATCTATCTGTGGTCATACTGAATAAACTTTACAACGCTCATTTGTTCTCTGTTGTCTATGGGCACAAAGATAGGAGCGTCTTAGGCGTTCGTTTATTGCCAGTGAAAATAATACCGCATTATCGAACATTCAGAATTTGTGGCACGTAGCCCGTTTACACCGCTCTGTTTATTTTAAATAAGGTTTCGTTAAGTAAAAGTAAACCCGAGGGATCTCAGTGGCCCACTGAGTTGAATGAAAAATTAAGGAAAAATATTCTTATTATGTTCTGTCTGAAATCCGAGATGCTCATAGGGAATTATGGTAATATATTTGTAGGTTGTTTTTTCTTTTACTAAAATTTAGTTTATGTTAAGTGTCTACTTTTATCTGCAGTAGTTGTATTATTCATGTTCATATGTGGATGACGGATGATGTGGATGTGATGGAGGATATTCCATATGTCAAATTTTGCATTGGTAGTGCGACTTTGTATTACAGACGGGCGAAAAAAGTCGCACCATAAGACTACGGTTTTATCTTTTGGTTAGGAACCGTAAGCCATTGAGAAAACAGGTGTTGCAAGCGTAACATCCTATGCTTGTCGTTATTTTAAAAAATATATATTACAATAGATGTTTAAGTGCTTGACATCATAGAGACTACCATTGTTTTAAGAATGTACATAGGCACATATTATTTCTAATATTTCGAGTTATAACATTATTTACACCTTTCGCAAATAAGCTCTAGACAAAAAACCCTTTCATACCATGAAATATTTTTGCACCACTTTTTTCTGAACGAAAGTTGAGGTTAATCTTAAGGATGAGTAAATTTTTATTATTAATTTTTAAAACAATATTACACGCGGACAAAATGTAAATTAAAGTTTAAATTCATTTCATCTAAACCACTAATGATTAGATATATTATATGCCTAACAGCTGATAGTAAAATGAACTGATAATAAATTAGATTGCTTATTCATTTATGTATGTTTTCACTTAGCAGGTGTGGGCTTGTTAAATATAAACAATTCAACTTCACAATTGGGGTTGATAGAATTAATGATAATAATCTGCACATTTCGGCCGACTCTGAATATATTCGGCAACGATCAGGCAAGGAATCTTTAATTATTCAATGATTCTTGAGTAGCGTAACCTTCTAAAATTAGAATTATAAATTTATGGCGGATAACAATGTGGTTGCGTGATGAAATACGTTCATGCCAGTTCACGGGAAACATTCATCAAAATTTGCTGAATTATTATGTTAACGTTCGTATTCGAGCTGGAAGTAAACGCTTTGTCTGTTCGGAGTTATTTTCTTGCATTATTTACTAAATTAGGATTATTTTCTAAAGTAATTAATTAAAGAAAAACATTATTATTCCTCCATGATTGTAATTTTGAATGAAGTGAAGTGATTAGTGACTAATAATGCAGGTACATTTATCAGGGATCAGTTCAGATCAATTGAAATTATAAATTAGCTAACATATTAGTGATATATGCAACTGTCATCTATGTAAATAAACAGCATCACGGATCTGATGACTATATCACCGGAGGACTAGGATGTTGTCTCCATACTCTGTAATTTTATTGCAATATCTCATCTCCTACCAGCTCACAACGAAAGTCAGCTATAAACAAAGCACGCTGGTTGACGGCAAAAATTTCAAATTTTATATCTCCCGCGCATACGACTTACTACAAAATCTACCTTTGGTAATACACTGTCTAATTATTATTAAGTATATCTGAATATGATATTGACTGCTTTCCAGAAACGTTCTCCAAAAATCCAAGGTTTTACAAATTCACATCGGAATATAGAGTTATAATATTGACGGTGGTTTAGCTCACCGCCTTACCTCCAACGGTCGCGAGTTCCATTCCTCGCACGATACAAACATTTGTACTCATGTGATTGCTTGCAGGGTTTCTACTATATATAGGTATTATGTACACATTTACAAAAAATATAAGTATATGTTTCAGTTGTCTAGTGAGCATACCACAAGCTCTGCTTAGTTTGTAATTAGATTGCACTGTATGAATTTTCCCGGGTTATTATTATATATATGTATATAAAAAACAATTGAAGTAGTTAGCACTTTCAAAACTATTACTATTCAATAAAATATCACTCGGACAAAAGAATCTTGTCTGAGGCGACATCCGAACACCTCATGGCGATTTCCCTCGGGTACAGAAGAATCGATACCCATTGTTGTTCCCCTACGACATGAAATTATGGGAGGGTGGTGCACCTACATCTGCCAAGTCGATCGGCTTTGCATTTTATCAATATTTGCTTATTTGATTTTCAAATAGACTAAAGCGTAAACTATACTATTAAATATTTTGTTTAAAGTTAAGATAAGATTAAATAGTCCCATATTAGTGTTTTTTGCATGTAAATGGATAAGGTACGGGACTAACAGGCTGATAGTCTACCTGATGGAAAATGGTGATCTTTACCTATATATATTAACTACACTATGGGATTATCATATGAGATTCGTGGATACTATGCGATACTATTTACAAGGACCATCATAAGTTAACTGCCATATGTCTAGTCTTCAATTGAAATACAAGTTACAAAACAAGCAGCTGGGGGGAACGGATTGTTAGTAATGTGAACTAATAATTCCATTGCTAACAATGTACCATCAGTCAGGTTGACTTCCACGCGGTTTCCGCTATAAACCATCGTGGTAAATTGCCATTTGCTAAGATAGGCTAACTGACCTGACTTCCTGCCCATTTTATCATCATCCACTGCTGCCCCGCCGACGTAAACCTTTAGCGAAGGCGGGTATATTATGTACTAGCTGCGCCCGCGACTTCGTCCGCGTAAAAATACTTCCATATAACAACCCTTTGCAACCCTTGTTTTGCATTAAATAGCCTATGTCCTATGTGTATAATTAGCCTATGTCCTTTGTCAGGGTTAATGTGTCCCAAATTTCATTTACATCAGTTCAGTGGTTTCGGCATGAAAGCAAGACATACAGACAGAGTTACTTTAGCATTTATAACATTAGTAAGGATTTCTTATAAATAATCCATATGGATTATTTATATAAAAAGCGTTACTTAACGACTCTAAAAGGTAACATAGTAGTACCGACGAATACGACTAGATACTAAATCTACCTCGACAAAAATATAATAATTATTTAATGACAATAGCAGATAATATAACATAATTTCCCCCCCGCCCCGTTCCATACCATGATGAGCATATAGATAACCTTATATATACTAACACGGCACAAAAATAAACCCGAAACATCGTATGGGTCATTGATCTTCGATTGAAAAGTCCGACGAATTGATTGATCAATTAACTGACACAGGGAACGATAGCACGTGGGCATCTCAAGTGCTATGTACTCATAGATAAATGTGATAGGATAAATGATGTGTTGGTATTTAATTATATTTGAAGAAGGCTACAAAATAAACTAGTAGTGCCTGCGCTTTATTATTGTTGTAGTTTTATTTTACATGTAAAAAATGTGGTAAAACCAAAGCTATAGAAAAATCTTCATTGATTGTACATTACTTTTTTATACTTCTTTTTGTTATACTTTCCTAATATATATCTCCTCCAATCTTTTTTTCAATCCAAGTCTTTTTTCTACAGTTTTTCTTTTTACCTATAAACATATACAATAAAACTACAACAGTTGTATGTTTATGGTGATCAAACGTTAACAAGGAATAAAAAAAATACTTTACCTACAATTTTCTTAACTAATACATTACTTACTGAAATATTCGATTTCATTCTTTAATGAATTAATAAAATTGTAACTGTTGAAGTTTTTTACGAAATTTATTCATTGCCCCAGATACATATTTTCAGACAAAAGACATACAGACAGTTTTATCCTCATCATTATTTTACTATTATATGATATGTAAATATAATAAAGATAAGCAGAATAAAATTGGAAATTATAAAAAAAGTGTATTAAGTGGACATTTGTTTAATAAATGTAATAAAAATCAGCTTGAAAGTGAGTGATTATATTAAAAAGAAATAATTACTGCGATTAATCAACCGAAATGTAGTATAATTGGATAGTGACTACAATTACTGCAGAATAAGGACTTAATGTCTATGTTACGTAATTTTAGTACATAAAAGTGAGATCGCCTCTCATGACCATAAACTCAGTTGGCGTTACCGCTAAAGTTATAAGCGGCAGCGATTACCTGAGTAGTTAGTTGTTTATCCAATAGGAGAAGTATTGGTACTTAACCATTTATCTGTTGTCTATAGAATGATTACTATACATCAGTTTTTGTATTTGTTATTATTTGCAATTAGCCGTTTGACAAAGATTATCATAATCATTAATTTTATATCCACTCAAAATAATCGCATTAATACTCATATTATAAAAAAATAAACGTATACAATACAACCAGTGAAATAAATAACTCGTCTCATTATAGAACTGCAGATGAGTCTTTATTAAATATGTTTGGTATCATTAGCTACTATATAATTCGACTATAGATTAAACTATAGTTATAGTTATTATATCAGATTTAATTATATAAAATATTAAATCGCTTTTTTCTGTAACTTAAGGCACGACATTGACTTGTGTCGAATACCGACACAAGTCAATCCACGTTTGCATTATATCACGGCTACCAAGTTTGGACAACGAGAGGTCGTTTAGGTTCACAACGCATTTAACAAGCTCCTTTCTAATATTTCACCTGCAAATCATATTATTGTATTATTTATTATACCTGCATCCACCACTCCATAATTCCTCTCAGTCATTAAAAGGTTGACTAGAAGAAATGCCTCTTTTGGGATAAGACCGCTATTGTACCCATCTATTTTCTAAGTATATGTTTCCTTTTATACATAATCGGTACAATAAAGAATTATAAACAAACATAATTAAGGTTATGCGACAGACTTTTGTAAAAAGTCGCCTACAGAAGTACATCAGTCTCACCTATTTCAGTTACAAGCACCTTGTTTTGTAAAATGTGTTTAGATTGAAGAGTAAAAGTGATATTAGAGGATAAGAAGCATGACATCTTAGTTCTCTGGAATGAAGCAACTTATGGTATAAAAATTTACAATAAGATACCAAAGGATATATTGGAATTACCTTTAAATAAATTCAAAACATCTGTTAAATCATATTTACTGAGCAAGACCTATTAATCACTAAACGATTACTTGAATGACGAACGTGCATGGCAATAGTTTTTATATACGGGATTTTCATTTAATGTTAGACATAGAACATAGACACCTATATAAATACCTATGCATTGTAAATAAACTGGCTTTTAAAAAAAAAGTAATTCAATTAAGTTTCTTGCCAGTTATTCTCAATTGGATCTATATACCGAACTGGATAGTAGGGAACTAAAAAATGTAAATGTAAAAACTTGACGTTCATAAGCGGGTATATAAGCGACTGTTATCACTTACACATCAGGTGGGGGTCGTCCGTCCGTCCAAAATACACACGTCTAAAAAAGTCTGATTGCATTTAGTGTCAATAAAAAGTTATCTGACTTATGAAATTTCCGAAATATTTTTTTTATAAATATACATATATATATATCTAAACTAAATATAGTTAATCTTGAATATATACGAAAAAATGATAATAAAGTTAGTAGCAATTGTGATGGACACCTTGGCAGGTCATAATTTATGTCTCAAGAATTACCCGCAGATGTCGGGTTTTCATAAAAGGTAACTCATTCATTCTGTAATTAAGGTGCTGCTGGAGATAAGGAAATTGGACGTGGATCTGGTGAAATTAAGAAAAATCGTTTATTTCTGACATTCGACTGACGTTCAAATGAGATGTTGTAATATTAATAGCACTTAAATAACAAATAATATTAAATTAAGAAATGATCGCGTGCAAATCTCACTGGTGACGTTAATTAGCGTATTAAATTTGATGTTATTAACAGTAATATATTGCACGCTTAAAATTAACACTAAAATTATAATTTCGTAAAATAAACTTTGAATATAAAATATTTAAAGTCGATTTTTCAATACATGCTATTTCTGATTTATTACAGTTTTGTATTATGCGATATGCAAACATATGTACCTATTACTACTTTCAAATACATCAGTCTGTTATGTGTATTTACCTTCGTTTCAGTGAAATTAAAATATAAGTCAATTCAAGATATGACTGTTTTATTCCAAACTAATGATGATTATAAAACTTGATAATTTATTTATATTTTGATTATAGATTTATGTTATTAAATGTTAGTTGTCATATGAAATAATAAAAATGTAGAATGCTTATTTTTACACTTTTTTAAAGCTATGTACGGTTATTTCATTATCGGCCTGAAGAAGACGTACAAATGAAGTATCATAGAAACAATTGTCGCAAAGGATGAAAACATTACGGTTCTGGTTTTATACTCATCCTTGATGTCATTTCTTCGATATTAGAAATTAAAGAAAAAGTAATATTAATCCATATAATAAATAATTTCAATAGAATTATTGCCATAGGTTCCTAGATATCTAGATATCCTCTAATAAGATCTTAAGATATTAAGCTATAAATCATAATTACAGTTTTCTTATAAAATCTTTTAAAGAAACTTACTAAATAAAAATAACTAAAATACAAAATACAGACATAAAATAGAGTAAAATGACTAAACCGCCATAAAACGGCGTTAATGAAACTGACGTAAAGCGTTTTGTTACTCAGTATCATTAAGCTAATACCGTTTTCTTCATATACCGTCTATATTTTCTCTCGCTGTATCCATTCTTCGTTTTTCATATAACAACACAGTGGTTTCAGTAGATTACGAATGTCTTACGAACAGAAAATGTTCTCTTTTATTATTGGCTTCAATTACTAAAGCATTAGGGTGCAAGAAAATAAGATGAGGATAAACTTTTGTTAGTTGCGGAGCAATTAGTTAAGTCTTTTTACACGTTAATGTGTCCAGTCCAATATACCAGTGTGTGTGCTATCGCTATTATTTACTTGTTACAGAATATTAACTTTATTAATAATTTTATTAGGAAACAGAATATTTAGTAGGTACCCTACTACATTAAAATTTAAAGGGTATCCTTAGGTTTTAAGGATTGCAATTGCCATATAAAATAATTTAAGAATATTTTATACACATTGTTAACAAACTGCTCTGCATTCGCATAGCTGTAATTAATATAAGGATGTCTAAAATATATAAAGTTATTGTATTATGTTATTTGCTAGGTGATAATGTAATTTGCAATAGACGAAAAAATTTAAAATTGGTTGGGTTTTATATTAATATCCATTATCATCAAAAATAAAAAGCATACAATATTAATTTATAATAGAATTTTATAATATAAATTAAAATCGTTATTAAAAAACAAGGGTTGATCGTAAAAGGATGATAATTTAAAGTTATATGTATTTTTCAATGCGTAATCATAATAAATGAAAAATAAAAATAATTGTCAAAAAAATAAAAAAGTATTTAGGGTTCACCCATATCATTGAGGGGTATGAAAAATAGATGTTAATCTATTCTCAGACGTTTAACGGATGTTCACACAACATATCATAACAATCGGTAAAGCCAATATTTTGGTAACAAACATTGCGGCACAAAAATATTAGACATTATAAATATATTTTGAAATAGTCAAATGCATGTAACTTATTAAATCAGGTATCTTTAATGCTATATCAATCTTAACTACTGGTATTAAACATAAACTATAATAACAGCATCGTCTTTATTTTGTTGCCGCTATTAAAAATAACGATATACTATTTTTATGTTGATAAAATATGAGCCTTCAAATATGTTAAGTATGATATAATTCATGGGAGTTCTATTCAGAGCTATAAATTATAATTATCAACGAATATACTATAACAGAACCTCCTCGAGCATCTCCGCAATCTCACTGGTTCGCTGGTAATTAAAATTATGTACAAAAGCTTTAAGCCCATCTTTTGTACAAAATTTAATTTCATTTAAGTAACTGGAATGGTAAACAAGCTGCTGGTAAGTGGCAGCCGCCACCATTATGCATATATAACAAGCAATGTAGACATATCTGATGACATGAAGCCAGGTTATATGCCATATCTCATGAGTTGAAATCAAATCAAATCTAACCAAAAATAATTTATTCATGTGTTCTACATGAATAGCCTTTAGCCGCTTATTCATTTCAATACACAGATTCAATTGAGAATAACTGGCAAGAAATTCAACTGAATTCCTTTAAAAAAGTTCAGTTCATATACATTGTACATTTATATAGGTGTCTAACATTAAATGAAAATCCCGTGCATGAACAACCCAATTTTCATTTAATGGATTCAGTGCATGACAATCCATGCACTTTTGTCATTTATATACTCATTATTCGTAAACAATTGTGTAGTCAGGATTGAGGTGTCATGATATGTTGTCAGTTTGTTTGTTATTGCAATTACTTTTTTTAGTTTTTGTTACAGTTGTAGTTCCAAAGTTTCACTCGAGGTGTTAACCATAAACTTATAGTGCCATATCTAACCCTTAAAACGAAACAACTTCCAAAACAAGCTGCATTACTAGTTAAGATAGATGTACATAAGCAGATGACTTTATGCAAAGTTCCATAAGTAAATAAATAAACCCCGTTTATAATGAATAACTTAAACAAAACCGTCAATGTAAACAGAGACGAGTTTATCTTGACGATATCTTGCAATCTCATCATTGAAGGGGCATATAACGCCCGTTTAGTGCTTAAATGCAGTAGTTTAACTCATGAACGACGTGCAAAAACAGAAACAACATTAATTTAGTAATAACAAATAGTGTGAACTGATGTAAATGTTTACAGTTTGGTGGATTCGTGAAGGAAAATAGTGGTTGTTGCGCTGGCATAAAGTTTATTTTTGTTGTATATAAAGCTGTGAATTGATTTTTCTTTCAATCACTATCTTTTTCACTAGATAAAAATATGTCATTATTAATATTAATATTTTATGTCTATTTTGTTACTTCCTAAATAGATTTTTATATTAATCACATGTTGATTTTTTTAAAGAATAATTCAATTTATTTTTTTATTTTAAAAAATATACAATTTTTTTAATACAATTTGGACAAGATTTCATAGACTACTAAATTAACTTTCTACTATTATTTTAATTGAAACAGCTTGACGCTATTGCTTAAGATTTATCCTAAGCCAAAACACTATCTATATATCTACCATACATGTTATAACAATTCTTAAATGTGTGTGTAAATACTTGACGGCGTCGATGGTCTAGCAGTTTAGCACACCGCCTTAATTCTGATGGTCGCAGGTTCAAAAATTTGCACGCTACAAATTGTAATAATGACTACTATTGTTTACATCGGTCTGGGTGTTTTCTATGTATCTTAAACTAAACTAAAACTGAAACAAATACGTACGTATTTGTATCAGTTATCTAGTACCGCTTAGCACTAACATTTTTTTACATATTCACAGAAAACACCTAGAACAACATAAACAATCATACTCATGAACACAAAATGTTTGCATCGTGTCTGGATTTGAACCGCGACCATCGAAAGTAAGGTCATGTACTCAACCGCTAAACTATTGAGGCTACCAATAGGCCGCTAATGGAAGGTTGGATACAATGCCAAATATAAATTCGTTTATCTATGTAGATTATACCTAATAATTTTTCTAATCTGTATTAATATAATGATAATTTTAGATCAATATATTCATACTAATTACAATATTATTAATTCGAAAGTATCCGTCTATCTGTATATTACCTATTCCAGACTAAACGACTTAACAGATGTTAATGAAATTTAATGTGTATATATATTGAAACGTGGAGACCAACATAGGATATATTTCAATATATTTCAATTTCAAAAAAAATATACATATAGACAAACATACTTTTATAATGTAGTACAAATACAAAACAGGGACATTACTACAAAGTGGCTTAAAATACAGAATCGCCTTCGCTTGTTGCATATGCCGCAACCAAAGTTCTATCAGGCACCTATATCTACCATAAACAAACCGAATGTGTATTTACAATAATTATACTGATTACATCTGGGGGTCGGGCGTTCGAGACCTGACGGTGTTGATAGCCGGTGATGCCGACCCAAATCTGGAGAATGGAATCTAGTCGACAGGTGGATTGATTGATGCTTTCGAACTTGTCGAATTGAGGAACTAGACGTATAATCAAAGATCGAGAACTTGAAATCCGAACTATTTGCTCTTTTCACGTTTTATATCAGATTAAAAATGTTAAAGAAAAAAGAAATGTGTACAACGTAGATTCCCAATTTGTGTGAATTCTTGGTGTATGTTATACGATATCTACTGCAATTTGGAGTGACTTTGGTTGGTACCTTCAATTGTTTGCAATATTTAATGTGTACGTATAAGACATATCGGTTTCATGACAATCAGATCATTTTCCTTAATACACAATGCGATTATACATCGCCAACTATTTATTGTGTTGGCAATATTTAATATAATAAATATGAACTATTAAAGTTTACTCTTGAGACAATATTTTTAAATACAAATATAAATCTTTGTAATAGTAAGTAGTTATTTCAAGCAAGGTTTTTAAAGTTATGTAAGCATAAAAATCTTTGACTTTCTGGCTAATTACTGTTTCATTGAGGCATTAGAAGGCCCGGAACCTAGTTTTTTAATTCCTAAAAAATTCATTCAAAGTTCTCTAAAATATAATAGCAATGGATGCTAACGAATTTATTAAATATTTCATTCGTCACTCACTCATGTGATTTCCAGGAATTCCATTTGGAATAGTACAATTCTTGGAATTCGAATTTCGAATGCAGGAAAGTACTTACCTGTAACAAATGAATTAAAATTAATCAAACACTTTTTAATGTGTGATACTAATAAATACAATATATAACAGAGCACAATATTGAATTATAAAAATACAATTTTAAAAGATACGAATACAATGTCACCACAAACAATGAGAATAAATTAAACTATGTATATAGCAAAAATCTCGGGCTCGGTATAACATCAATACTAAATGTCCTTATCTCTCTTACTGAAAATTGTATGATGCCGTCTCTTTCTGACCCTCCCTTATCCCTCAATAGATCAAATTTCCTATACAATCGTGAAATCCCTAATCCATTGTATTCACAAACACGTGTGTCGCGAAACTTCGACTAATTCCACTTAATAGCCGTATTTATGTATTCCCGCAAAATTGAACTTTATGCATATATTCTTAGGTCTCTGAATAGCTAGTGAAATAGAAACAAAGCAGTGCTTTGGGAAGTAAAGACTAGTAAATCAAATATTTGGAAAGCTTGAGCGCACAAAATGAATGTTAGAGTCATTGTTTTGGTTTTAATTATTACTCTGAAGATAATAAGACAGTAAAAAGGTACAAGAATACTTTACAAAAATGTTTATACTTCATTATACAATTATTTATACCGGCTCTGGCAGTATAGATGTGGTTGTTGGAAATATTTTTTAAGGTTAACATGTTATTGTTAATATGCTTTGCACTATGATATTTTACAGAGGCGTTTCTTAAGGACATTACTGTATCATACTAATTTTATACAGTCATAAATAAATACAGAACGGGAACAAACTGATGATTACTGATAGCGCTCAAGTTAGGATTTTATATATGAGAAACTATATAATGAACATCTGAAGATAAGTACATTACGGAACAACTATTTTCGATTGACCCGATCAAGAACTGACCCTGGAATTAATATAACAAACTACCGCGCTACTGTCTCACTAAATCCCAGGACAAATGGTTAAAAATTTCGAACGTCGGACATCTTAAGGAACCTAGGGAAGCATACTTCGTAGAGTCTCAAGTAATTTCGTCTTAAATAGGAACTTAAGTCGTTTTGTTCAAAGGAACTTAGACCGGAGGGTAGACACAAAGGTCTCAGGCGTGTAGGGACGAACAATGAAAGGTATTGAAAGTAGTCTGTAAAGGGCACATGCGTGCCTTCAAATAATAGCTGAGAGAATTCGACCTGGCGCGCCTCGCCGATTTATATGGGGTAGTTTTTTGTACCATTTGCCTCAAGCTGGTAAAACAAATAGCCGTACATTTGTTTTGTGGACATATTCTTATTATTTTTATTTGTGGTCGTATAAGGATTGGGTGGAGATTGTCTTTGTTTAATATTGATTGTGGAAATGTTGTTTATTTGGTATAAGATATTGTATATGTAATGTAAATCTGTACTAAAATTCAAAGTGCGAAAATGTCTGCTGCAATATCCACGTAAAAAGGCAGTTAACGGCCTTTTTACGTGGATATTGCACAGAATATGCGTAAGTCTATAATAAAAAGACAGAAGCAAAAATAGATTATTTTCTACTAGTGAGCTAGCCAGGTGGTTTTTATACAAATCAAAATTATGAAGTAATTATTCATACATGCTTTTTCCCACTACTATCAAGAACGACAGTTTTTTAATATTCTAAACAACGCAAAAGCATTTCATATCTATAAGAAGGCCGTATAACTTCCATTATTATAGGTTCTATATATTTAAAGAGAACAAATAATTACACGCAATTATTACAAATAATCGTTATTATCAAACACGGTACATCGAGGCAGCGTTCCCAAGACGCTGGTAATGTCCCTTTTTTGAATCGCCATGCTTATTTTTTGAGCAGAATATTATTAGTTATTCGTATAATAATAATAATAATTTTATTTCAGACAACATGATCCATTTTGTTAGTAACAGCTTAATGACATAACTTATCCTATGTTAGTAATAAAATATAAATAACTATACTTGTTTATGTAAACATGGATATAGTCAGACAACCTCCGTTACAGACAATATTTACAGTCCACCGGAGCAAAGCAGAGAAGATTCGCTAATTAAACTACAATTTTGCACTTATAAGAAATGAGAGATTCTCCATAAACAAAATTAATTATTTATTAATTATAATAAACAGCAATAAAACCCAGCTTATCGTACATTCGAACTTTCGAGCAGTTCGTATAAGGTAAGGAGTTGCCTGCCTGAACAGAGCATATCTATTAAACGCAAATCTCACTCCGTAGAAGGAGGGACAGTCGTGCCGAGAAAAACGTAATGCTCAACTTTTTATAAATGGCTCGGCTGTTTTGTGCCTAACGTCTAAATCACAAAAGAGGGGGATTTCCATGGACAAAAGCCGTTCTGTATTTATTAAAATGCTGTCAACTTTTTACTCGGAGACTGTATACTTGGTGAGATGCGATGGTGCCAGAGATTGCGAATTGTTCTGAAATTTTAATACCATAATAAACAAGTTTTGAGTAGCTTGGGTTTGTATAAAATTAATTTTATGGTAAGGATTATTGTGAAACTCTTAAGATTATTACCTAAACAAATTATAGAGTTTCATGTCTTAATACTTGTAGTTATTTTTTTGGACCTTATTAGACTTTATTTTGACATGCCTACATTTTGCTGAGGACTGTAACGTGCCAGGGAGTGCGATTCCACCGTAGTCTCTTTAGCTTGTTATCAGTGTTTCCATCACTGGAACGTCAGTCAGAAATAATTTGACACACAAAGTTTTTTGGTTGTCGGCCAAATTCAATCAAATGACTCCGGGTGTACAAACCGGAGAGCTAATTAATAAGACATGACGTTGTTATCATTATTGAAGACATTGTTTAACTCGTAAAATAATGTAAGTAGGTACTGTGCACATATCTTAAATTTAATCTCACAAAAGAACTCAACAAAACATTGTATCCCTTCAGTGAATGATATAAATGAGAAATCATTCGTTTTACGAACCATAAATAACATTGCCAAAGATAATCTCGAGGAATGGGTATTGATGTTAAAATTTCGACGTAATGTACTTATAAAAGCAGCTAAGTGAAGTAAGAACAGTTAATCGATACCGTTTCAAAAGCTTTCGTAACGTATACGATGATAAATGATATTAAACTTATTATTATCGATATAATACAAAGTGTCAATTAGGAAGGCTTATATGAAACAATACAGTCGTGTATCCATTTATTAATCATAATATATGAATCGATTTAAAAGTAGGATAAATCGATAAAATCTTTGGAAACAATAAAACGGTCTGCGGCAGTGGTCTGGGTTGTCATTATGGATAGGGTCTCGGTGACGCCCTTAACAATTGCTTATCATTAAAACAACTGTACAATTTAAGTTTACGTAATGAGACGATAAATCTATAATAATACAGGCTGTTTACCACAGATCTACCAGTATGCAAACATGCAAACTATATGCTTACAAACACATACAAATAATAAATAATATGCCCTCGTGTAAAGGAAAGTTTTGGTATATTTGCGAATAATTCGATGTCGAAAACTAACATTATACAGTTATTATCAAAAATTTCCTATTAGTAGCAACTACTACCACGACGGCCTACTTGATGGTAAGCACGAGGTAGACCGTCTGTATCAATTTTTTGACAGCCACGGTGGTCTTGCAGTTTACACACCGTCTTAATTTCGAAGACCGCTCGTTCTATACTTCACACGATAGAAACATTTGTATTCATAAGTATTTATATTGGTCTAAGTGTTTTCTATTATATTATGTATTTACATACCAAATGCACACATAACACAAGCGCTGCTTAGCTTGGGACTAGATGGCGCTATATGAATGGTCTGGGTTATCGTAGTCAGTTGTATAAAAATAAAAGCAAAAAACTATATATCGTTATAAAGAAGCTACATTTGTGAAAGTAAATACATAATCAGTACAATTCTCCACACTGATACAACAATGCATCATATAGCCACCAAACCCACGTACGTTAACACAACAAGCGTGTGATTTACTGTTATTATACGCGATTTATAGTAAATTGCTTTGTAATTGACATTTTCCGAGTCGCCTGGTAATAGATCATGTTATTACGTTAATTTAAACGTCTGTAGTCAATGTAGTAGTAATATATGATAAATGGATGCCAGATTGCGACTTTTTAAATTACTACTGTAATGATATTATAAGTCCTATTTACAATTTATATTTCTTTGTAATGTTAAGACAGGTACTTACGTATAGTTTTGTATAACTCGTCTCGAAAGTAATGGTTTTAACGTGTGGTACGTTAGCGTAAAGGCTGTATATATTAATTATATGTTTAATAAAGAAAACGATGGTCGCCTATTATAAGAAAAATAGAAAAATTGTTAAGCTAAAATATATTAAAAGTATAAAAAGGTGCGTCGTGCACAGTGCAAATTGTTTAATATTTTCATATACAAAATACCTTCTTTATAATTTAGTTGTTAAAGACGAAGACAACAAGTAGTTCATAAGCAACGCTAATAAATTATAACAAAATGTACGATCTTTTTTCATATATTATATTGTTTCATTATCATTACAAATTTCTTGTTTATTGGTAGGCATTTTTCACGTTTTGAGTTACATTTAGAGTATATTTTATTAACATGAATCAATGCAATATCGATTACAATACGGTATTAATTATAGTAGCTTAATATCTGAGTCCTTAGGAATGGCATAACATGAGGTGTACCACGGGTATCACATAATGATGTGATCTCCTTTGTAATGTTCCTGTATATAAGCGACGGTTACAATATTCCCTCAATTGGGTCATGCTTGCTTATATGCTATTCAACTTATTTTATATATAAAATCTTCTTACATCAAAATAAGTTATTATGAACCATTAATAAGTACTGATAATGAGGAGAAGCATGTAGGTAATACTAAAACATGTAGTGAACTTATCACGACCACAGTAGAACGTTTTATAAGGTAGTAAAAACTTTAGCTCGTAAACTTAGGGTGTACTTAACTGAAGTAGGCAAGTCCTTACATTTCTGACATTAGATTTTACTGTGTCATCCCTCTACTTACCCGACTGTTGACAAAGGGAAATTAGGTTATTGACGACGTGTTTCTGAACAGTAAGATTTAGATCTTTAACGTAACGATTAACGTAAAATTTGACAATAAATTGCTACATTTGTAATTTTATTTAATTAAACATTTTGTAATTATGCTTAATTACATTATTAAAGAATTACAGCATCGCCAAATAGTCATCTCTCCCACAACTAATTTGTTCAATATTATCCCTATTATTTTAGAAAAGTGGTAACGATCGTAAAATATAAACGTTACGTAATTACAGTCGTAATACGGTCTTTAATACGTTGTCACTCCTGTGGATATTGGGTCCTATGGTGTTAAGATTTCGCCCCAATAATTTCACTCTTCAAACAGCGTTAAAAATACAAGTGACACCCACACATACCTCTTCTTACAAAATGTCTTTCCGAAAAAAAAAATTAAAACATTCAAAATATTTACTTATTAATTTGACAGTCATTTTTTAGAAGGAAAAAAACATTTTGAGGAAAGGAAGTTGCGGAGATTCAACCATGAATAACAATTAGGTAATTGTTTTCCAAAATTTATAGGACAAAAGCTAACTGGAGGTTTACAACCTCCAAGCTGGAGGTTGTAAACAGGCTGTCGGCCCACTTAGTGGAAAGTGGGGTAATAGTGAAAACTATAATCACCATAATAGCAATAAATAATAACATACATATACCGAATTGTTATAACAATTCGGTATATTAATAACAATCTTAACATATGTATTACGTTTCGTACTTATTAATATTATTAATCTGAAAGTGAATTTGTTTATTCCTCCTTGACCATTTAACGGATAAAACAGTCGCACAAAATTAGGAATAGTAATTAGGACGAAATTTTATTATTTTTTATATTCTGATTAGGCTGTCGAAATTTTCTGTTGAACAGGAATTTCTTATAAGTGGGTAGCAAATTAACCTTCACTTGCTGGTAAGTGTTTGCTCTTGCATCTGCAACACCAGAGGCCTGTGTTGGCTTCTTAGGAAATTATATATTCTGGTTTTGAAAATTTATATTAGTTTCAGATATACCACTACTAGGAATATATACTACAGCGTGGTTGTATGTAGCAAAGAGTTTCATTGCCTTCATAATATTATAATAACTCAACCATATATGACGTGAAAATAACTATCAGTCTCGTACTGTCTCATTCACAACAATTATAAATTATCCTTTTTTTCATTCATACTTTAAGAGCTCTAGTCGGTGGAGCTCTTGCCACTTTCCACCATCTCCCATCATGCTCTTTAAATGTTGACACTAATTTTAATTTTATGATAACAAAAAGTTTGTATCACAAACGTAACACTGCAAATATCATATCGCGGTCGTACGTGCTCCTAGCAGATAACCGTCTACGTGAGGCGGGTTACATGACCCGCCAGATGAAAACAGATTACCGTTTTGTTCTCTCGTATAGTCTATAACAAATAATATTTATTGTTAAAAACAGTTATGCTACTGGTTTGCCACTGCGTTCATAAAGAAAATTAATATTTTGTTTCACAAAACTAAGTAACAAAAATGATGTAAAATCGACTCAAAAGGTCAAATAATGATATAACTCAAACGGCGAAATATCAATTCGGTACCTCCCTATTATCGTATCTAATTGTAGAGAAGGACATTATGTTTAAGTGTACCTACACTTAAAGTCTAAATGAAAACCCACTCTCTTATTCATAAAAACAACAAATGTCTTATAACTTTGTTTTAACTATTGAACTACAATCTATTTCATACCAATATGTTTTTAATAGATTACTGGTTGATTTGTAGCATATTTTAGTTTAAAAACAAACCAATATCTCTATCCTAGATGTTTATAGGTGGTAATAAAATTCATATTACATATTTAATATCTTCTTAATACACACATTCATTATGAATAATAGACTTTAATCTAATTTTAAAGTCATTTTAAAGATTTTTTATGTAAAACACACCGAGTAGTCGCACGCATACATAAAACATAATTTGCATTCCGTCGGTCATAAAAGTCATAATATAATGCAAAGTATACATAAAATTCGTTTCGTACAGTAAGAATAATATCAAATTATTCTAATGCTAAGCGACAGAAATATATTATGTATATTAACAAAAGCAATTTTGCTAAAAGACAGAAGCTACTGTCATCCCATCGTCAGCAATGAATACTGAATAGTCGCTGACAAGCCGCAAAACTCCCTCCCCTTCAATATTAGACATATTATTTTCGCTACTGTACCGCGGCTAGAAGTGACGTGGGGGCTGGAATCCTTTAATTAGCAAAAGTGGAACAACAAAGACTTTTCATTTCTACTGAAGGGTTTATAAATATACATAATAATAATGTATTAAATAAATGAATAAAAAGTCACAATCACACATATCTACACTGAGGTATAATATTGTTATTCTATACTACCTGTGCCCGCGGTTTCGCCCGCATTAAATTTATAGCCTATATGTTATTCTGATATATAGTCTATATTATTGTAATGTTTCATCAAAATCCGTTCAGTAGTTTTTGTGTGAAAGAGTAACAAACATTCACGCATACTCACAAACTTTCACGTTTATAATATTAATAAGATTTGTTATGGATAAACTCATAAAATACTTGACAGACCTTTAGCATAAACTGTTTAAAAGATACATTATTCCAGGGTGACATAGGCTATTATGTTAATACAAGTACATATAAAACTCACTAAGTTATGAGCAGTCGGGCGTAGTCAAAACTGCCATAAAATTGTATTTTGTTTATCCATTACTTAAAATTGTATATGGGCCTTTCTCCACTAACAGGAAAATCATGGTCCAAGCATTTTTTTTTACTTTGCCTTCATTAATGCATAGTTTTATTTATTAAAACACATAATATATAACCTGTTATTTAAGGAGCCAAGCTTAATCAATATTTAAAATCATAATTATTTTATAAAATTGTCAAAGTCACTAAAAACAGTCCTCTGTTATGTCCTAATTCCGGATCGAGTATGATTCGGTTCGGTTTTTATTAGTTGTATTTAAAAATGTAAAATCTTATAAGTCTATGAACATAAAGAATATTGAATGCATGTGAACATAAAACAATGATAATTTTAGAGATTTTTTTTTACTAAAAGCTAGTGTTCGAATTTTGTCCGATACATTTGTGAACAGTCCACTGTCACAATTTGAATATCGCGCCACAAAAATATTAAACACTATTATGGGTATATTTCGAAATGGAACATTAACAGTTATTTTCGGTCGTCATGCTGAACAAGTCTCCAAGATTTTGCGCAGTGACAACTTCGCGTCTGTGTGGGAGCCACGTCTCTGTAATGTTGAGTGAACATTCCTCTGGTAAGTATATTTTACAGTGTTTTATGTGTTATAATTATATTTATTTAACAAAAAAATTGCTCAGAGTGATAATTTAGACCTGTTTCTGTGTTGTGAAGTAATATTTAAACTGATACGTGGTATGACATTTTTACGTAAAAATAACAGTCCTCTGTACAACAGTCCTCTGGAAATTTATAATACAACAAAGACTGTTTTATTTGACACTTTATTAATAGTCTTTATAGTCTGCACTAACCTACTGCTTGCCAATATTTTCCTTATTTACATTGGCCTGTTCCGCTAATTCAGGTCTGTTTTTTCTATTATTATAATATAAAATAAAATACGTACCTAGTAACTAAACCATTACTGTTTTTTTATATATTGAAAGTATGTTTTATTGTTTAAGTATTGCCGCAATGTCACCACAGAAGAAACCTAAAACCAAAGAAGAAATAGAAGAGCATTGCATTAAGACATCAACGGCTAAAAAATGACCCAGTAAAAAGAGAGCCATAAGGAAAAAGTATTCGTTATGAAAAGAGGGAAAAAGGTACAAGAAAGTCAGTTTATGATATGAGTCGACGTAAACACAAAGCTGTGACTAAAGAATAGAGAAAGCACTGTGCTATCTATCGCGCAAGCAAAAAAAAAGCTTTGAAAGAAATTACAAACAATTTTGTACGAGAAAATACCATATGACCACTCCGCGAAGTGATGCAAGTAATGCGAGAAAGCGTTCTGATATATAAAGACAAAAAGTTAGAGTATTACAGAAAAAAATCCGAGAAATATAGGAAGAAATTATTTAGAAAAAGCTAAGACAAAGGAAAATGTGGACACACCTAACACTAAACTTACCCAAATGCGTGATTCGCCAGAAGCTCATAGTCAAAAACTTGGCATTGGAGCAAGAGAACCGCTGATGTCGTCGTCACTAGTTTTGAGACATGTATGAACGAAGATGTTCCGCAATTAACTTGTTCACGATCAAACAGACGACATTCAAAATGAAACAGTTAATTTAAAAAACTTTAAGGGCTCTATAAAAATACTCAAGTTAAGGCTGAAAATTAAGAAGTTAATTAGCTCCATACCGCGAAACTCATAATGAAAAGTTTAAGTTGCACTTGTGAAGACGAGTGCCAGCATTTCAATTTAGATTAGAGTACAAAAACAAGACCAAACATAACGTAGATGATATTTACACAGACTCTGAAAGTGAAAACATGGACAACTCACAGGATTCCACAATGGAGACCCACAATACGTTGTACTGTTTAAAACAGAATTACACTATCATCTTGATATTTAAATTTCTAGTAAGAAACACTGAATATGCTGATACATAGACACGGAAGAAGGCGAATTGACAAATTTGTGATGGCACACATTCATGAAAATGAAAATTTCTATATGCGATACAGTATTAAATAAAGAAGAAAATTTATATAATTGCAATTAATAATTAATACTGTGTTTTTCTTCAAATAAACATTGATATAAACTGTCCTCGGGGTGGAAAAAACAGTAGGGTGGCAAAACAGTCCTCTGCCGCATTTTTTTAAAAGTTGTATTTTGAAAAATAAGGGAAAATTTGGTTTCTTGTTCATCCATTTATATTATAACTATCTATCGATTAATATTATATTTTCAATTTTGTATATACAAATTTCAATAGACAAGTTTCCATTAAGAAAGGCCCATCTCTATAATCACATTAATTGATATTGCAATAACACTGTTATGTAACAATATAGTCCGGTACAGAATTCAATAATACAGTTATTAGTTTATTTTATACAACGCATACTCTGCACACTTTAATGTACAAAGGTCTCTTGACTCTTATAATATGAACTTATATAATATAAACTTATTTTGTAGTTAAAACGTAACATTGCAGAACACTGCCGCGTCACTGTACCGGAAAATTAAAAAGGCAATTTTCTTAATGCGACTGTTCGCAGTGAAGGGTTGATACGACCACGTTTGTAAGTACATGCAAGTACCTTACACACTTGTACGACTTTCTACGCAATTACGAGACGGCTAATTTATGCTATTGCGGGTTACGTTTAAAAATAGGTAGTAACCTAGCAAATGACTACGCAGCAACACCTTTTTATGCAATTACGAGCTATGCAGTCAAAGGTGGTTTTTATGTACTGGAATGATATCGAGCTGATGGCCTACCTGATGGTAAGTGGCACCGTATCAATATATACGAACAACACCATGTATATATAACGATAGGTAACGTTTGCACCCGTTGCCATTCCAGTGTAATTAGATGTCATGGCTTATCTTCAAGCGAAATACAACACATCTTACAAAGCAGGTTGCTCGGCGGCTGAAATATGTGGACATAGAAGTAGAGGTACTTATAGTACAAGATTTACTTCGGTTATGTTTGTCTTTTTATATTTTTGATTAAATAAAGTTAATTATTAATTCATACCTATGATTATACTCTTATAAACTTGGAAGTAGTAGTAAACAGTTTTCATAGGCGCTTCAATAGAAACTTGTTTGTATGAAGTGAGCTGTTCTACATAATTATGAACAATAATATGTATTTACATATAAATACACGTAATAAGATCATAATAGTCAGTAAAATAGCTACATACAAAGTTATATTACATGTATTCGCTTCCTACACAGTACGAGTAGGTGTCGATAATGCAGGGGCGTAGATATAATGCCATATTCATAAATTCCTTTATACTTAGTAAGGTAAAACAATATTGCTTAATGTTTATATCATGATATTGCCAAGGTTATCTCAGAATATATTTCATAACAATCTTGCTTTTTCCAAAATCACCGAAAAACAGCTGTTGCTGTTTCCATTAAATGTAAAAATATTATTACTATAGCAGAATTTATCGTTTAGAGAAGTAATAAGTAGTAATAAGCAACCCATAATAAGCAGTTTCGTTTACTCTATTAATTACAATTGAATTAACTGTAGATTTTAAGCGCTTTAAATATTACAATCGTATAAGGCTGAAATTAAACGATAATTTTTAAATGATACTGGGCATTTATATTAATTATTCAATAATTACAAATTGTGGAAATTACAATTGAAGTGTGCTTATATTATATAAAAAAAGTAATTAAATAGCGACAAAAATTCAGCGTCATGCTCTAATCCTAATTAATCACCATTCTCCTTCGCAGTACAAACAATTGGTTAATTTACATAAAAGAAAGCGTTTAATTCGGTTAAGCTCTGTGGTTAATCACTGGTTTAAACTAACTAAGCTTCTCTTGGTCATTTGTACCCGTCGGTCCAATAATTAAGTCAGACAGGGCAAGCGATGTAAACGGTTAACTGCCTTCTAAATAACAGAATAATGAGAAGAGTAACCGGATTTCAAAAGGTTAAGAGTAATGTTTACGCGTTGCTCGTGTTTTTAGACTAGTTAATAGATGGAGTTAATTAAGTACTGCCGCAAACTAGCATTTACATGTGTACGTTACGTTAATACGAAGCAATTAAACCACATGTCTTGAAGAATGAGGACTCACATAAAAGAAGGTTCTTCCAACTGCCGCCGAGTGCACGAAGGCAGCGATGCAGACGTGGCGTTGGAGCTGCGGGCGGTGCACGGGGAATAGGGATCCTCACATCACCTTCTGATGAACTTCTAGCTAACAGAGATGATCCTCTATCTCTTGACAACGACCGCCGTCTCCCAAAAGGTGCACCCCTAACAGTTGCGAAATTTTCTTCACACGTCTCATTAAAAGTGTCTAACGGTATTCCTTCAGACTCTCTTCTGCTTCGGACCGAAAATGTTCTTCTGAACCCACTTGCTAGACCTTCAATGGTTTTTCTTTTCGGCCTTTGTATCTCTTCAGAGCTTATAACTGTGATGTCGTCTAAATTCTGTAATTCGTATCGGTACATTTTACGTTCTTCTATACCAGTCAAATCCTCTATACCACCATGACGATGTCGCAAAGGTCTAGCGCGGTCTAACGTTCCGAGTTCATCATAACTCCTGTATGTTGATGAAACTCTACGTGGGGCAGGAGGACGACCAGCTCTATCTATCGTCATTTTAAACGAGTGGCCAATATTTAGCGGATACCTGACGAAGAAATGATTTGGTTAAAGATATATTTCGTACGGATATTGATGATCCTGGCTTGTACCGATATCTTCTTATTAATTTCTTTTATCTATACAATTCGCCTGTAAATGGTTTCCGAAATATTACAATTTCCATTATAAAAAGAAACTTAAAGCAAAACCATTGGAATAGACTTTAACTTTCTTCTTCTTTAAATCATATTTGACATAGATTTATTCGTAATTCGTGAACAAAATTTATGTGTGACCCAAAAGTTACAACAGTGAGCTTAGTGTTATATTTGCGTGTACGACCAACATTTAGCATAGCTATGCCGTGACTTGTCCAAGTTGTGCAGTTACATCGTAATAAAATTTGTTTACCATTACCGAATAGCGCGATAAAGCCAAATCTATTGATGTATACACGAAACTTCTATGCTTATATTTTAGAACAAAATACAAATTAATCTAAATTTCCATAGCTATTTGATTTATAGTGTATAAGCTTAGATATAGCTGGCGCACTGGTACGTGAAATATTATTAAAATAAATATTCAAATATTGTGTTACAACAATTTTTATAATGTAAAAAATGAACTTCTAATACTATAAAAATACGATATTACCTAAATAACAACATATTTGACCTTAACACCTCTATTTCGTATACCAAATATTTAGATTATTCGATTATCAAAACGTTTATCATAATCGCGATTTGAACTAATAGAACTTATGTTTACTATTTGTTACTACTTTGAATAATTGTAGTACCAATGTATGTATTTATAGTAGGATCCGGTCCTACATAAATAAATTATATAGGTAACAAAATTAGCGACAGAATAATCAATTCTGTATACAGATAATTCCAAAAATGTTGTCGCGTCAACTAATGATAATAATAATGCAGACATAAGAAATAATAACGAGAAAATATTTTCTGCTCTCAATTAGAATAAATCGATAAATTTATATATGTATTTGTTGATTGCAAACTACACAGAAGCAAATAATGCTTTTAATATACCTCTTCAGGATAATATTTGAACTGCGCTTGAGCTACTCGACCCCGGACTCAAGTGGCTAATCGTTGGCGACCAATTACGTACAATTGCACTCTACTTTTGTTCTGGGCTGTACCGAAAGAGACGTTAAATGGAATTCCGACAATTATCGGATTAGTAGCTTCCTGGCTTGTGAAAAACGGATTTGTCCCCAATGAAGTTGTTAATGCATCCTTTCTTCATTAAGTTGTTATTTTGTTATATCGTTTACAAGATTGTGTTCTTTAACTTAATTATACACAAACCAGTTCTTTACCATAACTGCATTACTGGATTCAATACGTATTTATTTACATAATTAAAAAAAAAATACTAATAATTGAAGGCCATTTAAAAATTAACAAGCAAAGAAAATATAAAAGAAAAAATACTCTCAAGTACACAATGCGTAACGTAATATTAGCAAAAAACAATTTATAACCACTGTTGTCAATGATTTCTTTTTACCAAGCTCTAGAGGTGTTGTACGTTATTTTGTGAAAATAGTTGTAAAACTCTAAAGTTTCACTCAGCGTCCGGTAAAAAGAGTAACCGACACCGAGCAAAAAGTTCTTGAACAATAACGGAATTAGAAATCGAACGTTGTGAATAAGATCTTTGTGGTATAAGATTCGAATTCGAATGCTACTTGATTCCATTATAATCGTGGTCGGATGTCAGACAGTCATAACAAAACTTATTTACATAAACTCAAATAGTGTGCTCGTAATAGCTAAGGGCCTTCTTGGCTAAATTTAGTTTCCGAGTGCCACTTAAAAGACTAAACAAATCAAAATGAAGGACGGCTTTAAACAATGTTTCTGTAACGGATATGTGGTTTTAGATCCGTTGATATAATATTGTGAAACATTTAAAAGCATGGTAATTGAAAATATAGTGTTTATAGCGTGAAAATGGAATATCTACCTACTACTTTCTTACGTTTGTTACAAAATGCATATTGCGATATACTTTTGAGAACAAACGTACCGTGTATATTATTTACAAGCAGATCTCATATCGTCTTAGTATATTTATCGTACGCCTAAGTGGCACGATTTCAAGTCTTATGACGAGATCTAGACATATCCTTCTAAATTCTTTGCTGCTGTCTGTACGCTTAGATGCTTTTAATTATGCAACGTAATTTAATGCATTTTTCACCAATAGAGTAATACAACAGTATCATTAGGTTCAAATAAGAAAAGAGATTATTATAATGACACTTTACCTGCTTATATCTAGTAACTGTATCTACAATGACTTTTAAACAATGTCTGCTGTTTATTAATTAAAATTTGGTACCTGGCTTACATATATTAAATTAGAATTTGAATGTTGTACTAAAATTAATATTAATAAAATCAAAATACCCTTGATTTGCGAAGAGGTTCGCGTAGTAAAGAAAACAGTAAGTCTTATAATAATGTAAATATATTGAAAAGGTTGTATAACCGTATGTGGTCCAAATATGGTAGCGCATGCACACAGGGACTCTGAGGAGGGCGCATATTGATTGATATTCGTTTGTTTTCCATATATAGCTATACAACTTCCCAGTTCACCTCTTGTAAATAGTAATAATAAGAAATTATTTCTAAAATTATCATTATTGCCTTGCTTTTTTTTTCGAGGTCGGCTCAGTAGTAATTTTTCTTTTACACTAATTCCAATCCATCGTTTTGTCTGGGCTTAGTCTTCTTTTATGTATATCACATTTCATACAGCCTTTTCACTTCCTAAATTGTTCCTAGCAAAATGTTTGAGTACCGTCAAATAAAATCATGTATGATCTTGATTATACGACTAAGTTTGACCTGAACAGTGCAAACAAAGCTGCAGTAGCATAACATCATTATTTGCAATTTAAATTACAGATGTTGAACAAATAGTTCGTGTATTCAGCATAACTGTTATGTAGAAGTTGGGGACAGTTTATAACTGTATCGATAATTTCGAAATGACCAGACCAGTTGATATTGGAATTGCTAATAAGAGCAACAAACCGCACATTGAGATGAATTTAAAGAGATGCTGTACCTAATAATACCTCAATCTATACTTTGATATGTACATACTAAAATTAGTTAATACATATATATACCAAGCATGCGATCTTTTTAAATTTATAATTATAACATGATTGATTTTCAGCGGTTATTGTGACTATCGGATGTAAGAATAAAAACTACTATTAAACATATTAGTCTCAATTTTCTATATTTTAAACTTCTCCAATTTTAAATAGAGAAACATGATTTTCCTCTTCCCTTTGAGGTATGTAGGTATGAGACGTTATCAACATTGGTTATTGACCTTGTCTCCCGACTATATTTATGTTTAATGTTAATTATTACATTTAACAATAGGTGACTATCAACTCAAAGACAGCGAACTGTCACTGTAATCAATTAAATTGTTATCACGCTGTTTGCATACACTTACTTGATGATTTCTTGTAAAACAATGATGTAATTTAGGATTAACTTTTGAAACAAGTATATAATCATTTAAGAGTACCCATAGAAGTAGAATTTATGTAAAAACTATAGCATTGTCGGCTTCGACAAATTCATCCATAAGCTTAGGCACTTTTGGTAATAAGATATTACTAAAACTGCGTAAGAATATGATTTCAATATAACGCGGCTAAGATCAGTCGCATCATATTTAACAGGATTTAAGTAATTATGTAAATCATTCATAAAATATAATAGTGTTAAATTCTGTAAGAATTCAATTAACATAAAATGTATTACGACTATTACGAAACTACAATTTGTAAGATTTCATACATTAACGAATGTTATAATGTAAGAATAGTAGCATTTAATAAATGTAAATCTATTAAGAAGTTTATAAAGTAAGCTGAGTAATAAGCGTAGACAAAATTTTTGTATTTATTTCACGGATATTAGTGTTGTGACACAATATTATTGTCTGTATGTATTGGTATAGTTAGACTAGGGACATATAAAATATAACATATGTATCTGGAGAGTAATGATAGATTATAATGGGTGAAAAGGTTTCTATAAGTGGAGGAACAGGATATACCCAAACCTCGAAGCAATGGGATAAACGTAATGAAGAGGTAGTAATATGAGAAGTAAATTAATCAGAATACCATGTATAAACTTAGAAAATATTTTATATAAATTCATTAGACATACTTGTTTGGTTTATTAGACATATTTAGAGCCAAATGAAATTCTATTTTTGCTTTGAACTCCTAAAACATATTCTACTGGAAATGAAATAAATGGTCCTAATATTAACATAAAATTAATCAATGTAAGACGATATAAAAGCAAAACTTATAGTCATCCAAAAATAATATGAATCAATAAGAATATAAAACACGTATTGTAGTTGAAGACGATTAATTTAAATGGAACATTTTCTATAAATAGATGTAAGTATACATTGAACATTATTCTCAGAACAAGGCAAAAACATTTCAAGGTTGCATTATAAGCTGATGCTAACGAGACAGGGCAACAGTGCGGTCCATCCATCAATTAACAGTCTGTTCGATTAAAAATTTTAAATGTGTAGTATATGCAAAGTATTTAAAATTATATCTATATAGTAAAAGTAACTTTTATGAAGAGAAGTATTCGAAAGCCAATTTAGATGTTTTTCAATAGTAGTTACAAACTACTATAGATATGCATTAATATATGAAGCAAACGACGTAAAAAGTCAGCAATGGTGAAAGTAGGTACATAATTGATTAATCTCTCTTATATCCTCAGGGTATTTAATAAAAGATGTACATTAATAACGTATCACATCGAACACAGTAATTGTAAATTGTTAATTCGCATAATTATCTGACGGAGCAATTGAAGGTTGCGAAAGTGCTTTATCGAATTTACTATAGGATAATAAATTGACTTGATGCCGGTATGACTGGGTATGATTGTTGACACTTTAACGAGGGCTTTTAAAATGAAATCTCATGTAAACAAGACCCAAAGAGAGAGCGATGAAAGGGAAACGATTTGTTGCTCAATAGCAGGGCATGTCAAGAGGTGTGAAGGAACGAGATCCTCAGGTCGTTCATCAGTTGTGAAAGCGGGGCCAACTTACTGATAATCCTAAATTACCTGGGGCCAATGGGGTGGAGGTCGTTAGAAGTCTTCAATATAGCTACAACAAAAGGTACAATGACGTGGAAAACGTAAATCATTCCGCGATAGATTATAATAAATGACGCCAATCGTCACTTCTGCTAGCCATTTTTCCCACTAGCATGATATATACTATAGTTTAAAAGGTATATTGATAACCATATATGTATAGGTATATACATAACTATAATAATTTAATATAGTATATAACTATTTCTCATAGATTGACATACAAACAGATCCTGCTCCAATAGCATTTGATGAGTAGTTGTTATAAAAAATGCATTATAGTTGAAAGACGTCAGTCATTCAACAGAGTGATTTGTCAATGAGAACTTATGAGGAGGCAAGGTTTTAGCCTGGTCTAATTCACTCACCAAACTGTAGAGAATGAAGACAATTATGTAAGTCCGGACGAATAACAAGCTACTGGGGTGATATACAATTAAATAAATACAATAAGTACTTATATATAAAAAAACATCATGTATGTAAATATATTTGACAATGTATGTCAAAAAGTTGCCTAAATACATCCAAACTTTTTTATAGTTTTGGTAATCTGAGTCAAGTGCGCGATTCGTTTGCATTTCGAGTGCACGAGCTCTGGAAGGACCTTTACTTTATCTTTTTACGGCCCGTTGTTTAAATGAAAGCCAGTTTTGTGCATTCCTCTCAATTTTAACGAGATTTCCCCCGACAAAAATACAATAACAGCTCTGACAGTTATTTAAACATTCTCTTAAATTCTTTGAGAGGAAATATAAATTTTTCAAGATATTAAATATACGTGAGGTCGCGGCAAGATCTCAAAAGCCCCAGCGATATGTTATAAAACATGAACTGTCTGTTTCCTTGTTAGTTCTTTACGAATATGTCATAATCACATATCGGTACAAATATCCGCGTTTACTTTGAACTTAACCTTGTTAACAGTTGTTAGCGTACCAATGTGACTCACTGCCCGTTAACTTAGGTTAAGTTTGACATTATCGGTCTGTTCTCGCGGAGAGAACAGCGAGCGCAGGTCAACATGAATACGCAGTTTCGAATCATGACATGTCCATAATTATCAACGCAATCAGATATCGGACGTCGAACACTTCGCAAATATCATGATGTATTAGAAAGCTGAATCCTAATACTAAACATGTCCGGTTCAATAAAGTCACTAGCCAAATTGTACCGGTATTAGAATCGTTAACCATAATTGCATATCATGCAAAAACTAGGGGGTCGCTCGTGCAAAAATATTTTCGCTTCACAACATCTATTATGTCTAGTATACTATGATTAATATAATTTGTATTTGGTGTGATAGAATGTGTGCGCAGCGTTCTTCTATAGAACTGTTGTCGAGAGGCCGTTGACATCGTACAAAAACCTTGATTGAACCGAGAGGAAGTGTAACTGCACCTATAGTACTAGCATCATTTGATGGATTGCCCTGTCAAGTCTCAGCACCATTCCATTGTAGGCGTCTCCATTTTAAAATATTTATAGCAGCTTTAAATTAATAATCACATGCTTGTTTTTGTTTACGATCAATGGCTGATTGAGTGATTTGTTGGCAAAGAAGAATAAACCAGAGTCATAATATTTTGGGTACATAATTGACCCAAATTTTGAATATGTAATAAAATGTTGGAAAAATTTGACAGATACAGAAATTTAAAAGATGTTGTACTAAATATTTTTTCATACAGAATTAATGTTCTAAACTAACCAATCGAATTCAATATAAATTGCTGACGTTTTTATTGTATAAAAGGTAAATAAGTAAGTATGGAGTTGTAAATGTTTATAATCGTATATTAACACTTGCAATACCAAAGAGAGCAGGAGCATTGCGATTGCATTGCGAAGGCGATTCAATGTCATATCAATAAGAAAATACCTTTTCTGGAAGCTGATGCTCTGTTCTGTGCCTTTACGTAACGAAAAGTTTCCGCCATCAAATCCAAATGATCGGGGTGGAATTTATATTTGTGGCAGGTTATATATCATCATATAACCTGCCACAAATATAAATTCAACAGTTCAACAGCTGTTATCAATCCGACCAATTCCTTAAAAGAATGCTAATGATGTACGCGATGGAATATGCACCGAGATGCAACGTTTCTGCACAGTATCAACAGCTCAAGTCTATCACTGAGCTATTGATCATCGATAATTCGAGCCGCATAGCTTTGAATGCGGTCAATGGAAGTAGCTGATATTGGATAGAAATGTGGTTAGGAATGAACCTTTTGATCAGTGTCAGTGTTAATTTTGACATAAAATTTCTAAAAACTGTGCTGTGGAGTCACTATTTGAAAAATAAACCTTATCATTAAATGCTTCATTACTAATGAATTTATATTAAGTACATATATTTCGAGAGATCACATTAATTTACATTATACAAATGATAGAAAATACGTAAATTTTCTCGTCAATATCTAATTCATACGGATATTATTATTAGGTTTAAATGTGTGATTCCCTGAATGTTAACTTTTCAGGACTAAACAGCTGAACGGAAGTTAAAACAATTGACGTGAGATATATCACGAGGACGAAGATAGGTTTTATTTTATCACAATATAAAAAGCAAACGAAGTTGCAAGTAACTTGTTGATAATACTGATAACTACGCCGCTAGACCAGCAGACATTCTTTTGGGAAGAAGTAACTAGCAATATAATAATATTTTAAATAAAAATACAACAAAGTACTTGAATATAGAACATGGTTGTCAGCGCCGCAGTTGTCACATTATTAATTCATCCACGACAGATAGTTGAATGGTATCGGGTTACGGTCCAACCACTATACTGAATGATAGTAATCATAGCCCGCTGGTGACACTATCATTGGTTATAAATTGACCCATTCAACTCGAAATAAATCGTTCCTAACACGCATGCTGATCACCTTTATTGTTTACTCTACATACTTACTATAGAGGTACATATATAATCGTTATAGATCTTCACTACAAAAAACATTGTATCCTGCACAGCATAAAGTTCTATAGACTATGATTTAGAAAGTATTAGATGATTTTATTAGGGTTATTGATTTCGGTATTCTTGGTCACTGATTAATAGCAACCTTGGTATTTCGTAATTTTCATATTATTACTTTTGAGTTTGTCCTTAAATCAATACAATATATAATAATTATATATATACGCGGCGGTATCCATATGCATAGTATATACGAATACCGAGTTCTCCACCCAAATTTGACTAAAGTATGATATGTATTAATTCAGGATATGATCTATACCTGCACCAAATTCCATTTTAATTCTTCCTGTAGTTTTACGTAAAGGAGTAACAAACATCCATCATCCGTCATCACATATTTTCTCGTTTATAATATGACTATGCATTAGAGTTGCCAATTCATATTATTGGTTTTAGTTAACTGTTGTATATTATACACTACTATTTCTAGTGATATCGATTAAATATCTATCTCTGCATCAGTCCCCGTTACAATATATTATTACATAATATATAGCTTACTATAATTAATAATTTAAAACAATTTTCCTTAGTTTGGTTTTATTTAAAACTACAATACTGATGCAATTCAATTACTTTCACATGCATATACATAAATACATAGTTGCTTTCATTTGCATATTGGGATTTAACTGTATAAGACTTGTTTACAAATACTACAGAGCTAACGAAATACTCGTATACTAGTTATAAATTAATTTTAATTTAAAATGAAAAATTTGTAATTACATATTATTTTTATGAATTAACTAGCTATTACACGCGACATCGTTCGCGAACTAAAATAGATATTATTATTTTTTAAATAACAGTAGTACATAATGTACATAGTACTGGTATATAATTTCATATATATTTAGTAAAAAGCTGTCAATTTTATTTACTTGTATAGAATATGTCTCCTTTGACAAATAAATATTTTCTCTGTAGCGTTTGTTTATGTCATTGCTTCATTAAAGTGTTTCAAATTAACGACACGTATCAAATTACTCAAATACGAGAGTAAGTAATTAAATTATTACGATTACTCAACGCACCATCCCATCACGTGCGAGTTTTAATACATCATCGTGAAAACATAAAAAAACTTCTCTTTTTTATATTTTTTTAACAAAATGTGTAGTTAATGTTCGTCATACACACTAATGATTATAACGCTTTAGGTTTTTTTAATTGAAATGACGGCTCACCACGGACATCACGTTATCATATGATGCCTGTGATAATACCATGTCTTGCCATTCCGAAGCACTAAGATGTTATGCCTACATATTCTTTGATTTCACTGAAACCCAGATTACAAAGCAAACTGCTTGGCGGCTGAATCTATTATATTATCCAATAAATAAATATATATATTTTTATAGAATTATGAACAAATGAAAAGAAATGTCACAAAACATTTTTCTTGATATTATCAAAAGGCAGTTATTAGTTATCAGCCAGTAGTTGATAAAGGTTCGTTAACTTTGCTGACATTAAAATCAGCACTGACTTATTCGCTGATAGCAGTTTATTCAACTAGTTAATCAATTGACATGTATGTGCAATGCCATGTACTTGTAACTACACAGAAAATATAAAATGACTAACTTCTGGCCCAGACTTTATCTGCGAGATCATGATTGACCCGTACAAAAAGTAAAGACGTACATTCCAAGCTAAGTGCTAAATAAAAAACAAAGTCACTTTTGAATTTAATACTATAAGTTAGTATAAGATATTTGCAATCGGTCGACGTAAACTCTTTTCTCTTAATACCTATAATTAAAAAAGTTATCTATAGCACTCTACACGTACTTATGGTACATATACTCAATACACACACATGTAGATTATTGACACAAATAAAGTTTAAGTAACACCAACTACACACAAATACAAAACGTAACAAGCATATCACGTAAGGCATACAATTAAATCTCGGCACGGCATACAAAGAAAAGAGAATGACAGTTAATTGTAGGGACTTATATGGCGGTCAGCGCTGGTGAGATACGGGACAGAGAAGACGTTGTCTTACTGTGAGCGATCAGCCATCAGACGTCGTATACAAACTACTACAATCACAGGATATAGAAGTAAGTACTTAATTCTGTGAGGACAATAATATATATGCAGGTCAATTTTTGGGATATAATTAATTTAAGAGTGTGACTTACAGAATAATTTATCAATTAAAAAAGCTGTGACACTCTTAACTCTCACCAATAAGTTTAGTGTCAATACTCCCTAAATAAAGGAGCTATTCCTGACTGACTGAATGGAAGGGATAGTGATCAAATTTTTACACGTAGGCATTGACTTCGACGTAAAATGAACAAAAAAAGATAAGTAAAATTATGATTATTAATGATTAACATTTCGATATTATATAACAACAACAGATTGCAAACATGAATCATAGTAATTCACGAATGCGTCTCACGAAATTAAATAAGTCAAGATAATAAATCATATGTATAAATACAATTTATATAACATAAGTGATAGAAAATATTAACAATTAATGTTTGGTAATTTTAATAAATTTTTCAATTATAAATATAGTTATAGGAATATAACCACAATTAAACATTATTCCATATAAATCGATAACTAAAGTGCTGCTTTATAAAATATTATTACGGCAAAATGTTCGCTATCTGTCTGTAGTAAAACAGCAGCCTCTGAACCAGATGTAGAGCTAGCATGAACCTAAATGGGCATCTTGATTAATAATAAGCAAAACAAATAGGTCGGGGAACAAAGAATTTTGCAAAGATAAATCAACCCTTTGTTTAAATGTTGTATAGAAAAATAAAAAGTTATACTATTGATGAAGATGAACAATCTATTTTATGTTGTAAATAATAAGATATATTATTAAAATTTACTGGCTAATCTACATGGTCCATTATTTACATAAACATATACTATTAAGCCTGCCTTTCATTCAGACAGTCAGAGATTACAGTATATCAAATGTTTCAATACATACATACCACTTTTGATACTCATACATTCATCTACCAATTTATACAAGTTCACCAATTATGGGTACTTTTTATTTTACAAATCTGAATAATCTGTCGAGATTCGTCTAGAATTTTTCCTACAAACATTGCTCACTTCTTTAAAAAGATATCCATAAGAAAACATATTTAATAGAACGTTATATAATTATAACTATTTTCCATTACCGCAAACTCAATAAAGCAAACATCTGTGTAGAAATTGTAATAAGTAATTTCGGTAACAATTCATTCCGAACTGTTCATCCATCATCAGTAATTAATGTAGGAATAATAACAAAGGAATTACACAACGATTGTTTAAGTTGAAGTTGAAGTATCCCAAATTGTTGGGGCGGCAACGTTACTAATAGATCCAGGGAAGGATCTACTTGTATATCTCATACGTTCGCATAAAACAATGTTGTAACCCTTTGCTAATGAATTTCTGCGGAATTTTGTGATGATGTTATATAAATTAATAATAGACGGCCTCCGTAGTATAGTGGTTTAGCTCATCGCTTTACTTCTGACGGTCGCAGGTTCGATTCCTCGCACGGTACAAACATTTGTATTCATATGTATGATTGTTTGTATCGGTCTGCTCTGCTTAACGCAATGTGAATTGTCCACGGATATTATTATTATTAAATTCAATAACAATTTTGTTCTAAATCAGCGTTCTTCAACGTTTGACAAATCAAAGGCCAAAAAAATTTTGTTCTGCATAGCGGGTCGCATCATAGGTATTTTTATAAGGATTTTTTTATTTTCCATTAAAGGTACTTTTTATTACTTAATTGTTGTCGTTATTGAGAGTGGGCCGAGTGAGAGTGGGGCTGTTGGCGGGCCGCAGAAAACACATCGGCGGGCCGCTCGCGCTCGCGGGCCGCGGGTTGAAGACCCTTGTTCTAAATGTTACTAAAGCTTTACTTTTTTTTATTAGTGGTCTGCCAGAGTACTCATAACTTTCTCTCCCTTTATATCATTAGTATAGACACAGATTTTCTAAAGATGTATTTAATCTCTATTTGATTCACGATTAAGTTAAAATTTGTATTTTTTACGTAACGTATAATAAATATATATACATTACTTCTAAATATCTTAATTTTTATTGTGTAGAGATATTTAAACTTTGATTAAAAAAACATTTAAACATTGTTAAAAACGTTAATGTTAATTTATTTCCAAGTAACCTAAATGTATAAGATCCGTGATTAGTTACCGTTCGAATCTGGCATACTGCCAGCATGGTAAGCGTAGACCACCTGTGTTTTACAGCCAGACAAAATAATGTTTACAACTTATATGAAATGTCTACATTAATTTGTATATCGTCTGAATAATAAATGAAGCTATTAAAGGGTTCCGTTTTATTTTTAAAATCAAATATAATTCCTACAAATGATGATGCCGTATAAAAATAAAAAAAAATTGTTCGTTCTGAACTTAAGGCTGTATATGCATACAGCCTTAAGTTCAGTGATCTGGTTGCTGTTAAAATGTAACTCTAAAATATATATTTTGATTCAGATTAAGTACTCGTATTATTGCAGAATTATTTGTTAACTTTTCTGTTACCAACGGAATATACGGAGCATAGTTTATTTACAAACATTTATCATTTTTTACATACTATCTTTTTCATACAGTTAGGAAAGCATCGACATACAGTTATACATATTTATTTAATAAATACTTGGCCACTATTATAACGGAATCAACACAAAAACAAACAGTAATTGGGCATTTAAAGTTGATGTTGCATATTTACGAATCAAATTTAGTTTGAATAATAAAGAGATGGTATAAAATCTACATGTTTGATTTAGTGCCAGCATCGTGTAGTTTTTAGAACATCGTATATCACTACAGATAACTAGTTTTCCTGAATTTGTTTCAAATACGATAAAGAAATGATAAGCGATATATCAAAGTGAGATATGTCGTAAGGCGTCGGAGAACAAACTTGTATAAAGTCCAATAAAAATAACACGAGAGTTGTAACATAAAAAAGGCATAACAAATAGAGTTTCTAGTTACATTTGAATGTTGTTAGTGTTCACTGCAAGTTGAAACAACATTTCTGTGTAATAACATAACAAACATGTCATAAAAATAACAACACAAAGATATATTGTTATTTTAAAAAAAACATAAGACTTTCAATGTAACTTCTACTTGAATTTTCATCGCTGAATTAATACACATTATTTTAGTAGCATAATAAAATAATTTTAAAGAATTTGAAAAACATAATACTTTAATTAAATAGAAAATACTTTTCAAATAATTAAACTAAATACTATCACAGAAAAGACATCATGATTTATTCAGTGTGCGTTTTAGAACTAATAATAACAGGCGCAAACAATACTTAAATAAATTATGTTGTTAGGACTTTTTTCTTATGTACTTTAGTATTTACAACATTAATAAAGATACAAAAGAGAGGAAACAACAAAAAAGAACCAACATCTGTGGTAATAACTCCACCAAGTAATTTATTCGAAACAAACAGGATAACAAAAAAAAACATGAACACGTGAGAATGTTTTAAAAATTAAAGAAAAAAAGTTTCACATCCGACTGTCAACTTTGAGAATACAGACACATACAAATCATTACAAGCCATTCCTATATAAAAGAGATAACGACGCGTCAACAAAAACATTTAATTAACCACAGACATTTATCAAGTTATTGGATTTGTTATTGTTTGTGGCCATTCAAATTGAAAATCAAAATTTCAGCAACGAAGAATGGAAGTGATTAACGATGTAATGTCATCAACGCCCCCCGAGCAATGTCCGAGTCATGCCATATAATAGCAATATTGGAACTCTGGCGTGAAGTAAATTATGTTTGTACCTTCCGGCCCCTAATTAACTGTTATTACTTACGCAATGAATTAAGTCTGTAATATCCAGCGTTAAAATTTCCTTTTCGGCGCGATGATAAATATAATTTTTATTGATTAATCTGATTCTAAATTTGTTACTAACGTAAATCAAGCAAAGCAATCATTTACTCTCATTAGAACCTATACTGCAATATTCAGGTGAAATATTATAGCAACTATTTATAACAAACACATTGGAGCATACAGGATATGGTAATGGAGGTAGAGAAATGGAGGACGTGAATGCTCGACTATTTTAGAATAAGTTCGGGGTAAGGGCGATTTATTTCCAGCTCTATTTCCTTTGGAAGCAGCCTGTCCGAGACGTGATATTACTTCTACTAGATAGATGTCTCGATTAGATACTTTAATGTGGGTGTTAGACGTGGGCCATCGTATTTATAGCAATCAACATTTCTGATGAGCAAATCTACGTTCATTGAATTGCAAAACATGTTTTAAATTACTATAGTAAACGAAAATAAAAGTGATAATAAACGATAATAAGAAACCTGCAAGGTTAAGCGCCAAGCAATTTTCAGAGCTTGAATGTAGCCTATTCAATTACTTCGAGAGGGAAATTGGAGATTAAAGGTGGGATGAGATTAATTATATTAGAAATGGCCTCGTCTGCCACACTTTCCGCTAAGAGGTTTCGCTTTGGGCGCGTTTTAAGGAATGAATTTCGACATAGTAAATTAATTCGTAAAGATTTTTAAAGTGAATTACACTGGCACAGAAATTGTATTAGACATCCTAATGATGCCATTCATCGGAAATAAGAAGATTAAATCACGGTTCTAATTTATATTTTAATATCTTGTCTTTTTACCAAATTGAGGTTTATCGTAGTTGAACCAACTTTGATATCTTTAAATCTCATCATCATACGATCAAGTTGTACATGTACAAGAGGCAATTGAAACGCCTTTTAGATGCATACCATCTGCGTGTTTATATGGTATCCGTAGGGAGTAATTTTGTTATAAATTTGGCAGCTGTCAGGCAGGTGTGTGGAACGTGCCAAGTTTTGATGGCTTAGGTCATTATTATTCCGGTTCACATTAACAGCTGTGTCCTTTAAATCTTCCTTCAAACATTTAATTCGAACTATATTTAGAAATGTATCCGGTGTTATATCTAGTTTCCAATGGTACAATATTGCTCTTATCAGTATAATTCAGCAATTAAATGTAAAACCATATTAATATTCTTGTGGGGTTCTTGGCAATTATTCAAATACAAGGTAAAGTTTAGCATCAACCAAGAATTGTTTGAGTTAGCTTTACAATGTGTTTACCGCGTCGTGTTACTGGCAATACGGTTCTAAAATGGAAGTATTGTATTACATTTCCTTGCAAATTGTTTGAGCTTGTTACTATGTTTTACGACTGCTTTGAAATGTTAAGTTGAACTTATTAGGAGACTTATGTTACATTTTTCATTGGACACGTATATTCAAAAAGAAAAATCTTAATGTGTTTTTGTTATAATTAAAAGATAAGAAAGATGCGTTGTGGTTATTAAAATTATATAGTAAATATTATGTTTACTATACTGTACTTATATTACTGTATGTTAACTATGTAGAAAAAATAAGAAAACTTTTAAAGAACAGATAACTATCGTAGTTATAGTCAAGGCGACGAAAGATGTCGACTATCCCACAGTTGTCAATACTAAGTCGATGCTGGAGCAAGTTGCCATAAATGGCTATGACCATCTACGGGACATTGCCGATCATAAATGGTGGAAAAACTCGGTCCTTCGAGCCGGACTTGACCTCTTTGGATAGTCACCATTCTTGCGAATCTGTGGTTGTTTTATTTGAAAATTAAATGTCTAATAAATATTACGTTTTACTATAAAGAACAACTTTTAAAAATAGCATGTTACGATTTATGCTATTATAGATATTAAGAAACACAATATAAAAGAAGTGCTTATGGATTACCCAGACCCCACGATGCGCTTGCACATCTGCCGGCCCACGTGCCGCCTTCGCTTGTGCAGGTTTAATAAATTAACTTTTTTGTTCTCTCACCGAGCGCATTTATCATTTACAACAGATGCGTTCTCTAATAACAGAGTTACGTTTGGTAATCCATTGTTTAATTAAATTTCCTTCTTCTCTGCGGTTATGATTTAGGTGCGTTGGTGTCTATTCAATTCAATACTATTTTGGCTTTTTGTTATTTCAGTTTGTAGCCTGTTTTTTCATTACATTCGTAAAGGAGCATGTGAGTTTATTTACTCAGAGTTTTTGGTACCTACCTTCAAGGATCAAACATGTGTGCAAAAGAGTGCTCTGTTTTTTGTCTCTAAACATCTGAGGTCAATTTCGTAACATATGTGAAGTTTATGCTTCATCTGGCAAAGTTCTTGAAAGATTTAAAATTTATTTTATACTAGTTGAAAAGATAAATTTGTACTTTTAAGAAGAATTGATAAAATTGAAACTAAAAATATGGCACAACGAAATAATTATTACGATATTAATGGTTAGTACCTACGTAAACTACAAGCTGATATAGATTCACTACTGCCTTTTAAGCATTTCGTTAGTCTCAATGTTATTGTAAATGATTCTTTTCTACAGATTTTTACATGCGTATAGCTCTGTTTTGTAACCTCTATGCCGGTGATTAAATCTCACCATTATTATTAACTGGCTCCATTCAAACACCCACTGTCGTATTCTAGGCGGTTTGGAACTATGTCGTCCACCCACAGCGGCTGGTCCCGTAGGCGCAGCAGGGTCACACACACAAACCTTTATTCATATATCGACTTCTAACTCACTATGTTCATTGTTCATGCTAACTCAAATTTACATTCAGAGTCAATGTCGTTTGACAGACACAAGGTCCACCATTGTTTTGCCTTTTTGGTGGTCCGGATAATGTATCTCAGGGCTCGTTTAAATATTCGAATGAATTTAATGCTTTCTGCAGGATGCTGTCATGAAACATCTATTTTTTTCGTGCAAGCCAAGATCATCATTCATGTAAACAATAGCATACAAAATTTGATAATGAACAAATCCAATAGAACTCATGCAAACATTCATTTTAGAACTTTACCATTTATTTTCATGTTAGTATTCAAGAGGACCATCGGCTCGAAATTCCAGAACCTTTAATTGTAATCACTAAGAACACACATTCATTATTGTTTAACGTTACGAACACTGCAAATAATCCGATTCACTCAGAACTGTAGTGCACCAAGTTTTGTCACAAGTTTGGGTCGAACACACGATTGAAAGCGAATGATACAATACACGTGTACCAATGGGTCGAATCAACGACAGACTGAAGTGAGCGAGGGCAAAACCGGCGTCGTCGGCGAATGACGCGCGGCCGGCAGTAGCACCGTGGCACCCCGTTCCCCTCCCATCGCCCAGCACGACACCGGCTGAACACTGCACCCGACAAATCTGGCGATAGCTCGATACAACGGTCGTGACTTGGCGACAGATTAAACCCACCTTTGTATGAAATTTCTTCTCGTTTTTACGCGGGAATTTCATTTGAGTAGGTCGTGATTTTGACAGGCGTACTAACACGCTCGCGTGGGCGCATGGCCCTTTCGATCGCCTATTTGATAATGTAATAAAACGAGATTGTAAAATATATTTAGGCTACGATCCGAGACCGTTATCTGGCATGTGGCAGTGACAACACATTGGTGCCTGCATCAATAACGACGCGACACGCTAAATGTGACGCTCCAAGACCGATCCAATACATCTGAATTAGATTCCCGTAATAACGATGTTTATCCAGTTGTTAGCATACAAGTGATTTTGTGTTCGATATGAAAGAACATGAAAACCGGTATCTTAAATAGAAAGCTTTCAAAGTTGATGAACCGTATGAGCTTTAAAGTTTAATAAAGATGAATTTATTATTCATCATGCTATATCGGACGTATAATAAGGTATCAATCATAGGGCTATTATGAATAAGTTACTCTCAATTTTAAGTATTCTAGAACTGGCTAATAGACTTTATTACTGTACGTATTACAATTCTAAAATGGCTTTATAATATATTTTAAAATTTGTAGTATATAACATAACAGTATAAATTTACGCTTTTATTGCTTAAACATAAGCATGCCCTAGAACTTTGTCTTCTTCAATATTTGTTCTTACACTCTTCAGAGTGCAAAAATAAATATTAAAGGGAGGGAGAGAGAGAGAAACTTTAAATAAGTTCAGTAAAAATTTAAGTTAATTGGACTCTCAACAGATGTTGCAAATTTTGAATACTTATTACTACTAACATTTGTCAAGTGTTTGCTAGTAGTTAATTTTATCTTTACATATAAAAAGAATATAGCAATTACATTTATTTATCCTATAACTTATCTTGTAATATGCTACAGACATGCCAAATCATCATTTCCTAATTTAAATTCTATATTTTTGTTGGATGGTCTACCAATTCCAGAATTTATATTGGAGCTGTTTTAAGTTCTTTTAAAATATTATTTTACAAATAGTAGGTATAAGTAGGTATTTACATTCCAAATTAATTTTCTAGCCGAAATCAACTCTGATGCTTTCATAATTAAGATCATAATCCCGGCAGGTCAACAGGAGCGATAAGTTTTAAACCAGTTGGGATCACGCCTTTATTGTCCATCCACTTGTGCCCTTGTGGTTTTACTTTTATTCTAAAATCGAGATCTGGGAAGGTTATCTGACAAGGTCGGTCAGATGATTATCATTTTACATCTCTTGTTAAACTCAAACTTGAAAGCTTTTTTTCACGTAGGATATTTTAGGCATTTAATTTTTATATTTCTTTTTAACTATACCGTCCTTGAATGTAGACACTAAGATTATTGAAGTTTAATACATTTGTCTCATTTGACATTGTTGATTATTGTAGTTTAACACAGTGTAATACATTTGTCTATATTAGTTAATCATACTCTTTTTGAACCTTGGTTAACAAAACTAAAAACTTGTTAGACCATAATTTCATACTTCATTTCGATTCTTTTAATGTTAATTGAATAACGGTAAGGAGACTGAATCTATTTGTGTGTAATAATTATGTTCTGCGGACTCCTCTTCAATTCTAATTCGGTTTTGTTCATTCTCATTTTAACCGAAACAAAATATCACTATACTGCTTTTAATCTATCCTAATAAATTTTAGTTAAATTTGTATCTACTTAACAATTTGCATTTCTAGTAGAATTATCTGTAATGATATTTCATTCGATTTTGTAAATGTTATTGGGTTTGAGCATTGTTTTAAGTTGGTTTACTTACTTACCCATTACATTACTAAACCCGTTAATAACCTAATAGATTTCACACATGATAGAAAATATTATACGAAACTTCAACTTAAACAACACTGAAACGCAGTTACATAACGAAAACTAAAGATTCAACTCGAACCGTATCAAATTTGGTAGTAGGTTTTAATTGATTTTTAATTAATTTCAAACATTAATTGTCGATAGTTACAACTCCGATTAATATAAACTTGGACAGTTGAAGAAAAATTTTGAGGCGATATAAACTTCTTTTAACTGCTGATAAAATACGATGATATCGAACTAAAAGTCGGATTTTCTAATTAGAGGTCTCTCCCGTTTCGGTGGGAACCGATAATTAACTAATAAAAGGTGGTATATTTTGCGTTCGTTGTACTCTATGGGTTGTTATAAATTAGTAAAGTGTGAAAACATCCCATATAAATACTATAATTATTATTACAAATTTGAAAGTTTTAAATATTGGTTATTCAATGACGCCAGATTAAATTAATATATTGGATAACATATGGGATTACTCTAATTCTCACGGATTTAACAGTATATTCATGAATGAAGTATCAGATTATGTATTTCTTTATTTAACTTTCATGCACATAAAACAGAAGGCAAAAAATACATATAGCGCACTTAACACCTTGAAGATTATCATAAAATAGAATTAATAATAGTACTTAAATATAAGAACAATATTTTTAAATGTATCAGATTGTGAATAACTATACGTTTTTCATAAAACCTATGCTAAAAACGTTATAATTAAAAGAAAAAAATATGTAGCAATATAAAAGTCCACTCTCGTTATTTACTCTAGCAATCGTAAAAATAAATACATATTATTTTATATATTTAACCGTACATTGACCGTTTTATTAACGTAAATTTAATAAGGTCGACATTTCAAAGTTACACAACGATTATTAAGTAAAGAAATCGCTTCATATTGTCAATTTCACATCTAAAATTATATATAAATAATGAAAAACATTACCATGTCGTTGCAACGCCAGTATAAGCTTATATTTCATCGGCTTAAGTTCATAACCGCGTACTACCTACGCTCAGTTCGCTTGTCACGGAACCCACACGTTTTGTCTCTGATTTGAGCTTCCTATATCATTGCCACACGCTATAATATTATATACTTAGTTCTTTAATAAATGGAACAGTTTCATAAGATTAAATTTACCTTACTTTTTTTCTCCAGTTTTTATAATAACTATCATCATTACAATTAAAAGAAAATATTCAGTGAAATGAAATAGTTTATTATTATATTCTATATAATATGTAATATTATATAGATGAGTAATAATAAACTAGTTTAACGGAAAGAACATTTTTTGATATAGGTTTACCATCTTATTCCATATATTATCAATCCATTCCACATGTCACAAAAATAAAGTTGCTTTATAATTATATAAGTTACTTCCATACTATATTTATGTCAATAAATTCTAAAAGTAACATACAAATAAATATATAACAAAACAAATAACAAATGAACCGTTCATATAGTCTCTTTTAATTCAAGTATAACTGTGTTTTATTGCAAATTGAACATAAGTTTCCGCATATGCATACGCAGTTCGATGCCGTTTGGTAATTTAATCATAATAAAAAATAGCATATAAATTAAATACTAATTAAAATGTCATATCCACCAACATGACATGTGCAATTTTGCAAAAATATGACTTAAATAAAATAAATTTCCGTTTATTTGTATGCGTTTAAATCAAGCCGGAGATAACTCATTTCGGTGGGTATGCATGATCTGCGGCTGGGATGGAATGATGGGATGTTTTTGCGTTGATTTATTTTATTAATACTTCAGCCATGTCAATTGGATAGGTGCTAAAATGTATAGAACACCTATAATTTAATTCATTTGTTGGTTGGTTTGAATTGGTTGGTTTATATGAATACATTTGCGTGAGCAATTGCAATTACTAAATATCATATTTCATAGTCCCCTCTATTTATGACAATATTGTTCTCATAGCAACGTGAATGCTATGGTGTAGTCTGGGAAAACAATAGTAGAGTAGAATTTTTAAATGGTTTATTATCATTTATAAGAAATTATATATTTTATCCTTAAGTTCTTTTATTGATCAAGGGGCTTTCTTTGAAAAGGGTCTTTGAAAGCCGTATGAATACAATTGTTCCTATCCTATCAAGGAAAATATACACTCGTTTAACTTGAAATTCAGTCATCATGTAATAGTAGGTTTTGTTTAATTGTTTATATCAAATACGTCAGTGATCTCTAACTGATACTATAGTAGATAGGAACCTTACCCTCTATTAAATTCCCATCTAAACAATATGCCGTAAAAATATTGTAAGTAATCGTGCAAAATGCAGGTACAATAGCGAGAGTGACGTCACTTACCGCGCCGAAACCGTTCATGTTTGAACACCTACTTCCGGCTTAGGAATTTCAACTTCGCGACATTCAAGTACTTCCTGGAAATTTGTTATTGTCCTTGATATAGTAGATAAAGTGTATGGATACATGCTAATACCACAACCAGTATTTACACAGTAGACAAATTAGCTTCAAAAATATTTCCAAAAATTTTGAATTTATTTTGTCATTTCATGTAATTAGCTTCAAAAATTTTGTCATTTCAATTAAAAAGAAAAACTTCTTTGTTTTCTTACATTTAGGCAGTACGTGAGGCTCATCTACTATAGCGATCTCAGCTATTCCTTCCATGAATATAATTTATCCAAATTCGAATAGACAATATGGAAATTTATAACAGAATTAACAATCAACAAGGTAACGATTTATTTCTCTTAAAATATCTCACGAAAAGAAAAGGATCCGAGGTCCTTTTTAATTTTAAAACCTCACCCGTATTCCGACCGTAATTACAATGCCGTTGAACCTTATGCTAATTTGCAGTAACTATATATCTGGTGTCTCGTATACTCGTATGCAAATACAGCCTTTTTCTGCCTCCCAATTATTTCGGTTTGTTTGGCCAAAGAAATAAATAAATAAACTTGTAAGAAAGAAAGAAAAATACTTTTTTCCATGACACTTAATATTCTTACTTGATTAAAAAACGCTGGTTAAATCAATTTCAGTTTGAACGATATTTATTTATTAGACAATTTGAATCATGTGACAGTTGCAGTTGTAACTCTATAATTCAGTTTGTATTAGTAACTGTCAAATCGTCAATTCATAATATCAAATGTATCAATTTCAATACTTTTCAACTCGGAATTGATTACTACAACGCTATGTAATGTATGTAGGCCCCTGAATACATTTATTTTTAAAACTTATCTGGAGGTTTGTAAAGTATATTTAAATATAACATGTAGTCGACTACATACCTGCAAGGCCACAAAAGCTTCAACATGTCGGACATCTTGCTTTGGTGCTTTAATCATGGATTGGCAATGATATAATTTTTTAAGTCAGTAATAGCACAGATATGGTAATAGATAAAACGAAAGCTTTGTAACCCCCTCCCCCCCTCCCAATTGTTCTTAGCAAGTATATCTATCTTTAAGCCGTTTTAAACCTAAAGCATAAATTTTAATATGAATGAAATTTCTGATATTGTTACTCCATTAGGATCACTGATATCGTTATCATTATTTGAACTTTATTTCTCGCTGAACACTGACTGTAATCATTCATTTACTGTTAGCGAGTTGTGTTAACGCTATACCTCTATTAGGCAGTACAATCATCATTGCTCAAAGAAAACGTATAAGCTTATCCAAACTTAAAAAGGCTGGAACAATATTTACTAATAAAAAAGAAATAGATAAGAATGGGTGCCAACAAGTCTGTAGTAACTACGCCGTACTTATTTGACACTACGTACATGAATTGCGCAACGTGCTTCAATATCGCAATGATTGATCGGGGACGTGTTTATCACAGTTTGATAACGTCAATTTTATTTATATCCCCACTATATACAGCACTAATCAAGTGCTGATAAATCTACTGCTAATGTATAAGCTTTTTTGTGACGTGCAGATAATGTTTATTTAAGGGTGATAATGAAATGACGTACATGCCTGCGCTAACGGTTTACGCTGGCAGGGCACCAGTGGAGGATGATAAGATGAACTTGAGGTAAGTTAGTTAGCCCAACATAACAAATTCACCATGAATTTGTCACAATGGTTTTAGGGGAACCGCGTGACATGGTGCATTGCTAGCAAGAAGATCATCAGTCCACATTACAAACAAATTATCAATAACAATTTACAAAACAAATTACAAACACTTTACAAATAAATTATAATGTTGAAGGTGCCAAAAATGGTGTAGTTTGTATCAGGTAATTCTCTGCACGTAGTATCAATACATTAACTCCTATTAGTATAATCTTTGTATAAGAAAACAAACTGAAAACGATACAATTCCTAAGGGAAACGTCAAGATGTATTAAATCCTCATTTTCTCTCCGTTCTTTGTTAAGGCAAGCGACCAGTCTATCAGCTACCGATTACACATTAGCTGACATTGTCTTCTATAATATTTTTTAAAGCGGCTCCGCTCACAGAAACACACTATACATTTTTATATATTAGCATAAGTACGAGTATATGCTTCTAAAGATAAATGTGCATTTAGTAATTATTTCAGTATATTGTTTATTATTTCTACCCAAAAGGTAGAATATAAATTCTAGCTTTTATTTAACTGTTTGTTTGTTTTTTATTTATTTTAAAATTTGTATTATACATAGTATTTGCAATGGAGACGGATATTTTATTCCAGTCATTAAATCTACACAAACTTATTTTAAATTTGAAGGGCATCTGTCTGTCTACAGTCTATATATACCTTTTCACAACTATATACGTTAAAGGATCTCAATGAAATTTGATATTACGATAGATTTTATCACATAAGATATCTTTTATCTTAGAAAATAATCTGGAAAGGAGTGAAATAGTGCATAAAGTTTCTTCATATGAAAACACCGAGTAACAAAGATTACATATGTATTTATACTTTATATTTGTAATCAATCTCCCTGAGATAACTATTTCGTAGCTGAAAACATTTGAAAGACATAACTAGGTGATGATAAGATTTTAAAACACATCTTACTAGGCCACAGATCTAATATATCCATCTTCTTTTGGAGAAAAACCATTAGAAACTGTTTTAATGCAACCGGAATGGAAAACCAGGTGACGATCCATGTTAAGCTTCGCCAATGTGCATGAATATTGGGAACTTGGGACATAAATTTGCCACGTTATTATGTCCATATTGTCACTCGTGCGTTGCCATTCTGAAGAGCTAAGATATACCGTTTCAGCATCTTGTAATGTCATTCAAAGAAACACATAGTACAAAGCAAGCTGTTTGGCGACTATAGTAGAGACAGGGGTACCTACGTAGACGATTTCATAATGAAAGTAACCTGATAAAAAATAATTAGCTTTAGAAAATAGACTATAGAAGATACAATATTTATTTATACAATATAGGGACTGGTATGCTCTAATCACTATGACTGATTTCCTCTTATTAATTGTTTAACCAGTTGGTTATATATTCAATATTTTTTCTATTTAAGTATTTAATTGAATTAGTGCGAATTGGTCATTTTTATTCACACACTTAAACTTAAAAATGTAAAGTAATAATAAAATTATTTAAGCAACACGCAAGTTTCTTGCTCGTTCTTCTTGTGATGAGACAGCTTTCCGAATGAGCGGTAGATTAAAAAAATGTAATGACTATTCAAAAGTGCTTCAATGTAAGTTTATTTGAATAAAAGATTTTCTATTTCTATTTCACATTATCCAATTAAAATATTATAGGCCTAGCTTATGAAATATTGAATAAAGCTTGTTACTCTGTAAACGATTATTTGGCAGACGACCTTGACGTTACTTACTTAGCCGATTTTATATTTTAATTACGTTATACATATACACTATTTACATGCTAATGTAATGTAATATGGACTCTATTCCCCGCCTTTAGCCTCTGATTTGGGCTGTTCGGCTGTTGTGCGTGTACTTATATTTAAATATTGAAAGTGACTAAAATATAACAATATTAAAATAGAATGTACCAGTTGAGTTCTTTGTCGGTTCTTCTCAACTGAAGTAGATATCTGACCTGGATGATAGTGATAAAAAATATGATGTGCAATAAATAATTTTGAAGGTTTATGTTTGAGTTTATGAATCATCTTTCAATAGGGTTTCATGAGACATGACGAATCACTACGCAGATGCATCTTTAATAGACTGCAAAATAGGGTCTCAGTTCTACTGGATGTTTTACTCAGATTTGAATCCTTAAATAATTTTTATATATTGATTTTATTTATATAGATAGATATAGATACTTAGATATTGTATTTTACTAATTGTATTAATTACTTTATTACTGCAACATAGCTTATAAGAATTGACAATAATATCTTCCCCACCTGTCTTCGTCGTTGATCTCAACGTGGTATATTTTCTTCCACGATACTGTTGATTCTTCTTAATTATGCTTTCAATTTTTTTCCGGGCCATCGACAAAATTGTAACGTGATATACAGTTTCGCACTTAATGGTCGTCGTTTACAATATAGGGTTACAATAGTAGGGTGACCAAATAATATGCTTTAAAATACTGCATGTATACGATATATATTTAAAATAAATTTTAGAAATTTAAAACAATCATTTTGCTAATGTGTAATTAACAATTTCAGATTTATGGCTAATTTCCCACACATCTAGTAGAATTTGGCTAACAAAACTAGACAATATATATATAGAATAGCAAAGAAACTAAAATATTAAAAGTGAAAAAAAGTATTAGTAATAAAAGGAACATTTTGTATATTGTCGGAAGTAGTGTATTACTACATTATGTTATCTGTGCTACTACTATTGTGTCGCGACGAACTGGCAGCGTATTATTACATTATGTTTTTATAAAGAATTTTTATTATATTTTACATAGAACATTATTTTAAATAAGATTAATGGATAAATAACACATTTTGCAGTAATAAATTCTCTCTATTTTATCTATTTTTTTATATCACCAATTATTTTTTATTTGGTTTAATAAGTATCTCGTATACTCGTGCAATTTATTACATTTTTCTTTAAGCTTGTGAACTTGGTCCCTATTTATTTAATACATATAACATATATCTATCAGTAAGCACATTTTTCCACAGTATTCATATACTTTGAATGGAAATAGGAATGTCACCCTACACCACGAAACACCATCAGTGTACACCTATTTTAGTCCAAGTTATTTACATATTTAACGCTCAATTGATAGGGGTTGATCAAATTGGGGAATCATCCGGTTACTTATTATGAAATATAGCTACAGTTATACGGTGTCCGTTCTGGTGTATAATGAAATGAAAACTGAATACTGAAATATTGAATGACAGTAGAATAATGACTATTAATACCTTACTAATAATTACCCTCTAAATATTGTATATACAATCTCACTAAGTCAGTACTATGTTTTTATGATATTAATATTACTTATACATTAATACAAGAAGCAAAAACTTTGCACCCCTTTTTAAGAAAATTGCGCGAATGGAGGAGTATGAAGAAGGAGTTCAGAACGCTAATATATATTTTCTTTATATCCATAAAAAACACATTAAACATATTACCATGTATTTGACGAACCCACTCATATATACTCTTGTTTATTCAAATCTGTGGTCTAATATCGACTACTGTGCGACCAGTAGTATAATTTTATTTCAACAAATTAAATATAAATACTTTAACTTTGGATTCCAAATTTTTACAGATATAAACTTAAAACATTAAGACAAGAATCTAACCAAATGTTTAGTGTACAATTAATATCTGCCAAATACGAGTAATTGTTATTTAATTATTTCGTTTGTAAAAACCGAAACGCTTTAACGGCTTTCAAACCAAGCCGGCGACTAATTAAAGGAGTCCTTTAATTGTTATACGCCAATTTTGACTGCCCTCGAAAAAGAAGTATTTTCTAATGACAAGTGGAGATACAAGTATCTATATTAGCAACTCTTTAAATGCCGCTAATGCGTTAGCGAACAGATTGCCGCTAATTAAACTAAATTAAAGCGAGTATTACATTCTAAACTCACCAAATAATGCGTAGCTAGTAATCATAAAAACTACAACTTACGACAAAATCATTTTAGCTCCCTATAAGATTTTTTTGTTCCGCTTACGACTTAAGAAAATAGTTTATAAGAAACCTGCCCCGGATTCGCACAGGTTTATATGTATTATACATGTATATACACCATGTATATACATGTATAATACATATAAACCTTGCTCTTGAATCTACTTTTGCTAAACACTTCATAAAATCCAATACGTTGTTTAAAGATTTAAGCGAATGAACAGCGGAAGCGACTGTATTTTATATTATTAATTAATAAAGATATACAAAAGTAGACACATTATGTATTTATTTAGTGTAATATAAACAAAGCTGTCTGTGTCTGTCTTTAATTATTTACTTCTAAATCTGCAATTTTGAAAAGGTTTGCACTATTATTTAACTAGTTTTAAATGATAATTTTCTTTTTATTTCATACAAATAAATTAAAAAAAAAATCCATTATACACTTTTAATTATTCTTATTCTTCATTCATAATTCTTACTCATACCTATAATGACGTACAATACGACCACTTATAGTCTATCATCGGTAGATATATACATCATAGATAAGTATGTTATTCCTTCAAGCTACGTTATATTTAATTTATAAGATTCTGTATAAATGTGTTATTTCTTATGTGTAGGTACTTAACACCAGACTAGACAATGGACTGCGATTAGGGAATCCGGTGGAAAAACATAAAACTATTTCCAGACGAACCGCACGTGTGGCATCGCCCGGCCCAATTATAATAATGGATATTATTCTTACGACACTTCCTAACATACCGACATTCCCTGTTTCCGAAGGAAATAAAGACAGTGAATGACGTGTGGACGGTTGGTAAACCAATAAAAATAACAAAGAAATACGTATATAGAGATAGATATTTCAGTTACAGCAAGTACATACAATGTAACTGGTTATCAATAAAAGTTAAACTATGAAAAAAATAATACTTTCTTGGATACTTTAGATAGAGCCATTCAGTCCCAAGGTAAGTAGAGCTTACATTATGAGTACTAGACAACTAATAGAAATACTTAAATATATATTTTTTGTAAATACATAGAAAACATTTAGACCGATACAAATAAACATATTCATAATGAATACAAATGTTTGCGTTGTGCGAGGAATCGAACCTGCAACAATTGGAAGCAAATCGGTTTACCGCACAGGCTCTTAAGACTTCTGCATCTCTTTTCAACTTATAAAGCGTATTAAAAAATCTGAAAAAACACTGAGATATATATTAAATATTTATCTGTGTTTTTTCAGATTTTTACACAAGAATATATTACGATTATGTGTTATGATGGTTATGACACACGAGGTGGAATTTCAGTAGTAGTTTGAATAGATGAGTTCCGCCGAGTATGTTAAATACACACGTATATCGTACGACGTTTTTCAACACACAAGGAACCAGTATAAATAATCATGAAATTATGTTTTGTTCCTTTTGCACTTTCCCGTAGTTTTAGTTTTTTTAATACTGGCTAATGTCGCGAGACGGTTAGTTCGAAATTAAAAAAATAGCAAATAGTGCGGTTATGGAAAATAACATCACTATTTTTTTTTATAACACAGGTCACAAACGTGCATGCGGCTCACATGATGGTAAGTGATTACCGCCGCCCATGAGCACCCGCAACACCAGGGGAATTGCAAGTACGTTGTCGGCATTTTAAAAAGGAATAAGCACTTTTCTTGAATTTTCAATATTGAAGGTGATTCCACAATGTGGTTGTGCGTGGCAAAAAGTTTCAAGAAAACCGAACTGTGGAGGACCGCCATTCATCCAGATGATCAGGGTGGTATTTTAGTTTCTGGCGGGTGGTACGGTGGTGAAACTCACCAGCTGGTATTAATCCGAACAATTCCTCAGAACACTCCCCGTGATATATACGGTAAAAAATGATGAGAGATGATGATGACACAGAGATGCAATATCTCGCCGCAAAGCCAATGTGTCGAGTCTGTCACATAGACGTTGATTACCAATGATTCTGGCTGCTCGGTTCTGAATGCGGTCAAATGGAAGTAGCTGGTGTTTTGGTGCTCCTGCCCAGAGATGAGAACAGTATTCCATATGCGGCCGGATCTGCGCCTTGTATAATTGGAAGCGATGGGCACATGAAATTTAAAAAATAAAATTATTTGCGTTTATAAAGCACGCGTGTTTTGTGAGCTGCTTTATATATCGAAGATCGGTGAAATTAGAAAATATATTTTTATTTTTGTATAAATACAATTAATTATTATAAAAGAAACAATTACATAATGATTTATCTCCTGCATGAAGACTATTGTCGCACGCTACAGATCCAAACACATGTTACAATAAGACCCAGATTTAACATCTGGTAAAAGCTTCAACGATGATTACTGTTCACACGTTTTTAATTTTATAGCGGCAGGCTACTTAGCTTGATTATTATTAATGAGGACATTGTTTGTACACAAGATAGCGTCAGTGTAATAGATCTTTACTTTTTAGGGTTCCGTACTCTATATTAATAATAATATTATTATATTTACAAGATTTTTACTAAACTAAATAAGGGCCAAGAAGGGCCGAAAAAGAGAAAGGTGGACTGTGTGAAAAATGATATGGTAACAAAGGGAGTAAATAACGAGATGACTGCGAACAGGGATGAATGGTAGTGAAAAACATATTGTGCCGACCCCAAATAAATGATAAGTAATGATAGTTAACCTCTAGTCCACGACGCTCTTAAATAACATCGTTATTGAACTTGTGGTTCAATAACGATTTTATTTAAGAGCTATTTAATATACAAGTTTTGAGGAATTGTTTGGCTCTAAAATTACTATCTAATAATACAAATATCAGTTTCCGTTTGCCACTTTAAATTCTCACAGCTTACCGATTAACAACATTTTATTATTACAAATCGCAAACAAATACGCAGGTGCCGAATGAATTTATCTTGTCGCCACTGTGAAATAATGGAGCGGTGGTTCGATACAGCTTTATTTGTGCAAATACTCGATACAGGTTAATGAGAAGTAGAGACATCTACATATTATCAATGCAGTCGTTTAAATTACTTTCATTATTCTTAAATTCTTAAAAATAAATATTATAAATATGGATATAAATTATAGTCGCATCTGTGTAATAATAATTTTATTAATAAAACAAAAAAATTAAAGACCTCCATATTTTTTTTAATTAGTGTAGTATTCAACGCCATTTCTAAATTAAAAATATGGAAGAGTTACAATCATAAAATTATTGAGTGTTATGCATTCTAAATTCAAACCATTTATGTCTTGTACAGAAGACAATATTTTTTATTCACTATTATAAAAAATATTAAATAAGATGTCACCTATAAAAAAATACAGAATCAGCGAGTAGGTAAGGTTGTATTTACTTTAAACAATTTACTTTTACATTCACTCTTGCGTAGCCGTACCTTTTTGCCAGTCTATATGCATATGTATATTATAAAGTATCTACTAATTATAACTTCATATGTTATAGAATACCTATGCAAATTTTCCGACTCACACTTGCCTCACACTACCATCATATCAGACGTTGTAGTTATTTTTTCTCATTAGCTGTTACAACCTGTCACACCAACTTGTCATATCCCTAACATGTGAAATTAATTATTAAAAGACATAAGTATAAGAATGTATTATAAGTAATTATAATAAATCATTTTATATATATAATAATACGCACTAACATTTTCTTTTCATTTCAATTTCTTTTTCTTAGTACAGTAGATACCAGATACATATCACCAGCAATACAAGGGTTATTGACCGTAAAAAGAGTCATCATAATCTGTAAAGTGTATATGAAAATATCACATAACATACTTCCAATAAGTATTTAAAATAAAATTTTCAGTATCAAAACTTATTTTTTTATAGATTACTGTAGGACCTTAACTGGACATATGATTACCTAGGAGACGTGATCAACAAAAGTTAAATTAAAATTCCTCATAAGCAATCAGCTTACATGAATAGGTTAGTGCAAAAGAAGCCAAAAGGGTCTCCTTGAATTCGAGTATATGAAGTTCCATTGTCTCTGCCTACCCCATTGGGAAACAGGCGTGACGTATATATATTTATGAAAAGGTCCCTATAGACCTCTATGCCCGTACATTCAAAGACTTTTGTCCGTCAGTTAATACGTTAACATTTGTTCTTAATTACAAGTATTAATGGACTAGGAACGTGACCGACGGACGAACAACGCGTCTATATATAGAGATCTCGTAATGAGTTGTGTTTCCTTAGCTTAATATTCGTGACACAAAACTCCGTTGTATGTCCAACAAGTTTGTCTTTTTAAACACTTTCTTTATGTGTGATATTTAAAATCACGTCGAGCTGTTGTCGGCATTTACACTAATATAATGATAATAAAACCATCACTTGTCAAGTACCGTTAACTTAACTTAAATTCGTACATTTTCTGTACAACATTTTGTTTCTGAATTCTTCTTTTTTTATAGCATAGTGGTGAGTGATTACCGCCGCTCATAAGCACCTGTAACACGGTAAATTACAGGTATGTTGCCGATCTTATTGGAAGGAATATGCTCTTATCTTGAAATTATTCAAAAATTTACTGGAAGAAAATCCATCTTTACGGATAATACCACTATTACTCTAATTTATTTCCTAAAATCGATACATTCTTGTACTTATAGTTTATGCTACATACATACAAATTAACTTACATGTGATAATTATGAGCTTCGATATTTCGACTGCTAATAAGTCCAACAAATCTGCTCAGGAGTATAATATTCTCAATATCAATTTTAATTAAATTGAGTATTTTAATTAATACGGAAATGGCTTGTACCATTTCCGTATTGATCATTTGTCGTTTGTAGCAAATCCGATATCGACCACTTTAAGTATGCATGATATAAAATATATATGCTCGAGCGCAGTGATGGCTGGCACACACGTCATACTCGTGAATGAGTGCTGCTTGTAGAGACTGATCTGCTCTAATCACTGCGACTGATTTAATCTTCCTGTGTATTTAACATTTGTGATGAGACAGTTTTCCGAATGAGCGGTAGATTAAAAGAACGATGAGATGAAAACCACTATGAATATTCGCAAGTACTTAAATAAGTTTTTAAAAAAAATTGAATATTATTAGTAGAAATAAACAAACAAGAATGGTTAGATCGCTAAATACAATGACAGTATGTAGCTCGCATAATGAGCTGCATTTCCTTACATCGCTGTGTTAACTTGTGTTACTGCAACTGACCGATCAGCCCAGATGCAGCCGCCGCATACAAATCGCGGCGACAAATCCACATGGAATATTTTTTACCGTGAGACAAAACTTTCTTTTGTGTCAACGACTGAGTGCGTAAAGGTATGCGTCTAAGTGCACTGAACACCGTGCCACCGAATTCGAACTCTATGCTTCGAAATTATAAATTCGGATGTTCGTATTCGAATGCATATAACCGCATTTTGCATTGCTTTGTAATAAAATTTTATTACAATCATAACTGTTTGAAGTAAAGTAAACAATTACTGTTCGGTGGGACCACACAAAGTCGAGCCAAACAAAACAAATGCAGTTTAGAAATTAAACTTTAGATTCCTCCAGTGGAATGTTTGAAAATGTAATTTTAATATTTCGTAGATCCTCTGATTTGAATTCATTGTGCTAAATGGAAACTGAATGTTATCCACAAGAAACTTGATTTAAAATTAGTTGACTATGTTACGACGTCAATCCCAGCCTCTAAACTTCTAAATACAAAGGTACTAAGAAAAGAGAAATTTTGAAAAAACTGGCATAGAGTATTCAATTAAATTATTGTATCCAACTATGCATTAATCATATACACGCTACATAATACAATTAATTTTCTTTTAAATAAAATGTGGCTCAATAAAAGACTTCAACCCGGAGGGAATTAAGAAAGGCCCAAAAATAATATTACGAATTTCAAAATCTGCAAAATTAATAAAGATATGCGTATGCAATAAACATTTGTATTTAGAACCTCCCCTTTTTTGTCATCGGTTCAGAATAAATTGTTTTAAAAAACTAACATCGTATTCAATAAAGGAACTTCAACCCTGTGGGAATTAGGAAAGGCCCAACGGGAGTCATTACTATGAACTTCAATATCTGCAGAAATAACGAAGATATGTGTATGCAATAAACATTTGAATTTAGAACCTCCTCTTTTTTGTTATAGGTTCAGAATAAACTGTTTTAAACGACTAACATTGTATTCAATAAAAGAACTTCAACCCTGAGGGAATTAGGAAAGGCCCAACGGGAGTCATTACTATGAACTTCAATATCTGCAGAAATAACGAAGATATGTGTATGCAATAAACATTTGAATTTAGAACCTCCTCTTTTTTGTTATAGGTTCAGAATAAACTGTTTTAAACGACTAACATTGTATTCAATAAAAGAACTTCAACCCTGAGGGAATTAGTAAAGACCCAAAGGGAGTATTTACTATGAGTTTCAAAATCTGCAGAATTAATAAAGATATGCGCATGCAATAAACATTTGAATTTAGAACCTCCTCTTTTTTGTTATCGGTTGAGAATACATTGTTTTAAACAACTAACATTGTACACTTCCGTCTAAGGAAGGAGTCATGAATAGTCATTAGTTAAGTCGAGTAGTTCTCGGTTTAACCCTGCCGATAACCTTCTAATTTAAATTTCATGTACACTCGACGCGACAAAATCAACACTCAACTGTTTAAGAGGCGTAAAAAATGCGCGCACAACGCTCTATGGAAAATTTGTTCAATTGTAAAACATGAAGAAAGCGATTTATGAAACGTAAATATTGTGAAGTGAGGGTTTAAGTACTTGCTGTGGTTTGTGATGTAAATAGATATATGAAGACCTCGGTAGTCTAGCGGTTTTGCACACCGCTTTACTTCGGATGGTCGCGGTATTGATTCCTCGCACTGTACCAACATTTGTATTCATGAGTATGACTGTTTGTCAGATCAGTCTGGGTATTTTCTAGTTATATTATGTATGTATTTATAAAAAAAAAATATTAAAAACTTATTTATTTATTTGTTACATTTAACAACTAAACAGCTAGATGAAATTTATGAATATAGTAACATGAGATTGCAAGCAGACAAACCAGCAGAAAATGATTAGCGCAGATTCTTGATTCTAAGATTCTTAGCAAGACAATATAAACAATACAGTTTATAGATATTACAATAATGCAATAACAACAGTACATAATGGGATAAATAGAAAAAAATCAAATTCCCAAACCCCGCCGAGTTGCCTGTCCACCGCAGCATGCCGATGACACAGGCAATGACAGATTTCTCTGCTCATATTTTACGAACGAACCCAAATAATGCATAAGCAACCAATTTAGACCCTAACGTCTAATTTATTAGGTCGTTATTCACGTAAGTCGTAAATTTCGTGTTTATATCATTTAGATAAATCCAAATTCCCTTTGGTGTCCATTTGTGTAAAACTTTTTTGTTTTACTTTCTAAATAACAAGGGTGAAAGGTATGTTTACATATTAACATACAAAGAGAGACATTCCATAGTAATTACCACAATTCTCCGCTATGAAATTCATAAGTACCTGAAAACAGAAAAAAAATACCATTAACTAAATGATATGATTATGATATAATTTTATAAAAACATGTAATGACAGCGGTGGGATTCGAACCCACGCCCTTTCGGACTGGTGCCTAAAACCAGCGCCTTAGACCACTCGGCCACGCTGCCTATAAGGTTGAAGGTTCAATTTGATAGGATCTATGTATCCCTTCTGTTAATTAAGAAGTAATTAATGTAAGAAGTATATGAAAAAGTTACAATATACAAGGCGGAGTTATTCTAACATTTAAGAACCTTTGATCCGCTAGAAGCAATAGGATAGCAGAAGGTAAAATTGTACAGACCGACTTAAATATATATACTATTTTACTAATAATACCACCAATATACTTAGACATAAACTCAAGATGCACAATGATAGATAAGAAAGTGTCACACAGTGTAAATGTTCTTTATTTTTATATAATGGCGTGGCAAACGAGCTAACCAACATCACGTTATCACGTAACACTGAAATATCATGCAATTTTGTGATAGAAGTTACCATGGATTTCTTACTTAGATATATGATCATTTCTACATGCTCAAATGGTATATTAATATATTCATTAAACATAACATAAAAAATATTCACTTAAAGGTTTATTATAACAATGTTATGGATAATAATCTACTTATGGGCACTCTCATTACTGCCAACGCGTTAAACCCAGAACAAGGTCTGATTCCCAGTGACGTATCTCATTACCTCATTTACACCGATCACTTGTACCAAGCACTTATCTGTGGTGCGACGGGCAATCATTATGGATTTATGTACGATAATAAGTTGGCCCTAGACGAGTTACGCCCACATTAGGTTACGCTGTATGCAGGTTTATTCGCATATGCAGTGGTAGAATCATTTTGATGCATACTAATTTCATAGCACTATTGTCATAAACGATTGTTACTCTATTCCATCCTAGTAGGCTCCATACATTTTAGTTACTCATAATAGAATTATTTTGCTAAAAATTAATAACAGATACTGTAATATAAATAGTAATTACAGAATAAAACAAAATCGCTATTTTCTTCTGTTTATTTATTCGCTTATTTTTCCTAAATCACATAACGGATTTTAATACGGTTTCAACTATTATTTAGAGAATTTCTTCCCGAAGATTTATATATATTATACATACATATGCAAAACCGTATGTAAGCGAACCGGGTCACTAGTTTTATAATAAATCGAATAGACCTGCATAAACAGTGAAATTACCGTAATCGTAATTGTGTGGGCATGACATTATAATTTCGCAAAACCACGGGATTCTCGCTACCTACGTGCGGTAATGAGGATTGAATACAGCCATAATTCACTAATGTAACTTTATTTCAGATGTTTAGGATTATAACGCTATTGGATAGATGTTTTTATCAAAATCTTTGTCAAAATTAAAGCAATAGTGAGTACTATTGCTTTAATTTAAGATTGAAATTCAGAATTGTATGATTATATAAGAATGAACTAAATGCAGTTGAAGTTGCGATCACCATTCACCACTTAATATGTTCGTCAAATCAGGAAAAGGAGAAAAAGGGGTTATAAAAGTTTCAATATGTAAACTAGATGCTTAATATTTTATGCGAATGAATATAGGGGTAGAAACTAGTACAATTATTTACAGTTAAATTTCTGGCGGTCCTGATTTAAAGGTTTCATCTTTATGAATTATTACTATGTACTGTGATGTATAATATCAATTCGATTTAAACAAATAATCGTTACATCTTCGGACTCGGAAAGGCAATCATAAAAATCTTTTGTCGAACATAATTTGTGGCCCCGGGATCCTATAACTATAAATCTCTGATGTAAGCAGATTTACGAGACTATAAACATATAATATCATCAACTGATTTAAGTGCATATAACACTATAAGAGAAAGAATTTGCCGTTTAATGAAGAGGTTTAAGCGCCTTGTTAACTGTTTTATAGGTAATACCTGGGTGACAAAGCTTCGTTAGACGGTTAGGTTCTTTAATAAATTATAATGTAAATTATACAAGAGATTAAAAAATTGCATGCTGCATGGTCTGGATATATTGGACACACCTACAGAATAATCAATAAAGCCTCTACAAGTCTACTAGTATTCTGGAAATAAATTATTGTTATGTTTATGTTACATTATCATAACATATATCTTTGCAATAAATTAAAATGTACACTTTCAGTAGTCGTACTTCGAATACCCAACTAAATGTCTGTATTCGAGAGAACAGACCCGGAGATATTGAGTACGGAACCATAAAATTTAGGTTCGCCTATTATTATTTGTGCGCGGGCCATGTCTGTGGTGATTTCGTAAAATGACAATACAACTAATTCTGGCCATCAAATATAATGTGGTTTGTGCGCCTGGCGAGCCCAGATATGCGAATTAGTACTGAAACAGCAGGGGAGAATTTTTGTGGGGTAACGCTGGGCTGATCGTAAAAAATACGTGCACTCCCACTGTGCCCATTAGGCAGACTGATGCCCCCATAGACAGTAAGCTATGTGTTTTTTACTATATTAATTGGTAGCTTTAGCTAGAGACTTTGAAGAATAATTTTATAAGCAATCGTCTTTACCTACCAGGGGAAAGTTAGGGGTAATTTGTTTACGTTAATCTATTGTTTTTAATTCTAAATAAAATTAATCAAAATATTTTATAAATTTAATAAAATATACACATAAAATGAAGCAAATTTCTTGTAATTTCGATTGATGTTTTTTGCATGTGGATGTAGCATCAAAATTTCGACATAAGTCAATAACATAGATGTTGTTTTATAGTGAGAAATCTTTAGTTATGTACAAGTTACTTACTTGGTTGGTTTGGTTGGTTATTTTTAGAATGGTTTACTAAGAAGGAATTTTTATGGTTTATTAAGAAGTGTGGTGTCTTATTATTATTCCGTCACACCTCTACATTTTTTTATATATTATTTAGTATTAACTAAATATGGTACATATACAATAATGAGAAATAAGAAAATCAGATAGCGATGCTTCAAGGTATGAATAAATCTATTAAGTGTAATTTCAGAAAGTATAACCATTAATGTATAGAATATTAAGTCTTTGTAAGGGAACATTTTATTCTGCTTATATTACATTGTTTATACACAAGGATTATTAACTAATAGTACATAAGCGGGCAGTTAGCACGGATTAGCGCGGGAATGTCCGAACACCCCTTTTGTACGCGTTACGGCCGGACTAAGCGACGGTCATTGACCTCACGCACCACAACCCATTATGGGGCACTACACTATCATTATATAGGATCATTTATCTATATTTTAGAACGCAACTTCCTCCGCGACACTGGGATAAATAGTGTCTTTCTCTAGTTTATGCAAGTACTAGAAAATTACAACGTAAATTGACACGAGTCCTCATGAATGCCATGACTGATGCAACAGACATCACGTAACGATATGAAGTCCGTATTGCTATTCATGTAGGCGCCTATTATCACTTTCCATCAGGTGGGCCGTCCGCTTGTTTACCATTCCAGATACATATTTTATGATTGGTTAAACTGTTGCAGAGTTGACAAACAAACAAACTTACTTTCTAATAATATTAGGAAGGATATTTTCTGTCAGCGATGGCAGTTGCTCATTGAACGGATGATAGCTAATATTGGCGCCATTGTTTAAAAAACATGAGCATGTACATGTTGGGCCAACTCATTTGCATAAGGTATCCATCTACTCATAATGTGTACTGGGCCTTTATAAAAATACAAATCGGTGTTAATTTACAGTTCATTGGTAATTTTAATTATTGTAATTAACTTAATCTACACTAACTTTGATAAGTACCGATTAATCTAGAAAAAAAAAAGTTTTTTTTTTATAAACTGTAATATTATCATATAACTACAACATTAGTCTGGGTCCTTGGCAACGACAAAACTCGATACACTTTCATTTGGTTCCCATTAGTAAATGGTAGATGACAAGGAAATAATATTTTCCTGATATGATTTTATATTCATGTACATACTTAATATTAAAAAAAGTTTTTTTTTTAATATTAAGTATTAAAAAAAAACTTTTATCATGTAACAAACATAAGAAAGACTTAGGAATTTCTACTGGAACAAAGTTTATATGGAATGCACTATTATGAATTATTCAAAACTTATTAATTAACAGCAATTATCTCTAAATATGTACAACTAAATCGTACTAGCACGAAGGCATATCAAATCGCTAGTATATTATCGGTAGTTATAAATGGAGAAATAGTAGTTAGGTGTATTTATGCTAATTAAATAAGGTAAAAGGTTGAAATGTCAAAGATTAAGTGATGTACCGAATAGCCAACGATCAATACAAATGTTAAAATTAATCTCTTAACCACAATTAGCATATTTAATGGTCAAAATATTTAGGTAGTCTGTAGAGATAAATCGCTTTATACACGAGGAAATAGAAAAGAAGTTGGAAGTATTTAAATTATTCTAAATCGATACAATTATTATTCTTGCCTATTAGGTACTTACTACTTATATTTTCGATATATTTAAATGACCAACACCATATACATCAAACCTATTTTAAAAAGAAATAATATTTCGATGATATTTTTGTATAAATAGCTTATAAATATTATATCGTCATATTTTTTGTGTTTCTGATTAAATTTTAACAATCGTGTTGAAGGCGAGTAGATGTCGAAGCAACATGAAGTTACTTTCATGCCCACGTAAATATTTATAATGTAAAAATGAAATTATAATTCTAAATAACAAGAGACTAATTATTATCAATATTCTTGAAAGTAAAAAAAAAACTTTTTACTTAGCATCGTGGTCCAGTCTTATCCAGATGTCTCTGGCTGTAGTTGCAATGACTGCAATTTTCATTTCATTTCACTAAATTCTTTTTAATGTCCCTTTTATAATGAGTTTCTTAGAACATAATATTATTGAGATGATGATGTAAGTCGATGTAATAAATGGTCAATTCTAATCTTTACTAATTTGAACAATGATATCGAATTAATGAACCGCATTTATTTAATACAATTTCTTATTTAACAGTTTCTGGAATAATAACTACGAGACCGTAAAAACCAATTATCGGTTATTCGGATACTAACTAGATTAGGCGAAAATAGAAACAAAAGAAATTTTATAGACCTATACCTATACCATAAATGTAGAGAAAATCAGGTTTTTCTCTACTGATCAACCACCTTGCATTAGAAATGCGACTTAAACTATAAAGAAATAAAGGCGTTAATAAAAGTTTTGACATGGATCCATCAACAACACGCATGACAAAAGACAGCAGGGTGTACTGTATGTGATTAAAATGGTAGAGATTTGGGCGCGGCCGGCTATAATGGCCGTCCCCCTACATGAATTGACCTGAGGACTTTAGATTGAGGTAACTAATGTAAATTTTATATAAAAAATGGATTATTTACATGATATTGTTGCTTAATGCAACAATGTGACCAAAATAATCCATTTTTGGAACTTCACTGAAACTGCAAAAGAGGGATTGTTAGTAATGGAGTTCAATGTTACTTCCTGGTTAATTAGCCACGATGAAGTAACCGACTTGACCTGACTAAATCTATCATCTGCCAATGTACACTATTACCAGTGGCGAGCATCACTTCATTATAATCTTTCTCATTAATATCTATCGCAATTACGAGTGAGAAATGGTAAAAAAACTGATAGACATTCGAACTGATTCTCGGGATGCCTTTAATAATATTTATATTTGCATCTAAGAGATTTTAATGATATTAAATAGTCATCCACGACACGCGTCAGCCTAGTGTGAGTACTAGGTCAAAACCTGTATACACAATGGTACCTAGACTGACATGCTCTGTAGCGCTATAGTACATAAATTGTCTTTACTTTGTACACATTTTTATGCACAGAAAAAGATATTTGGGAATGTAATGTGTTGAATCCTGAAAAGGCAGCAAGGTAGTATTTTATTGTAATTGGAGTGAAGTTACGGGTAAAGCTAGTATTTACGTTAGAGTGGAAAAAATATGGGGTAATCAAGCTAGATCGCCATGGACTGGGCACGTCGTTGGGTCATAGTCATTAATCACCATCGGTTTAGTTTGACCGACCGCCCCCTATGTAGTCGATACACACAGCTGATTACGTATACCAGCTTGCTTTAAACATACTCGTATCTGTTCTCTTATTTCTGTGTTCAGTCAGGCGGAGTTGATGAATGTAGAGGAAGTAAACTTTGTACAAAGTTGTGAATACCTCTGTTACACCTATTTCAGCAGCCAAGTAGTTTGCTTTGTAAGTTATTTCTATTTGCAGTGAAATGACCAGCTTCGAATTAATACCCGCGAAATTTGAATTGAAATAAGATTTTAGAGCTGTTAAATAGTTTTTTTTTATTCTATCGCTATAGTTTTTTAATGGTTGTTATAGGTACAGTGATGGTGCTGGCAGAGCGGCAGTAGAGGATGATGCGATGTGCGTGAAGTCAGGTAAAATTTAACAGATTTTAACAAAAATGGTTTTCATTAACAAATTTTCCATGATTACGTGGAAGTCAACCGGATATAGTACATTGTTAGCAATTGGCTAAATAGCTAAATAGCCTTCAAATAACCTACGTTATACAGTTTAAATCTGGAGAAACAACTCATGTATCAAGTTTTCACTATGCTATCTTTTGATAGCAAATATAAAAAAATAACCATAAAATATACTTTACTATTCGTATTCCTGTCCGTGTGTCTCACACTATATCTGCGATCTACATTTCCGTGTGATTACTTTAACAAATCTACCACTATGTACGTATAAACGTCGGTAGGGTTGGATGATTCTCAGACTCTGGTTTCTGGGATGGCCAACTAATCTCCGTGGTTGCAAACTTCATGAAGGGATGTTTGCCATTCCGGGCACGTTTTAATCAATATTTACCGAAAGATAAGACCAAGGGCTCGTAACAGGAGTTACTGTTAAGTTTTAGTTAATATTTTGGAGATTACCCATTATTATTGAGTTACAAACTATCTATTAAGATTAAATAATAACATTGTATTAAACTTCACAGACTATATTTAATAACTAGTAATTGGGTAAATTCCTGTACTTGAAGACAACGCTCCTTCTAAGTTTCACACCTCAGCTAATTTAGGTTATATGCACAGATAAATCTTTATAACTAAATAATAATATACCTAAGACTCGTTTTTTTAATAATAGCTGCCGAGGCTCTTCTAAAGATATAACCTTACTAGTTCCAGTTTACAACTTCGTCATTATGATCATGTTTGACTTAGTTAAAAGTAGCTTATTTCCCTCTCTATCTCTAATGCTATATGTCCAAATGTTATAATGTCTGTTTAAGCCGTTAACAAACAAACTGACTTTCGCATTTGGAATGAAATATTCATTCCAAATAAATAATTAAATTTCAATCATTTTTTATAGAAAGGTCTCTCTGATTTGATATAAAAAAGTTGATACGTCCAATAATACTAATTTAATTCGTCATATGAGCAAAATCTAAGAGCAAGATGAACGGTCAGATGATATATAAATAATTTATACTGCTATAGTGTGACGGCCGTACGATTTTTATTTATTACATGCATACTTAATATGATTAAGTTTAATACGATGCCTTTATATTTTAACGCGTACATTTATTTTCTTTTTCTCTCATTTCTTAAACAGTCCATTTGTTAAAAAATCTCCTATGTTAATTTTTTTATAGGGTTTCCAACATTGTTTAGTTTACTTACAGATTTACAGCCTTTTTATATCGTCTATATATTACAAAACGAAAGAGATTTTGTTACGAGGAAAGTTAACTATGACACCAATGAGATTTGAGATTTTTTCTTGTTTGAAAGGAATATTATATTATCCAGAGTGGCATAGGCTACTACATGATAATGCTTATCGCTAAGCTGGACTGCGAAACCGAAACGAAAATAAAACAGTAAACATTGTTGTAGATATCAAGTAATAAAATAATAATATAAATATTTTATTTTAACAGTATTTAATAATAGTTGCCTGCTCTGACTTTGCTTTCATATTTTGTTTACTAAGTTTACAATAAAAATAGTTGTAATTAATAAAAAAAATTAATAAGACATATAAGTTTGAAATTATGTTTAATTAATAAAATAAAAACCATACCAACAAAAGATAAATAAAAATTGTTTTTAAAAAATAATATAAAATAGAAAAATCAATAATAGAATATCCTAGCTACTCAAAGGAACATTGGAACAAGGAATTGGAAATATGTATAGATTGTTGCGATAATAATTATTCAAACTCGACACGGGAACAACTAGTGGAATGATAAGACCAACAAATGCTGTACACGAATAAATACCATAAAAACATATCTGTTATCTAAACACAATCTTTTTCATAGTTCGACAACACTCGATAAGGCATCTAGGTGGATATAAATCATTTTTACGGTGTCTATACCTCCGTGTCTATGCGACATGCTTTCACGGTACATGAATGGAGGCCTTTATGCTCCACCGGCAATGGAGGAATGCCAAAATATATTTTCAGTTTGAATGTCTTCATACCTGTGAAATAGAGTTGAAAATAGCTTATCCGATGCAGCGTTTATGTTGGATTTTATAAGCGTTCACCCCAAAACACCTATACAAGGCCTATAAATGTCGTATGCGACAGATGTATACGTAGGTACGAGTATGGGCTATTTGCAATCAAAGTGCGTGTACGACTAAATATTTGTGTATTTAAATAGCCTTTTTTGGACTATTTAGCGCTGTTAACCGTAGCCGGCCTTTACAGATTCACCGAAAGAAAATAAAGCGTGTGCTCAAAACCTGCGAAAGGCTCTTTAAAGCGATTCAGGCTCCCGCCTGACGGATACGACTTTAGTATGAGGGTACCACTAGACGTTCGAACCCTGGTTAAATAACTTATGTGGCCTACACATTTTATATTTATACTTGTTACAGTTATTATGAAATAACTATAACGATATATTTCTGTTGTTATAACAAGTAATTCCATCAAAATTCATAACGGAAAATTTGTTACAAACATAACTTATTTCGTAATACGGTATTTGTTGGTAACGCAGTTGATGAGTTTTAATATTTAGTAGCTTAAAAAATTGCAAAGACGTATAGAATTAGTTTTAAAGTATATACTCGTATAAATCCAAACCTCATGGACAGTATTCATGAATACATTTGAATCTGAAAATAATCAAATAATCCTCAAGAATTAAAGTGAATAATGAAATGTATTTTTAAAGCAAGTTGATCACAGCGTATGTTATTATATACGAGTATATATATCTACTACAAACAAATATATTGCACAGTTACGCAATAGATTTGTTATGAAAACTTAAACGTTATTTTCAGACCTCACACTTTGTATCCTTACTTACATTTCCATTATCACAGTAGTTCAATTTCGTGTGTATTCTACGTAGCTTTTGACCTTTATAATCAACCTATTATACATGTAGTGTTATCAAATGCAGCTCGATATATCTCATCTCTATGATGATGTTCTAAGATTGAGCCTTTCAGGTGAGAGAGCGTGCTACAAATATCGCATTGTGATTTCCATGGAAATTTTCAAGAGAGGATCATTGTGATCGCACTCATTCTGAATGCAGATGAAGAGAGAGAGAACAAAGTTTAATATTTTTGGCGTTCGATATTTGAATAAAAAGCTAAACTTCTTATTTTACTATCTTAACCAAAGAAAATAATATATTTATATATGATAAAAACTTTAATTTTTGTGTCCAGAATATTATTGAGTTGTAAATAGTTTAGAATGAATGAGTTCTCCATAACTTCGTTCGAGGTTCTTTACTAAGGTAGATAGAGAGAATCTATTATAACAGGTATGTACTTTTGCTTGCTTAATCCTCTTAATTCTTGGTGACTTTATTTAATATGTGTCAATAGTTAGTTATGTATTATATATATATATGTATATATAATACATAACTAACTAGTTCCAGTCAGTCCAATCCTGGCAGACTATTCAATCTGCCAGGACTGGATTCAGACATCTCATAAGTCATGTTATTATGCAGTACACTATTTATAGAAGATTTGTAGTTTCATATCTTAATAATAAACTATATATATAGGAATCCATATTTTAGATTACTTAAATGTATTCATTTATATATGATATTTTTAACCAGTTTACTTCAATTATATCTATACATACTTCTATACTAAGATTATAAAAAGGTAAAGTTTCTTGTTGGTATTATCTCAATATACTGAACCGATTTTGAAATTCTTTTAGCCCATTTATCGAGGAAGGCTAAAAGCTATATAACATCACGCTACAAACGAAAATAGCAATCTAAAATATTACAATAACGGGAAAAATATGACAGTGAAGCAAATGAAGTTACGCACGATAGCTACTAGCAATATGATAAAGTTTATCTCAGTTCTCTTATCTACTTCAGATTCAAATTATGGAGAACAATCATTATAGCCCGATTGAAATACAACTGTGTAACTAAATACAAACACACATCCAATTGAACTTGTAAGACCAAGAATGTAAATGCTTGAATAGAGTTACAAGTAATGAAGTGGGTAGAGCTAATTTCAATGTTTGAACGTTTTGGTTGTACGTTGAGACTAAATTGAGTGAGTTTAAACACATTGGTTTGTAAGATCGAAGCAGACGAGATCTTATTGATTTAAACAAAAAACTATATAATACAATATAGTTGTAGGAGAATGTGTAAACGAAGAAATAGATTGAAGCTAGAAAGCTTAACATTTTTAGTACGTAAAAATTACTATCTAATAATAAATGGATGCTTTCAGCATAAAATTCTTTTTATCTATTTTTTTAAATCATGCAGTGAAAACGTATATATAACTAAATATTTTGGTTTTTTCTATTTTTAAATATGAGCAGCATTATTTTATATTAGCGACGGAATACAATCGCTGCTACTACCACCTTCGCGACACCCAGTATATTTGTTTAGGATACACCCTTCTTATTTACATACGGTAGATGACAATATACTGAATTATACTCTATTCTATAATTTTACGATTCAAATTCAAATGGTTGAAGCCAGAAATCGGTAGCAGGAGGTCGTGTGGTTTTAAGGTAGATATGTGGATGTACAGTATTTAAACAAAGGGTTTATTGACCTTGGCTTTAAGCCAGATTTGGAAGAGACTTAGTTTCCATTCAAATTATCGTTCTCTGCTCGACTTATCGAAAATCCGGTTTTTAAAGTGAATTAAGTTAATCCATATAGATTCCACTCAATTTATTAGCAGAATAAAATTATCTAAATAATAAATGTGATAAATCTTGAAGGATTTATTAAACAAGAGTATCTAAGTGCATAATATATAATATTTTATGAAGACAGAAAATCTCAATTTAATAGAAAATTTGTTTTTTTTTTCGTTATACACCGTTAAAGAAATAAGCATATAAATATATAAAAAAATATCATTACTTTGTCTTTACCGGACATTTGCAAATGTAAATTACTTACGTGTATAGAAGTAATAAAAAAATACAAGTACACGTAATATATTACTGAAACGATCAATGTAATCACAAAGTCATTATTCAAACTGTGAGACACAAATTTATACTTAAAATATAGAATCAATGCATAATCTAATCTACCGAGACACAAAATGTAAAACGAATAAGTGACTCAAAGGAAAAAAATACGAAAAAATGTCGGTATAAAGACATCAGCGAACAACCGCGATATCTTTCCTCGCATTAAAATTCGTCAAGTAAATTTGTTTGTACATAAGTGGGAAACGCTCTCAACGCAGGCCTCGTAAATGCAATTTAAAATTCATGCCTGTAAAAACACCTTTCATCTCTTTAATGTAATCCGTCGGTCGTCTGAGATAAGCAAGTAACACTCCCTTTAAGTACAGGGGAGTGCAAAGTTCTGAATGGCCGATTAATAATTAATAAATTGACAACGCCACGCCGCCTAAATCAACAGTCATTTCATTAGTCGGTAATTTAGTGAATAATTATTATTGACGGAAGTAATTTAGTCCTTTAGTTATTATTTAATATAAACAATTGAGTACAATTTAGAGTACAATTTAAGAGTACAATTTAAGATTAAGTATAATCTTATCATCTTCCACTGGTGCCCAACCATAAGCCGTTACCTAAGACGGATGCACGTTCATACATAACCATGTACATCCATTAAAAAAAATCGTAGCCTATAAACAAGAACAGTAGGAAATCACAGATTATATTATGACGCCCATGGTTTGGCGCTCTGAAGAGACTCTATCATGTGTACATACATGACACTGCCGAATCTGACTGTTTAAAGCACGACCCTAAAGCTCATAAAGCAAGCTGCATGGGTAAGCCAGACGTACTAAAATAATTAATGCATATCAAATAAAACATAGTTTATTCCTGTAGGTCATTTAAGATTATGAACGTCAAATTTTTTATATCAATATTTTTTCCCTACCGTCCATTTCAACATACAGATTCAATTAAAAAGAATTGGCAAGAAACTCCTTTTAATTATTAGATATAAACAATACGGTAAAGTACTATGGAATTGTTAATTTAAAAAATAATACTGTCCTTAGTGATTCAGGAATTCATTGAGCAAGCTTTAACTTTAAAGTTAACTAAGTAACACCATTATAACTACAGGGGAGTGGAAAATGTATAAATAATAAATTGACGACGTCGAACTACGCCACCCAATTCTACGGTCATTTCATAACTCAGTAGTTTGGTGAATAAAATTATTATTTAATTATACCAGACCATAGTTCAATGCTTTTAATTTTTTTTTTTTGAAAATCAGTAATTCATTCTTAAAACGGTAATTGCGTAAGATTTTATAATAAACTGCCAGAATCTGCACTCAAATCTGACAGAGAGAACTTAATTCAAATCTTATATTAAACAATTTGTGTAAGAAAGCCTATTACAGCATAGACGAATTTATAGATGATAACATATCAAACAATAAATAATAATTAGTTTATTAGCATACAACTTTACAATTTATTTTTCTCATTTCTTTCTTGATTTAATTATTTTAGAAATGTGAAAGCATAGCGGTTTTTGTATTGATTGGCGCATGCATTGTTATGTAAAATGTGAATACTATAACTATCAGATAGCAATTGTAAGTAGCTATGACGTGGTCTAGTGTTTTGAGTAGTCTCACTAAAATGTCCAGACTTGTGACGGCGTAGTGGGCCAGGTCATTGGGTTCCCTAATATATGGTCGAGCGCAGTGATCGCTGGTTAATCCGTCATACTCGTGAACGAGTGCTGCTTGGACTGGTCTGCTCTAATCACTATGACTGATTTCCTCTTATTAATTGTTTAACCAATTGGTTATATATTCGATATTTTATCTATATGAGTATTTAATTGAATTAGTGCTAATAGGTCGTTTGTATTCACACACTTTAAATTAAAAATGTAAAGTAATAATAAAATTATTTAAAAGAGCAACACGCAAGTTTCTTGCTCGTTCTTCTTGTGATGAGACAGCTTTCCGAATGAGCGGTAGATTAAAAAAATGTAATGACTATTCAAAAGTGCTTCGACGTAAGTTTATTAGAATAAATGCTTTTCTATTCTATTATATTATACTACATGAATAGCACTACGAACATCACGTTATAATATCATACCCATGAGACCACTGATTCCTCGCCATTCTAGAGGACTAAGTTGACATGCTTCTTGTCCAGTCATACGTATATTATATTCAGTGTATAAGACTATTAATTAAGTTAAGTAACGTCTATTAAATTAACATTCATGTACAATACCATAGACTTTATGTCGTTATGTGACGCCATTTTATACTCACGAGTAGCAATTCCTGGGGTCTAAAGGTCTAAGTGTCCTCATACTCTCTAATTTAATTCATAACTCACTCTGTAAACCTGAATACAGTTTACAAAGCAAATTATTTGGCGACAGAAATAGGCGAGACAAAGGTACCCACGCAGACTACTCTGTACTAAGTCTACCTTCGTAGAAGATTGTTCGTTAGCTATACAATGCCATTATACACATATATATGTATATATAAGTAAATACGGCACGACATAATAGGAAATGAAGGCGGAAGACATTGTCACCTTTGGTAGTGACGGTACAAGACTCGATGCGTGCAGTTAATTTTCAGGCTAAGTCTTTGTGATGCAAATGACTCGTGCTACGCCTTACAACATACTAGATGAAAACATATTGGAATTTTAATGATAACGAATTTATATAAACATCATTAAGGCAATTTTTTAAAATATATAATACATATTAATAACATGAAATATCATTAAAAGTAACCACATGTCCGACGCATACTAATGTAGAATTGCGAAGCTACCTATAAAATTTACTTATTCAAGTAATTATGATATAAAGTGATAAAGTATTTTTGCACTGTGTTATTATACATCATGTTAAAATAATTAGAAAATTAAATACTTATAATTAAAAGAGTCATCATTAAAGATTTACTAGCTCAGCCCAATAAAAAAACTCAAAATTTATATTTCTTAATTGTCTCCACCTATGTCATTTAATCCATTTCTGAGATTAGTGCTAAGAAACAAACAGTCAAATAGACAAATATTCTAACAAAGATGATGTGAGACCTACATTGTTGAAGTTCCCCAATAACATCTCTCATATACCTTCCATGAACACAGCCATCACTTATAATATTTTTATATAGATGTAACATTCAACCGTCATTATACGCTTAAATATTATGTCACGCAAACGACACGACTGCAATTCCATTCATTTAGCAGGGCACCCAATTGGCAATTGTATTGGTGAACCGGCACGCCAATTTATACTGTCAAAACAGCAATTCCTGATGTTGAAATACGGACGGACAGTTGGTATGAATTGCAATGAGTAAAGTTCCGTATTTTAGTGATGTTTACGCATAAAATTCAAATGTTACGGCTGTAGATACAAACAACAGATCGCCATTTAATCGAATTAATAGTTTCAAATCGAACCGCAACATTTAAGCCAATACGTATAAATTTCTCGCTATAACAACAATATAATTGTTCTCTGAAAAAGTATATAATGTTCTTTTTTATCATATAGATATATACTTTTTTTATAACGTGACATTAGAAAATCAACCCTAAAATTTTTAGCCTTCTACCGTCAATCCATATTTTTTAATAGCGAAGTCAATTTATATGGCAAAAAAAACGTTTGCCCAGCTAGATATTTTTATAAAATTTATTTTAATTTGCAATTATTTAAGTAAGCCATTAACATGAAACGACAAGAAGTACAGTTTAGTAATTATAAAGTGAATTTGTAAACAGTTTAGATTTAAGAACACTATTTTTATTATTTACGTAAGAATTACTACTTCGTAGTATATTTGGACCAGATATCGATGACATATCAAATTGATATGTCATCTATATCTGGTTACGATATACATATGTAATAGTCATAATTTATGTCTAAATTTTACATAAATATCAAAACAGCATCAATGATCAGCTGCTTCTGTCTATCGTATTTGGAATTACAACTATATTTATAACTTATATTATTCATTTATTAATCCAAATACAAATACAGAAATACATATCAGAACATACAGGTGCTATAAAACTTTATGGTACACCCACCAAGTGTTAAAACGGACTACATGGTTGATATAAACGCAGTTAGGGGGTTAGGGGCCATCCATACACACGAACTTGTAATTTTTTGACTTCCCGTCCTTGTCCCAGTTCCAACGTAACGTAGTTCAAAAGCTAGTGATTTAATACTTAGGCTAATAGGAGATTTTAAATTGCGAACTAACGAAATGAAGGACACCATTCCATGTCATACTAGAGTACATCTCTTCCCTGCCCGTGTGACGAAGTTATGGATGGGCCCTTATATCATTTCGCATTTGAACATTTCCGTTGTTGTCTTTGCTATATATATATGTATTATATAGTAAAAGCTTTCAGAGGAAATGTTACAAAAAGCAATCGCGTGTATCACTTTAGCAGTCTCTATTTTGTTACCTCAAAGAGATAACGTTGAATAACAACTATTGAAGACAGGTTGCAGACGTATAAGAGTTTTCTAATATTATGAAAATATAAATTTGAAATATTAAGTATATAATATAATAAGAAATGCACTAAGCAATGCTCTAATTATAGTTTGACTGTTGTAAACAGTACTGGTATATACGGCTACATCTGAATATGAATGCATAAATATTAAAAGCGACCTGAAGCTTAGTTGCTGCAGAGGCAAAATTATTAATTCTGTACCCATATCGACTTTTAATACACTTCTGCACTAGTGCCTAGATTAAAGTGTCTAGACACATCATATACCAATGCAGCTAGCAAAAAATCACCTAAATGCTTATCCTATATCCGTAATTAAATGACTATTGCAAAAATAAATAAGTTACGCGTAATTTTTAATCTGCATAATAAGACTTTCTTTTTCTATTCAATTATATATTTAATTTTAAGATAAACTCTATAAAAACTATTTATTTCGCCCCGCGTTGCCAATGAAGGCTGATCAGAATTGTTATTAAGGATTATGTAAATTCCTTTATCATTATTTTATTCAGACAATTTAATCAGACCACCGACGCGACGGTGGCATCTTTTTCTTTTTATAGACATTCCCAATGCCATCCAATTAAGGATAAAGCATGCTCAGGATGAAGGTATATTAGCTTTTGTCACGAATTCAACAAAGGACATTGTCGTTTTTTTATTTAACAAACCTTGTGTTGCGAATATATTTTAGAATATTAATGGTGATATATTACAGTTTATTTTATACTGTAGGAGATAAATTTCTATGCGGCTCACCTGATGGTAAGTGATTACCGGCTAAGTGTGCTATTTCTATGGGAGCACACAAAATCATACAAAATGAAAAACATATGTGGATTAAAAAATCCAGTCTCACTACTATGTTGGCAAGATTTGGTTTCTGTTTCTTTATTAGTAAGTAAAACGTCGTAATTTAAAATAAAAGTATTTACTGATTAGGTGAGTAGGGTTTTACCGCACACACACACACACACACACATAAGAAACTTAGGATAGAAATGAAAAAAGTCTCATAACTGGTCAATGCGTAATCAATTGCTGCTCTGTATTATTTTTCTAGCTTGAGTATTATAACATAAAGTCGTAATAAGTATAATAGGATTATTTTTAATGTTCACTACGACATATTTCTAATTATATCGTGGATTATTATTAATTGCATAGTTGCTGTGTATACTCGTACTCGTATTTCTATATTATATCATTGTATATTTATTTTATATGTTATTTATTTGTATATTATATATAATGTATTTTATATACAATATTATTAATGTTTCTTCTACTCCATCATGCCGTCATGCGCCATCTACCACCTTCTGTCTTTTCTCTACCCAAAGGTTGTCTGGAAGAGATCGCATAAGCGATAAGACCGCCTATTGTACCCATACTGTAAATATTGATTTTTTTTGTTATTATGGTGAAATAAAGAATAATAAACAAATAAAAATGATTGATTGATGACTAACAATGTGTAAATTTCTAAATTCTAAAATGGAAGCAATAATGCAAACTGTTATTCCAAATTAATAAAAATTGCATTTTATTAATAATTACTACATCATATAACATATTATAATATATCCGAATGAGCTTTATCGTTGAACTATTGTAGATTGTTTCGATGATACCGCTAGGTGGCAATAATATAGGTTTAGTGCATATTGGTAGAGGCACACCGGCGCCGCTGCGTCCGTTTCGACCGCTGACTTCCGGAGTTAATGCCTGCATCCCGAGCACATGCATATTTACAATAGTCGTGTATATTAATACATTCGTACCTTCAGTGGCTTATAGTGAAAGTAATAGATTATGGCCGCGGTGGTCTAGCGGTTTCGCACGCCGACTTAATTTCAATGGTCTTGGGATCGAGTCTGATATGACTATACTAACAATTGTATTCAAGGTTACGATTATTTGTAGTGGTTGTTTTATATGTATATATTTACATTATTTACGTATCTATAAAATTAAATATTTAAATATAATAAATAATTCTATCAGTTCTCTAGTACCTATAGTACAAGCTCTACTTAGTTTGGGATTAGATGGATCTCGATGAATTATCCAGACTTATATAAGAAAAATAATTAAGAATAAAGGCTTTATTTAATTTAATTACAACATTTAAGCTGTTACTTAAACTAATGATTAATTAAGAAAGAAATTAATTGACTGTAATTCTAAATGTTACTTTACTACACTGTAATAATAGCTGATTAAAACCGCTACAGATACTATTACAGATTCTGATAATAATTTTTATGAGAACTATCCCAAACCATATAAATTGATACAGAAATTAAGGTATTAATGCAATTAAATCATGTATATTATTATTAATACATAAATAAATAACCAATAGCATATTATATTATTTAATTGAGCAAGATATAAAATGTAATGAAGACATAATTTGCGACATATTTCAGATCATATATCATATACATCAGGTCACATATATAGTGCATACACACTTACAACAATGTTATCAGTGTAAAAAAATCAACAATACTTATTGAAACTCGACCTTATGTCAGTACTAATCTATTCTTTGATTACCCACCTTGTCAACTAACAATGGCATACTGATATCGCTTAGGTATGCACCTCCGCATATAAAGATAATTGTAGCGGAAAGATAAGATTCCTGAAAATTTGCAATTAGTGCGTTTTATTTATAGAGCTATTACGATTATGAGCATTTTGTTTGACTTACACCAAGGTTACTTCGTCAAATTTCATTTAGGTATTACTAATAATATACATAGCTATTTTTTTTTATTTAAACGTCTATACATCATGTATCATAACAATGTCACCTATGTACATGAACAGCCACGCAAACATCATGTTATCATGTGAAACGAACTTCACCGCGTGACCTGTGATACTAGTCCTGTGTTCTTAAAGACCTGGGACCAAGGAGTCTCGTAAGTCATGTGTTCCTAGGACTAAGATATCACGTTGTAATTTAATTTAAATTGAATTAAATTAAATTGCATCCTAAGTATTCTACAATACACGTCATATTTAGTACAGCTGATTACATTATACTACTGTTTCTATTATTATACATTATTACATAGTATAAAACAAAATCGCTGTCGTTGTCTGTCCGTCCGTATGTATGCTTAAATCTTTAAAACTACGCAAAGGATTGTGAAGCTGTTTTTTTTTAATAGATAGAGTGATTCTAGATGTAGGTTTTTGTATATGTACACCCGGGCGAAGACGGGGTGAGTAGCTAGTCTACCATAAAATCGGTATCTATGACAGAACATATAACCCAATTATAATATGATACTATGTGAAAACAATTCACCTGAGATGAAAAATAATCCGATTGTCGTTCGCTGCCTGTCGCATCACACGGGAAGCTTTCACACGTATTTTGGTCCAATTAGAGGACCTTCCGTCCCCCAGTGCTGAGACGCGATGAATTATAAATTAAGAACACATGCTGCAGACAGACACAATATTCCTCTATCTTTGTATATACGGATATATCATATCCTTCTTTCAACAAACTTTTAAATCGTATAGTTTTTTTTATTTAGGATATTCTGAAAGTTCCGCGCTGGATATTGTATCGGTCTTTCCGCTTCTTAAAAACTACTTCTTTTTAAACATCTTTATAAAATTATGGTAATTTACACTTATATGAAATCCTATAGTGTTAGTATTATATAATAAGTAGAAGGGGAAACATCGCTAGCAATGTATCATGTCAGGTTGACATGCAATTACTCCTGGAAACCATTTTGGTTAATTTCTGGTGTCCTCTGTTCTGTCCACTACTATGGGCTAACTAACTTCATGTTCATCCTACATCCTTCAATGGTGATCTGCCCGTGTATATCTTTACTGCAGACGAGAGCACCATACTATATTTATATGTAATACAATAAATATTTGGTTTTCTTTGAAATTCTATTATGTAGACTACTACTGGATCGGACGAAATATAAAGATTTCCTAAGCGATCGAAGGTCATACAATACATGAAAGTCATAAAGCACCCGAAATATACTTGGTATACCCGAAATAGACTAAAATAGTATTTTGCGTTGGACTACGGTGTTGGAACTTCTGTAATGCAGTCAAAGTTAGAACTAAATCCAAAGTATTGTACTGGGATTCGATCTTGGAATTTGTGAATTTCGAGTAAAATCTAAATATGTACTAAAATTCTAAACCTTTATGTTTGTGTATTTGTTACCTGTTCACAACTATACGAGTGTAAGGAGCTTAATAAAATTTGACATAAATACAATTATTACGTGTTCTAAAAGAGAATTATTAGAGAAAAATATAAATACTACGGATTTTCAAAGAGGTTCAGGCAATTGTATGAAGTTATAATGTTTGATAAATATTTATTTTGTGAAAACATAGACAATGCACACTTACTCATATGTATCTACAATACATTCATAAAGATATTCTATGAAGCATCACGTACTCAAATAACTGTAAATTGTAGAATATGATTACAAATTGTGATGATTTATTTAAATGATTGATTAATTCAGAATCATATTACACACAGTCATCAATTTCTTACAATATAGCAATGGAAACAGCAATGTCCACCTCCGTAAACTTGCTACAATAGTTATTTCCCGCTTTCATTTGCCGCGTAAACTGTCGCCGCCATTTTCATTTCGGACATACAGCTGTCAGAGTGTGGCAGTTTCGCACAAATGGCCAAATTACATGTTTATTGTAGGAAATCTGCATTGAAAAGTGTCGAATTAGTTTGCTTTGTGAAGGGTCTGAAAGGTTTTGTTGTGGAAAAATCGTCGGGTCTTACGTACTCTAACTTAATAATTGAGAATCAATTTTGGCACAATGACCGGATGGGTAAAGTCGAAAATCGGCTTAGCGACGTTGGTCGGCCGCGGAAGAATATATTTTGTTATAGAAAAAGTACTTCATATATATTGAATATTGTATTTGGACATGACATCCATGAATATTATGAATTTTATTTTTACAGAATTCGAGATAGGCCTTTGTTGGTGATTTTGAATAAGATAAGACCTGCCTATTACTACAATGTATGTTCTCATACATGAACACATTGATAATAATCCTATCTCTACATATATATGTAGAATTTTATTCAAGTTTATAAGATAGATCTTATATTATTATGACAATTCACGGTGACATAAATCGATTACCTACATAATATACATATATTTGCTGGGAATTTTCATTCTATAGTAGTACAGTACGGAATACTATATTTAATACCTACCTACGCATAAATGAGATTAAGAGAAAAAGCGATATTATTATTCTATTGTCCGCCCATTTGTCCCATGATAACTATTGTTATTTGCAAGTACCTACATATTAAGAGTATGTAAAAATTACCATAGCTGGTACAAAAGCATATCCAAGTTCAAATGTAGGTGAAGCGTATCAAATCATGAATACGATTTTAACTGTACCCGTGCAAAAATAACAAGAGAAATCGCATCGTATAAGGATATAAGTGAAAACTTAACATTCGCTGCTATATTTCCAAGAGTGCTTCACTCGTCACCGCGGTAACGGATGAATGTAACAAAACTCATACACTGCCCGACGAATCGACAGCTCGTACGCTGCAACCATATCGGGCACAATTACAATAATTGAATCAGGAAACTGTTCCCCTTTGCTGGAGTAATGTATAAATAAATCAAAATGGGGCCCTCTCAACACAGCGTTGACCGGTCAAATGATGTGCCAGTGTTGCCACCTTCGTGGTTTTACTACTAAAAGTGATGAATTTGGTACTTATTGATGGCCAATTTTACTTGTAACCTTGGTAAAGTTTTATTAATTTAGTAAACAAAGAAAATAATAGTGATAAATATTTCATTTGATAAGTTATTGGAAAAGGTTATTGAATACTAAACGGTTCTGTTTAAAATTACTTAATACTTAATTTTAAATGGACATAATTCCAAATTACTTTTTAACTAAATATAAGTATGCATTTGACAACAAATTGCAACTGATTGAACTTAAGTGATTTTAAAAGGTCCTGTTTTTTTATTTAAGTCTGTTTTATTGTTTACGGTACTGGACAGATCGAACTGAGATGACGCGTGCAATGACGTATTCAATGAAGCATTTACCTTGATCAAATTGAAACCTGTTTCAGTTGGCTAATTCCCTGACGGCATACCTGAGAGACAGCTTTTACTGTCATTACAGTGTTCAAATAATGACTTCTACTCTATCTGATAGATAATTAAGGGAAAAAAAATTTTTAGTTTATTAGTCCGTGACTATTATATATACATAGATAGACTGAATAGTCTCCTACCGTGAGAAATAGTGCACTTAACAAGGATTATAGCTTCTTATGGCTAACTATATCAAATTTGTCAGTTGTACTTCAGAAGCCATACCTGATGATGCTAATGCTTAAATCTTCATTGTTGAAGTAATAATTTTGTTAGTATATGCGGATTGTCCGATATATCCTCTAGAATTTGGCGAAATTAACAACCGCTATAATTCTTTTAATTATCCTATTAAACTTTACTTAAAAATTTTATAACAGTTCAATGATCTGAGCTCCTGAACTGGTATTAACATAAAAACAATTTTAGCTTCAAAATGTTCAATAAAAATATCGAAAAATTATATTAAACGGAAGTTAAATCATATACCCAATAAAAATTATAGTTATATTATACTGACATTGGATAACATAATTATATTTGTACATCTTATTATACCCTGTTGAAACTCTATACGCCATTCATAAGAAACTAAAAACTTCCAATTTCGGCGAATTCAATAAAGTCATGAACAGTATAAACTCATATAAGTTTCAAACAATCTCATATTAAGCATGAAATTACAGTATTACTACCAAGATTCAATCTCAATGTAATTTCACTGTATCTCTGACCAGATTACCAACGAACGTGTTCCATACATTTGTCGATTTAAACTTTATGACGCCCTGTCTTAATACAAATATAGCGAAATTCGCTTCCAGAATCAACTTTCGCTAACGAATATGGTCGCATCCAGTACTGCATTTCGACACAGAATGGTGCTGTCTGTGTGCGTTAATAGGCTATATACATTGTGCAGTATTTTTCTTCTTTTGTTTTTTTAGCCGATATATAAGCTTATAGACCTAAGTTTTACCTCCTATTGATATAACATGATTGGAAACCCATCTGTGTCATTTAGAAGCTACCTATATAAGTACTCTTAAATATTTATAGGTTGAATTGTAGAGAAACTATTTGCTAAAGCAAATAAATAATAAATCAATGCAAAATAAAAAATTAAAAACATGAAGTTGTAAAAAAAATCGTAAACGTATAGAAAACATTCCGAGAGATCCATAAATATGGTCTTTAATGAATACCTCCACACTAATAGACTCAAACAATTTGTCGAACTTGGAGTAAATGAGGGCTGATCGGTCTATTGTCTCGGGAGATTGTGGGAAGAAGTTACAATATATTAGATTATAGTTTATTCCAATTTTTGTATATAAAACGTGTATATTACTGTGTTATTATATAAAAGTCCCGTTACAACGCCTGTCGTAATCTTCCTTGCTTAAGCTGTACCGCAATTAAATACGTACTAATTATCATATTTGCGGAGGCGATATTTTTATTAAGCAATTACAATTACCAAACCAAACATGTTTTTTTTTATCTGGAATGGCTAGCAACAACCTGGCAGCAACTTCATTGTAAATGGCAACCATTGTCTATATATAGGATACCTAGGATTAAGTCGTCATGCCTAGCCTAGTTATTGCCATATCTTGCCCTTCAAACCGAAATATAGCTATTTATTGATTTCTCGATATTTGGAGATGCATGTACCTGTGGACATGTCTAGATCTTTCCAATGGCATCACATTAGGCAGATATGTATTCTTATCTTTACTATGCAAAACTGTAGGAATATTTTACCACATAGAATAATACTGATTCTTAGCTTATAGCTAATCTCTGAATATTATATAGAAATAAATCTACATTATAAGTACTTATATATGCTGTATAACAGATTTTTCTTTCCTATATACTAAATTATTACTTATCTGTTTTGTGACGCGCCCAAATCGCGTTCTTTTTAATTACCTGCAAACAAATAGAAAAGAAAATTATTGCTTGATATTACGTCTAATTATTATGTAAAGAAAAGGAAAGATAAAGAAATAATTTTAGATAGTACGTAAAGGTATATTATTGTTATTGTATTTGGTAGAGAAGGTTACATTTTTTAATAATCATACATTCTTTAAAATGCATAATATCTTAATTCCATATAATTCCTAGAACGTTGTTCCGGTACTTGTGTGATTAGATATATTGCGTAAATCAAATACGCAAAAATCATCGTAACTTTCTTTTCAGTGAGTCGTCAGCCTTCTACCGATACCTACATATGATAGATAATAAACAAACATGCTGTAGATATGACATATAATGTTCTGGAAGGGATATACTCGTAGATCCACTTCGATCGATTCCCCGACCCATTTTAACGAGAAACTCGAGGTTCGAACACCTAGCTGTGATCTCAGACTGAAGTCGTACCCGACAGGCAGATATTGGCTTTCAGTTCTCTCTATAACTTCTACCTAAGGGTTGAAGTGCATTACTGCCCCTATATTAGTCCGGTGAAGCTATAAAGGCCAGGTATATTATAATTACCAGCAGTAGAATAGTTCGAAAAATAATACTGAGTAACCTGAATTGATCTAGTGTTATCTAATCGGTGAATCTCTGAAAGAATCTTTATGCAAAGACTACGAAAAAATTACGAATATGAAAGAAGCCAGAGTTTATCGTAAAATTCTATCTATCTAGTAAGGCAAACAATTAGATAGACATAGATATATCGGTAGAAGTAAAAATGAAAGAAAATAATATAGATGCTTGTAGATACGTTTATTATTGCAGAGCGCAGTGACAGAAGTAACATAAAACAATTGTATAGAAAGAACTCTCATATTTTAAATATGGGTAAACGAATATAAAAACTACCAGTGATTCTCATTGTAGGTCTAACAGTAGATAAATATGTAAGACTAAAAATGTACTGAATGGTGTTAAGTCCGCTAAATCTTCAACAGTACATTTGGGAACATCGATTTTTACACCACTTACAATTTTACGTTGTTACAGATGTTGTTTACGTTATTACGAAAAGTTGTTGCTTTTCGTACTGTGTGCATAATACAGATATATAAATAAAAAAAACACCTATTTGTACAAGAATCTTCGTACATCCCTGGTACGACCTAAGAAGTGTAGAAGACAAGAAACCCATAAACTCGAGTATAACGCCAACACTCGCCCTCAAATAACAACCTAAATATTATATATAATAAAGCTGTTTATAACAACGTCGACAGCTCATAAAGATTTATGAGGATCTCGCTCTAAATAAATATTTTACCATTGACGAAAAATCGATGTTTTCAAAAATAAGATCTTTTTAGTATTCTCTCTAGCGATTCCCCTGGCTTCACACGAGTGCAATTATTGTAAAAGGCTCGTAAACTCCAAGTTCGATGTCCAAAAAAGCTTTTTTATGTATTATTTAAAAAAAAATATATTTGCATTCTGTACTCCTTTTCTATATAAACTATAAGTGTGCGAAAATTCATACTGAATCAGCATGAATTTTCTGAATTAGAGAATAAGTCCGCGCAATTTTCGTAAAAAATGGTACAAAATTTTTGCTTCACGTATTAGATTATTATATGATTATATATGAATTGATTTGCCATTCCAGTGAAACAAAATTGTTATTTCAGTTCAAAGTTGACAGTTAGTAATGGCTATAACTTACTCATGTTGTATTATAGTCACGGGTCTTCTTTTTATTTGTACATTGTCTTTTAAAACAACAAGCATTCATGTCCATTCTTGTCCCTCACCCTCGTCTTATCTCCAGCATCCTACAACCACACGCTGACTGGAACATTTATTTCTGCGCCATTAATCGCATTATAGCTCGTATATTTTGTAGAAAAAAATAATAACATAGGACCAGCTCGAGATGGAGATAAATATTATCAAATTCAACTTGTGAGTTCACTATACATACTAAATTTATAAATATTTTTTATTATACTGTATAAATATATTTACTAATATTAATAATAAAATAAATACAGATAAATAAACAACTCTCTCTGTCCATCCAACCTTTACATAGTAAAAAGGCTTAAAAAATTTTGATGACTTTTGTAAAATCTTATAAAAGATACAGTCGACTTTATCTAACATATTAAATAAAAAGTGCTATAGTTTATATATGAAAGTATTTGTTTAATGTATAGCGACATTAAGAGGACTCAGCAATAGAAGTTGCGGACATTTGTTAGTATTTGCTTCTGGTTTTATGTCAACTTTTTCATCATTGGAAATAGTTAAAAATATAATTGACAAAAAGATTTGTTGCGTTGCCTAAACTTGAACTCTTGGTCTTTGGGATCTCTGAGTAAGGATTGTAAACCACTAGACCACGACACTCTCTATGTCTCTCTTATTTATTACAAGAGTCTTGTAAAATGTCACGTAAAGATACAATCAACGGGGGATACTAATAAATCTATACAACACTCATTACGTCGATGCAAACGCACGAGTACAATTTGTCACGCTGCGCTGTTAGATCTTGATGTATGGCGAAATGTTCACTGTGTTGCTAACCTGGGAAGCTCTCCAACATACACTTACTTATGGTTCTACTTATTATATTTACCTTTTTATTTAATTTATTAGTAACAAATTCATAAAATAAAAAGGTAACAGATTTTTGGATTATTAATACTAAATATTACACGCGACTTCCTCTACACAAGTTTCATTTTCTATATCACTTCCACTCAGATTTGTCAAAGGTATGTAAGGTCCATATTACAGGCTATCTTCATAGTCTAATTAGTGTTGTAGTAGGCTAATGATCATGTGTTACACGTTTTATATATTACTTGATGATGATGATGATGATGTAATCCCGGCCGATTTCGCCACGGCCGGGATTACCGGGATGCTCGCAAGTGACTTACATTAATTACACAATTAGCTGACGTTAACATTGAAAGTTATGTACTATACTTACTTGTAGACTCCAAGCATTTGCCAATATAAGCTGTTATGAGGTTAATCTAAATGGTTAGCTCTATAGGTTTTAATTTAATTGTATTTTCTATTATGTACAGTAAGTTTATTCTTCCATTTTAGTTCTTTACAAACCTGCAAACTGGAGAATGCTCAATTAGTATTGCAAATAAGGAGGCACAAAAGAAAAAGGGGTTCTTTTTTCTTGAAATGAACTTGAATAGGTTATTGTTCTGTTGAAATACTGCGCGTTTTATAACAATTTTGGAGATCGTTCTCATTTCCCATTTTCTTTTCTATGTTGTCTTTGTTAACTTGTTACGACTTTACTCTTCAATTTCAATGTGATAATTATTTATTGAAATAAACTTTTGTCGTGTTTATATATAATAATATAAATGTTAATTTCTATTTTTTTTATTTTTCTATTTTTGTTTCAATCTAATAATCTTCTTTAAAAAATAGTGCAATTTAAAGAAATCATAATAGTAATAGGCTTCTTTTTTACTTTAAAGTTTTTTAAGACTGAACACATAGATATTTATGGATATCCAATAGACGAATATACTATACATGTAACTAGATATATATATATATAGTTACTTTAATCAATTTTCTGGAGCATCGAGTCAAAATCCCATGAACATCCTGTTATCACCAGTGAAATATTTAATTAAAATTTCAACTCCTCTCAGGCGGATATCGAGTGAAAATTATCAATTCGAGAGCGGGGCACAGATGTGGTCGTCTACTGTTAATTATTCGTAATTTATTGTACCATTCGCCGACTACTCGCTCAGAAGCAGGAGGCCGCCATTTTGCGAAAACGGAATTTGTCATAAACATATCAAAATGGCTGCCAAATGACAGACGAACTATATAGGTAACAAAACTGTTATATTTTTTTTTATTTTTGATTATATCCACCTGTATTAGATGTGAATAGAACAGTAAACGATAGTTCAGCCATGCATAGATCTGTTCCCTATTCCAATAGTCAAGACATAAAACATTTAGATGACTAATATAAAAAACGATTTCCAATACAATCGTATCTAATATCCTATATGTAATACAATAAGATATCTTCATGAATTCTGACTCTTTGTTGATGATTTGCAATCCTTATATTTTACTATTACTGTAAGCGTTTATTTTTATTAGAACTAAATTCTGAGTGTTAGAGTTATTAATAGAAAACAACGTACAACCATTTATTTTGAACTAGAAAAGAGTACCTAACGATTCGTAGCAAAGCTAGTTTAGTGGAAAACTAAATTACAGTACCGTAATTCACATCCCAGATGCACGACTTTCTACAGGCAGCAAAGCAAATCTTCTAGATTTTTCTAGTAAACAGTAACAACGTGTGTTATGTGTATTGGAAAATAAAAATACATCTTCCTGTATATATTCGGTGATAAAAACTGTATATATTAAACTACATTTGAAATACTTTCGCTGCAGAAATGCAAGTCGACGCTAAAACAAAGCGTTTATATAAATAACATTGAAAACTGACGATAAAATATAAGAACACGATTGAAATAAAAAAAAAATTAAATAAGTGATATTAGCATATTACCAATTTTTTTAAACTTAATTTGTTTAGGTATATCATTCCCAGACATAATTTAAAATATGCATAATGTATTGCACACAATATTCACAAAACATTTTTAATAATATTATATTAATATAAAAAATATTACCCATTAAATGACCTAGTTCCTACCACATCAAAACATCACAAGCAGTGAATTATAACGTGATTTACCATGAAATGTAAGTTGTGTATTTAAACAAATCATACATATTATTATAATTGAGAAGAAATCTGAGGTTGTGATTATAAACGGATATGAATAAGTCATGCTGTTCACTAATTATAATCTTTAAATCAGTATAATTTCTCATGGCCTGCAGTGTACAAAATAATCATAGCAAATAACTATAGGTACGCTACGATGTGAAAATGATTTATGTAGCTGAAGAAGGAAAAGCAGCCGATTTCCCCGCAACATAAATCCAAAGCGACCCGGCCTAAAAGAGTTATAAGCGAATCACATTTTTCCATTCGCCTCCACCGAATATTTCATATAAGGCACAGCTATTGCCAGCAGAGTGGATATTTCAACTGGGTCCTAAGTACAAATTACAATGGATTGATATTGATAAAAAATAAAATGCCGTTTAATTGGAGTTTGTTTTGCTAAAAGTTAAGAGTAATTATTTTTACTAATAAAATTAATAGAACACCTTTAACGAACATTTACTAAAAAGTCATGCAAGCCTAAAACAATGGCGAAATATGTGCACTATATTATTAATACTAACATTCTTTATATTTATATATACTAATATTTATACCATATTTTAATCAAATAAATACATTTCACTGCAGTTCATTTAAGAAGACATGGAGAATTGACACACTTTTTAATAAATACATTTCACTGCAGTTCATTTAAGAAGACATGGAGAATTGACACACTTTTTATATGTAATTGGTTTGGCAAACAAGCTGGCGACCCACCTGATAGTGAGACTAACCGTCGCGCGTCGCCTATATATGTATATGAACTGCACTACGTTGACCAGGTTATCATGTAACACCTATGTATTGCCATTGCAGAGGACTAAGAGGTTACCTGTAATTATACTACCTTATCGCATCACTCCTTAACCGAATCATAACTTACAAAAGATGCTGCTTGGCTGCTAAAATAGGTAAGGAATCAGCGCAAACGACTTCTTACAAAGTCAACCTCGATAAAATATTTAATGTTTGTAAGATGAACCAACAGTGTTTCAAATCTGACGAAATGAGAGACAACTTCCGACTTACGATTAAAAAAAAATCGATGACTGAAGTTACTTGCTACCAAATGGATTGTATCGGAGGAAACTACTGGCAATAAACGGTAGGAGCGGGTAAACAAAGCTCTTTTGTTACCCGTTAAAATAGCAAAACAGTACAGTTTCAAACCTAATTGAGGTCAGCAGAACAAAAATAAAATTTGATGTTCATTTTATTGCATCTATGTGTATTAGACCACCGTAATAATGGAACAATAAAAAGTTTTATTCAATATTTTCAATTTTAACTGTTTTTAAATTTTTTATTAGCAACCCCAGATTTAAGTATTCCTTTACTATTATTAATAATAATAACTCCAGGACAACTCACAAGTGGCAAAAATTTATTGCCCAAACTTAATCAGAACTTGTATTATGAGTACTGGAGAACTGATATAAATATTATAGAAATATATTTTTTATAATGACATAAAAACTGACATAAATACATTTTTTCTGTAAATACGAGTATATATATATAGAAGACACCCAGATACAAACAGTCTCATGATTACAAATAATTGTACCGTGCGAGGCATCGAACTCACAACCATCGCAAATAAGGCGATGTACGGAAAATCGAGACCATCGAGGTCGCCATTTAAATTACAGGATACAGAGGTTCTGTATCCTGTAATTTCACTTTTCTTTACGTACCTAGATTAAGAGACAATCTGGCGACCAGCTCGACGGAAGTGGCAACCGTCGCGTCGCCTCTATACATGAACAGTACCACCTCGTCAGGTACAGTCAGTTATTTTGCCCTAGTTATATGTAATACCTATGTTACATGGAATCCGGATAATGGTAAAAGTGATAACAAATTGCATTATCACTCCATTTTCATATCGAATAAATGAAGGACAGATATAATATTTACCAGCCTTCTGTACCAGCGTTATCTCGATTTAATCGATGTCCGAGGTTTCTTATTTGAAATATTAATACGTGAAACAAATACTTTGTACCCCTTTTTATGAAAATTGTATAGATGGAGGACTATGAAATTTTGCACACTTATAGTTTATATAGAGAAGGGGTGACGAATACTAATATTATTTTAATTACACATACAAGATACATTACATCAATAAAAGAACATTACATACAGTACCATGTATTTGACACACACACGTGTAGAAGTATAGTCTTTGTCAATAGAACCTTAATAATGTCCAAACTTATAATTTAAATTAATTATGATCGACCTTTGGCCGACCACTAGTCACATTAAATAATTGACGGACGGACATATTATTTACGTAGCCCTCTGTACTTGCGTTGTATAACTTTGAACGGTATCCGTAGTTACTTATTTGAAATAAATAAGCAATACCAGTTGTTTAAAATCTACCCTATACCCGTTGTAAGGACAGATTATTATATTAGAACCTGTCAATTCCTGTACGCCCTCTTTTTTCCCTTACCTATGCGCACGTACGCTCCCTAATTATAATAAAATAAATAATTACGAACTGAGTGAAAACATCACCTGAATGATGGTATGTGTTAAGTAGCCCAAGAAACCCTATCAGGAGCATACAGGTACTTCCACAAAATAGTATTTTCCTAACACAGGTAAAGGCGACTTCGTAAGTATTATGTGACTGGGTACATCAATTTATTAACGTTTAATCTATAGTTAGAATATTTTATTAGCTCTATAAATATGTATCTACAATATAGACCGATACCTTAGGAGACCGGAAATCTCGTAGGACGTAATAGGGTTGCCGATCGATAAGCGTATCCCTTGGGAGAGTGGAGATATGGACCTATGGGTTGTGGCCTAAATCATATTATTCTTCGTAGTCATACATACAATGGCATATCTATGGCGGTAATCTTTCGAATACAAAAATCGGGAACGCTCCGAATTTGACAGATGTTTTATAGGGACATATCTCATCTATGTATTTCTGCCGGGAAGCAGCTTAATTTGTATAATATGTTTCACCATGAAAGATAACTTATGGCAGTTCTTGAGGACTGAAGTATCATGCCTCCGTATTTAGTTAATTAATTAGTAATTAACGTACTAATTAATTAACTAAATACGGAGGCATGATACTTCAGTACTCAAGAACTAACTCATACTGGTTCCCACGGGTGACACCATTAAAATTTGCAATATCCCTAATGCATGTCATGATTTTTATGTAATTTGTATATTAAGCAAGCTGATGGCCCGCTTTATGTTTAACGGTAACTATGTTGGTAAATTACAATATATATCCTTATTATTTTAATTCCTATATCTTTATCTGTCCACGTCCAGAAGCACTGGGTCTCAGCAGTGCAATGATGTCCAGTGCCTCTGGAGCGGGCAATCCGACATATTTGTTGTAATGTTAAAGAGGCTGTTTGCGCTCCCCCAAATTCTACACATCAGTTTATAGGCGACGGTTATCGTTAACCAGAAGATTAACCGACACCTAAAAATATTATTTAAAATTCATGGTATCAGTTAAAATATTATTACGTATTATAGTAATCGGCAATATAGTAATATACCACATGGCATATAGATGGCAATGACTAATTACATCTAAAGATAAAATTATAAGTTAATAATAATTTAATTAAATATATATAAAATAAAGTATTAAACATACCAGTAAATGAAACGATTTAATTCTCACCAGATGTGAAGGTGTGGCTAGAAAATGAACCCATAATTACCTTCCCAGCATTGCAATAAGTACGATAAATAAATACCAAAGTAATTGATATGATATCCTAGAGAAAGTGACCGTCGGTATATCATAATTTATACTGTATCTCAGGAAACTATGGATTAAACAAGTTTTGCCTGAGAACCTTTGCGATGTCTCTCTTACGACAAGAACACTGAGGATATTTCAATCAGAAAAATAAGCAAGCTTTGCCTTTTTTTATGAACAAATATGAAATGGTGCATGAGTTAACGGCATACGGCATTAACGGCATAGTCATGCACCAGTGACATATGATAGGACAGGTCAGTCCAGTCAGTCCTATTCGCCAGGAATTTATCACGATGATTTCCAAGATCTATCGCACGGAGATCATATGTAAATTTCTTTATTTATCTGTTATTCTTTAAAATTTCAACGACTTAACCAATCACAAGTAAAGCTTGGGATGATTATAACAGTGTATTAATTTGTCACTGATTCCTTATTTTTAGAAACATATGTACATGAGACCGAAATTACCATAACGGATTACACAATAAACAGAATGGAGAAATACTACCTCAGAAAACGGCTATTTCCTTTATAATAATTTTAAATCAAAACTTAAATTTCCAATTTAATATTTCATTAAATATTGAACCTAGTGATTAGGGTCAGTGAAATACATAATAGCACTTTCGCGCACTCCTAGAGAGGAAATTGGTAGTTACTCTTTAAATGTGATACGACAGTAGATTAATGGAGTATTTGCTGGTAATTCTCTATTTCTGCTCAATATAGCTTTCTACATATACACACAGGATAATAACAATATAATATTATCCCTGGACAATTCACAGTACACTATCCAGTCCCAAGATAAGCAAAGCTTCTGTACTAGGCCACTGATATGATATGCAGACACATTTTTTTAATAGATTCATAATATACATAGAAAACACCCAAACCTACACTAACTATAAATCATGAATACAAGTGTTTGTACTGTGCAAGGAATCGAACACAAAACCATCGAAATTCAAGTGTAAACCACTAGACCAGCGAGGCCGCCAAATATATGGTTGCATGACATCCTCCTCGATGTCATTCGACATTGCTTCCGAAATGGCAACGCATCTTGGATGTAACATGAGAACGTGACGGTTGTTCATGTATACAGACAACCGTTATCACTCACCACCAGGGGGGCTATTACAAATTTCACATTTTGCCTATCTAGTTACATAAAAAACATCTATATGCAAATGCACAATAGAAAATATTAGCCGAGCGACTGCAACCACCAATGGGGTAGTCAGAAAGCCAGTGGTATTATCAACTGACGCCGTTGTGGTGAACGTAACACTTAACATAACAGTATTTCGTCGACCATATTTGAATCCAATGTGGTAGGGTTGTCCTCTCGTATTTGGCTTGTTATTGGTGTTTTTCTATGAGAAACAAGTTCTATAGCTGTAGCATATTACAAGAAATTATGTAAATAAATCACAGAGCACAATCCTATATATAATATAATCACAATATTAAAGTGTTATTTAAAACTAGTTCCATTATTCATAGGTAATGGCCCCAATATTGTATTACAAAATACAAACGATGGCAATTCATTAAAAATAAATAATAATGCAACAATAAAGAAAGAAAATTCTGTGAAATTTCAGAGATAACCAAAAATATACTCGTAAAGGAAGTCATTTTAAACTACCTATAGTTCCAGGTACCTATATTCACTAATAGTCATTACAAAATACTAACAATGGCAATTAATTAAAAACGAATAATAATGCAACATTAAAGAAAGAAATTTCAATCGATAACAATATATATAAATTAAAATATACAAAAACGTATCATGATAACATACTACTAATGTAATTAAAGACACTAACAAATGTTTTACATATGAATACACCAATAGAATTATATTAACATTGAATATAAACCCCATAAGTTGAAAACATTATGTTATAATATGGAAATTTAAATACCCTGTTGATCACCATGGGGAATAAAAGCATGACAAATTAATCATGTAATATGATAATTAACCCATGTTAAAACCCAAAAGGTTACAACAATGTTAGAACTACGGCTGTGTATAGAAGGTGAGGTCCCATGGGTGCTTTTCAAGTGGCCTACAACCAACATAATTAAGTTGTCACTATATTACATTATATGTACATAGCTTTGTAAATGCTACAGAAATAGTTCGCTTTTTAGGTAACTGATGGAATGGTTATGTCTTTTAAGTTAACGCTGAGGGATACCAACGGAGAACGAACCTATCATGGCGAATTCACCAGATTTCCTTTATGAACTTGAATTGAATGTCAAATAAGCTGACAGCTCAATAAATTATAAGTGACAAATATCGCCTACCGAGTGGAAAGGGAAATGATAGTAATGCTGATTAGCCTGATCTCATGTTTATCTGATCATCTTCCACATAACAAATTTGTTAACTCACATGTTAGTTATATACTAATTGCGTCTAATTACAGCTCATTAAAAAATGTTTAAAAGAAAAGAAATCCAAATATGAAAACTGACAAAAATACTTAAACAGCAAAGTAATAAAAAGCAAGCAACATTAAACGACATGATAAAAGTTTATTACAAATATCAAGTCCGAATTGAAGTGAGGCCGCGGAAAATCCAATAACGGAATGAAACGAGCAAAATTATTCCCGTAAAGGGGATTATTGCGAGCAAACCCGTCGAAAACGTTCAGTGCTGGAAGAGTTTGATGGCGACTAATATAAAAATCAATACGGATTTCTTTGGATCTTTATGTCTAAATAAGGGACGTAAACCCCATCAACCCCCGGGATGATACTGCGGAAATTAATGGAGCCTACACTGTTATTATTGGCCCACGGTGAATCTTAACTTCCTACGCGCCTTTCATTATAAAAATATTTACTGGAAATGTATTCTTCAAACATAACCTTACTTTTTGACTTCAATTTCAAGTGGTTAGTATTAACAATTGAAATTGTGTGGTAACCAATCAATCATCATCATCTGCTTCTTCCTTATCTCGTTTATATAGGATCGCCTTGTGGTAACCAATCATATGCCAAAATATCATCTATACTAATTTTCTAATAAAATCTAAGAACTTGCTAACCTTAGGAACTACTCATTCTAATTGAAAAGTATTTGAGTGTTGGTTAGCCCATTTGAGCAAGACTATAGGCTATATAATATCACGGTCCAATCAATATTATGTGACTCAAATGAAGTTACGCGTGTTTGCTAGTTTGGTACCTATATTTTAATATAATTTAGTGTTATAAAATGTAACCGATAAGCTATGTGGACGAAACGATTAATTTATAGAAATTGAAAGTGGTTCAAAATGTGAATTGATGTTATAAATACAGACTTAAGCATGTAAAATTAATATAAAAAGAATAATATGTTATAACGGATCAAAGAAAATAACATAATTTATGAATCTGATAAGGAAACCATAACTCATTTATATAAGCAACACCGTTAAAATTAAAACACGATTAACTGTTAATTAAAAACGTCTTAATTAAAATACTATTGGCAAACAAGATTAACTATAAATGGTCGTTTTTAATACTGTTACAGAGTGATTACCGCAAAAGGACCTACCTGTACCTACATGTATTTAACAAATACATATGCAAATTATGAATGCTGTAACATTTTTTTCTACATTTCAGTTGAGTTGGGAAAACCAAAAATAAGTATATGAAGCATACCCTTCATTCTCAAATTTATAGTATTATCTTTGTTGTTAAGTTTACAAAATTTAAATTTGTGATTATATTACAAGAAGTTGTATATAGTGACTAACATTAGTAAAGTTTAAAAAGCGATAATTGCTTTAAAAATATATCTTTATATTGCATGTCATACGTATTATAGGCGTGTGACATATGTATATCTTAGTTCATTATAAGTAGTGATTTCTTTTTTAGAAGTTCAAGTGTATCCTTCTTTTTAAAATAAAAATAGATACGATTTAAATAAATATAATAACTATAACACTGTTGTGATGAAACTCTTATTACTCTACATCAACAATGTAAAAAAAACATGACAGATTTTCCGCAAGTAAAGTAAGTAAACAATAATGCCAGAACAACGAGGGAGATTGAAAACCCTCTCGTGTGCACCCCAGTAATACATCACATCATGTGCACTGGCATCCCTAACGACACGCCCTATTCCACTTCTGTGCTTAGCTGTACTTTACTGTCCAGACGATATAAATGACATTTATACACTACATTGCTTGTCTTTGTTTGCGGTTTTCTAAACTGTTGAAAGGAGATACCTATGTTAGCAATCTTGTCACATATAATATTGATATATTGAAATGTTATAATAAAAACATTACATAGAGACAAATATAATTTTATAAATTACATTTATACAAAACCTATTGTTTTTATATGAGGTTTTCTGAATCAGTGTTTATACCAAAATCACATCCCATATTATTATCAATGTGATGAAACTTCTTTATTTAATATGGTCAGATGTGACAATAAAACGATTACTATATTCATGCAGATGAATAAAAATATTTTACTTTACTGCATATATGTATCTACATTATATGTACATAACATAACAGATAATATAATTTTAAGGATAATCTATTTAAAATTTACGTGGAAATCTGGATACGCGTATAAATAAATAACTGTCATAGACTTTTCCAAATATTAATACTATACTGTTAATACTGTTGTATAATATATAAAATAGTTCAAATAAACAGTTTCTATGAATGTACAATCTATAATATCCTGATATTTTTTGGATACAAATGTAAAATCGTGTTTATATTATTACGTCTATTACATAGGCGTCTACGAAATAGGTACATACTAACCTCAATCTGTTATATGAGTTATATACAGAAAAATCTTAATAATTTTCAGTCTATCAAGTTCCCTTTCGTAATTTGTATTTACACTAATTATAACTTTTGTTTAAATGCACTACCTAAATTCATTCTTCTCAAGCCATTGATTTAATTACAAATGTCATACACTCGTATATCACTTTAAAATTTTTTCTATTATAGAGTGTTACAAACACCTGAAGCACCAACCAAAAAATTGTCAGCTCTTGAAATTTTCCCATACAAAAGTTTTCACCCTCGACACATGTGCGTAATGATACGACATGTCAACCCTCGAGAAATACAAAATGAGCGCACTTCAAACGAACCTCCCCCGTCGCAGTTCCAACACCCCTCGAATGCATTTAGTTGCAGGTGCCTACTATTTTTCTTCCCCGACAAATTCGAATGGAGTGGCTTCATCTTGGATGTCTTTGTGCTCGTTGCGGGGGATGTTCTCATTTTCTTTGAAAACATTTATGAACTGTTATTTTAATGACTTATAATATTTATCTCTATTAAACAAACGTAATGTTACAGATACTCGTACGAAATCGTTATAGAGACGAGATTAAGAACTGAACAACTTTGCTAACAATTGTATTTTGCAACGAATTTATTTGACTTTTATGTGTACGCTATGTGATGTATTCAGTCATAAACAAAACTTCGCAAATTGAACTTGAAACCTAATGACTAGTGTCAATTACAAATGTAACAAAATTTAGTTAGAATAGAGATTAGAATACATAAGCATTAATTTTTATCATATTCTGATAAATTTTGTTAAATATTATAATGCACTTATTATTAGATATGTGAGGAGATATGTTACAAATACATGTAAATAAATAACATACACATAACACAAGAATTCCAGATTAAGAGACTATATGAAAGAAGAATATAAAACCGGAGATAGTGGGACAACAACTTTGAAACATCCATTACCAACATTTTAACAAAACACTGAATATTATTCATTTCATCTTCCACTAGTTAGAACTCAAGTGCGTGGAAGATAAATTATATTACTCGCTTATAACAAAGCTTTGTACACTTAAACAAATTTTAATTGTTAGTATTTTCTGCATATCTGAACGATTACATCATGAAGTGCTTTTTGGTTTGTTTTAAACAAACATACCTACAAGTAATAAAATAATTCCCTTTATTAATATTAGTATGATATATATATATATACTTATTTACTCTTTCAACACAGACAATAAGATATTAATAAAGAAAATTTAACTAACATTTATTAATATGCAACCGGCAGGATCCGACAAGTGCCCGTAGTCAGACGTTCATTTGCATAATAAATACATACACACCGTTGTTCTTGAAACAGCCATTGCATCTGGGTTGCCATTTAGCTCGTATGAAGAAATAAAAAAATCTTGGAACATTTGGCTCTCTAATCTCGTATTTTAATTGCTAATTTCCATAGTTCAAAATCTCGAACACATGTTTTTTTCAGTAATTGAATAGCAAACAAGCTGACGGCCCACCTTATAGTAAGCGGTAACCATCTCTTACATACATGAACAGCACTACAAAGATCGTTATCATATAACACCCCGTGATACACTGATGTGTTGTCATATATATACCAGAAGACTAAGCTGCTTGGCGGCTAAAATAGGTGCGACTTACGTAAGTCGAGTGTTATGCGTGGATGGGTAGGTACCCATCCACGCATAACACTCGAAGAAAGATGAAATCTTCTCATACTTAAGACCAAAAATCTAGTATTTCTACGAGAATAGTTGTACGGTTGGCATCCCTGCATCGCATCGTCTCGAGTGCTCGAGTGTCTGTGCTCTTGAACAACTATTTGTCTCATTCACCTCAGTTTAGCCTTGTTTTCTATTGCTAATATTCATACAACAGACTATAATATTTCTTTCTCATTTTCTCTATTGTAATGTTAAATAATATCATAAAGTGGAAAGTTTTATTTTTGTATGTCTATAATGTAAATTTTATTTATATTACCATATCTGTAATATACTATATGTAGTATCAGTAATTTTCGCCTATCTGTTTCTTCTTTCACAACTCATCAACTTACTATATGTCTAAATAATTAATATTACACAAAATCTGTTACGAGCTTCTTCTAAAGGACGTACATATTACAATTGATATAGTTTTCACTAAACACATATATGTACCCTGAGGTGGGCAACTAGTAATGGATAAACGAATAAAAATAAAAAATACTTCACAGATTTTTTCGTCTATATAAGAAAACATTATAAATGAGTAACAAAGTCGATGTTTAGGGTCAAAAAACGAAATCACAACAATTATTAGAAACGTAATAGTGGTGAACTATTATTGTTTTATAAATACGAACATGATATCCAATTCACCTCATAATATAAGTTTAGATAAAAGTTTGTACAAATTCTAATATTTTAGTAACATTTTATAATGCACGTAACATTTTCCGTAGTAGCAGTTGGTTGCAGTTAATCTCGGTGCATTCGCCGTGATATTGAACTATGATTTGTGGCTGCGTGTTCAAGTCGATACGACCCTTTTCGCTTTTATAGCAAGAGGGTAAGACGTCTTTAGCAATTTAGCCTATGAGTATATTGGGAATATTTCACATACTTATCTTTTGTCGTAAATGTTAATAGACATAATACGTTCATCCAATAAAGGACAGCCTAACCTAAATAGTCAAGTCCAGTGAAAATAAAAATCAGTATAATCGCGTCAAAACGAATACTACATTGACTTTTGCTAAATCCTTGCTTTGTCAATCATTGCTTTTTCAAAGCGTTATCTGTATAAAACCCATCAAAATTATTTAAGCAGTATACAGTTCAATCGATACGAATAATAGTCAATATCAACAATACATTTTTTTTTTATTGGAAATCAAAATAAAGTAAGACGTTATTACTTATAACGTACGTATAGAAAATAGGCAAACTTTTGATGTTTGACTTGGTAATAGACCACCATAATCCAAGGAGTACCTTATAGTATTATATATATTATGAAATAAGCGGTCATGTCATATAAGCACTAGAACCCAAATCAAACATTAATTTGTATCCGTCTATTCTTTATATATTTGTTTATTTCTTGCACATTGATCCTCAATAGAATAAATACCATTTAGAAATGCTTATAGTATTTATACATACCATTTTTATCTATGCTAACTAGCATTTTAACGATATTTTATGGGGTTGTAAAAACTTTAATACTATATATATATATATATATATATATATATATATATATATATATATATATATACATATAACCGATATTAAAGTAAAAATATTTACATTCATAATTACAATATGATTGCATATAAACGACTCGTTTTATGCAATATTAAGCTGATCGCTCATTATAAATGGCAATATCGATAAACATTACAAACATTCACTGGCTGGAGGCGGTGAAATGGAACGCAACAAATTAATTCCCTCCCCTTATGCGATTTATCAATAAACGATACGTTGTAATCAATTGATTAATATGATTGCTTGTTAATAAAATAGAAAGGACGTGGACTTGCAGATAGGACAGTCAAGTATACTGTCAACATCTAAGGTTATAGCGAACTATACACCACTGTGTCTGTAATTATTATGTTGGTATTTTTCCGTACCAGAAAAATGAATCGCAAATTTATAAATACGTAAAGTTTTTAGTATCTGCCAGAATCGGCCTCGATCTTTGAGGTCAGTGTATCGAGGTAGTGAACCATTAATGACGACGCTCTAATTGTATTTGTAATAGCAAATAAGATTATTATATTGCGTTGTAGATTATCGTCCTATGAAACAAACAAAGGCCAAATGTTTAGATTTTCCTAATAAGAAAAACTGACATTGAAGTTAGATTAGAATTAACCTAAACCCTATTTTGTCACATTCCGGAATAATGGAGTTATTAATGAATTAGAAGGAGATACTCTGTAATTTAAATATGAAAAATGTATGTATCCAATTCTGTCAAATTTTAATCAGGATTCTACTTTATTTTGATTTTTTCTGTATGAAACACTACATATATTGAAAACTATCAATAAATAAAACACTTTATTGGCTTAGAATAAAAACCAATGTATGAGGCAGAATTGCGTTTATTTCCGCTGTAAAAGATTCATATATCATAAACGTACAATGTTAGAGGTGGTCCAGTTATACAGATAGTAAATATGAGTGCCTCTTTTTATTAGGGTATACGTATTATACGTAATTATTAGTCATTAAGTAAAAATGCCATTTGATATGTGGAACTGTTTGTTCATGATAGCGCTTAGGTGTAACTTGTGTGTTTACATGTACAATATATCTGTTTTAGGTTAATAGATATTGGGAATTCTTATTGAATCGATAAGGTTTAGTTCTATTTAGATTACTCCCATTGACTTTCACATAAGCTTTTGAATCTCGTGAACAAAAACGTTAATTATTTTCTGTAAAAAAATTCTACGTAAAACTATATCTTTACATTCACAACACAACATATACAACTTAATCTATTTTACCTCAGCTATTACTTATATCTTTGCCCATGTAGAACAATTTAGTTTCATCAATATCATGCGACGTTTTAGGAATTTTTAGTGCTAATTACGGTAGTCGCATCCAGCGGGCACAAAAAACTAAATAATTTAAATTTAACTTTAAATAAATAATAATAATAATCTCAGGACAATTCACACAGAGCCATCTAGTCCCAAGTTAAGCTATATAAAGCTTGTGTTACGGGTACTAGATAATTGATACAAATACATAGATATATTTTTTTTTCGTAAATACATACATATTATACATAGAAAATACCCAGATTGATACAAACAATCACTCATGAATGCAAATGTTGTTGTTGTGCCGTGCAAGGAATCGAACCCGCGACCATCGGAAGTAAAGCGGTGTGCTAGACCGCTAGACCACCGAGGTCGTCGCTTTATAATAAAAGACTACATTAAGTTACTAATAACTAAAACTATAACTAAAATAGGTGTTACAGCGTTCGATATTTGAACGAGTATGCCTCAGAACTCGCAACAACACATTTTCCACAAGAACGTAGTCAACATTTTACAGATTTAATATGAAATTAATAATATTCCAATTAAAACTGCCAACTTCTATATTGAAATTGGGACATGGCTGCCTCAGCACATTCAAAGAGCTGTGCACTGCATAATAATATATGATATGCTAACTTAACGAATGTAATTATACTCGTACATACAAGGTAAGTATGCAATATCTTAATATCTCTACATCATATCATACATATTATTTCATACACGTATGTATGGCTGATCTAGTTAACACACTATTCCATAACATTTTCTTGGTACCTAATCTAATTTTTTTTAGAGGTAAGTTCGCCCTTGTACTTTTCATTTATTGTATCACTATTTTTTTCCCTATGTGTGTATACAATAAAGAATAATTATGAAAAATTTCAGGTTCGGCCACATGATTATTGGCGATGTGAGCCGAGTCCAGGTGACTCTACTTGAAGGTTGGCAATAATCACGAAGCATACATCTGCGGGGTCATTGCTCCGTTGTCAATATTCAACAAACATTGTAGGGCACTATCTTGTTTATGGACTCTTCAATATCATTGGATTTCAGATACAGTCTGACATCACATCAAATATTTACATTACATACATGTACGTACCTACAGTGTATTATTTTTTAAGACATATTTCATGCAATATGGAGTATTTCACAGAGGTAGATTTTGTCATAGGTACTCTGCTCAAAATAAAGTGATACAGAGGTGTCTGTCTACTTATTTCAGTCAGCAAGCAAGTTGCTTTGTCTACGTTGTATTTTTTTGTATGCCATGATGGTGGTAAATAAGCATACAGCCCATCTGATGGTAAATAGTTACCGTAACCTATAGACGCCTAAGACACCAGGAGTGTCACGTGCGCATTGCCGACCCTTAAGAAACCGTAATATAACCTTCTTGAAAAACTCCATGCTGTAGTATTGTATTTCGGTTGCAATGACATTTCAGGATAAGAGGCATGTCAACTTAACATCTCCTGAATAGCTGTGCTGTTCCTATATATAGGCGACTGTTACCATTTACCATCAGGCTGATTTACCATTCCAATTACATAAAAATGAAGTTAATATTTTTGACAAATAATTTACCATGTCAACTGTTTTACCCAACCGACGAAAAGTTAATATAGCTTTATATGTTAATATGTATATGTTAGGTATCCATTTCACACGGACTTACGTAAGTAAAACTTAATTAACTTGTGTTAAATTTGTATTTCATTTAAAAAACTTCGATAAGTTACATTTGCAAAACAAGTGTAAAAGCTGTCGTAAGTCCGTGTAAGTTTTTATCACTTATATGGACTTTACGTAATCAACATATACCTATGACTTCATAAATGTTTACTATTCTTGTATTAACAACTATAAAAGGAAAATTTCCAGCTACAATTATTTTATTCGTATAAAATGTAAATTTATTTTTTATACTTAAATACGAAATTAATCTATATATTAATACGTGAAGCGACAACTTTGTACCTCATTTTACGAAAATTGTTTCGTACAATTATAGTTTATATAAAGAAGCGTATACTACTAATATTTCTTAATTTATTTTTAAATATTCATAAAAATACATTAAATCAATAAAAAAATATTAAGCATACTTACACTCACGCATATATACTCTTTTATTTATTGTTAAAGTCTGTAGTCTGAAATTAAGATTAGATTATTATTTTGTCCTTAATATTATTTCTAGTCTTTCACAATAGAACCTTACTAATGTACAAACATAATTTAAATTAATGATGTTCGAATTTCGACCACTGGGCTGTATTACATAAAATGTCAAAAAACCTTTGTTTTTAAAATGTTGAAGTAATGAATATATAGGTATCTACATACCTACATATTTATTGTTTCAACATTGATAATTACATAGAAATTATTTACTGTAATACATAACTTATTAATTACATTTTACATATTAATTGTACAACTAGGAACCTAAAATTAAAAACCTTAAAAAATATAATATTATAACTAAAATAGTTTGTTTACTTTTGTTTTGCTATTCAAGTTTCTCAATTTCAAACAACGTAATAATACACTACTTGAGGTATTAATTTCTATGAAGGAAAATAAATATTATTTTATTGGCATGTAGGTCTGCGTAGGTAGTAGAAGTGCGCGCGGTGATCGACGACGTATCCACATCGGTTATGACAGGTGACAGCTGTCAGATTTCCCGCGTGTGTATTCAACGTTTACCTACGTTGAATCGACGATAATATTCATCGGCTCATGTTTATTTTGTATAACATCACGGTGAGCAACTGAGACAAATTACGAATCGATTCCAGCTTTTAAAAATACTTTATACAATTTTTCATAATTAAACTTATTAACTGTTTCTTAACTGAAATGGGCAGGTCACGTAACTAGAGACAAAAGGTGGACTCACCAATTAAAAAATGGCCAGAACCTTCAGGCAAAAGGAGAGTAGGGATACAGAAAAAAGATGATCCAATGACATCAAAGATATATAATATATATATATATATAATAAATAACTGTTTCTTGCAGTTTCGCCTACGTGAAACCTTATTTTATCGGGGTAGAGATTATACAAAGTATTTTGCGTGTATATCTCTGAGTGATCTATTTAAGTTGCCAAGCATCCTGATTTGGTGACCCTATATTCCTAGATACGGCAGTGAAATTACAGGTTTGGAAGCTCAATGCATGGGAGGTATCATATGAAGATTAAATGTATGTGCTACTTGCTGGTACGTGACATTTGCCCCTTACCATTTGCATGGGCTTGGACCGTAAGCTTGTTTGCCAGTTCTGTTACATAAAAAAAACAATGCAATATCGCATTTTCGATTAATCCTATTATCTATCCAGTGCATCCTGATATTGGCAAGTTCAAACAACCGATAAGATTATCTCGCATAACACAATTTAGTGGACGACCAACGCATTCGGTCGATAGTAGTAATGCCAGATTTGTTGAGGAGTATTCCCCTCAAACTGGGGGAAAGTTTTTAGCGTTGGTTAAAATTTGGAGGAACAGATAACCTAAAAACTAATGAATTTTACAAACTTGCCATCACGACCTAAAAACAAAAAATAGGTCATCAATTCTGTAAACATAGGTTAATAGTACAAGTATCAAAAAAAAATACATGCTGCCAAAAAACAACGTCAGGATACAGAATACTTAATCGGAAGAATTTTCTTCAATTCCTACATTTTTATACAGTGGTTTTTACACAAAATGTGTGGAGTACCTGATAATAATCAGGCAACACTGTTCGATAGTAACAAATTGTTACAGGTCCCGTATCAGCTAATCAAAATCGAAGTGCTAGCTATTGCAGTAACATTATTTCTCGGATAAAATATTGTTATCCCTTTAACAGTAGATTGATACCTATATTATCGACTTGCCGATAATCTATTCTCTGACTATTTCTATGCGCTTTCTAGCCACAGTTTGTGGGTGGGTCTTGTAACCTTTAGATGCACACGTGGTTTATACATAGATTTGAGTACAATAATACATACGTATGAATGATCTATGTTTTTAAGAAATAAAATTAAATTGTACTAAGAATAATAATTAATTTATATTTAAATAAATTAATATTAGAAAATATAATAAACTGAAATACTTCAACAGGGCTATCTAGTTCCAAACTAAACAAAACTTATATATACGACGAATTATAATATTCTTAAATAAATATTTATAAAAAACACCCAGCTGAATACAATATAAGCATACATGTATACAGATGTTATATTGTGCGATAATTCAACTCGCGACCACCAAAACACAAGACAGTACACAAACTAAGATCGTCAATGTTAAACTTCAAACTTTGATTAAACAATAACTAATGTTCTTAGATTACGTAATTATTACTTCTGCTAATTTCTAACCATATTACACTTTGTTGTTGTCAACTTCTTCACGAGTTAACAATTATTTCTATAACCTTATTACGTTATGAATAAAGAAAATATGTATTACGTAAACCTAGGACTAAATCAGGTCTAGCTAGAGTATAACGTTGCAGCGTCCACGAATAGTTCGAGTATTACGATCGTAAACTGCGCCTACGCAGTGAAACGTCGTCTTGTCTCCTGTCCCTCACTACAATGATGGAAGCATCGCATCCTGGAACTGGTATGTTCTAACTGTATGAAAGAGAATTGATATGGCATAGTTTTGAATATTGCATTACCTATGTAGTCAACAATATGCACATAAATGCATTAGGCATTGTAGATCTATTATATTTACATGATTCAATATCTCTTTATTGAAATTTAATTTGTATTGTTCTGTCTTCATACCACGTCAACACGGATAAAACTTGTATACATAAGATATTTAAGCTATATTTATAGTTCAAAACTATAATAGTGAGTTGTAGCCATTTAATTCAGATTACATTGTAACGTATGTAACGTTTGTTATCAACAACAAATAAATAAATCTTTTTCATTCTTACAACTAAAATATCAAATATATTTGACACTGTATGACTTCAGTAGATGCATCCATTTCATTAACTTAACAAACTTAAACCTCAGATTTATTGCATATATAATTTTGTTAGGATTTATTGTTAACTAGCTGCCCTGGGACTGTCGTCCGCGTGAAAATTAACTTTTTTTATAAAAATACTTAAAAAGTCTAAAATAAAAGTATTCTCCTTATAATATTAACTATCTGCGAGTGAAATACAAGTCAATATCAATCCAGTCGTTTTCGAGATTAGCAGGAACAAACAGACAGACAGACGAAATTTTACAAAAATAATTTGATGTGCAGTATACAATACATTTATAATTTTATTTATTTATATAGAAGAATGTTAAAATGTCCATTGAAAATTTAATAAAGTTTCTTATTTGTGTCTGCTTTCTTTGAGATAACAGTTTTTGTTCGTCCACGTAATACAATCTATTGTTACATCAAATTTCATTAATATAATTCCAGTTCTTCTCGACATAAAAAGTTAACAGGCAAACAAACACTTCATTGAGTTGAATTTTATATACATCCATACATTTAGTTAGTATATATAGATTGTTATATGCAGTAATACTGCCATGTCATTGGAAATATGAAGCGTGAAGTAAAACTTTCCACCTTATATCTGGGGTCATACGACCTCCACGGCACATTACGGTCACGTCCAGGGTGATTGAAAGTAATGAGTATTTTACTCGAATGGAAGCACAGTTCTCGCGTTCTTACCACTTAGACGCTTATTTCCATAGACCAGTGGTTCTCAACCTGTGGCCAGTGGACCTACAATAGTCCGATACGGATAAAATATGGTTTGCGACATTTTAAACGAAAATTACGTTAGTTTTTTATTAGATTAGTAGTATCAAATGTTACGCATATTCATACTACTTAATATTTTCGTATGTAGTGGGGTCCCATGCGACTGTTTATATATCTCAATACATGTTTCTTACATTGTCATACAAAACACCTGAACGAATCTCAATGAATGAATAACGTGAGTTAAGCAACGAATTTTATGAAGTTTTCTATTTCTTGATATTAGTGTCAAAAACATCTACGAGTAATATTATAAATTCGAAAAAGAGTATTTGTCTTTTCCCGATTAAAAACCAGAACAAATTAAGATCATTGTGGATCATTACATATATTTAACATACAGATAAATTGTATCATCAGTATAAAGACAGACTATGATGATAATATATATATTTTTATGTCCAAAAAATCAAAGAACGTCACGGATAACAACTAGTATGATACAAGCCGTTCATTTAATAGCATATTGTATTGTACAGTATTAATTAAAAATTGTATATTGATATTTTTTTCATTTTGTAGTTCCTAGATAACACCAAGAAAATCGAATGGTGCCTGGAGAACAAAACATTGGGAACCACAAGGCATAGACAAATGTTGATCGGATGTCAAAGTACAATTCTTCCTACACAGAATACATTCGTGTTAGCTGTGGTCACGACTATCCATCTAACGAGTAGAAAACTCCACAAAAGCTCCAATGGCACAGTCATAATCATTTTATTCCAATCCAATAGAGTAGAAAACTTTTTCAAATAAACTTCATTCGAATACTTTGAATAGTATTTATTTCTGACGGTCTCGGTGGCCAAGCGGTTAAGCATACTTTCGAAGGTTGAGGGTTCATTTACTTGCAAGTTATTATTTATATTCATGTACAAAATAGATTCGGTCGAGATGATTGTTCATTTATTGTCATTGTAATTGATAAATGACTATCGATATACTTATATACATCCCGTTATTCACTCTCCTCTACATTATTTTTTAATATAAAAGATAGATTAGATACATAGATATAAAAAAAAATATGTTTGGATAAAAAATGATAACTCAAACACAAATATTAATTCAACAATTTAAAACAAAGAAGAAGAGTAATGGTGTTGTTACATTTTTTCGAAAGAAAATAGTTCAAATTGCAGGCCCAAAATATAGATATGAACTAAAAAAAATAGTAATTGGCGTTTTAATAATAAGGAGTATATCTCTTCTGCAGCTATAATTAACTCTTTGGTGAAACGTTGACATCGATAGTGGCAAGTCGCCTAGTAATTTCACTAAATCGCTGACAAGTTGCTTGCTCGGCTCGGCTGGCACTGACTATCACACTATCTAGTAGAGCTGTTCACCTGCTGTAAATGGTATCTACTTATATACCGACTACTTGTGAATAGTACGCCATTAATAACGAAGTACCATAACGTTACTCACGTTCTTAAGCAGTAAGTATCTCACAAAAAATATTTTATAAACTTTTTACGAATTTAAACCTACTTGATAATTTATTGTATATTGTATTGACTTAGCCATAGAGCGATGTAAATATAATATTTAGTACAGACATTTAATGTACCAAAATTAAAATAACGATTACTCTACTAAATACTTTGTAGTACAAATAATTTGCATTCACACATTTCGACTTAAAAATGTAAAAAACGATTATTTGATAAAGTACCAAGCCAGTTTCTTGCTCGTTCTTCTTGTGATGAGACAGCTTTCCGAATGAGCTGTAGATTAAAAGAAGGATAACTGTGACTATTCAAAAGTGCTTATATTAAGTTTATTTAAAAAATTGATTTATTAATCTATTATATTTGACTAGCAACGAGTACCAATCGTTTTAGTAACTAGTACTTACAAAAACGATTGGTACTGTTGTAGTTACATTTACATCTCTACTATATATAACTGTTGCGTGCTCAGTGCACGAGTCTCCACTAGTCTTTGCTCAATTAAAGTATCTGTGATTTGTAGACGGATGCGCGCCAACGCCGACACTGGATTCTTGCACCTACAGCATAATCGGAGCTATTCTACATAACTTTCTATACGACCTACGAACAAACTTTCAGATAACAAGATTTTCCCAATAATTGGCTTAATCCAAACGCACAGATCAATCATGGCGGTGGAATCCAGTCGCAGTCGAACAAACGACATCGTAATCTTTTGACGTTACGTCTAAAATTGGAAAACTAATAAATGACATTCGTTGACGTGTCCTAAGGAAAGCTGTTATTCGTATCTTTCTCCATTATTATATTGAATGGGTAATATAACTTATCTATAATCATATAACCCACGACTAATTTATTTTTTAATGTAATGGAAATGGAAAACATGACGATCTGATCGCCTACCTAGTATGCTGTAACTGTCACCTACATACATGAACAGCACTATGGTTGTTATCACGTTACATCATGTTATCACCCCGTGATAATCATGCGTTGCCATTCCAGCAGACTAAAATGTCGTGCTGCCTCTTATCCTGTAATTTGCTCTTTTTTTATATATTGGAAGATAGCCTATATCCGTCCACGTAATACCGTCCATCTTTATGTGAAATTTCAATAAGATCCGTTAGATGTTTAGTCGTTAAAATGTAACAAACAGACAAACACACTTTCGCTTGTATAATATCAATATGGATTAAAATGTTTGTTCAAAATGTTCCAATACAGCATCCGTATGTCTAATCACGAAAAAAATGATATGAAATCAGTTGAAAATTGAGAAATAATTTAATAATGAAATAAACATCGATTTTTATTAATATATAACTTTAACTCTAAGAAGCCAGCTCTTAATGGCTTTCTATAATGGGTAATTCGGTAATCTTTACTACGTGAAAGCAACGTTCTGATGCACATTTATGTTAACGAGACCTCTATTGAGTTATTGAACGTGTTACTCACTGTATTAAGGCAGTATTCTATTATACTAAAACGAAGGAACTACTTATCTAACTCATTTTATCTGTATTGCATCGTGCACATTTACTTATTTATAATATTTCATTTAAACACTTTATTCTTGTTCGTAACAATTAAAAGGGTTATTGGGCTTTCACAACATTGTACCTATATTAAATTTTCACACACATGGCATTTCAAAATTATTTCCAGAAATTTGCACTGAAAAAGAATTCCGAAAATAAGGAAAAAGAAGGAAGTGGGCTTGCGCTTTTTAGCCGCATTACACATTATTTTTAATATATATTATATATATTAAAACTACGACTTTTAAAGTTTTTAAGTATTAAAAAGAACTCAGTTATTACAATATTGAATTATCAAGAGATATTCCATTGTTTGCGAATATAAAATCGACTTTCAAAGACATCGCATGAATTAGACCAAAAATAAACTAACAGAAAAAACTTTCGTAGGGTATTGAAAATTTACTTACTATTTTTGTCCGTTATTAGACGTAGATACGAATGATTAAAAGCAAGGGAGTGGCGAGGGCAGGGACGTCAACAGTACGAGGACCCTCGTATAAAAAAGAAATTCCTAGCCTTCTTTACCAAAATACTAGGACATTTTTATCCTCATACGAGACACTACCCGATTTTATTTTAGCAAAATCAAAATACTATGACGTTAAAGGTCAGAGAATCAAATTGAGCTAATGTAATGTACAAGACTGTATCAGAATTATTTTTTTCATACGAGACTAAGTGTTTCAATGTTGGCAACCCTGAGCGAGGGATTTCTACTACCAGTTTGACTTTTACTCTAATTAATCGAGGGGGGTGTAACCGTGCCGAAGTGGATTAATTACTCTGTGCATAGTGTTACTGGAGAACCAAACTCACACAAATCGATAATGAAACACTTAGGAGAAAGCTACTGTCAACATATTCAAAGTACAAATTGAAATATATTATATAAAAAAATACTATAATTAATACAGTGTGAAATAAAATTCTATGAGACTTGTGTAAGTATCGGTATCCAAATTGACATCATCCTTTTGACAAATATAAAACATATTACATTGTTTTTGCGGTATTTAATTTAAGTAAATTAAGGAATGCGAAGCTTAAAGAAATAAATAAAAGTTGAATAAATAGGAATATTATCAGGCAACATTGTGATCTTCTAAGAATTTATATATGTAGCAGAAAAATATCGAAATAAAATCAATCTCAACTATTAATATTCCAGATTTAGATTGATAAACATGCATTATATACCTACCTAATAATAAGGCTGGATGGATATATATATGTAAACACAACGTCTACTAAATTTGTTTTAATTATATAGATACTAAAATAAACAGACTACTTTGATGTATAACACTGCCTGTTTAATATTTGTAACGTATACTAACAACATTTACGGCTGCAACCGACAAATATTTAAATACATTTGTTATTATTAACAAATATCTAAATAAAATGTATTATAGAAATTCAGAGAAAATTACCAAACCTTTCTTCATGACAGATAGTAGCTGTTACAAAAAGCCATCAATGTCAAAACATATCTTTTAGAAATCTTCCATAATAAAACCTTAGGTATAGCGGTGTAATCTCCATTTTACAGCACTATTGAGAAGCAAGTCAGTATTTACGGTTACTTAATTTCTAAGTTTTTTTTATTATGTAACTAGAATAAACAAAGTGGCTGCTCACCTGCTGATAAGTAGTTTCCTATATACATGAACAGATTAATAAAACGTTATCATGTGCCAACTGTAGTACCACTTGTTCGTTGTCATTCCAGAGGAATAAATTGTCATTCCTCCATATCCTATTCCTTTAACGCAAATATATCTTTTATCTATCTGCCCTGTAATTTATCTCATCCTCCTACCGAAAGACATCTTACAAAGCGAGCTGTACCTGAAATATATAGGTGAGAAAGACCTGCTAGATCATTTTGTCCAAATTTCTACCTTGATAAACTTACTTATAATTAGATCTCTTATTCAACTATGAATATGAGAACTCACAACTGCAAACTATGTAATAACTAGGCGAAAAGTCAAGGGTTTAATACTGTTATGATCAGCAATTTACAACGAAAGACACATTGTGTGTGTCCACTATGACTTGATGTCCTGCAAATTACAGCCATAACCGTCAACGCATAAAATAACTATTTGCACGGACGATATTACTAAATACGGGACTTATCTGAGATATTCAATTTATTGTGGGATTACAACCCGTCGCGATTTATACCCATTTATAGCGAATACCAATTTACGTATATCATTTCCGATACCTTCACGATTGTTATGCCATATGGAGCTAGTCAGAGGCGTTGTCAACTATAGGCATTATAGAAAACGCAATACTTGGCATACCAATACTACCACATAGCAATATGTGGTTACATATAGGTATGTAGTAATCTAAGTGGTTGGGGACGAGCCGTTAGTTTGTTAAAAGTGTTTCATCACAAAGTTTTTTCTATCAGACAAAATGTATATGGAGTATATTTTTGGAGGGAAATTCGGGTAATCAACCACTGCGCCAGGACGCTATCTTTTACAACGACAATATCTATGTAGTACTTATGTATGTCTATTGATTCATATAGTTATTATTATTACAGCAATATCTTAATATCTCCTCTTTTTTCTACACGTATATATCTGGTTAACACATTATCCTATAACATTTTCTAAGTTTGTTGGAATAAATATCTTTTTAGAGATAAGCTCGCCTTTATACATGACATTTATTGTATCACTGTTACATTTCCTAGTTGTGTGTGTAGAATAAAGGATATCGTTTACATATTATTATATCCATAATGCTATCTGTAAATGAAATATTCATAGGAACGTATTTAATAAAGTCGTGGTTTATTAGCTCACTTTATAGCCTTAAGACATATAAAAAGAACAGAAAGGGCCATAAAAAGATAATAAAGCGTTCCAATAGAATATATTTTAATAGCGATTTAAAATTGACTATCGGATCTACGGCAAAGTCAAAAGCATTCGTATTTAGAGAGCACAATGCAAGACCACAGACTAACTAGCAACAATACCGTCCACTTTCATCCCACACAAGTACAACAGAACTGTCAGTTTATCCCATAAAAGTCGAAAGCGCACAATAAAAGGTAAGAGATCAAATGAAACTCTGTGACAAAAGATTACATTTTAATTCAGTGATAAAACACTTTCTCTACAAAGTAGGGATCCTTTGAACGAGATACCAATGGTGACATCTAGCGGGGGACGCCAATACGACCGTTTTATTGTTACAGTCGCAGCTGTAAAATGAATACTGGATATGACTAGAGAGGTTCGACAAGTCGTTTAACTACCTTATGCATGTACCAATATTAGGTACAGGTAGGCAAGTCTGTTTTGTTTCCAAACTTGCAACTTGTCGCTTTCCAACATTTTCCAAATATAGACATTAACTATCTGGGACCTGATACATTTTTAGATAAGAGAAAGATAGATAAAAGATGCATTCTCATGATATAATCTACCTTCACGGCACATTTCATTAAAAGCACATGTTCATATAAAAATAAGAATTATGAAAATAAAGTGTGTTCCTTTATTTGTATAGTTTTTTATAGAATTTCGTGGTCCGATTTGAATAGTCAGATTTAATATACGAGGTACCATGATCATTATAGCATATTCTCTGTGTAGGTATATAATCAGTCGATTTTACTTACTTTTGTTAAATGTATCAGTGTCCGTGTTTCGAGTAACCACCGAACCGCTGTAAATGTATGAAAATACAAGGAGTGTAAGCATTTACGCAAGAATTGATATATTAATTAAATAATATATAAATAAATAGATATAAAATTAAATAGATGCACAATGTAATAAAACTTCAAAATTTTATGTATGTAGTAGATCAAACCATAAGTAGACTATAATTTATAAGTAGATTTATATATATATGCACTTTACATTTTATATTTTGTTTTTAGGAATGGCTACCACATTCTTATTTTTTTGGGACAAAGATAACTTTGTATTAATTGCATATACGGTTAGTTTTTTAGTTGTATACAAATATAAATTATATATTACAAGACTCATTCTAGTCACTCTATATCCACATTTTATGATTATTTTAAGACTAAATAAAACAAATGGAGTCGGTATCTCACAAAAAAAACACTTCGCTCACACCAACGTCCAGATAGAAATTTTCATTGCCACTTTATTTTCCGATACTGAATTCTAGTGAAATGAGACTGGGACATAAAACGTCCTATTACTCCAAGTGAACAGTCAGCATAAAAAGCGCTGAGAAGTGCTAAGCAGTACAGCTCGTTAGTGCTAAGTTCGCTTGCTCCACTACTTTTTCTTAGTATGACTTTCAAATAGGATTTTTGTTTTTTTCCAGATGGAATATATCGTACAGTCGAGAAGATAGTTTGCGATAATGAACAGCACTACCAAGTTTTCTATTTTGAGTTAAAGACGTAAGTATAACACTAGTATTTTATATTCAATATTGATCTACGTTATTTTCTATTATCGGAAGAATCTTTATATTATTTGAAATGACAATTACTTTTCACTCAATTTCAAAGTAGCGCGTATTAAAATAATAAATTAACCACAGACAACTTAGAAATATAATATGTTAAATATGTTATCTAAAAGTTTAATTACTCAGATTTTTAACCTTATCTCTTATTAGTATTTTTATAAATTCATTCTTTCATAATTTATGATTTGCACAACCTAAATTACTACCAATTTTAGCGTGATATACAATACTGTAATTGAGAATATCCTATTTTTAAGTTTAATAAATGCATATATTTACAAATAGGCAGTAGTTACTTTTCACACTTAAGGACCACCTTCAACAACCACAAAACCAAACTAAGGTTTAGAAAAACCAGACTGAAAACCTATCCAGAATTGAAATGTGAGGAGGATTACCTATGGTATGCCCGAGCCATCTTTACAGCTAACGAGAATGGCACACGGACCCTTAAAAGGTTGATGTCTTCCGCATTGGCGACGACGCAATAACTCGTGTGCCAAGTGCAGCAAATATGTGACCGCAGACCACAAGAATACTGCGAGTGCAACCTTCCTTTTTCGTGGGACCACATAGTTTTGAACTTGCATTCAGCTGTGTCTATTGATGTTATATTTAGTATTATCGGTATATGATTGAAATAATATTGACATTGAAGTCCATAATGGGATTAATGACAAATACATACATTTTTTTTTTATTTATTTATTTTATTTAAAAATAACAATGACTTACAAAGTTATGACTGTGTACTAAAAAGCATGAATCAAACATCGATGTACCAAAGCCAAAAAAAAGGTTACAAAAATGGTAATATACTCTGTTTGGAGAAATCACGCATTTACATTATATTACAATATTATATACATGATTAAATAAATAAAGAAATAAACGAAATACATTTGTAGCTTTGCTTCTATAGTGACATGTTTCCTTTACTTTACCAGGCTTCATTTCAATCAATTTGACAGCAACTGAACAACCCGACTCAATTATAGTTCCAGCAATAAGTTTCCATTATGGAAATTTAAACGCTCAGCAAATATAATTTCCAATTTCCTATGAAATTGAACTGTAGAAAGCGGTCCTTAATGAAGTCATCTTGTTACAGAACTCCTCGTTTGCATACAATAAAGAAATGCAAAATGAATTAGCTACCAATGTAGCGGACGTAATGAGTTGTACGAATCGTGATGGAATATTATACTTTAATTTGTTGGCCATAAAGGAGAGAGTTGTATGAATGTACAAGATATTGGAATTGACCCGCGAAATACTGTTTCGAAACTTACTACTGACACATCACCGTCATATAGCACCTTTTAAGACAGTATTGTTACAGTCGGTAAATTAACACCATAGTATATTATGTTCAACATAAACATTTAAATTTTTATTAGATCTTTATTAGATCATTGAATTCACATTATATAAATAGCAACAAAAAATACACATTTTGATAATTTTAACAGTTCACACATTTACCTAAAAGACCCAAATGGCATTATAAATATTATTATCCATGGTCAAAGAGACAAAAACTCTAAGAATAATTCGATTAATTATGTTGCTAAAATCTCCCTAAGTTTTATCATATAAATTTCAAATACAGACAGCGATTACTGTTATTATTTTAATTATACAGACAAGTTTATGACAAAATAATGGTACTGATCAGAGCTCGGTTCCTTCAAATTATTATTTACAATTTCAATTTGAGGAGCTACCTTTCATAATTATAAATAGCATTATAATTATTACGGATACTTTCTTACCCTGCTAAATAATTAATAATTTTCACCAATACCTGTGAACAAAAGACAAAAGTTAGTTACGGTCTCTTAAATAATTCTGTTTTAATTAAAGTACTTATTCTACAAACAAAGAACACATTTCGGGTAACGAGTTGTAGAAATGTAAATTATGGTAGTATGAATTTTGTTTGCATCTTCCACGTTAAATAAAAGGTCCTCGGAGACTATCCTAATATTTTACATCCAAACCTTCGAGTAAAATATTTGACGAAGCTATGCAAAATTTCGACTTATTAGCAAGTTATAGGATATCAGGTACCTAATCAAAACACAAAAAATCCTATATTTGCGTTCATTATTATGTATTATTTATTTACTATACGCCGTAGTATCATTCCCAAAAATGTCCGAATAAATCCGAACATACATACATATGGAATATATGTATGTATGTTCAAATTTTTAAGTTTTAGTTTAGATTGTCCCCTGACAGATCAGTTAATCAGGATAGTAATTTATAAACGCGATTTTGGATCGGATTTATTCGGACATTTTATAACATAGGCATTGTGCGAGACACGACAGGAATTTTAGTGTTATTTTCTGGGCTACTTGCGAAGATTTAAATTATAATTCACTCCAGTATTTCGTAGAATTTATTAGTACATCATACCGTTGAAAAAAGTATATACCTCGTTATAACACTCAAATTGTTGTCATAGTAAAAATATGAATTTATTTTGCCAACAAGCATCTAACTATGAAAGCAATTACGACATTGCCATAGGAACGAGAAGTGACAGATATTGCGCGGGTAAAACCGTGGACAAAAACAAAGACGCGGCATAGTCGATCTAGTAAATAAATTCAACAGACAGGAAAAGTTAAAAGAAATGTATATTTGAGTGAGCGTTGAAGATATACACAAACAAAATAAATATGTACGCGTGTTACGATTCCAACTTATTCGAGACTTTTATTGCAAGGCTACTACATCAGGGGTGTATCGAATAGTAAAACAAAACACGCATCGTGACTCTCAGCGATAAAGTAACGCGCTTAATATAATCGTATAAGTAGATAAATAGTTAATTTATGAGACCGAGGGCATTGCTATAATATTGTTGAAGTCAATAGACGATGGGGACAAGAAAGAAAAAATAATATTTGTACCGAACATTTTCTAATTTATAAATTAGTTTGATCCAAACCCATGATGCGTAACACGGCTTATTCTTATATATATAAGATATAAATGCAAATAATAAAAACAATAAAAATTGCAACAAATTAATGACGAATACGCAATTAAAATTAAGACAAAGGAGGAAGAAAGAAAGAATAATATTACATTGTGTATCATCAAAGCTGAGTCAACCACAAGCATATAATAAAAAGTGCAGCTGTTCACAAACCATTGATTAAATACCGACTAACCTTATAAATCAACTATTAGATAACCTATTAGCTACCCACCGTATCCCGTTACTCATCAATAAGAAATCTATGCATAAGGTTATTCGTATTAATGTTACTCTCGTTCAAGTATTTAAATTAATCTGCGCCCACGTGGTAGAGAGGTGCCTAAATTGGAACCGTCAAATTAAAGATCATTAGTAGCGCCAGTTTTTAACTACGTGTTAATCTTACAACAAATTATAGGCAATATTTTATAATGCTCATTTGCTTTCAACATTATCAGTAATGAAATGAGTCAACTTTTTCTAATAAGAAAGAAAATGGAAACTGTGATATACTATGATATGACTATAACTGTGAACTGATTGTAATTGTATTGTATCTTATATTATCTTACGAGTAATATAATATGGTATAAACAGTGCCCTAAGGTGGATGGAAGTGGATTGTGATGATGAGTATACTCTTTTACATGAATTCTCTATGTACGCACGCATATAAACACCTGTGCAAATATAAATTATTTCAACGAGTACATATCGTATTGTCCATTACTGTACCAGGATAAATATGTTGGAATATAAGAAAGTATCGTTAAAATAGTACTTATTAAACGGCCTACAAACAACACTAAAATCAGTGGCAATATCGGAGATATAATATGTACTGAAGTAGATTTTTTTATCTATACAAAATATGGTAACCATATTTTCCTATATCCTCATTTACGAATATGTATTGCCATTGCCAATTCAATTACAAAAAATGATAATAGGTACAACAACGGACTCAACTAAACACCAGTACAGACGGTACCTACTGGTATATTTAAATAATCTAAGTATTTATATACGTGTGTAAATATAGATTTAATGTTAAAGCGTGCTGCTAGGCACGGCTTAACGCTAGTTACCACCTCTAATATTAGTGTCGTGTGTAGACCGTCTTATGTACTCTGTATTATTTTAGGTAAGTTAAATATTAATGCATATTATTGTATTAATAATTATTAAAATCAATTCAACCAATACGCGACGCTAACACTAAGCCCACACACCTATAAAGGTGAGCCCGTGATGCGATAGGAAAGTTTCCTGAAACTATCCTCCCAAGAGAGCTATGATTTGACCGCACTTTTCCAAACTTTGTACCTTTTTGTTTTGTTACTCTACTTTGATGTTTCGAGGCATATATCAACAAATTTACAACCTTATTAGCTTCCCTTTGCAGTCTCATTCGAGTTCATACTACGTGTAATGAGAGGAAATAATAACATAATTACAAAGGTTGTGAAAATGACTTTATGGTTAAATTCGTTCTAGTATATATTTATAGAACGTCAATTATTGATGGTATAAATGACAAATTGTAACAAAAACAAATATAGCATCTATACAACGCCATGTATTATTAGACAACAAGATATTTAATATTACCTTCGAAAATTTCATAGTACTTCCTCCAGCCATTTTCACATGAATTATTACACACAAACAGACAGTTTTCTCGTTGTTACTCATTGATTTCATTATATGTTATATATAAAGTAATAAAAAAATTATGGTTAAGCGTTAATTTTTAAAAACTCGCATATTTATTAAATTAAATCATGTTTATGGAATGTATTTCGTTCTATATATGTGAAAAAAAAAAAATTACAATATCAACCGTGGCATCTTCTGTATTGGTATCTTCATTAATAATAAGTATTAATTCAAACGTGAGTTCATTTCTCTATTGTCAAAAATTCAAAGCAAACCTCTTAAAATTTTATATACATATACTCTTTTTATAGAAAAAAAACACAAGCTATTCTCATTGTATTTACTGCAGGAAATTCATTTCAGACGAAATTGTGGTCCTAAACTAGTAGGTACTTAATATTTTTCATCGTCATTCTACTTACGATTGATGGTTATGTACAAACATAAAACAGAAAAGTGTAGGACATTTATATTATTCCAAGCAAACAATGGCGTTACAGAAGATCTGCCGAGTTTTATTCCCAAATAAATTAGGCAAAGAAAAGAAAGATTGGATGGAAGCCAGAAAAAGAAAATCGATAGCACTGTGTCGCAGGACTGCTGGAGTCGATTTAAAATACTTAAGATCTGTTACACAACATTTTTTTACAACTAGAATGGCAAACAAAATGAGGGCCCACCTGTTGATAAATTGTAATCTTCGTTTATATACCTGAACAGCACCACGCAGATCACCATGAAACACATGCTAGGTACCACAGACTCCTCATACGTTGAGAAGAAAGGATTAGTAATGGGGAATTGTCCTATATTGTGGCGATCTCCACGCGGTCCTCCCTGTTGAATTTGTCACGATGGCCTAACTGACCTATTTCCTGCTCATCCTTATTAAAAAACTCCTCATATGTTGCAATTATGTAGGAAATGATGTCATGTCTCCGTACTCTGTAATATCAGTAAACTAATTCATCTATGTAGTATAGATGAATTAGTTTACTGATCAATAATGAAATTAGACGTGAATTATATATTACATCCTATATCACGAGTCCTATACCATACGTCCACATGCTATCTTTTATCTCAAAAAGCAGACAAATTCGTGGGTAATAGAAACTAGCTATTTATATTTCATCAGTCAATCAGTTTGTATTATGCTAAGAAATTAGAATCGAACCCACAAACAAAGCATAGTGAGGCAGTTTATTAGCATTGACAACTTTATTGGCATTGTGCCAATGAGGTTGTCAATTATTTCAATAATCTTGTAAATTTTATAAAAATTTGTTTGTTATTCCTTACAAGAGAAAAAAAGACCTTGGCAGTTCCATGTAAGATCATTAAAAATGCAATAACAAAGACTGGTGCCAATACAACCGGTTCAATTTCAATAAATGAATAAGTTAATGATCGACCTCGATAAGCCAGGATATGGGGTAATTATCTCCACGATATCTACATTCAGTAATTTCTCCCTTTATGTCTTTGATATGAACATAAGCGATTGAAGTACGTAATACACATACTAAAAATCGGTACTAATAATATTTATTTATTAATAATTAAGATATCATTTTTTTGGGTGATCTGATATTATAATCAATTTATCTTCACACTGAAGTTCATTGCGATCAGTCTAATCATTTAGTTTAAATAGTTTGCAAACAGACCTATACTTTCGTATTTCGTACGATATTATGCAAAATTATAAAAAATACAAAAATGTTCAATAATCCTACATCACGATTTTTTTTATTATAATTTTTGGAATTTGTCCAGGATCTGAGATCAAACCATTATTTATTTATTTATTTACCATGTGTAAATTGATTCAACTGACAAGATAGCACAGTTTTTATTGACTTACAATATTAGAACTACGAAACCACAGCATCACATGACCGGGTCAGTTGGCACAATATAATATTTCCTACAACTATATAATACCGTTGTTCCCAACGTCTAATCTAAGAAACCGTTTCGCATTCTAATTCTAAAATGTTCTTACCCGCGAAACATAATAAAGCAATCAGCCTGAAAATTCATAACTACAAGTTACCGGTGGCATCCAAAACCGCAAATTTCAATATGGGAGCCACACCACGGCATGATGGAAGCGTCTCTCGGGTTCGCAGACCCCATATATCAAGTGCAAGATGATAAATAAGGCCCGTGTGTGAACGTGTTTAGTGCACATTGATTACTGTTACTAATTGCAATGTAACTGTGAGTAAAGCCGGGCGGTATCGATTGTGATACAATACTAGACGTTACACGCGACTTGATCTGATTTTTTAAACAAAAGTTAGCCTACATCCGTTCTCGTGATATTATTTATATTCATATCAAATTTCATTTATTCGATTCCTTTTTAATTTTAAAGAATGTGTAGAAGTAATGTAGCAGTTAAATAAGTTCGCAGAATTTTTTTGTCATTTTTAATTTAAATATATATAACTCAAAGGTGATTGACATAGTGATCTATCGACACACAGCCCAAACCACTGCACAGATCGGGCTGAAATTTGTCATGCAGGTAGATGTTATGACATAGGCATCCGCTAAGAAAGGATTTTGATTAATTCTACCCCTAAAAGGGATAAAATAGGGGATGAAAGTTTAAATGAATCTTTGTCAATTTTAAACCGATCGGGCTGAGACTTTGCATGCATAAAGCTACTATGACGTAGGCATCCCCTAAGAAAGGATTTTGATAAATTTCACCCCTAAGTTGATAAAAGACGGTATGAAAATTTGTATAAATCTTCTTAGATTTTCGACTGATTGACAATTAAAGATTGGAGCTACTATAATGAAGACGTTCAAAAGAATTTTGATGAATTCATTTTCATTCATTCATGAGTTCCCGATATTTCGACGTTGTTACTACTATAACTACAATGAAACATAATAGGGCGTTTGTAAAATAAATAACCGTGAAAAAATAAATAGAAACAGTATACATTTATTTATTTTATGACGTAAAGTTTTGAAATAGAAAGCCAAGTAAAACGGGGCCTCGGTAGTAAGTAAACTATCTATAAATTGATTACCCGAAATAATTAGGTTGGATAATGAAAAGAACTGAGGTGTGTCAATGAGGCCATGTCGTGTGGTAGAATTGTGTAACTTTTACAACGGTAGTTTCTGTCAACGCAGTAAAAATTGATGACAGCCCATATAGTTGCAGAGTAACAAAATTAACTATTTTATACTAAATTCCCGAAGAAATGTTTTTGTATTTAGAATAGAAACCAATTTTAGATAATTAAAAAAAAATATTAAATTAATTGACGCGGATATGAATGCTCATTATACAAACTCAGAGATGAGCAGTATTGTTATGTTAAAAAAACGTAAATGTTATGACAAAGTATGTATGAAAATCATCTAAGAGAAAAGTTGGAAGCTATTTTGTCTGAATATTTCAATAAAAGTATATGATGTTCCTTTTTTCAGTTGTAATGTCAGGTGTTTTCATAAATTGCATCCCAGCATAAACCGAGTGAAAAGCTAGTCTATACATTTAAATAAAATTGGAGTGTCTGTTTGTAATATTGAAATAACCGTTTTATATTTATATTATTATGCATGTATATGAATATAAACACGGTACACCAAGGAGATCTTTGGGGGAGGCCTATGTCCAGCAGTGGACGTCTTCCGGGGTGCGATGATGATGATGATGATGACATTTTTTTTACCATTTTTGTCTGTATGTCTGTATGTTTTCGGCTAATCTTTGAAATAGCTGGATCGATTTTGATGGGACTTTTATTGGCAGCTGATGTAATAAGGAGTAACTTAGGCTACTTTTATTTTAGAAAAATAAAGTTAAATTCCACGCGGACGAAGTCGCGGGTTCAGCTAGTTTAAAATAAAATATTGTCAAAAGTCTCTGGTACCTCTTATATCCTGTCTATCTGGTACCTTAATTGAAATTATTAAAAGAATAAAACGTATTAAATAATATTAATTAAACGTATTATATAAAAGTATTAATTGGACAAACATTTAATGTTCCATCAACAATAGGAATAGTAAGAAAAAATAGTTAATCGGTATTTTTAATGTGTATATTCAACATATACACATTAAGACACAATGACAAGTCTATCACCCCATCAAAGGGAGATATATAATATGTGTATTAATAAAAACTCTTTATTCAGTAAATAAAAATTAATATAAATAACAAAAGGCGTTCTTATCGCTATAAACAATTAAGGGTAATAGTAGGACTTAATAAAATGCTATCAAACTTGAAGCCTCTCAATTTTTGAAGACTGTTCAATAATATCTAACCTTGTTAACAGCGTGAACATAATAAAGAGTTTAAAAGAAGCATAGGTCAAGTACTCATTAACTACCTTTCCAACTCCCTTATTTTCAATCAACGTGGCGCCTTAAAATCCAATCAGGACCGCCTTCCGGAATATTAAAGAGGGTTTAATTAGTGAGTACAATAGTGACTGGGCGGTGACGTCACAAATAAGGGAGACAATGCATGTGACCGCGACAGGGGTGAATTTTAATTGTCTCCGACCATGGCAGGTGAGATGACATGGGTCTTTGTATACCTGATACCCTAATCATGTATGCGTGATGTAAAGGTAAAAGATGCCAAATTAATACAACAGAGATTTTAATTAGCACGTTAATGAAAGCCAATTTTTAACTGATCCTAGCTTGAATTCAATAATCTTTAAATTTGTTTGTAGGCCTTGATGGACTAGTGGTTTAGCACATCGCTTTACTTCCGATAGTCGCGGATTCAATTACAAGCACGCTACAAAGTTTTCTATTCATGAGTATGATTGTTTGTATCATTCTGGATATTTTGTATGTATATTATGTACCCTATGTATTCACAGAAAAAATATCTAAGATTTATATCAGTTGTCTACCCATAATAAAAGCTCTGCTTAAATTGGGTCCAGACAACGTTTTGTGAATTGTCCAGGAATATTATTATTATTATACACCTTACAGCTTATTAAAGCTTCTCCGGACAAAATTAGGGAATAGTACAGACGACCCGCTGACGACTTTATGGAACGGCTGAAGAGCAACTCTTGCTTGAAGTTTTGAAACTCGGCCCATGTTGTCGTAATTTAGATCTCCGTTTGAATGGGACAGAAATTCTTTTAGTACTTACTAAAAATATTGTTGTTTTTATCGTGAAGAATACTAACAACTTTGTACTACTATACTAAACTACTTCTTTAATGTCTACACATAAAAATACAGACTAATTAAAAACCCTCTCTTTTTCAAAGTTGGGTTAACATCAATAAGAATATAACACGTAATATTTACATATATCTGTTTGACCAAGTTAGATTATAAAATAGATCAAACCTTGTCCATACCTTAAGTGTAACCGATAACGTGATAAAGGACCGGATTTCTTGTAGTTCTATTTACACATGTCACATGTCAATAACTCTTTTAAATCGCCTGTCATGTTTGTCGACTTCAATTAGGTTAGATTTCCGTTGAAATTATTTTCGGTAACCATACATTCCATAAGAATTTTGAGCAAAAGAAAAGATAAAAGACGACATAACATGGTCTATATCTACTCGCCATCCATTAGTCGAGTTATTTTTGGCATCAACCCAATAATGGCAACTAAAAAACCAGTTCTGACATCGTATTTTTTTTAAATCAACATTTAATATTTGCCGGTCTACTCCAGAAACTAAATTCTAGTCGCATTGGATTGCACCGTTTCGCACCTTTCGTACTTGATTTATAAACACTAAAAATGTACCTACATTAGCAACGTATTCCTTCTATATTCCGTAAACAATAAAAACTGACTGGTGTTAATAGTTTTATTAGGTTCGGTTTTGATATGTTTCATAAAGCAGTATAATAATTATAAATATCAAAATTTTATCTAAGTCCCGTATCAAAAAAAGTCTCCTAAATTGTAGCTCGATCACGTTTTCAAATATAAAAAAATGCATCTCAATCGGACCTTTCGTTTAAGAGCTACGATTCCACAAAAACAAACTTATAATATCCCTCTTTTTGTGTTGGGAATTTAAAATAGTTATTAGATTGAAATCGACATTGAGAACAGCCAGCCAGAGTAGAATTGCTGATTTATTAGTTTTTTTAAATAACTTGTTTCAATTAGGTAATACCTGAAATATAAACACACATTGTATTATGTTGGCACTTGACATATTTCATACACGTTTTACAATACTTTCTCTGCACAACGAAAGATGTTGGCAACACCTTATACGGAAACTCGTCCGATGAGACCATGTATGTATGATTTTTAAATAAGTATCCGTAATGGAACAGAGCAATTATGTATATCATATAAACTCAATGATCAATTAAAAAGTACGAGACCGAGCAGTTTATACTGACAAAGTGAAGTAATTACTCTATGAGCGTGTGAGTTAGAAAGTGTTGACACTTTTTTATGTATTTTGGTGAGTGTAATTAATAAATGTTCATAAAGTCGGCTTAAATTGTTTCAAGACAATTTATTATAATGACATCGAGTTTATTGTTTGGAATTAAATTTAAAAATTACTGACTGACCAGTACGATCATTTATAAGTAAACAACAATATTAATTTGTTTAGATTTTAATCTAGAAAATAATGCAATTTAAATTACACGTTCAAAGTGTATCGTTTTTATGGTCACTGAGCAAAAAAAGGTTTACCGAGCTGTACTCACTTAGAGTGTTACCAACCACCGTATCGTGTTTTATCCAATATTATTTATGGGATGTAGACACTGACATAATATTTTATAACTTTGTACGAGAAAATAATAATTTCACTATGTTTTCGTCTTTCGCGACAATTCTTTTGACTTCATCCGGGAGCTTCAGGCGGAGACTTTAAACATAGGTACATGTTGTACTCCTAATAATAAAAGAAAATTCTGAACTTACATCTGTCCATATTCATATTTGCTTACATTGAGAACTTTAAACATCATTCTTAATTCTTAATTATCATATCAATCGATATCAATGTTATCCATGTAATGTTAAATACGTGTATTTATTTCTTATATGCCATTTTACACAATTTTCGAGGGTTCGATTTTATGCGGCGTTTCATTTGACATCTACTTTTAGTAGAAGGTAGAAAACAATGTAACGTTATTAATAAATGAAAATCAAAAGAAAAGAAAAGGTCATTAATGAAATGATCATAAAAATACTAAATATGGCCAATCAATTTACATAAATTTTTCAATTTTGGTATTTAAAATTGTGTAGTCGATTATTTATTTGGGAACAAAAAAAATAATCTAAAAACTTTCTTCCTTAAACTTGTAACTTATAAAAAAAATTAAAAGCATTCCAAAATTAGTCACAATATTTAAACTTAAAACTTACGTAACTTTTAAAGTCGTATGAAAAGTAACACAAACTATTTAGCGAAATAGACTTTAAAATACTGGCAAAACAAAATATCTTACACCTTTCCAACATCCGTCTAAACAAAATGTGATACAAAAGTGTTTTGCATTAGTTCATCAGATATGTTGTTGTCAGTTTTCTCGCTTTAAGACATTTATCAAAATAAGTAATGGTGGAATCTAACGCTTTAACAAATAGTCATACATGGCAGAGCATTTAAGATCGTTTCTGTGGAAAGATAAACTTTCAAAGAGCAATTTATCTTCAGAAGTGAAATTCTAGCTCTGTTTATACAATCTACGCTACTGTACGCTAGAGATATAACGGTAATAATATACGTACATAGTTAAAAACTTTTGTGATTATCTACAATTTATACACTTTATAAAACAATGTCTCCCTGCTGCGTCGATTTATATGTTCGCAATAATCTTAAAAACTACCGAACGGATATTATTGTGAATTTCATTCATCAACAATTTGACTTCTGAGGTAATTACAAAATCTTTACGTAGAATACGTAAAGATTTTGTGTAAATTTACTATAGTACTTATTCAATAGCTGGAATGGTGATAATCCTCTTGTTTATTTCATTATTAATAAGGACATAGTTCTTGAAGGCACAGCGTAAGACTGTAAATGAAAATTTTTATAGTAAAAATCTCAATAAAATTACAGGGTATGGAGGAACAATATCTGAGTCCTCCGTAATGGCAACCCTAGTGAAATCACGGGCGTCACATGAATATTATCATGTCTATGCTGCTGTTCATTTATAGGCTGCGTTTACCATTTACCACTTGATGGGCCGTCAGCTTTTTGTCGTAAAAAATACTACAATAATTACTATAGCATTCACTTATATCTGTGATATAAACAGAAATTTAGATTTTTCAATGCGGAAGTCGGCTGAGTGGTTACAGATTTTCCATTTTATTCTGACAGTACCTTCCACGATGGGTTACGAGGCGGGTTGAATGGCTCGCCGGCGCCGACAAATCCAATAAAGAACCATGCGTCGAAGAAATTTATGTTATTGACCGGATTATAGCGCCTGACGTGTGAGATGTCGGGGCTCAGTACACGCCAAAATTTGATGGCCTCTCACGTCTATAGATTCTCTTGGGTTCTATCCTTTAATACTCGTGATCAGGGAAACGACAAAGGTCAAAGTTACTGGCCATGTTATTGATTGTTCCACCGAACACCTTTTTTGATGTGTCAGCGATCGGTGTACCCTTAGAGGGGACACTGTTCTACATATTACGTGCTAAACGGTTTCGAATGCTTTTCGTCATCGATACTGATTCCGTGTTTCTTGAAATCGTTGCTATGTTTCTTGTTACCACAGTAGGGTAAAGTAAGTATTGTATCTTTTTATTCAAGTATTGTAAATTTATACGAACACAATAATATTTGATTACTCTTAAATAGTAGTATTAATAGGCTTTAGTAGTAAATACTAAATAAATATAACGACTACATAATATTCAAAACTATGAAATTGTTTCTACATCAGAAACTTAAAAAATTCACTATCATATTCTTAATTCGTCTTACTAATACGTCTTGAATTAATAAAAAATACGAAACTTTGGGTTATAGAATAGTTAATAGAAAAGTTTTTCACACAGTCTTCACTACATATAAATAAACTTACTGTCTGTTTGTCATACGTATCAGTGCATATAATAAGACCTGTCGTTCGGTTTTACGGATAACAATGTTGGGCCGTAAGGACGCCGGATGACAGACGAATACATGCTGATGAAAAGAGAGTGTGAGTAATTATTTGGAAATATAGTTAAAGTAATGTCTGAGGAAGCGATTTACAAATTGCGTCAGAAACTGTAGTTTTAAATAAAACTTTAATGTACATAAAATAAGGTCAAAAGGAGAAACCATACAGACACTCACATAAAATGAAATGTGAATAGAAGATGGAAAAAAGCAACTAGATATTTATTTCACTATCAGAAAAACGGTCTGTACATAATATTATAAATAAGGTGTACATTATTATTCAATACAACAAAGAATATTCACTTTAACCCAAAATAAAACGGGCAAACCTCTTGAAAATACATATTTATACGGGCTAGTGGAGAAAAATCGAGGGTTCGCGGCATAAGTTCCCTCTTAGTAAGGGTTTGTTTTAAACCTCTCATCGAAGTCGGCCATAGTTTAATAAATAATACGGAATGGCCACCATCAGCAGTTATTTATAGGAGTTCAAAAGGGTCCCTTATTGGAGCACTTATTACTTACCCGTTTGCTAGAGGTCGTAAAACTAAATAAAATGGAAGTGCCACTTCTAAGATTTTTAGACAAAGTTGAAATATATTTTACCGAGTATGTACGAATCGAATTTGACAATAAAGGTTTGATTATAATTTCAAATTTCATTCCAAAAGGCCAGTAATACGACGTTTTATAAAAATCATACCATATCTAAAATGATCATATATATGAAATCAGAGACTTTACTATATTGATTTTAGTTAGCTTTTAAATGCAAAAATCGAACCCAAAATATTATTATTAATATACGTTTATTCCCATATTACTCTACAATTAGATTATAGATAGAATGAAATTAGTTTTGTTAGTTATAACACATTAATGTCTTGTAACATTACTAATTATGTAGATTCCTACATTTATAATTATTATTTCAAACTATACATCGTCTATAACTAAAAATACTTTTACCTATTTTTTATTATTTGCTTAACCAACATAAAGCCAATATTTAAGTTACCGATTTAAACGACTGCGGCTTAAACACCGTTTTACGTTTGTTTTATGCGATGTTTGCTTTCCGATGTGATTTGTCTGGCCGTTTTACAAAAGTAGAGACATGTTGAGCCATTTCGTTTTAATTTATTTCCGCGATTGTCGTACCTACATTCGAGTCAGGTATTTGTAGCTAATGGAACCATATGTACTCACTCGCTTTTACGCGTTCAGCGTATTCTCATCTTTAGACAGCGATAAGTACTTCCTTAGGTTGAGATTTTTTTAGCCATAGCAATAAAATTTAAATTTAGAAAGTAGTAAAGTAATCAGCAAAATTATTTTTAATTTTATTATAAAAAATTATGAAATGTCTTAATTACTTCAGTATTTGCTAAGATATACCGTACACAAAAATATATAGTAGGTAATTGTGAAACTTCTCCCTATTAAAGAGAGTTGTAATTTATTAAATGTTAACTAACTTTAGAAATCATAAAAAACTTCACATCTACATCGTATCGAAGCTACAATACAACTTAGTAATAGTGAACTTTTTAAGCAAAATATGATAGAGTTATAAGACGATTGAATCTATTCAAGCGAATCACACGAATAAGTAAAAAATATCATTTTTGATTTAAAACTCAATTTGGAATGGTACATGAATCAATTTTGACGTATTTATATTGACACGCACGCGAACTGATTTGTATCATCACATTACATATTTCATTTTTATCAATTAAGTCATAAATAGAACACAAAAGTAATTTAAAATAACTTTATTAAATTAAATCCTTACTGATGCTACCTATATATTTTTTATGTGTTATTTTCTAATATGAGAATTTTGCTTAGTCTTCTAATAAACTATATAATTGGATATATTTTGCTTTTTCTTTACAAGTCCAAGTTATACATATACACTAGCGACAATATTAGTACAGTATTGTGTATAAAAAATATGTTTTTGGTTATGATAAACTTTAATATTATGTAACTACAATATATTATGTCGTATTTTATAGGTTAAGATAACTATTGTACTTACCTACCGTGCCTTTCTTTTTGTGAAGATTAATATAAATAAAGACAAATAAGTCTTAGACTTATCTAATTGTAATTCAAAGTTATTGACAGTATATATGGTAATAGAGGTCATAGCAATCTACGTATATCTATAATGCTATAAGTAATATCAGCCCAAGTTACTTTATTCCACAACAAAGCCTCTTTCCACTTTCTCTTCCATATTATAATACAACAGAAGATCAATGATAACCGCAACATAATCATTCAAAAAAGGATTATTGAAAGAGTAATTTGCGTTTATCATCATTGATCTTATCACCTTTAAGAATTGTATGCTGATGCAAATTGTATTCAATAGTGTGGGAAATACAGGGTTAAATTACACCTCGCGCGGTCTTTTGTTTAGTTATCCATATACATATAATATTCAATATGTTTCATAGTTTCCTAAACGACGGACATATGTACGTGATCAGGCTTGTGTTACTAGGAACAAATTATTTTTGTACAAATGTGTATAACAAGTTTTTACAAGACGGCGTATCAATTATTGAAGAAGAGAATGTTTAAAACTATGAAGAATATTCTTTTAGAGGCTTTACAGGATTTCTTTTCAGTTCAATTCTCAAAAGGACGATAACTCTTATAGAAAGTATTGTGATTTGCTATGTTTGCATGACATAAACGTATACTATGATATAAACTATTAAAAAAATAATGTAAAATAAAAAAGAAATCGTTTCGTACCTTAGAATTTTTTTGATGTTAAAATTTTTAGAGGGTTTTTGGTATAAAAATATCCATGAAATACAAGCCAATATTACCGACTATTTAAATTATACTTTACGTAACTAGTGATTTATGACTGCTGAAGTACGAGTTCATTATGATTTTATTCAAATGACAGGTCTCGAATACTCCATACCACATGAGTTACACTTTAATTCAGAAAAAGTAGAATAATCGTCACAGTCCTGTTTAACCCTAATAGCAAGCAATAACTCACAAACACGTGGCCCAAATCAGTTGAAGTTATCCCGTAATATTCCCTTTCATCATTCAAGTTCCGGGCATTTGGTTTGTGTCGCTGTGTCCCGTAAATCTTCCTTCTTTGATCAGGGCCCAGCCCCGTAGGGAGAAGGGACCTTCTATCGTACGCACTTAGTAAGATTCAAAACATTACAACCTTTAGATTTATTAACATTTCATTAATATCTATTCGGTAAATCACAGACATAAATATTTTTGATGCTGACGCCCCCTGAGGCATCTTGATTCCGTTTTGTACAGCTAAAACAGAATCTATATTTATATATAATATAAATCTATGTATTCTGCTATCCTTAACACATAAAACGATAACTAATTTTTTGAACAAGACCATACCTTGTCGTAATTACATTCCTGTATATTGAGTATTATACATATAGCGCGGATTTAAACTAAGAGAAAAATTCTCATTATTCTTCTATACCTTTATTTTTCGTTTTGAGTAATCATACTAATAGAGAGCTAAAAGAATTCTAAGCAACCTTTTTAGTCGAACCTTTATATTTCAGAGACTAATTGCTTCTAAAAAAGATATTAAAAATATTTTCTACTTAAAGAGGACAGAGTTATCGTAGATACAATTACGATGATGACTAACCGTCTACCTATTTTTGTAAAGATAATCTAATATGTCAAATTTGTATATTAAATACAATTTAAAGCCTAAAGAATGTACATATTAAGTTTTATATCTTGAATTTTCTATATATAAATAAAAAACAAAAATTGTTTATTTGTCAATAATAAATTGAAATTTTTCATACACTTTTAACCTGACATAAAGGTAATTATTATTTCTTTAGTACATACAAAACAGATCTAAATATTCTATATTTATATTGTGTATTTCATTGCACTTCGATCTTTTGTTATCGGGCAGATTAATTTCGTCAGTTAGACAACCATAGAATTTATGTCGATAAACTCGATAGTATATACTTAGAGCAATTAGTGTTATCATCAGGCTACCCGTAATCGATTATTATAGCAAATTAATCGAGAAATCGCAAATCAAACCAGCTCGCTCTATCACGACGTCGCTATTAGGAAGAACTTTGACTGGTATGGACAAGATCTTGCTAATTTAGTATGAGCCAACAATAAACTTTGGCCTTTGTTACGACAAAAAGCGTTCAAAGTGTTTTGAAATTGAAAACAAACAGCTTTCCGGGAAAAGGGTGAAATTAACATACCATTACTTTTTTCAGTTTGTTGTTAAAGCAAAGACTTTTGTTATACAATATTCTAAGACCGATTTTACTTTGGCGGATATTGAACTCGTCCATCAGATATCGTTATTATTTTCTCTATGAAATGATATGTTGGGGTCTTGATCAGTAGATTCATTCTTTTATATTGTTAGTCGTATTCTTAGATAATTTCTAGTAATTTTATTTATGTTTCATCATAATCGCTCTAACCTACTTTTGTCACGTGAGTTCAACCTCCATTAATCCTACTCAATCCTTGTTACCATCTTCACTGCATTGTCAGTTGTAGGTAATACCCAATTTCAAGGGGGAAGGTGATTGGTAGTTATGTGGATTCATGACCTCATTACTAGCAATGTACCATGTCAGGTTGACCTCCACGCGGTTCCCCCTGGAAACCATCGTGATGAATTCCTGGTGAATTTGTTACGATGGGCTAACTGACCTGACCTCATGTTCATTCTATCATCCTCCACTGGTGCCCCGCCAGCGTAAACCGTTAGCGCAAGCGGGTGCACCATTCCATAATCACCCATAAAAAAAATACCCAATTTCATATAAAACTAATAAAATAATTATATTTTATACATGAGGATGTATAAAATATAATTAAATCACAGTATTTATTTTTCTTATGAGACGTTAATGCAAAATTAAACTTACATCAAACTTGTCAAAATGAACATGAATTTTAGATTTTAGCTTTGCATAAACATTCCATAATGTAAAAAAAAAAAAATAAGATCAGACCATTGCATTGATGGTCGATCCCGAGAACGTTTGTCGTCTACTTAACCTTGGACAAGATATATATGATATGATATATATAAATTCACTCATCAAATAAGCTATTACCAAGAGATTTTATCTCCAAAGGGTGAATTGCGCCCGAGGCGAATTATGAAAAAGTTCTGCAACACAAGTAATTGCAACAGTCTCGCTAAGTATCACGTATTAATGCCGTTCAATATCCAATCAGTACATGTGAGATGTAACACGGTTGCTAATTGCATCCTTGTTATGTTCTACCTCAGAAAAGTATCGCGTATATAAGTGTGAACTTCCTTTTAATATTTTAATCCGGCTTCAAAAGGAAGATTATTCACAAATGGATTACAAGTTTAATGTCTTAATATTTTAATGTCTTAATGTTTTACTGTTTTTTTTTTCGTTATAATCATTACGATTTCCATTAGTAATTTCATCTCGGTTGATAGAAAGTTATTTTGTGGAGAACATAAGAGAAAAAAAGGTTCTAGTCGATAATAACTAGTATACATTTAATTATAGTAATTTACTTAATATAAATAACCAATTAAGTCATTTAAGATTGCGGATTAAGTGTGAATAATAATATTATAAAATAATGTAAATATTGGTAACGACTGCATTAAAATCCGTTGTATTGGTTAAAAGATCTAAGCGAAAAGCGGAAGCGACATCATATACTACGTAAAGATTATATATAAACATAGACGACCTCGGTGGTATAGTGGTTTAGCACACCGCTTTAATTCCGATGGTCGCAGGTTCGATTCCTCGCACGGTATAAACATTTGTATTCATGAGTATGATTGTTTGTATCGGTCTGGGCATTTGCTATGTATATTTTATTTGTAAAATATCTAAGTATTTATATCACTTGTTTAGTACCCATAACACAAGCTCTGCTTACCATGGGACTAGATGACGCTGTGCTAATTGTACAGGGATTCTTTTTTGTATAGGGTATTTTATCCTAAAACACATTTGCGCAATAGTAGTCTATACACAGTATTTATTTAATTCCCGTGCAATTCTTGCCTACGTGAGAAATGCCACGTAAGAAATCGCATTTATTTAAGAAGCATATATCTACATATACAGCGTTATCTATATATTTATCATTGGTATTATGTACATAAACGGTAAGCCGAGATCATGTGTATCATTTTATAATAAATCGCAGTTTACCATGTTATCGTACAGCTTGATATTTATTATTACAGATTTTATCATTAAGTGAACGATAACTCTATTATTAAATTATGACATTTGGCAATGACATTGAAATTAATTTTTATTTAAAAGAGATTTTGTATTCTTTTTATTTGTGGTAGTTTGACTATGTCTTACTTATGCCATGATGATGCTTTGGTTCGATACAACTATTAAATAAATAATGATTTAGTAATATTTAAAATGTTTAAAAGATAACCAACAGAGAGTATTGAATAACATGTATTAGTTTGAAGCTCGATCTATCTATCGAAAATTGTTAAAAAATCCTTTTGAGTAATAAACATTATTATTAAACTATCACATTTCTAACATCAATAAAATTGTAAACGTGCTTATTGTAATAAATAAATAATGCACACAATATCAAAACCCATTACGGTTTGTATTAATTTTCAGAAACTCAATATGGTCGCACCGGAATACATTAGAGTGTGTCTGTAATTTATAGCGAACTGGTGGCCGAGTTGTTGAGATAGTTTGCAGCAGTTTACGGTCAGGGAAACTAGTTGATGCAGGAGCAAGGAGAATTGTGCGGACACGCCGGATTTGTGGGGAAAGCTGCCACAGAGTATCGAATGATATCGATATTTATAAACCTGTGTACTATTTTTGTAATTTCTCAAAACTTGTCAAGAGAGAGTGCACATACTTATTGTGTCTAGTCAGCTACATAAGGGATTACGTTCTATAGAACGTAGTCACTTATTAAACATCGTTAAATATATTTAACGATGTTTAATAAGTGACAAAATAGAAAATTTATAATAGACTAAATAAACATTATTTATTAGATTATCAGAAACGAATTCTTACCTAAAAACTAACATTTCATTGAAATTTAAAGAGCGTCGTGGCCTAGTGGTTTACTACCCTGAATTACGCCCAGGTCGTGAGATCAAATCCGATAATTGATACGTGTACATATAAGCTGTCAATAAATAAATAATCAACAATATAACACATAGCGCCATCTAGATCTAAAAGCTCGTACTATTATAGTAATCAATATACCTACGTATAAATATATTTAGGTATATTATTGTACAAAAACCTACTTAAAATTCATACAAAAAAATATAGGAATACAAACTGACATTCTCATTAATGCAATTTATATTATTAGGCTAGAAATCTTTAACAGTAAAAAAATTAGGTAGTGTGTTAAACTACTGAAGTACAATACTGATTATATTATTTACTGTCCCTGTTTGGTACAGCTTACAATTAAATTAAGCTATATTAAATTACCTTAAATGGCTACTATGTCAATTATAACAAAACTGCATGTTACTTTCATATCAATAACGCCATTCCAACTGTGTGAATGCGTATGTTTGTGGGTTATAAAACCGTACAAATTGCTTAGTTGTACAAATTAACTACAATTAACCAAACGCGCATGAATCAACTTTCTGTTGACTAACAACAATTACATGAACCCACTCTAAGTTACGTTAAAACACATACTAAACAGAAACTTGTTCCAGAAAAATATCCCCAGTTGAAATTGTTACAAGAAATTTTAAGATTACTGCTGAGAAGTGCAGAAATAATTATCAAAAAAGTTTATCAGAAAGTTCTCGAAAAACTATCCAATAGAAAACCTCATTTAGGAAGTTTGATTAAAAAATAAATTGTACATTCTTTGATTGTAACAATGATCATAAAAGTATTTAATATGGTAACAGAGTATCAGGATCATTGTTTTGTCTTTATCCCATTATTTAGAATTGGGGCAGTATTTCATCTTCTACCGGTCACTATAAGCCATCATAGTTTACTATTCTTTTATCATCTTTCAAACAGTTCATCTTTTTTTCAGTCGTTTTTTTTCCATTCATCTACTTTCATATTTAACTTTATTTAAACCGTGGCTCACGCAATATAAAAATATCAGAAATATGTCACGAACTTTTTCATCCCCAAGAAGTCATAAGAGAATTAATAAGCAATCACCAGCTCAAGAGGAAAATTCTATACAAAACTTATACCAAACTCCTTGTCTATACAGCAGTAGGCTAGGTTATTAATCATTACTATAGGAGAGACTCGCGACCTGAAGTAGGACATTAATCGAATTTATCGGTAAAATATTTTATCGGTTTTCGTATTATTTTCAGTGAGTGTCGATTTACTATTCGCTTAAAAATGTAGGAAAGTCTAATTATTATTCTTGAAAGAAATTTAAGTTGACACCATTTACTTTTTTTAAGTATTATATATACTTCAATAGCATAGGAATGGCATACCAGATGGTAAGTTGTAAGCATCGCATACATGAACAACTCTGCGGGCATCACATCATCATGTGATGTCCATAACACCACACATGGATTGCCATTCTAGAAGACTAATATATGTCTGAAACATATCTCACAAGACGAGCCGCTTGTGAGATATGTTTCAGAGGCTAAAATCGATGATACCTTCGTACAAAATCTACCTTAAATTTTAATAAATTTCTACTTCTATTATATTCATCTACGAGGAAGATTTCACTTCTGAAAACGCGATAGCTTTCATGAGTTACATAATTTGTAAGTAATCATAATGTATGTTTAGTGTAAATATCTTTAAAATATCATAAATACAAAATTATACGGAAATTGACCAGTGTCTATATCATATTCGAGCTAATTACATTGTGATTTATTACTAGCCCACTATTATAACAAATTGATTATTATAACCTATAAAACTCTTCACATTAATGCCAGTCAGCGGGACCCATTTGCAGTAAAAGTGGTACCTTTATGATATATGCGCGCCATAATAATAATCATCACTTTCTATGGCTAAACTTACTGGTTTATAACAAGCGTGTGGCATTATAGATAGCCTGGCGCCGGTACAGCTATGTTTACTGGGAAACTTAACTATTTACAGCCCAAAGTTAAGGCACTCCACTGTAACTTAAAGCGTGCACGTGTTTATTGAAATTGGAGAGGCCGTGAGCAGCTTCTCCTACGTCTCTTTATTTATACCATCACATTCTAAATTACAAGTAAGTTAATTACAAATCAAGTGGGAAAACTAATATTCACTAATATCTAAACATTTTAAACAAGAAAAATTGTATGTCTAACACCTTACCGCCCATATTGATGATCCGTAGACTAAAATAAAGTTTATATTATTACACATAGTATAAAATAAAGTCGCTGTAGCTGTCTGTCCGTCCCAATGTATGCTTAAATCTATAAAACTACGCAACGGTTGAAGCGGTTTTTTTAATTGATAGAATGATTCTAGAAGAAGGTAATACATGTACAGCCGGGGCGAGTAGCTAGTTACATATATATTGCTTTCGCGTCCCATCAAACAAGAATGTTGTAGAACTTACCCTTATTCTACGCCCTTACGTCTACGTAGTTATGTAAAAAGATCATTATGAACTATACCTACCTATAATTTAAGTTACATCTAGATTTAGATATTCGGATTGTCCTGGAATAGGGTTTATATATACCTAGTTAAGTGTAGATACAGCCATAAATATTCCAAAACAATTCATAGCCCTGAATGGAAATAAAGTAATAGAATGCTAAGTCTAAATAAGAAATTAGTTAGTTTAGTTAGTTAATTATTATTTGTAGATTAAATTCAAGGCACTTATAAATAATAGTCAAAAAAATATTATTATTATTGTTATTCCCGCCATACACTGAAACAATATGGCGGTCGCCTTTCCACAGTTGGCAGCAACTTATGTGCGCTTACATGTAGATTAACAATAAGATGCAACCAAGGATACAAGTTGCATGCTCTACAGTTGAGACAAAGCCAGTAATATGTACTACATTGTGAGATGTTCTTGGTGAAAATAGTAGTTCATTATCCTTGGCTCTTAAGTGTTTATGTAGTACACACTGAGTAAGTAATATTTATGTTAAAGTAGTAGCTAATAACGCCTTCGTCATAAACAAATATGTATTATAAGCAGTTTAGCCGCATAAATGTTGTAATGAAAGCTAAATAGAAACTAAAAACTAGATAGATTTATACTCATATACAAAATATAAGATTACTCTTTAAAATGACGTTTAGAAAAACTTTTGATAATTTAAACATAGTGTATAATTTCTATATAAAAAGTAAATGTAACTGGCAGCCTACAAACATGTGCGTTGCCATGTCCGCAAAACATAATAAAAAAGAAAGTTAAAAAAAGAATAAAGGCCAAAATTAACAGAGACATTAACGCACCATTGCATTTTTATGTCATAAATATAATAAATATCTATCAGCCATCCCTCAAATCCTCGATCAAGTTTAAACACATAGATGGAATACAGCCTATGTTGTACGCAGATGTTGTTATATGTTGTTTGAAATTTTCTATTAAAATAAAATATTTATGTTTTATTTTACCATTAGAATTAACAAACAAAAATCTGATATTACCTCTTTATGGTGTTAGTAAATAAAATTAGTAACTCTTATTCACTTTTACCATACACACTGATGACGTAATACACGTTGTGGAATCAGTATGAATGACAGATCACGATATGGCACTCACAGGAGGTGACAACATGGCAGATGCTGAGACCCTTGTCTTATGTCTTGGCCAGCGTGCGAACATATCACATGGCCATCACCACAATTACAACCTACGAGAAGTAACAGCCTTGAATATTATTTGAACAGGTGCATATTTTCAACACATTGTAAGTACAGGATAACAAAATAGACGGGTACTATTAATATTTTTCAATGTAAATGTAAACAAGTGAATATTTTCCCAACTACTTTCTAAGATTATTTTCTGACTAATTATAATACATTTACAATTATAGATTAAATAAATAATGTTTAGTGCACTTTAACGAAAGTCAGTTGCAATATAAATATAATACATACATATACATTTTTTTAAAGCAATACCATTAATTCTCCATTTACGGGTTATAAATACGATGCTACAACTAAAGAAATTATTAATGCAGAATTTCACATAAAGGGCAACTTAAAGAAGGAAGATATTATTAGATAGGTGCCTATAGATATATGCTTAAAGTATATAATTATATGAAACTTGAAGATACACTTATCTCTTTCTACAAATTCAAATACTGGTATTTGAGAAAGGGATGAAAATTTTATAATCTGTTACAAGAAGTCAAAGTTAACAACGTCGTCATCCATTTGAGGCGATGTCTCGTCGCCGTGTCGCCGCACTGCGACCCGTGCCAAGCACGTCCGAATCTAGACTCGCATAAATCCTATAAGTTTCTGCCACTGAAATACTTATTTATTTATTACGTCGTAGAATTTTATAAGTATTTTACGTATATATCACCTTGGTAATATAATAAAAATTATATGCGTTTCCGAAACATGCAAGTCATCCATAAAAAAAACCAAATTTAAAGAATAAAAATATCTCTTGTTTAAAAGTAAAACTAAAAGTGTTTTAATTTAGTGCTTTGTTCTAGGTAGAAACTCTATAATTAAAAAATAATAACTACTAACTAGGGACTAATACAACTATATCCCAAACCTATATAGAAAAGAAATATGAGTTGCCAGGACGTAGCCTATTTACAGAAGCACTTTTTCTATTCTATCAATTAACCTATTGGAGCTTAATCCTCTTGAAAATCAAAGGCCAGAATATACCTGTATTACCCAGATATAATGACACTGAATTTTGTAAATATACTGATATTTACGGAGTTTTATATACACTCCTATATTTTATATTCTCCAATGCGTTCGAAATAATACGGAATAAATTCCACGCGTACGTATGAGTGCCTTTAGTCTACATTCCCTATAAATGTGAATAATAGGAGTATGTATGCATAACATTTCGTATAGGTACCTAGTACAGAGTAATGCATGATAAGGACATTCCGTAGCATCGATATGCGCAATATGGAAGGAACGACAGGAATATAGTCATACATATAATGAATTTAAATTACTTACTACCCCAAGTTTAGGCAGTGACATTTTAAGAGGGCGACGTCTTATGTATGCAGCATCTTTTAAATTTCAGAAAGAAATATGTCAATGGACATTTAAAACAAAATAGTTTATAGTCAGTTAGAATATAAAGTATTAATCAGCTTAAACTGAGGTAGACAGAGGAGAGGAGAGTTCTTAAAGTCGACTTCTCCAATTAGCTACCTCTATCTATTTCAACTGCTAATACGCTTGCTTTGTAAGATGTGTTTCTGTTGAAGTGATAGAGATAAGGCAGTAAAGTTACAGTATACTACAATTACAGATAAAATAGGTAATGTAAAAAAAAACATATTTTACTATTAAAATTAACTTTTTTGTTTCGTAACTGTAGTAGTGAACAAGTTGATGGTCCGCCCGACGGTAAGTAGTAACCATGACCTATATACTCAAAAGAACACAGAAGTATCTTTACCATGACACCTATGTATTGCTATTCCAGAAGACTGAGATGCCATGATCTTATCCTATAATTTCACCTTCAATCAAATTCAATCGAAACATCTTACAAAAGAAGCTGACAGCAGAAATAGGTGAAACAGCAGCAACATTTTTATGACCGAAAACTTAAGTTTTATATTAATTATAAATAAAAAATCAAAAGAAAAATTATATTTAAAGTTGTTGTCAGAACTAATTTTCTTTTTGGATTGACTTATATTATGATTAATGATGACGTACTCGACACTTTTTCTACACGCGATATCAAAACAAGTTATAAATTAGCATTGTTGTTATTTCTTCGATTTCAAGAATAATAATATTATTTACACAACATTTTGTGGTATTTAAAAACAATACAAGTATTTGACAATTAATCACTTTGGCAGACTCCTAATATATTTTAGCACGGAACAGAAAAGATATATTGTATGTTTTATAAGTAAATAGAATAAAACTTAACACTTTAAGTATAAAACAGCCATCTATTTATACGATCAACGCTTACAGAAGAAAAGTATTCAATCCTGAACGATTCCAAAACTTTTTCCACGCTAAGAAAATGAACGCCCCCTGTAACTGACTACGACATTAAACTAGGAAGAGAGTCCTTAGCATTCGATAACAAAAGTTATACAAATTCCTTCTTCTTTTCACAACTACCGATATACCATAAACATCTTTAAATGTATGCGTAGTAGAGTCGGCATTGACTTAACACGTATATGCGTAGAGAAGAGTACATAGGTTCGAATAGCGCATAAAAGGATCAATTACGCAGTACTGTACTGTGGAGTGATACGGGTTTATTTATGTTAACTCAATAAAGTGAAATGCATTATACGACACCCTTGATATCAAATTGGTTCTGTGAAACACTTGAAATGTGTCGATCACAAAAAATACATACCAGTAATTAATTTATTTGTATCTGCAGTGTGTACCATTTGTATCAAGCCATTCGTTCATTTTAGAATTACAGAACAGAAAATCCTAACTAAACACTGAACTAAAATTGCAATATAAGAGTAGGTCGTTTCAGTTTTTTTGTCCCTCTTTAATAACGTAAATCATAGACTATAGACTTGATCATAAAACTTTCAAGTTATTCAACAATATCTACGTATTTCCTTTTTGAATCAATTTTTTTTGTAGCATACGAGTGGGAAGTTCTACTGATGTTTAGCTTTTACCACCATACCTTAGCACCTGAAATACTAACAGTAACAAGAGTAATAGATTTACACCTTTCTTATTGTTTTTGTTTCTATTATATTAATTATCTAAAGACTCTACAGTATATGTAATATATACAAATAGATATTATCTGTATCCAGCACAGATTACTAATGGCGGAATTGTACTATGTTAAGTACAAACGAAGGTAAAATACTTAGGTTAAACAAAGGTGCGAAATAATATTATTTTTCTAGGAAATTACCGCATAACATATAAGTAATGCCAGAAACTGGTTTTACTGTACACTTGTATTCAATTTACACAGTTGTTACCAATTTATTTCAAGAGAACAGTGACATCATCGAATCTATTAAAATTTTATCGACCTCCATATTGTTTACTATATGGCATGACTGAAAATGGAATTTAAATTATATTTCGTACTAGCTGTATCATGACAGTTCCTGTAAAACTATATTCATTTGTATATAGTATATGATCTATATATAAATTAATATTATTGTGTATGTATATACATATATTCTTCATTCGAATTTGTCCAGTAATTTTCGCATCCATCGTCCATCTATCTATAGGATGTACATTTGCAAAAAATGATTATTTTCTTCGAGTTTAATTTACACAAGTAATTACACGACTATAACCCTTCAAATATACAGCATTATTAATAAAAAATAATATAGATTTGGTAACTAATTAGTATATTTCAAATAGAGTCACTAAACATACATACGTCTATAGTATTTTTAAAATTTTATAAAAAAGTCTTTCATATACAGGATCAAATACAATTTGTTCAATAAAGAACAATCAAGAGATACGTTCAACTAGGGGTCAGCAGTGAGGACGTGCTCCCTCGCACCATTTGACACATCCGTCTCTTAATAAAATCACCAATGTGACAGCCCTGTGATAATGTGCCAGAGTCCGGAAATCGCATAGGGTCCCACACTTATATTTATTGCATAAATATGTTTTTGTTATAAGTAGCGAGAATCAGACAGAAAGCCTGCATAATTGATTAATTATATGGTAGATAAAGTTTGGAAGGCAATGTTTCTTATAAGGCCAAATATTAAACGTTGTTATTTTTTTATGATTGACTTTTCAGGAGCCCGACTATCCATAGGTCCCTTGCCTTAAATAAAAAGTGAGTCAATATACAATGTAATTTTAAGAAAACTAAATATCTCATATCTCGTCTACTAATTAGGCGCCCCGTCTTTGTCTATTGAATACCAGAACGCCTAAATATTGGGAGAAGTAGGTATTATTTAGGTGCAAGCTATCCATGTATAATAGGTAACTTTTGCTTCATCAATTTTCATAACTCATGCAAGCTTGCGTAGCCTACATGTCGGTTTCGAGGACTTTTGACTCGAACAAACAGCACAAGATTCATAATATCATAAGTTACGATAAGAATCTTCTTAAGAACTTTATCGTTGAACTTCGACTTTGTTCATAAATTTTTCATCAGACATTTTATTCGCATGTCTAACGTGGTGCTTCTGAGTTTTACAACAACATTGAAATCCAGAAATGTACTTGTTACTGCTATTACTACTTATATAGCTAAAAGTTATAACTAAAGGTTACCCACGACTTTCCCTTAGAAAATTATAATAATTTGAGAAAAATGTGTCCGTCCTCGTAACACAATCCAAATTCATTTTAAATTTCATTAAATTCCGTTATTCGTGTAACATTGGATTGGAACTATTTGATACAACTTTAGAGAAACTACATTTACTCATCACGACAACCCTACCAATATTTCTAGCAAAACTGAAACACCAACCCGTCACAAACACAAACGAGCGGCTCTCAGGGTTGAAACACTCGATTTATCCGAAGCCCTGACCTCGTATCCGGTGCCAACCATTGTCACATTTGTCAAACTGATGACTAGTGTCACATCCCTTGGCTACGCCTTATTTACTTGGATATATTATCATGCCTTTGAACGTGCCAAAAAAACCATCAAGAAGAAATATATGTTGGAAAGGCTAATGGCCATATCTTCTATCACATATACATATAAATAACGAATACAGTGAGTTAAATATTATTTAATGTATGTACTTGTAGAAAAATACACCACAGGTTGATTTACGTTAAGTACCCTACCTACCTTAATAACATTATTACTTGAAAAATGTGCCTTGAAAATTATTAATGAGTGTATATGTGTGACTGTAATTTTTTTTAAAGGAAGTATAATGTTTTGGAATGTTATATTATACATATATTAACTGTATGTCTATATTTGAAGGAAAAACAAACTCACTAGCGGAAGTACGTAACATACAAATATTATTAAAAACAAACTTAGATTTAACTGTATAAAATACGTATTGATTGGGTACTTCATTCTTGAAGATAACAGTGATATTTCTTTCTATATAAATATATAGATAAAAAGCAGAGACAATATATACTTTATATAGTCATACCATGACTAAAGCTTAAAAAACTGTCTCGACATTGTCTACGAACAAAATAAACGAAGCCATTTCGCAATAGCCTTTTTATTGCTGAATACCTGAATTAAACTGATCAAAAACGGGCACAAAAAGTGTCTAGCGATATAATAGCGATTTTACGGTCCAGTAAACAAACATAATATTTTGGCATTTTGGTAGTCATACCGTTGCTTCAGTTTCGTAAAAAGTCTAGACTATTGAGGTACAAAATAGTTCAAAGGTTCAAGGTGACCTGACAAGAAAGGAGATTTTTAATTTCCCCAATGATAATTAAGATTGCAGTTTGATTCTTTATGATGGTTATGAAACTTGGAAATTTGTGTGAAGAAATTTGTAAAATGCTTTAATATAACGGGCTCGATAGTCCAGCGGTTGAGCACGCCTTACTTCTGACGGTCGCGTGTTCGATTGTTCGGACGGTACTAACATTTGTATGCATAAGTATGATTGTTTGTATCGCTCTTGGTGCTTTCTGTATATATCTGTAGCATAGACTATAGATGTATGTACAAAAAATGTACCTATTTAAGTACTTCTGTTTAGTACCCATAACAAAAGCTCTACTTAGTCAAATATTAATCTATTAGTAAATTGTCCTGGGTTACTACTGTTATTAATACCATATACTCCAGCACTTACCAATAGAGTTAAAGATAAATGCGATACTGACCTGTAACAAAAATAAATGAATTTTTAAAACTTTATCATAAGTATTAAGCTACAGTTTTTTTTTTAAATATCGTTCCAGGTTTTAATTATATTTCTGTATTCTATGGTTCTGTTCAAGTCTATAGGCGAAGGTTCTCGTCTCTGACTGTTTTTTTGCCATTCAAAATTCATCAAAAGAATAATCTTAGAAACAGTACAGTGTAAGAACAATGTAACTGAAAGTGATTTTTTATACAACAGCATAATTCAATTGTTTCGTAAAATAATAAGTCTCAATTATTGTTTTCTCTTTTATATAATGCTTAGTAGTAAAAAGCCTATAACATAATCACCACGGTATCCAATTCAATATTAAACTACCGTAATACTACCAACACATATTACAGATATTATACGAGAATGATATATTTACAATGAAAGTTACAAGAGTTCTCAATATTCAGAAATGCAAATAAATGCATAGTAAGGCCACAAGATATAGGTTACAAAGGCTGATCCAGATGCTGTTAGACCAGTCTTCACAAGCAAGTAGAACTATATAATAATTATAATATTTACATCTTAGTATCTAGCAGTAATACCTAGAGTTATTAATATGAAAATATTGGTTTACGTAGATTTTATATAAACCCCTGCGTAACAAATAAAATGAATTAACTACGTATATATATATATATATATTTGGAAATACGACCTTAAAGTAAAACAACAATGTTGACTCTAGAAAATTTGCTCCTTTTGAAGAAATACAATTAATTATAAAGAGTGCGATATGCGATATGATTCTGTAGAAATTTTACGTTTCTAGATTGATGTGGATTTTCTGGTAAAATTATTCTATGGCTGTCCAAGACGTAAATTAAACCTATATTAATTTATTTGTATTATAGGCATAAATTTATTTCTTACTAACGTTAATATTGAATTATTTTCCTTCTTTGCTATTATTCTTATAGTGTATTTAGTTTGTTTGCACGATACCCACAATTATATCCGTTACCCTAAGGTTGTGCCACCTTATTGTATTTATACGCGTACAAATGTACATATTTAATATTTAAATATACCTATTAAATATATAACTCATATAAAAGCGTATTGTATCATATTTATTACATTATCTTTATAACCGAAAAAGTAAGAAAACCAAATAAAATCTTCCCATTATTTATAGTTAATGTTATGCAGGTTGTCGAATCATCAAATGCAAATGCAATGACTTGTGTTACTTTACCGTTGACAGTAATATTCCCTACTTACATACTAATAAAAAAACTGGGTAAGAGTGTGTCGGACACGTATATATAGGGTTCAGTAGTGTTTCACGTATGTACGTATCTAGTAATTTAAATTAAATATAATAAAAATAACTGTATACTGTATACAATAGCCTTCAAATTGGAAGTAATTAAATATTACTTGTGCATATATGCGATATCTTCACCAACATTCGAACCATTATGATGACTATTTTAATTCTGTTTATTTATGTCTATTTTCGTTCAAATATGGAATTAGTCTTATTATAACTTATATTGCACGGTAAGCTCAGTAAACGTCGTGATTTTTTTATAGACAGTCAGAGAGACATTTTTTTAAATAGATTAATATAGTATGTATTACTCGTGTACGCTGAAGGGGCACTGATATAAGATGATATGAAGTCAAGTCCGTTCACGACGGTTTTCATGGGATCTACCGGACCAGTGTACATTGCTAGGAATTAGAAAAAGGAAAAGAAAAAGAGAAAGTTAGTATTGACAACTAGTTTCAATACTAACATTCTTTTCCCTACCACGAAGAGTACAATTAAATAAAGAGGTCTTTAGCCACGGAAAACGGAACCTCAAAATCTCATAACCGAATGAAGTATCATTTTCAATGATCTTATAAATACGTAATAAAAATGTAATAACATGACATAAACTGTCGATGGAATCCACACCTTCGGGAAATGTGAGACAGGAATCTACTCTGACAGTCGTACTTACATGTTTTCGTAACTTATTAATACCTACAATAAGTAATAAAGTTTATTTAAACGATTATAACTTATTTATAAATCAATTATTAAAGATCGTCGTGGTTGTCGTCTTTCAATTCATAAATGATTTAATCCGTCAATATCCCACATTAAAAAATAGTCTGTGTGTACTAATATAGAGAATTTCTAAACTAGAGGCAATCACATGTAAAACTTAAATATCTACGATCTAAAACATATTAGTTGATAGTTCTTTGAATTTCGGTAAACTGATGTTATCTAGCCTAGGGCAAGTTCAACATTTGTGGTTAAACAAGGATATACGGACCGACGAACTTACGTATCCATCGGTCCATTCGAATAGTTTCTTACCAACTACCTACTGCTATTTGCCAACTAAAAGGGACGCGTAGCCGCGATAAATCGGATACTCAAAATGAGGTTAACATGATATACTTTTATGGAATAGGCAGTATTAATATTTTTCAAAGTTTGCGAAATATTACGCACGTTGTAAAAATACGTCTAGATAGATCCTCAGTCTCACCTATTTCAGCCGCTAAACAGCTTGATTTTTTTATAGCATAGGGTACCAACGTACTTGCGGTTCACCTGATAGTAAATGATTATCGCCGCCCATGAACTCCCGCAATACCAGGGGAACCTATTAAGAAGGAATAACCTCTCCATCTAGAAGGTTTCAATATCGTATTACTTATACCCCTGCTGGAAGCTGATTTCACAATGTTGGTTGTGCTTGGCAAAATTGATCCAAGAGATTAAAATACATTGGCAGTTAGAGACTATCTTTTGTGTATTCATCGACAATTAAATAAACGAAACATATTTACTTCGATATTAACGATACAAGGGCTCAATCAATAAGTACCTTATACCTTTGACTAAAGTTTCTGTAACAAACTCAATTAACGATGTCGGTTCATGTTTTCAATCATAACCAATTGACGAATCAGTTCAATGGCTCAATTCAACAGGGCTTGAACTAGTTCATAGTTGTGTCTTATTAGCTCATATGGCACCAACGTATTTCTTCGCAAATTAGGTTTGTATACCTTTTTGGTATATATATAATTATTAATAATTATATTATATTAGACATAATATTTTCTAAATAATAGTGAAATCTTTTAATGTCTGTGTTAAATTTTTGAAAAGTGGACTTATAAGAACTAAAATGGTAATTGTGGAATAAGATTTATATAAATGTTTTATGTATTATTCCTGTTACTTCGAAGTATCCAAATGATTATAGTTTTTATCATCTACTTTAAACACAATTATATAAGGCTTTATTTGCATTAATAACTTTTTCCGTTAATACAAGAGCATTTAAAATGGTTTTAAGAAATATTGAGAATAGTTTTATGAGTGACGTTTTCATTGTCCAAAAAAACTACTCAGAGTCTAAGCCAAGTCTAATATACCAATAAATTATTTCATGTAAGGTAACAGGAAAGAGATAGGTACGAATTTTATTCAAAATTAAAATTTTTAGGATTAGAGTCCTCTGTATTTACGTCTTCATAAAACACCCGTACAAACGCCTCCAATTTATGCGTGAAAATACCGAAAAATAGCTTCCACCGAACATATTAACATGTGTGGCAAAGTGATCGTAAATTTTTATATGGGCTGAGCATGTCACGGTATCACGATGTACGCTTTGAGCCGTTATTTTTGGCGGGAAACATTGCGTGACAACCGTACCAACGACGTTAGAGGTGTTCCTGCAAAACAAAACACGCGCGATTTGATATATTCCCCACGTGTATACACAGGTGAATATATGTACACATAAATTACAACATCCTTAGTTTTTTTCAATGATTAGGTAATACAAATAACATGTCTATACTCAACTTGAATCCATATCTAACTATTCACATAAATATTTTTACTTTACCTATTTCCTTATGATCTCATTTCTTACGAGTTGATTACTAAAATGTATTTGTATGTATACCTGTGTGTGTGTGTATTTTACTTCGCGATTTCTTCGCCAATCTGTACCGATCTTCATAATCGGAATTTCAGTACTAATAAATACATAAGTTTATTTCCCCGTTAGACCTAGACTTTCTACAAATCTATCCCATATATAAGTATAAAATAGAGTAACTTTTTGTAAATTAAATAATTCGTATTACTACAAAATAATGTTCGTTATATATTGAAAGTAACAAAATCTAGTCTAATGACATGACTCATTATTGAAACTTGAATGTTGTTGCTCAAGATTTGTTATGAACATCAACTACACAACATTTCAATTAAATGGTATCGATATTATTTCAATAGACAACATTATTTAAGTAGAGTGACAAAACAATGAACTAATAGATGCAATATTGAAAATGATATTAGATTTTGTACAACCAAGAAACAAACTTCTAGATAGATCTAATAATTATTATTCACAGTGTGATATTTACAAAACTTTGACGCTTTGAAATTTTAAACATTATAAAAATAAAACAATATTTTTAGTACAAAAATATCATACGAACTTGATTTTTTAAAAATTTACTCATTACTTAATCGTTTTTAGTACAATCTAAGTAAGTTATAATAAGTAAACGGTGTAAAGAAACTGAAGCTCAGAAAATAAACTTTATTCGTATGTGTATAAGATATAGTTTGGAATTAAAGAGAAAAGAAATGAAATGGACACTAGTTAAAGTAAACGAGTACCGTGGGACAATGTAAGGACATCAATCATTTACTGTAACTACTACTACAGATCATTATACTGGTCGAACTTTAATTATTTAACTAGCATGTGGTTAAGAACTAAAGAGGTTGTATACCTAACATCACAGATATGGTAATAACAAAAGAATGAATGAATGTTATTGACTGAAATTAATGTGCATTTTAGATGTCGCCATCTTAAAACATCGTGCCATGTAAGGTAAACATTGATTCTTTGTAGAAGACAGTGCCAATGTTGCGTGCTAAAGTAAACGAATTTCTGGTTTAGCGGAGAAAATAAAACCTTTTTTATTTTTACTGTTTTAAGAAACCCATTAGTATTACGAGTACCTGCCTTGACTCGGTACACATCTTTTATAAGTGTTTAATTATACAGACTTGTATTGGAAAATACCTACACATATTCCTTTATGCAGTACCTATGTTTAAAAAAATATATTGATAAATGGTACCTATTTAATATTTATGTCTATGTTATTTATATATATCCATATCCATTAAAAAATAAATTTATGTACTAAGGCTGTATCATTACATAGTATAAAACTAAGTCGCAGTCGCTGTCTGTCCCTATGTATGCTTAAATCTTCAAAACTACGCAACGGATTTTGAAGCGGTTTTTTTAATAGATGTAGTTTTGTTTAATAGTCTTTCGAGAGGAAGGTATATATATAATACATGTACACCCGTGTGAAACCGGGGCGAATAGCTAGTAATTTATAATAACATCCTATGGCAACTACTATTTTGGATCTATTATTTAAAATTTCAAAATCATGTTCCAAAATCAACAGCATTTACAACACTATTTAGGAATGTCACAATTCTTAATCTATGTGTCGCATCACTAATTCATAACAGTTTGTTTCATCTTCCCAGGCGTTGCTAGATAAACATCGTGTCAGACTACCGCTGACGGTCAACACGCAAGATATGTCAGATAATGTTGTCACCCATTAATAACTTGTCGACTGCGTCTTGCGTGAGGAACGAGATTGCGAAAGGAAACTCTCCAGTGCTCGCCACGCACTCATTCAGAGTCTGTTTGTTACAAACATGATCTTACAATTTTTTATCCTACTAATGCACAGTATTCTATGCACTACATCACCACCACATCACAAAGCATAAGCAGTTTAAAATGTTATCAATAGTTTGTATCCATAAACATAAACTCGTATTATCTAATTATTGACTGCAAAACAACGATGTGAAAAGCATTGTAGTATTTTGTTCCGTCCTCTGAGAGTTGTCATTAACTGAACATTCAGATGTCGTTAAACAGACTTCGAACCTAGGTTCTTGAAATAAAAGCAATGTGACCCGTGAACTAGCCGAGACTGTCTTTGAATTAAAAATAAGCGTGTAATTATTTAGAGTACGTAGACTGAACCAGAGATTGAGCTACCTCCTACTTAACTTTTTAAAGAAAATATTTGAAGAATATAATAGGAAAGTGAAAGACCCATAAGTAATTATATAGGTAAAAAAAAGAAAGCTAGATCATATCGTACAGAATAGCCAAACTGGAATAGAGATCATATGAAAAGGCCAGGGTAAACTCTTAAATAAATACTACTAATAATTCTGATACCTACACCAAAACGTTCAGTGAACTTGGATTTTAGCGATCTGAATAGAAAAAAGGAACGAGTTCCAAGTTAATTGAATTTACATCCGCCACAGATATTCTTGTTGAAAATAATCTAAAGCACCTTGGAAGTAAAAAATTAATGGCTTTACATCCGACTGCAATTCGAATACGAAATAGATAAAATGAATTTGGTTGGGTTTTTTACAATACAATTTTATAAAAAGAACGCAAATCTGTTCTGTAGTAAAATGAATTATCAGTGGGGCGTGCATATACATGCAAAAAAGCAGCAAGCATTTATTGCAAGTAACTGGATCTTGTCATTTTGCCACATAACGACCAGTAATACAACACGATGAGCCGACCGCCTCAATAACATGAGAAACACAAACACGCTAATCCTACAACAAACATTGAGCGTCGACTATTGTTTAAAAAGCGAACGCGTGCGGATTTTTCCCTTTTTCAATTTCAATGTTCTTTTTTTCGGCGGAGAGTTCCCAGTATTTACTTTTGTACAAATACATTTCGTTCGACAAAAAACAAACTGTCTGCCAATCCGGACAATATTTATAACGGGCCGACACGGGGAATCCTTTTTCAATTGCAAAAAGAATCATCGCAATCAGTTATTGCGAATTTATCTCGTAACATACACCTAACAATCTGTTAGCAGTGAGTCGAAAATAAATAAAAGCTATTACATAAATTTAAAGTTTTTAATCATTATACTTTTTATTTGATTTTAATCAAGTTTTTTTTTAGAAACGCTTTACGATATCAAATTATTCATATTCAGCCAGACACCTGACGAATTTATGAGGAATCTGTTCAATACCTACATATATAGAGTCATATGATTAACATAAACAGACAGATAATAATGATGATGACTAATTAATATAAATAGGTCTACGACTACGTTAACAATTTACAAATATGAATGTAACCATTTTAAACTACAAATTATCATATCGATTGTATGACTGTAATAAGAGAGTCCTCTTTGAATTAAAATACTCTGAGAATAAACCAGGTAACATCTGGAAGTAATATTACAACTATGATTACTGTTAATGTATATTAACATTGGTATCTGTATAGATACCAATTCTAGATGTCTATTTCATAAATGAACAACTAAAACGTATAGGGTAATGTTTATTTTGTGTAATATATAAGCAAATGACCAGGAATACAGATAATTACTTAATAAATTAAATTGTAGCTACTTAATTCAATATAACCAAAGCCTATAGGAATTTTGAGACCAACCTGTTTGAGCATTTATGATATGAAAATGAAACACGATTGCGTGCGTAACAACAATAGAAACGTCACTATTATTTTGATCTTCGCAGGGGACCCCCAAAAATCGATACGCTATCGCTCGGGTGCGGCCAACACTAGACAGCATGGCGCCGGTAATTCAATCCGGTCAAGAAGGGTGGGCGCTTATTACCTAGCCCTTTCATACATAACACCTCTCACTTGCTTCGACCGGGTTATTCGGCCATGACTTTCGCCTGACGACCGGCCCTGCCTTCATAAATTCTCTTTATCTACAAAAGTACCCGGCCTAATTAAGTAGGGATACTTCTGAATATTTCAAACGCTCAACTGGGACGTGTTCCGGGCAATCGCTCTTATTGGAGTTGGTTATAATGTAATATAGTTATAGAACAACTTTGTTTCAAAAGGGTTTAAAACAATGTTTGATATGATAGTACACTTGCCCGTTTTCGTCTATTTTAGACTAGCCGTGACTGCTTTTCCCATTCTTCTTCTTCTTCACACCTTACATATTCAAGGTTATTTTATTACATTATTATTATCATCCAAATTATGTCATTGTACTAACTACTTCTAACAAATAATACTACATTTTTTAATAAATAGAGTACGTAACTATGTATAATTTGGTAAAAAAACTATAGATATCAAATTAAAAATATTTCAGTATAACCGTAACAAAATTAGCAATGAAGTGCTTTATTACAAGTTTACAGTGCTTTACAGTGCTTTACAGTGCTTTATTGCAAATGTTTTCGATAACACTATAATATATTTATGTAATTATAACAAAAGCCCATACCTTTGTAGGATTTCGAAAATCGCACTTGAAAAAATCCCTAATAAGACATATTCGGTAGATGAAGGTGAACGAACCGCGCCAATACAATCGCAACCAACCAGTTGAACCCCGCGATATTTCCGCGGCAAGGAATCGATAACAATATTTTCACGTGGGGAGACACGCAGAAGGGTGCCCGGTGCCAACTACGGACATTTTTCATTACGATAAACTTTCAACTTTTATTTCTTCGATGGTCGACATATCGGAATGATGGAATGGCGGAACCGTAAATGCGCAACACTAGCAAAAGAGGTTTGATTTTCTTTTTCGTTTTAAAAATGTATTTACATTATCCATCAAAATAAACATATAGCAATGTCGCAGTATGCATTTTAGTAAAAACTATATTTTTATTTGTTTATTAATTCCATAAATTACATCTTTATTCTTACATTGAATGTATATTACTCCTACCAAGCATTTGATAACAAACATATCATGGTACCTTATATGATAGATCATATACTCCCTTGGAATAATCCTCTTAAGGAAAAACATCTAACAAACATATAATATTCATAATAACAATGGCATATTCATTATACCTATATACGGAGAAAGTTGTCAAGCGTTTTTGTAAGCACATTCTGAATACTGTTCTTCTTTTAGGCAGTTTACAGTTACTGCATTTCGACCCTGAAGCAGGTGGTCCCCTGCCGATCTCGCCATTATGTACCTTACCAAGTTTTAATCTGCGTACTTTGCCAAGCAAAAATGCGTTACGCAGTAATCGCACGATAAATCATGAAAAACGACTAGGCAGGCGCTCACGTGGAGTGATGCTCTTAGCATTTTGTCGCCATTAACACATTATGCCTACCCTACTGGTATGTGATGCAGAATAGGCGGCTACGACATCTGCTACACGTGTAATATTAAAAGCCTTACTCATTTCAGTTCTGGAACTTAATGTAGTTTAAAAAATAAAATTAATTTTAAGATTATAACATTTACTAATTTTGACTCTTTAAAGCTATTCAATTTATAATAAACGAATATGTATACCATCAATGCAAGAATATCAGTAATCATAAATTGCTTAAAATTGTTACGGGACGAATTCTTACAAATATTTGGCACACATTTTACAAAGAACAATTGTTAAACCATATTTTTATATGCACTGTATACCGTGTAACTCGTTACTTATTTATATTGAGGGCAACTCTCATTCAGGGCTTGAAATTTTCCAATATAAGGAGCAAAAACAATACATTATAGCAATTGATTTTCGTCGCGGGCAACCGTAAATACATTTCCGAATTGATTCGTAACCAAACCAAGCCCGCTGAACCGCTTGAAAAATTCACCCCGTACCCAACTTTCAGCAATCCAATTACCGGCGCGGAACTCTGGAAATTCTAAACCGATTATACAGAATTGAAAACATTAAGTACTTTACAGATTTCGACTGTCCCCACATCCGATACCGAGTCTTATTCCTTTGGCCTTCAGTTCGATTTCCCATCACCAGATAAATTATTACAAAGTCAAAGATGGAATTTAGATGAAAATTATATAGAAAAAAACTCTTATTTTCCACGCTTTGCAAAGCAGGTACTGATCAGAAAAGTTTGATGATCTGTCGTTTGAGAAAAGCATCGTTTTATGGAGAGCGTGACAAAGTCACGGTGTTTCCTGTGGATTTATTATTTATTATTTAAATATTCTACAAATTCTATATCAATCGATAATGATACCATTCTTTTAGCGCCACAATTGTTTTGATTAATACCTACAAATGTAAGAAAAAGAAATGTTTTGAATTTTTAAATGTAGGTACCTAGTAAGTTTCTTTTTCTATATTACATTTTCCTTTTAATAATTTTAATTAATTATGGTACTATTTCTAATTATTAGATTACATTAAACATATCTCATTGTATTGTTGAATACAAATATTTATAAAGCAACGGACTGATATTATTTGTTGCACTCTGCAACAAAATGACTATGATTTTCCTTACATAAAAAAACAAAGCTGCAAAATATATTAGAGAAATTACGCAGCTTGATAATATTGTGAATATTATTTAAAGAAAAACTAATTTTCTATCACATAGCACAGCAATTAGTTTCCTCTATTTACTAAGCGAGTGGCAAAATACCCCGATAAAGATTAAGGTCAACGAACATTTAATTGGACAATTTAGAACCTATTTTTGCCAACAACGCCGTTTTACATCGAATTTGCATACAAATGGCTTTTTCTAATTCTAAGCCGTTTAGGTCTGTCTCAAAATATTCGTCAGTGAAATTATATTATGCAATACACAAGATAATTTGTTGTTAATATTCATGTAGATATATGTACTACCAATAATTCATCAGACACAATATTTTAATTTGTAAAATAATGTTTACTGTTTACAAATTCTTTGCATATTCTTTAGTAAAGCATATATTTTTACGACAAAAATGGATCGATATTTATATAAACATGTACAAGCTCATTTCAAAAGGATAAGACTCGAGTTTCTTGTCAGTTCTTCTTAGCTCGGAAGCACTTCGAATTGACGGTAGATTTGACATTTCATAAAAGTCCGTAATAGACATCAGTCTATTACGGACTTTTATGATCTATTATATATTATAGTATCTTTATTCATCTATCAAGATGAATAAAGATACTTTGATTTGATGATTACATCTTGGTGAGTTGGATAAAGTTAAGAATAATGTAAAGTTAAGAATCAGCATCATGGTTATTTCAGTCACTTTTAGTTTAATATAAACATAGGCCAATGTAATATTTGCTACTAAAATAGCGATCAAGCAAGACAACAAACAAACCGCCGCGCCCACCTAATACATATACGATCGTCTTTTATAGACATGAACAGTACGAGAGACTTCACCAAATACACGTGATTCTCCTGACACCTACCTCTACTATACCCCTAATAAGCTACCATTCCTGAAGACACAGGTAAATTCATTACCATACGACAGCCTCGGTGCTCTAGCCATTTAGCACACTGATGTCTACCGGTACGATCCTCGAACGATACCAACAATTGTATTCGTGACTATAATTCATGGTATTAATCTAGGTATTTTCTATGTACTATATATTATATTAGTATTTCATCTCAATACTATAATACTATTTATACTATATGGCTGTATGAATTGTACAGGGTTATTATTTTTACATCTCTACTATTTATTTATATCTACTTTACTTTATATTATACTCTACTTTATATTTTATGTCTATACTATAGTTATTCCATCTAGTTATAAATTAAATTAACACGGAAATATAATAGAGTGTTATTCTTAATAAGATCAACCAATCATTATTTATCATTATATATGATTATTTTTATTATAGCAAGACCGAGATATTTTTACACAATTGCTTATCATCTGACATAGAATAAATCCCATTCAAGGTAATCTCATATTTTATTCATAAACTCGACCTCCATTATCTAGATAAATAAAAATCAAACTGTTATGACATGTTTATGGCCTATTTAACTTGTAATTTTATTAGTATACACATCATAGCATGCTATTAATATAAACAGTCAGTGTTCCGCATTATTTGAAGGGTAAGATATGGTAGTGAAATTCCTAAGTATTAAGGCGCAATTTTTTTTATCCACTTGGAAAGGCAAACAAACTGACTAACCTGATGGTTAGAAATAACCGACCTTGGTACCATTCCTACGCTGCCATTTAGGGCTAATATGGCTTATCCTGCAATTTCAAAACACAATTTACTAATGTATTAGAAATCTTTGGTTTTTACGACTTTTCTGTACTAATTGTATTTTATATGTAAAATATGCATATATTATATACATATAAAACTTGAATCACTCTATCTATCTATTCCTGAAAACGACATTCGAACTCCTTTTTTCAAGTAATTAGAAATATCTAAACGTACAGACAGCAGCGACAACTTTGTTTTACATTATGTAACGATAAGTATATTCTTGTTAGTAATATATTTATTTCTTAATAAAAGGCTTGTTAGGAAGACTACCAAAATCGTGCACTGCGAATGTCTTCGGGCAGTGAGTTCATGAGACGTGGAGCTCGTACAATAAAAGAGTACGACATAACACTATGGTGGCAACACCGTGTCTACATTATGCAACAACGAATAACAAAGAACTTTTTATACTTTGTCAGTTTAATTTTGTGCAACGAATCCGGCCCGGTAGCGCCCGTCTCAATCCAAGTTTAAAATTTTGGACCTTACTCTTATAGACATAAGGACATAAAATATTAACGATTTGGAATTTATGACATCCAATAGTGTTGGATGGAGGAACGAAAGCCCGTTGCAGTTCGTGAGTCACGACTTGAAAGTGACAAAGTCAAGTACAGACGACAACAAAAGTTTTAAACAACTTTTCTTTTTTGGACGCTAATAAAATCTTCATTATTGTCGATACTAGCGATCGACCTTGGTTGCTCGGGTGTACAGTGTATGTGATAGGAATCGCTGTATTATATAAACATTTCCGAAGAAATCCTCGAAATGAAAGAGATAATAGTATTATGTATATCAATTATAGTATAACAACTAAGTGATTTAGAAGTAAGGGGAAAAGGATAGAAAAAAACAACAACTTTACGTCATTTATTAATGTTCTGTTAACAACGACAGTAGGCAAGAAAACATCTCTATCACATGCCAGATTTGTCGTAATAATATTTTTTCCTGACAAATACTAATGCATCATTTATTTCAAACAGGATCAGCATGTATAAAGTACTCGTATTACTTGGAAATGAGAGGACGAACAGGATATATTGCGGGCAAAACGAGTTTTCCGCTGACCATCCGATTATAGCTGACAAGCAGATAATAACGTCTGTCTATCTATCATCCTTTGCTCCAAATTATTTGGAATCGATTCGGGTACAATATATATATTTATTCAGTGGAATAATACAAACCACGAAGCTTAAGCTTTTTCCTATAATATACAAAAATAATATCTACATATGTTACGTGGTGTGTCAGCTATATATATAGTGCTTATTAATCATGGATTAATCAGCATCATCATCACCGGAATCCAAGTCTAGTTCATGTATTTAGGCAACGATTACCAATCACCTTCATGTTGGCCGTTAGCTATATCCGCCGTTAGCTAGTCCTTAGTCAGCTAATCTTTGAACATTCAAATATTATGTCATAATGTAATATAATATATGCAGGATGATAACATGAGCATGAGGTCAGGTCAGTTAGCCCATCTTGGCAAATGGCAATTTATCACGATTTTTCCAGAAGGAACCCCATGGACGTCGACCTGACGTCGTCCAAACCTTATTAGTCCACATTCCTAACAATCCCTTTCCCCCAATATTATGTGGTTTATATTTGCATTTGCTTTCAAACAATGATGATCTAAAATATATTGTTTATAACAATATATGTAATATTGTTATAAAATATATATACATATATTAAATCTATTATGTTTGTAAATGTACTTAGCTACATAGGTATAGATAGTATATGTACACCTTAACGTACAAGAGTAATTGATGCCACTCTTGAATTCTGACGCTTCCAGATAGTTCTAGTAATGCAATATGAACTTACTGGTTACACTGATATCGATTTACAATAGCCAACGACATATTGTGACTTTCGCTGTCTATTGTTTCTGATGTGTCTAATTGAATCGATTCATTTATTGCATTCATATCTAGTACATTCAATTTCAAATGGAATGTTCTAGTTAAATCAAAAAAGTTACACAGGTACGAAGTTGGGGGATCATTTAATAAATAGAATATACCGAATAAAAGAGAATATTAACAAAATTAAGCTTACATCCAGTTTTATTGTAAAACTACTTTTATTTTTTAATAGTTAATTGGGTACACGTCCTCTGTTCCTTAGATAATCGAAAATAGAAACAATATATAGTTTATTTAAATTTAAATAAACAACGTACAGTTTTATACTATAATTTCATGATCACAAATAACATTGAAATCTATTATTTGAAACAATATAGTTCAGAATGAATTATGTATACACGTCGTCTGTTTCTCAGGTACTCCGAAAAACTTTAAATTTAAATAAACAATGAACAGTTTTATACTTTAATTTCGGGAATTCCAATAACATTTAACTCTATTATTTCATTAGAATTTCGAATAAGTACAGTTTTGAATTTACTTCAAATCATAAAATAAATGTGAAATATCCATATTCTCCGCATGAGTCTATTTTGATCGAATGTTCCAACTTTATTGATATTACCATAAAACTTTCGTCACTATAAATTCATACCACCGATCACTCAGAGCTACTTGCTTGATCTACCGCTATGCTTATAATAAAAAAGCAGTAAGTAAATTTAGTTAATGCATTAAAAAAAATACACTATTTTATCCGAACAAATAATAATAACATCCTTGGACAATTTACACACGCCATTTAGTTCCAAACTAAACAGAGCTTGTGTTATAGGTACTAGAGAACTGCTATAAATACTTAGATACATTTTTTATAAATATATACATATATTATGTAGTACACAGTAAACACCCAGACTGTTTGTACCGTGCGAGGAATCGAACCCGATTATATATAATACTAGCTGTCCAGGCAAACGTTGTTTTGCCTTAAAATAAAAAAAAAATTAGGGGTGGACTACCCCTAACATTTAGGGGGACGAAAAATAGATGTTGGCCGATTCTCAGACCTACTCAATACGCTCACAAAATTTCATGACAATCGGTCAAGTCGTTTCGGAGGAGTATGGGAACGAAAACTGTGACGCGACAATTTTATCTATTTTAAAAATCGTTTAAAAAAGTAAAATCAAATTAAAATATATATATATATACATACACCTTCACGACTGTCTACTCCTAAACAGAACCAGTTCTTTGATGGAAAAAAGAACTAACAGATATCTTTGCAATTATCTTTCATTGTATAAAACATATTATATTACATAATACAACAATATTATCCAATAGAGATGAATACAATAGAATTAGCAACCATCGGAGATTATAGCAGTGCCTATTTAAAATCGCTATGCCACCGAAGTTTTTTTGCATCACGGAAGTCGTCCTTATACGTGTAGGCCATATAAAGTTTACATTTTGTACTGACTGTCAACGACAGCTTTAATTTAATTTTGTTCCAGTGGAAAAAATTCAATTTAATTTCTTCTAGTTGAATCCAAGACTTCGTAGGATGTAAAAAAAGAAACAGGTCCGTCAGTAAACTAAAGCGAAATAAAGTAAAACCTTATTAATGTGTGTTGCAATTGTTGCTGGCATCTTGTCCACCATTCTTTTTATAAACTTTGTATTTTTGATATCTGTTTTTACATGTCACTTATATGTTAACTAGACTTCTTCGCTGTGAGCACTTTTGGGAAATATACACATTTAGTACAATTATTAAAGATTTTTATTAATAGTCGTTGTGTTCCCGATTCAGCCACATGAATTAAGGAAGCATTCCTTATAATTATAATTATAATTATAATTATAAGGTTATTTTATCTACTGTATTGAGTCTGAAGCAAAACCTTTATTCTCATTTAAATGAATTTGTATTTAAATTATGATGAAGTTGTTTTATTTTTTTTTTCTGCACTGTTATTTTTTTATGTCAAATTTCACTGTGAGGCAAAGGACACTTGGTTACTAAAACAAACGCAATTATGTTTTATAAGTATTTAACTTGACGTTGTTTGCCTTGTATAATACTACTTTAAGTTTAATTCAACGTAATTCTTTTATTTCTCTTTAAAAAAATATTGTCTGCAGTTGGTTTATTGTTTTAAGTTTGTTGTGTACCGTTTCTGTAAATAAATGTAATTTATAATTAACTCTGTTTTTATTTAACTAATCAACAAAGCACTTAGCAGCTTAAAACATTTCTTGCTGTTTTATTTATTAAAAGAAAAATGAAATCTCCGATTTTATAATAATTTAGTTAAATTTTTGTTTTGCTATACTTATCAATAAATGTTGGAAGAGTTTGCCTCCTGTATATTTGATGAAATCAAAACATCAAAGTGGACTACATATTAATTCAAATAATAATATTCACGCAATAATGTATAGGTGTAGTTAATCAAGAAATACAATTTTTACCAAATAACAAATTCGCCTTTTTTTATTTTTAATATGTAGTAACTAGGGTTCATTCCCGGGAATTCTCGGTTCGAGAATTCCCGGGAAATTCATGAGTTTTGTTCCCGGGAAATCAAGCTCGAGAAAAGTCGAGAACTCGAGAAATCATGTACCTATATAGATATTAAATTGCCCATTGTTTTGTTGCGTGGCGGCGCAATAATTTAAGATATTAACGTTTTTGTTTTCTTTCATGTTATTTTTTTATTTTGTAGAAACTATTTTTGTTTACGTTGTTTTTATTTTCTAAATAAGCAGCCAAAAATGGTGCTGTCACTATAAATATATAATATATGTCATTATAAATAAGTCTAAAAGAACAATTAGGTCCTGAAAAATTGAAATTGGCGTTTTGTAAGGGAATAACCTGAAGTATTTTTTTTCAAAATATAATATATTTATTTAATCTAGGTACCTATGTACCATTTCTATTTATGCACTTTTGCCTTTTGTTTTTGCACTTTGGACTGCCCCATCGGAGTTTAATTTTTTCCCCTTGCAAGAAGTTATCCAAATTTTGAAAAAAATGGTAATCTGTTGGAGCAAGGTCCGGGAAGTACGGTGGTTGTCTTAGACATTCCAATTGAAGCTCTTCTAATTTGGTAACTGTCTGTTGTGCAGTATGTGGTCAAGCGTTCTTGGCGTTTGACCAGCCTCGGTTGTTTAGCAGCTAGCTTTTCCATCATGGTTTCTCAATTGCTGACAATACACATTGCCGAAGTGAACAACACCGGAAATAGTCCACCAAACGTTCACAAGTAACATTTTTTGAGCCAATTTTCGCTTGGGGCAGGATTTGGTTGGTTCGCCAGGGTTTAGCCATTGCAATGTGCGTTTCCGATTATCGTACAAGATCCACTTTCCATCACAGGAAATGATTTGATTTAAAATCCCTTCATTATGCCGGTTGATTAATGTAACGCAGCAAGCTACGCGCGTTTGTCGATTTACTCCATTGAATTCTTGAGGGACCCACTTTTCAAGCTTTTTCACCTTCCCAATTTGCTAAAGGATTAAAACAGTTTTGTCACTAACACCGCAGCCTGCAGCTAACTCGGACGGGTTTGCGATGGATCCGCTTCCACAATAACCTTCAATTCTTCATTATCAACCTTGGATTCCGGCCGCCCACCGAGATTGCTTTGCAGGTCAACATTTCCAGAACGAAAACGTTGGAACTAAAAATGCACGTGTTTTCTTTTGAGGGACCACTTAGCACCGTGTAGCACTGGTGCCACAGCGGAACTCGTATTCGTAAATAACGCGATACTTTAAGTTTTTTCATTTTGTATGCTGTGAGTGACCCATTTTTTTTTTTCGGACTACTCTGATGCTGTTGGCCGTAGCTGGCCTTTACAGCTTCACCGGACGTTAGGGGGCGAGTGCAGATGGCACTCCAAACCCGCGGAAGGACTTATGGAGCGGCTGAAGGCCAACTCCTGCCTGACGGATACGACTTTAGTCTGAGGGCACCACTAGGGGTTCGAACCTCGGCTCAGGCCGTCGTAATTTCGATCCCCGTTTGAATTGGACGGGGGATCGATCGAAGGGGTGCCGGTGTGGAGCGCCCGGGCGCGCACAGGCGCCCGGTTTTTTTTTTATGGATGATAATGGTATGGTGCAACCGCCTGCGCTAACGGTTTACGCTGGCGGGGCACCAGTGGAGGATGATAAGATGAGCATGAGGTCAGATCAGTTAGCCCATCGTGACAAATTTACCAGGAATTTATCACGATGGTTTCCAGGGGGAACCGCATGGAGGTCAACCTGACATGGTACATTGCTAGTAATGGGGTCATGAGTCCACATTAATAACAATCCCCATCCCCCCCAGGCGCCCGGTTGAATGCGCGATATTGTGTGTTTGAGGTCGTCGTCTTCGCCGGCGAGGACGGTATCGTGTGTGTTTGTAAAGTGTGGTCGGGGTAGAACAGGTGGACCCGTGGGGAGGTTACCTGCCGTTATGGGGTCGTCGGAGTCAATGAGAACGTGCCTCAGGCGACGTTGTCGCGTATGTCTGATATTACTCCTTGGTCGACCGCACTGACTATAAGCTGGTTAGGGTGGGATTGGGTAGAGTCGAAGTAGCGTCGAGACGCTTCCTTCATAAACTGCTTGATGGAGGGCAGATTAAGATCGCGGTGGAGGTCTACACTGCGAACGAGCCACGGCGCACCGGTGGCTCGACGCAGAAACCTATTCTGTATGATTTGTAGTAGGTTGATTAAACAGTAGGGTATGTGGGCGAATACGGGACTAGCGTAAGTCATGATGGGACGGATGCAAGCCTTGTATAGTGTCAGCTTGTTGCGAAGCGACATTTTACTGTGCTTGTTAATAAAAGGATAGAGTCGCCCTAGTATAAAGGCGGCTCGGTCGCGGACACGCTTGATATGAGGACGAAACGTTAGTTTCCTATCTAGGCTAACGCCGAGGTATTTCGTTTTCGAAACGCACGGGATGTTTTGGCCGAATAGTTCGATCGGGTGATTCATAGAGTCGAATTCCCTGCTAAAGTACACTGCTGCACTTTTTTCGGGATTGACTTCTATGCGCCACCGACGGAACCATTCGCCCAATATGGTTACGGCTTTCTGAAGCTGTCTGGCTATTGTCGCACGGGACTTGGCCGATGTAAAGAGAGCCAGTCATCGGCATGTCATCTTCAAACAGCGATATTTCGACTTTTAAGTCGGAGAATTTAGGGATGTCGTTGGTGTACAACGAGTAGATGAGTGACCCAAAGTGAATAGCTGTATAAATTCCTAAAAAAGAGGATATTTGAGATCAAAGTGGCCAGTACGACAAAACGCCAATTTCATATGTAAGGACCTAATATTATTTCTCTATTTAAAAAAAAAAAATTATTCATAATATTAATGTTTTAAATTTATGAATAAATTAATTTAAATTGTTAAAATATACTCAATAAAAGTTGAGAGGAAAACCACAGAATTTTTTGACGTTATTGGAACCAAATAATATGAGAAAACGTACGTAAATGTAAATTTCTCGACAACCCGAGAAGACCCGAGAAATTGACCTCGAGAATTCTCGAGACCCGAGAAATTGAAAAGCTCGAGAAATCATGAACCCTAGTAGTAACACTCATTTTCACAATGACGTTTTGCAACACTAGTTAATACTGCTACATTGGTTTTAGTGTAAATTAATAATACTGTTGATTAATAAGAACATACACGACTGTTATCCGAGATAGGGCAGTCAGTAGCAATGTCAACTCGCGTCGTTGTGATCGCAACTGATGACGTGCTCACCTGTTGGTTCAATTATCCATTAGAATAAATACTTATTATAATAAATAGTACTCATTTCTGGTTACATTAGTCTTGATTTTCTGTCTGATTTCTTGTATTAATAATTTGTCACACATATTTTGTATGAACTAATAATTATTTACAATATTAAAATGTATTACTTTCCTTTCAAGGCCACTCCTTAACCTGCAGTATATCAGGTTTCGTTTTTTATCAGCGTTTCCATCACAAGACAGTCAGTAAAAATCAACATCGTTTTTTTCGTCCAAATTTGAACTCACGTCTATGTTAGCATAATAAACCACTAGGCCACAAGGCTTTTATTAACTTTAACAGTATAATTAATCGATAAAACTATTTCGCTTCAACAAATTACCTAGATATCTACAAAATCTCTAATTATGTTAACAACAAATGATCCTATATCAAAGTGATTAGTGTGGACCGAGATGGCTTCATTTGAATAATTAGAGAAACATATTAGAATTAATAACGTTAAATATCAAAGCTTGGATATTGTGCAAATTAATTTAATGTTAGCGTTTAATTTATATTAAATATCAGTATTTACGTATGTATTGTACATTAAAGTTAAGATACGTTTATAATCTAGTAACGAAAGAATAGTCAAAACCATTTCAATACCATTAAAATTGTTTGATTGATTTGATTATTTTTTAAATCAGTCTGTTAAGTAAATCACCAATTACATATGCATTTTCCAATTGAATTGCATTGTAATTTAGATTTTCAATAAATATTCTTCTGAAACAAGGTATATATTTGCTAGGAATTCTTTAAAAAAAACTCTATATGTCTGTATGTATACTGTCATATTCCATGCCCTCGATACTTTCAAAAATAAAAGTAATAGCTAAATGAATGTATTTATTACTTGTACCCCGTCGCCAATACAGGTTTACTTGATCAAACTCGCTAATACAAATTTCGTTGATAATTCAATTTAACGAATTATTTGCCCGATAAAATCGAAACTTATTAATTTGAATGGAAACTAATTTAAGAACATTACGGTTTTCAGTTTCAAAATGTTAAATACGAGTAGATATGTTTTCAAACAAGATTACGTCATTGCGTTTGCAGTTGATAATGTTTCAGAGGTACAACAATGTTAAATATTGTGCTAACCAAGACAGGATATGCTTGTCTAAATATCAAAATATAGCGAACAAAATAGGCTTGTGTAGTTCACGGCTGAACTGGTTAGGAAGAGCATTCTCGAAGACGAACTAGATCGCAGATCTTTTGCTCTCTAATTCGTTAGATAAAACACAAAATCTTACTAAACAACATGACTACATATTTGTGGGGTTAAATATTTATAGGCCTAAAGGTTTACCAGCCTACTCCCTTTTTCTGACTCGAGCCGGAAGCGAACTAACTAAAAGAACCAACTAGTTCTCAAGAGAGCTATAAACTAACTTGAGCGATCCTACGCTCAAGACTAGAACAAAACAGTATTGTATACGGTAGCGGGATGGCTTTCGACAACGTGACTCACGACCTACGCTTAATCAGCCAAGAAAGTCATACAAAACGCTTATTTATTTACAGAGTCTGACCCTATGGAGAGTGTATCCATGCACGCCTTTGTTGGTACTGACATTGATCTTCAATAGACGATGAATATATTGACATATATAGATTAAATAAAAACAAATCTTTGATACGATGAAAGTTCAATATTTGAAAAACAATTGAGTCCACTTTTATGATTGTCATTGCATTATAATTAAAATTAGAAATTGCCTAAAAATAGACTTTAACTAAATTTCAATAGCGCATATCTACCAGGTCTATCTATCAGGTTGCAACCTGAAATTGACCAAATAGCGAATCGGATTACGCAGTCGCTAAAAAACTTTTAATTGCACTACTTTTGTCATCACAAATACTGATACATTGTCAATTTCATGGTTATATTCTGAGCACACGCTTCACATAATGTCACATGCATCGTATTCTTTTGAATTTTTAAGAGAGTTAGACCAGATTCGATACTACCTCTGAGTATTATATCCGCTAAGCACCTGCTTAGTGCTTGACGACCTCGGTGGTCTAGCGGTCTAGTACACCGCTTTACGACCGATGGTCGCGGGTTCGATTCCTCGCACGCCACAAACAATTGTATTCATGAGTATGATTGTTTGTATCGCTCTGGGTGTTTTCTAAGTACAATATAAATGCATTTACAAAATAAAATCTATGTATATGTATCAGTTGTCTAGTACCCATAACACAAACTTTAGCTAGCTTAACTTGGATCTAGATGGCGCTGTGTGAATTGTCCTGAGATTACCTATTATTATTATTAGTAAAATGCGTTTCGGTTGAAGGGTGAAAAAAAGCAATGAAACTACAGGATACGGAGGCATGACATCTTAATCCACCGATATGGAAACGTATGAGTGGCAAGGACTTTTGCCAGATGTGCTGTTCATGTATATAGGCTATTCGGTTATATAAAAAAAATTTGTCCTGTGCTATCGAGGTCACATTACAAATAATTTACACTAAGTAAAATTGAAAACGATATCTCCGCAGTAATTACGCTGATCAGGAGAGTCGCCTTTGCGAAGGCACATATTACTTGATCTAACATCAGCCTTTTAACCTTAATTAACGTTGTGGGCATATCTATCATAGCTACGATAGATCAGTTTGTGGACATCTGTGACAAATAATGTGCATCAAACATTTCACTGACAAAGCATATACATGTAAGACCTTGATTGCTTATTTTCTATTTGCACTATTTCTCTAGGGTAAATATTTTTTATAGCTAGTTGTAGTATTGATGCGTTAATGCTCACAGTTCCAATAAAGATCCGATACTAGAATGAAAGTATTTTAGTTTGAATTTTGTTAAATACACAATTTTAGCTGTAACATTAAGCAACTGTGTTAATCTTAGCTTAGATAATTTCAAATATTAAATAATAGCATAAATGCCATTGGTCTTGCCAAGCAAGGGATAGCTTAATAAAACCACTTATTCAATTATATTATAATTGCCAGTTTATATTAAGGAAATGAAAGGAGTTCTTGATCCAAATTTCTTGAAACTTTTCACATACCGGATTCATCTTCCAGCATAATAAATATTTATTCCAATGATGTCTGTAAATATAGTTAGTCTATTTACGAATAACTAAGCAAACACCTCTAAAGAGAACTGTCCCTAACAAAACAAAAGAAAATTAACACTTCCCACAATAAACTAAGCCAGCTAACGAAAGAGACAACAGACCAAGAGGCTTTTAGGTGAAGGTCGAGAAGACAGGAAGCGCGTGTGAGGTCGACTGACATCACATCCCGAGCCGGTGCATTATGCCGCATTCAAATTTATTCTAGACGTTAATTTATAGCGTACACTGCTTCATAAACTGAGCGATTATCCTAATTCGAAAGCTGTTGGTTCAAGACATTCCATACATTATATTTCTCTTTTTTTTCTGTTGATCGGTGTATGCAGATTATTCATACAAATTCAAATCATAACGAAGATTAATAGCGTTAAAGAATCTATACTAACACTATAAAGAGGTAAAGTTTGCAAGATGTTTATTAGATGTTCGAGGTAATCTTCTACTACTACTACTACTGATCCTATTTTGAAAACACTTTTAGTGTTAGATAGATTTTCTCGTTGAAGTTATTCAATAGGAGCAGAGCTGCAATGAAAAGGTTAAATAGAAAAAGGTTGATTAAAATCCAGATTCTAATATTGATATTGATGAAACTTCAATATTAATATTACTCTCGAATCTGGGTAAGGAAATTCAAAAATAAAAGTACACAAATTATTTTTGTATCCCTCGATAATGATGATTTTTTTTATTAATCACTCTGCACTTTAGACTACTGAATTATTAAATTACATTGTATTATATGAAATATGACAAATTTTATAGGTGTCGTCCTTAAAACCATAGTTTCAATTGAGTCATTAAAAGGCACAATTTAAATGTCACGCCAGGTGTAAAATTTCTGATATTTGTGTCTAGTTTTATAACCACTTTACAAAAGTTAATACCTGTTCAGTACAGATCGACAAAGGTCATGTGGACGCGAGCAAGCCTGTTCAAGGAGGACTCGCCATCTCCTACATTTTATTATACCTTTTACAAATGAGTACCTCATCCGCCGCTTGTTAGTGGTATGTAAAACTAAAATATTTTGTCCAGAATTTGAAGTTTCGTACAATATTAGTACAAATTATGCTTTCTATATTTATTATGTTCTTATCAAATTTTTCTTGTTAGCCGTAAGACTATTTGACAAACTAGCTTATTTAATTTATTTTTATCTTATACAAATAGTTATTATTTTTATCTTACACATAAACACTCACAAAAGTGGATAGATATTTGTTACTCTTTCACGCAAAAAGTACTGAACGAATTTTCATGAAACTTTACAGTTCATGACGTACAGATAAAATAAATGTAAGTAAATTAGGCGAAATATAATGATGAATGTCAATTGTGATGCAGACGAAGTTGGGGATGTCAGCTTTTAATTATATGTATGGAAAATAATATAAAATGAAGTACCCTTCTGCGTCTCTCTATATGTTCGTAATAATCTCAAAAACCACTGAACTGTTTTCATGTAATTACATTGTAATTTCTGAGAGGAAATTTTATGTAAATTCTTTAAAATGCCGGTGCAAAATCGCAGTTTCAATAGTGTATTCAAATAGTATGTTCGTGGTAAAATTATATTCAATAATACCATAGATTTAAAACAGTATTCAATTTCATACCTTTAATTAATTAATTCATATTCATACCTAAAAGTATTTTTAATATCAGATGGAAGAAAGTTTATATGTCATAATGCTTAGATTACAATACCTTATTTTATACCGTTAACAGAGTAACAACTGCAAACGGAGGTAGTCAATATAAATTCAGAGTACTAGTTGGGCTCCCGATGCATGGTTCAACGCGCTCCAAGTTTATCGACGTTCATAAACCCGTAAATAGATCGAATGCAGTAAAACGAGGCAAATGCAGCACTAGCTACCGAAGTTGTTTCCAATTTGACTGCAATGCATTCCATACAATTCTATCAACATCAGAATATCAGGTAACATGCCTACCTACATATCGTTTTTTTTTAACTTATTTTTTTAAAACATAAAGGCAGACAAACTGCCGGGCCACCTGATGGTAAGTACAAGAACAGCACCATGGACATCACATTATTACGTGACCCCCGTAGTACCCTCGTTAAATACTGCTTTATTTATGAAATGTACACAAACTGATGGGCTACCTGTGTATATGTTAAGTGTATATACACGAACAGCACTATGGACATCATATCATCATATGACTATTGTGGTACAACTCACACATTGCCACACCAGAGTTAAAGGTAATCACTAAGTTGACATGCCTTCGTACTCTATTATTTCAGTCACTCGTTACTGATTGGTGGTTCGAATAGGTAAGACTGAGGCGCCAAAGAGGTTCTTTCATCATACGTCAAAGCTATGAAGTCGCAAAATTGGATACATAACAAAAAGGAAATTCTTTTTAATTATCATTCGTCTTTTTTTTATTCTAATTCAAATCCTTTTGTCTTTAGCAAACTTGATGTGTAAGAAGTATGTATGCAATACAAAAGATAACATCATACATATAGATGAATAATTAAAAAGTATATACATTACTACATATAATATTTATTTAATATGAAATTAATATAAATGCAGAGGGCTAAAATAGAACTATTGTCGTAAAAGCATAAGATTAACATCAAAGTAAGCTTGAAATCAGTTTATCTATTAACTTTGCTTCCGGAGCTCTGAATCTCAACCCCAAATGAGCTTACAATATTCCAAAGTTCACCGACACCATATCAAGAGTGCTCCAGATAAATGGATCACGTTACTTGATTAACCGGTGCGCATCCCTTCCCCTTATCACCCTTGGGAATATTTAAATGGGCCCTGAATATATCACACCACCCTCTGGAGGTAAACGAGCCACCAAGTAGACTCGTTTACCTGCGCTTTAGATTGAGAATATAAATGATGTTATCTTCATTAACGCACCAAACACAATATGGGAACCACTGCTGTAAACAAAAAGGAAATCTGGCGTCATTAGCCTTTCAGGGCGGTGAGTAGAGAATGCACTACATTTTATTTGTAAGAGATACTTATTCCTGTCACATGCGAATTGGAGCGACAATTTGTGACAGACGTGCGATCTCAATCAGCATGCCAATCACGTTCTCTGACACCGCAACTACTGCTAATGTATTGAAAATCAGCATTCACTACGTCGACAGTATACTAAACACGCGTAGTTGCATTCAATGATCTTGGAGAGTGATTTACGAGTAGTTGTAAGTGATAATTCTACACAACACGTCCGAGAATTATTTTTCTACAAATAAGCAAGATTATAAATAATAATGTTCCCCGCAGTATGTCACTGAAGACACGCAGTAGTTCATTATGTGTGAACTATGTTTAAGAGCGCGTAAAGTGTTTTTGTAGCTATAAATCCTGTCAAAGATCCTTGTCTTAAGCCAAGGTCTGCAAACTCATTCACAAGATCAAGTGGCAAAAAAAACTGGAGCAATGAACTAGGAGTCACGTAGGATGCTCATCAACTCTCAGAGCACGTAGAAGCGTCTAAACTACCGCTCATTGTCAATATTGGAGTGCTGCCGAACCACTGGTAAAATCAATAGAGACATTATCGGATATTAGACGTATGATTGTTGAAATTGTTTTATTGATATAATGAATAACAAACAAACAGAACTAAACTGAAAAAAAATAAAACCCTAAGATTTGGTAAGCAAGTAGAGAATAAAGTAACAACGGACGAACTTCGCTGATTGAAATTCTTCAACAGCAGATACAAATTTTACATCTTTAGTAAATAGAAATAAATGTACCAGCAATGTACCAATGTATTTGTTTTATAAAGAAAACTCTTGCAGTTGATAAGTTGTCTATGTAAATGAGCTGCAAGCTCTGAATACTGATTTTTTTTATTTAAAAACCTTAACCTACTATTGACCTTTGTATTATTATTATTACTAAGAATATGTAAATGTAGATATTGAATGCTATTGACGCGATAGCTTTATGCTTTATGAGTAATGCCTTTCTCAAATGAACAGTTGAGTACACACAGCAAAGTGCAAGGCTACGAAGTGCATCGCCGATAAACGAGATGAAAGCGACTGTTTATTTGATTTTCTGCCGCAACGTGCAAGCATATTAACTAAGCTTCGGACAATGACCCTTACATCTCTTTCCATCACTTCCACAGGTCGTAAAATACCCCGTAATTTTGATCTCAACCGTGAGCAGATAAAATTAACTCCACTTATTCACAGCACAGTATATTTTGACACTGCTATTTTAATCAGTCCTTTATATAGTCTACGTAGATTTATGTCCTGTTATTAGATTGCCTACTGCATCTAGGTTTAATACTTGATACTCGTTTTCTAAATGGGTCTTCGTTCGAGCATGTTATTAAAACAAATAGATGTACCGCGCTGTCTGTGTCGCAATAATTAAACAATAAATCTTGAAGCAACTGCCTCGTAGGCCTCCCAACGTGTCTCATTCGTTGATGTCACAGAAATTAAAGAGGTAAAGCTCATAAAAGATTATGCATACTATACGGATTAAAACTTCTTGGTATTACCTACACCATGCACGGTTTATCAATGCTTTATGTTAATTTAGGTAGAGGCAAAGATTTTTTAAGTTTCTGAGTTGTATTATATAAAACAGCGTCTAATATAATTATTTATATTTATATTATTATTACATATGTCTGTTTATATAATGTAGGCCATTAGTAACCTGAAATAAACAAATAATATATATATATAATTTCGTATTATGTTGTAAAAAATCATTTACTATTAATTTTAGCAACTTCTAGTTCCCAACATTATTATACAATCTTCAATCAATTAAGTTCTATTTTTATTAAAATGGGGACGAACAACGTTGATCTTATGTGGCTTCAGTCAACCTCTTTGATTGTAATGCAACTGCCAATTTCGTAATCCAACGCCTTGTGCGGCATGACAGCAACCCATCATATATTGTGGGATTACCTTTATGGACCATTTTACAAGATCCGCTACGGTTAATGATTTCGATCATGATTTCCTCGCTTGAGCAACTCTATCTCAATACCAGATAACAGTAGCTTTTGTTGACAATAGTTTAAGAGAAAACATGGATGCTTTCTATTTTATAATTAGTATTTGCTTTCATAATTTAAATAGCACATTCAATTAGATTGTATTTTTTTTTTAATTTTAGGTGTTATAACTGTCTTCAATATAATATGAGACTCGTTGATCAGTCTCTTCGGATCTCCCCATGTTACAATGGCGATGCATACATAGTAGGTAAGGATATGTACAATATAAGAAGCCATGCAAAATGGTTATCATATTTGTTATTGACATTTATTAATGTACTCCATTATAATTATCTTTGCACGTTTTTATATTCGTTCATTATCTTTGACCACAACCCGGTGTCTGTTTTCATAACTCTTATCTATTATGTTAGTAGGTAAGAATTCTTATCATGCAAAACACTTCTGTGCATAATTAATATATTCCTTTTAGAACGTGCATCCAATTCTTACCATTTATTTTTCTCATGCCGGACCTAGACCTTCAACTACGCGGCCAAAATCCTGCCTCCTGACGCAGTAAAAACAAAACACACACACAGATGCAACACTCTCATTTATTTCACAATAAACACAAATTGTACATTACGGAACTTGAAGTACATGCCGGTCTTTCACGAAACCGCTTACTTAAAACACTTGATTGATATGATAAGTATAAAAACATAGATTGTTTATCACGAAGCGATCTACACCCACGCAAACATGTTGCGACGCGCGTCAACGCCGCGTGACTGCAGGCGTGTCGCCGGCTGACACTTTAGCGCCACAAGTAGTGGTAAGAGCAAGCGCTAACAATCAATTTAACAACGGAGCGCTAGATGGCGCTATTAGCAATATTAATTTAGAATATTATATATTATTTTCATTCATCATCTAAATTAATACGTACTATTAAGGATAAAAATAACATAAGATACATTTTTAAGAATATATATTTAAATTTTAAGATTCACTAACAATACCTAATTCAATTGCAAAAAGCATAAAGGTACAACTTTAATTTTTGAATAATAATTAATTAATAATTCATTATTTAAAATAAACTTACCTTCTAATTTTTGTGAAGTATTTATTTTTCACATATATAGGAACTCAACAAATAAATTTAACACACGTCACTCTTAGAAAAATATATCTGACAATATTTTATCTGCCAAATAAACATTCACCTAGTGTTCAGTGCATTGAGAAGAAAATCCGCATTCAATGAAAAGCCGGTAGGCACGATCTATAAAATCACGGAAAGAATGCCGGTTTATGTAAATCGGCAATGTTATTGGGTTTTCCACGACACACGGCCATAATAAAAGCACGATTTGAACACGGTTCACCGTGAATAGCAACCGATAACACTATCCATCACCCCATTATCCTACGCGACTTGAAGTTAGCAACGAGCGCGCACGTCAAAATATACCATAAATAACATCGTACGTATCCGGGGTGCGCCACCCCCTTCCCATCCTTCGATCGCGGAGACAACACAAACAGACATCAATTCGATTTCTATTCGGGATTCGTATTTCTAATTTTTAGAATGAGAATTTAAAATCAATGCCGGCCGGCATCGTCTTGCTTGAAAACGCGACTATAGTGGTTGTTCTTTGCTAGCGGCGAGGCGTCCTAGTCGTGGGGAGGCAAGCACCTCGTACTAACTTGCATTACAATACGGTAAATCGCTTCCAACCCTCGGCGATTGAACTCGTAACGCGACGAATTTCTCAACAACATTGTAGAATTTTCCTATGTACACGTACATTCAACTTCCAAAACTTCCAAAATATTTTTTTTCTACGATAAGACTTATCTGTCATCCCTGCTATGTAATAATAGTTGTTGCATTACAAAGCAGTAAAATAAATATTTTATTAACATACTTTTTATTGTTATATCTAAATGTAAACTTTAATAATTGAAAAAAAAAACAGGAACAGTTAAAGAATATTAAACAGGACAATAAAACGTCGTCTTGCATATAACATTCATTCGTTACCCGTAGGAAAAATGTGCTGAAAGGAAAAACCGACAAAGGGAGCCTTTTTAGGGACCCGGATAAGACGCGACGCGAAGAAAAAGGAGAGCGACAATTTTTCCGGTTCATATCTTTCTGTACATTTCATTACTTCCGCTATGTATGGACGTAGCTCTCGGGTGACATCGGACACGTTCGGCTGGCGTCGGTTTTATTCGACCAGCCAGGCTTTGGACTACTAATCGATACCCGTCCCGTCAGGCATGCTACCGACATGCTACGTTACAACGTAGCTACTACGAGTTTACAACCTCGTAGCATAAACTACAACTCTGTTGTCATAAGTCGACCAAATTAAAACAGCCTCAAACTGCATTTCCCAGTATACGACAATTGTGTGTCATTCTATAATACGATTTAATTGTTTCATTTTCATGCCGATGTCGCGCCGAAAATGAGGTTAACAGATTTTAGTTGATTTAATAAGATTGTAAACATAATAGGGAATAGCATAGGTCTCATTTGTTTTCTATAAACTTTCAGTTAAGATGTACGTAACAGTATCATGTTCCAGAGATACTTACACATAAATTTTATTTATAAACTGCATATTTACTCATATGGATAATAAAATTGAATAATTCCTATATCAAATACATAAAATAAAACATTTACAAGAAAATATACAATAAAGTAATTTTTTTTTATTAATTTTATTTGTTTCTCTACTGTTTTTATTATCACATTTTTATTACAAATATATTATCTAGAACTTCAGCCGCGATTTGATACGGCCAAAATATAATATAGTATTTATATCAGCAGTCTAGTACCTACCCATAACACACGCTCTCCTTAACTTGGGACTAGATGGCATTGTGTGAATTCTTCAGGGATATAATTATAATTAATAGTCTATTATATTCTACACAATCTCTGCTTACCTTGGACTGGGAGAATTGGGACTAGACAATTTTCAGACAACCGTCCGTCCCACTACCCCGTACCACTTTCCCTATATGGTAAATAGTACTATTGTAGGTATGTATTCTTTTAAAAATAGAAAACTGATTCTCCATTGTAGGATGCTAGGAATGTACGACTGCGATGCCAAGGCAACCTACGCGTAAGCCCTGGTAAAATATTAGGTAAAAATGTTAGCTTGATCATATCTATTTATTTAATTATTTGCTAGTATCGCTACGTATGACAATAGCGCAGGCGGGTTGACTTTTCTATCGTCAGCCATACATAAATTTGAGACACTCAACTTCCAATAACGATAGATTTGATCACCGCATAAAGAAATATTTACGTATATTATCACAACACTCATTGCATCTCAAATACTTCATATGCCTATGTTAATTTAATGACAGAATACAGTTCAGAAATATACATATTTTGTGATATTTATGCGACAACGCTGCTAAAGAGCGACTCATATCTGAAAATATATAGCAGCTCTATAACTCTATAACTCCCATTTCAACCTATTCGTAACAATAACAATAATGCAATAGTCCTCGATCATCAATGTAGGTAATACATTATTATATACAATGGTATAGTGATGTTCGCTTAACCTTATAAGAAATAGCACGCTCATTTATCATTAGTAGCACATTTGTCAAAATTATATTTATATTTTAACAGGTAATTATCATACCTTCAAGACAAGGACCTTTATGACCTTTATACCTTGGAACGCAAGGATCTGTATAAGAGTAGTAACAAACGCCTATAAATAAACTCTTGTTTAAATTTTATAAAAGGCAATTAGAAATTCTTTTCAAAGGAATACCAGATATCCATCCTGACAAATAAGATGGAATGATTGATCTATAAAAAAATGCAAATTAATTAAAATTCCTTTTCAGCAAGTTTATTAAAATTTGGAACGGTAATTATTCAGCACCATGACAACTGAATACGATATATATATAAGAATACTTAGGCATTATGTCGGCCAGACACTTTGTTGTATAAGTTTATTGCGAGTTTATATGACGGCTTTTTCGTTTAGAAAGGATATCGTGTATCGTTGCGTTTTGCATGGTTAAGTAAATAAAAGTCACCACTATGCATTTCCACACGGAAAAAAAGTATGCTCTATCCGTCATGTGATGGTGAAACCTTTAAATTTTTTAACAAACATTCTGATCCAAATCGGAAAATATAAAATTAAGCTATAGTAATGCATAGCTGGCCCAGCAGATACCACAATATAATATATGTACCTAAACTGGTTTGGTGTACTGGTTAAGTCTCACATATGCACACTGTATCTGTGTAAATCCTTTACCGATATTTCCGGTTGTTCATTACTAACGAAATTAACTCTGTAACAGCATTTCCTAATACATTCACATACATCATGGACACTATAATCAAGAACAATTTTCATAGACACCTTTGTTAAAAAATCTATTATGGGATTTGACGGCAGTTGTTTACATACAACTTATGGATAAGCAAAGGTCAAACAGCGAAACTTAAATTTGGCTTTATGTTTATGATACCTTTGCTTAGTTAAACGGTGAGAAAGAAGTGCACCGTAGACATTTTCCATAAATGTTGCCATCTTTCGCATACAGAGTTTAGCAATTTCTTGTGTAGATTATTTGTGAAATTGTGAGTTTTATAAATCTGCGCTGTATATACATACATAGTATATTTGAAAATGGCAAAATTTTATTGATGCACTATACAACTGAATTAATATATATAATAAATGAATTTGAAAAATTAAGGGGTAAAAATATTGTAATTTGCTCACTTATCTTTAGCTCGAAGAACCGACAATAAACGGGCAACATTATTCTTAATTACCAATTTCTCGTTTATAGTATTGCATTTCTACATTTTATTATTTTACACTTATGTTAAAAATTACTTCTCTAAATATTCGAATTATGTTTATATCCACTTGGTGATACTATTTTATAAGACTTAAAAATCTGTATATAGTATTAATATCAGTTAAAAAAATATTTTTAGCTACCATTTAATTTAAGATAATTGCTATGAATAAAGCTACATTATTATCGTAAGTATTTCGAGACTGTTTCACTTTTATTCCTATACATAAAAATATATAATATAATACTATATAAGTAAAGAAATATTGATTTCTTTACTAACATAGTTTTTTATAAAAATATTTGACAGAGGCGTAGAAATAGTAAATAAAGGTACAACAAAAATAAATACTTCATTGCCTGAACATGGATTGAAAGATGTTACATCGAATGGCTCGTGGCTAGAGCAGAAACAAGTACAGACTGCTTTAGAGGCAAGAAAACACTTAATAGAAGTGGAAAGGATTGAAAAATGGTAAGACTATATTGATTCGTATAATAGCATAAATAAAAAAAAAGAAATGCTTCATATTTGCCTCCTATTTTCTTCTACTGGGCTTGATTTTATTTATTAAGCATGTGATACAAGTAAATCAATGATTATTGATTATAGAAATCATAATAAATGTAAGCTACTGTAGTATTTTTTCTAATATGAGCTTCTGTTGGTTGTTAAAGATTTCTTAATACAAGTTTTACAGAATTCATCTAAAATAACTCTATTTTCAGTAGATAATAGCACTAATAATTTAGCTTATTGTTATGGTACTAGAGAAAGAAATAGTTAACTACTTATATCTTTTATTACATAGTATATATAGGAAATACACAGCTTAATACAAACATCATACTCATAAATACAGATGTTTTCCTAGTATACATGAATAGAAATTGAAAACAATATAACTATTATCATGTCAGTATCCATACACAAAAAGAACCAAGTGCTATATGCTTCTGTCCACACAACTCCTGCTTCACTCAATCGCATAACTTGTCTCCAGCATCCACTGAGTCCTGGTCACTCTTGTTTCCTCAATCACATAACATGTAATATAATAATGGGAGGTTTCCCCATGCCTCTCACAGTTTTTGCATCAATTCACTTTCACATTATATAGAAATAGATGTTAATCCCCTAGTGTACAGCTTCTACACACATCTACTGCATATGTTAAGCAGTTTTCATCATTCTATGGCTAGAGGTCTAGTTTTTAATATAAACTACATTTACTGCAGAAAAATGGAGATTATTATTCCATACAATGCAAGAGCAGTTTACTAGTACGAGAAAGAAATATGTTTATTTACATTACACACAAAATTGGTTTAAGGTCCATTAATATCCCTATTTTATTAATAGAAAAAAATTAAGAATTTTAAGAATACTGCAAACATTACAGGGTGTCGCTTCTTTTTAGTCTCTTAGGGTAAAGTTTAATAATTGAGCAGCAATTGATGATATCCTTCACGGTTAGTATGCCAAGTTTCTTGTGAATTTCGTTGTTGGTATAATTTCCTAGAACATTTTATTTAATTAAATGTTGACATCTCCTCGACAGAATCAAATTGTAGGTAGGAAGCATAGGTCTAGAATCTTATATGATAATATGTATCTTTCCATTAATTACAGTGGTGTCCTAAGTCATGCAGAGTGGCAAGAAGATCTAATGTTGGCAAAAGTAACCCAGCATACTGGTGGACATTGGCAATATTTAGGACATCATGTGGATAAATGCCTCTATCTTAGACCTGAAGAGGCCTTATTCCTCATTGAAGTGGTAAGTCTATTGTATTTATAAATTTATAAAGTTTTTATACAATAAACTTATTATTGTAAAATTCATAACTGTAACTTACAACCATCATTATAGTCATATTAATCGCAGTCTTATTTAGAATACTGTCCTTCCTCCTTAAGTGTGTGTCCTAAATTATAATAACAGCATATGCATTACTACTTTGCACTTATACGAGATGTACTGCTATTAATCTTTTCACTGTAGCATTACTTCTTCAAAAAAGGCTATATATTTGCTTTCTTTTCAGAATTGTTTGCTACTCAAACACAATGGTGTTACAGTATCATTACAACAGGCATATTCACTGTTACTTCGTGAAAAAATTACTATTCTTCAATATAAAGTGTACGCTTATCTAAGTAGATTAGGCTATAAAGTGTTCAGGCATTCTATATTGTCAAAATCAAATGGCTTTGAACTAAACAAAGATAACATTGAAGACAATACTAAAAACGAAATATCAGAACATATAGAGAGTAATTCCAAAGAAATTGAACATGTTGCTAGTGATCAGAGTATTCAATGTAATGAAATCAGTGATACAACAATTGTGAGCAATAAAGCAGCAACTACTAGTATTCCAGACTCAAAAATAGACTGTGTAATGGATACAGATAACATATCAACTGATGGTAATGAAATTAGCAAAAGTAATGATATATTAAAAAGCAACAAAACCATACAGCAATGTTCACTAACAAATTATCAATGTAATTTACAGAAATTATCGAAAAGAAAAGTTCATGGTCCACATCATAGGAAGGATACACATAAATATTATGAAAACTTTCCTGATTTCTTTAGTAATGTGTCTGTTACAGTACAACTACCGAAACAAGAACATTTGCCAAATAATATTGTTTTTAATAAGTCAGTATACAATCTTAAAATGCATAATATAAATACCAAAGATGTGAATGATGATCATCCACCATCAGCTAATTTAGAGGCTTACTCTCTAACAGATGAAGATACTGGAGCTAGAAGAACTGAAAATGTATCTACAAACAATGCTCAAAATCCGTCACAAGGTTTTCCTACATACCCTCCATTTCCAAGAAACACACAATTTAATCAACACCCCTGGAGACACCGTTTCCATTTCAATTATTGTCAATTTAATCTTATTTTGCAAAGACCATTATTTCATCCTTCTTTTTCCCAACCAAGATTTCTACTTTACCCTAGATTTTCTCATTTCATGAAACCACCGCCATATGTACCACATTGTAACACCAACCAAATACATAACACAAGGAAAAGATTGAGAGACCGTAGTGGTTGCCGAGGTAAACATTATCATTTAGATAATATAAAAAGATTGGCCTTGAGAATGAAATTACATAAGCTTACAACAAACATGAACGTACCAAGTAATTTTAATTGGCTCCAGAGATTGGTGCTAATGTACAATGAAAGGTATAATGAAACAATACGAATCACTGAGGATTTGGATGTTGTTGATGATATATTGGAAACTATTGAATTAGAAGATGAAGAAGACACAAGAAACAAACGATTAAAACTAGATATATGCATTGGATATGACGAGAATATTTCTAAAGTAAAAGAAGTGGCAAATAAATTAAAAGAACTTGAAGCGAAAGGTATGTCTTCAGCTAGACACAGAAGAGCTTTATCTCATGTCATCAAAACATTCAATAAATCATACAATGCCGATATATATATGAATGAGCAGTTTACTATAATTGACAAAAAACATATTACTCTTGATTCAAGTTCAGATTCCGACTGTGTTGTTAATGAAAGTCCACCTCGTCGAAGCAAAATGTTGCGAAACCCATTTAATGTGTTAAAACGGCTTTCAGAAACACATGAAGCAAATGCTATTGCAGGTACTAGTAAACAAATCGTCAACGAGAGTAATATAGATGAAACAATAGAGAAAGAAAATAAATATAATGATTTTATCACAAAGTCGTTTGATAAAAACTGGTTACCAAATGAAAATGATTTTGGTAGAGCAGAAATACCTCCAAAGAGCATGATGAATACTAGAATTGTAAATGCAAACAAGGACGAATTTTTGTATGATTTTATAAAATATCAATCTTATTTCGATAACTGGTTAGATATAAAAATTTCATTTTATAGAAGTATGGAAGCAGCTGCTGGTATTTTTCAGAAAAATATTGCAAAATCAAATTCCGTTAAAATGGATTCTATAATAAAATCTGAAGATTACTTAAATATGCCGTCTATACTAAAGAAATTGTGTATAATACCTAACAATAAAGAAGTTAATCATGAATCTACATTAACTATAGATTTTGATGTGTACAATAGAGATGTACAGAATTTTAAGAAAACTAATCCGCCAGTACCTCACTTTCGTGTAATTTGCGTAAAGTAAGTATTTTCACTACCGGCTCTTATAACAAATTACTGTAACATTAAATATCTCTATCGCATTATGATAAATCTTTCGCCTTACTTCCATTAGTCGCGGGTTTGATTCCTGGCACGATACAAACCTTTGTGTTCACGAGTATGTTTGTATTGGTCTGAGTGTTTTTTATGTACAAAAAGAAATGTATTTTAATATTTATCAGTCTAGTTCACTAGATAACGCTGTGTGAAGTGTTCAGAAAAAATCCTGAAAGAAAACTGTATGCCATGTGAACATGTATATAATAATTGTATACCTTAAATTATGATGATGTGTATGAATATTCTCTACTTTTAATCTATTCCAATATATTGTATAGATTAAGACAATCGTATAATTTGTAACCTTGTTTTTAACCCTTTAAAACAAAATCTAAACACTGACTGATATCAAAAATGTTCCGTCTTTATCAAAGAACATATAAATAAAAACCTAGTAAAATTTAAACAATTTACAGTGAGTCATCGACATTACCATCGGGAGTGGATATCAATGCTCTAAGCTCTAAGTACCAGGATGAAGTGCCCATAGTTTTCGCTGTCGTCGGTGTTTCGTCAATATCATATATACAAGTAATGCCAAATGATTTACCTACCTATAATACGAGTAGTGATTTTATTTAGTTTTATTTATATTTTAATATTTATCTATAAGCTTTTAAAGCTGTGTATATATCATTTTATAAGACATTGTGTATTCATAATATAATAACACAAATATAAATATTCATAAAAGTTGTTAGTTTATTTTATATACTATTGGTGACCTATACCGGCTTCGCACGGAATTTCAATCGATTTGCTCAGAAATAGTCTGATTAGTACTTTTTGAGATTATCCATAACAGGATGCGGCCGGTGATTTTATTTTATAATATGCATTAATGGCCAAGTACAAAATAACAATTACAAAATAGATGCCACAATTTGGAATAAAATCAAACAATTTAGATTGCCATGCAAATACAGAAAAAAAAATGAAGAACGTGTTCTTTTTAGTACATGTTACTATAATTACTGCAGGATGTGTTTTTATTTATAGATTCTAAACAATCTATAAATAATCTTCCCTCTCTTCTAAGTAGGTGTACTTACCAAATTTTGTCATGGATTCAGATTTTATTTGTCATTTTAAGTCGCAGATATCAAAGAAAAGGATTTTCTGTAAACAGGAATCGATAGAACAATAAAATAACATTTTATTATATTTAACTTCTTTATTAATAAAACAGAATACGAATAATTAAAGCTTTTTATATTGCATATAGCAACTACATGGCACGTGAGTTATGGATGGCTTTGTGCGAAATTATACCTACATAGTGATTACTTAAGATAAATTGTGTTATAATTAATGAGCAAATATTCTGAAATGTATTTTATAAATGTCATATTACAAATGACAATTAGCCGAAATCCAGTAAGAGACATAAATAATCTTCATTGAAATAAACATAATATAAGTTTTAACTTTTCATTAGTAACATATTTTTTATTCAATAACTCATTTGCAGACTCATCACAATAAGAACGAGCTAAGACTATTATACGTCACTAAAGCTGATTTTTTATAACATATTTATGGTACATAGTTTACAAGGCTACACATATTTTTGAATAAGCCAAAATATGAAACTAATTTCAGGATGTAATATCTTATTGAAAATGTTTATTAATGTCTTAAATGCTTTAAGGATAAAGGCGGCAGCAATAGTTTAGATTTAATAATAATTTTAATTAAATATAAATTAAACAATTACTATGAGGCTATTGTGAATAATGTTCATAAAATAACATCCTTCTCAAAGCCAATTAATTTTTAGCATAAGGCGTGGGCGTTTTGCAATTTATTGAGAATGTTAGAAAATAATATTTTTTTTTTAGTTTTAGAAAGATTAAGATTAGGTTTCATCAATAAGGTCCCTGGATTTCGGCTAGTTTACTTATATTAATATATATATTAGAATATCCTATTCCTATATAATTAATAAAAATTCGTTTACCAATAAATTCAAAATGTCGTTGTCAATTTCACGAAATTCATGCAATATCAAAGGATATTATGTATTTTAATGTAATATATTTTCAACACTGTTTATGATTCAAATTTCATATTAGAAATAAATAAGATTGTATGATATTTAAACGATGTAATATAATATTGATATCTCAGCATCATCTATAAAGTTATCTGATGTTTTACTAGATAATTTTATAAATAACTAAATTGAATAAGTATTATTACAAACGCTTTCACAGATTTACAGGCATCCATTTCTTTTCCATTCCACAACCATTATGTTAATACTACCCTTAATAAGAGGATATAAACCGTATTAAAAAATATTAGTGTACGTACAAATGCAATGAATTGCTTTCTAAATAAAATTTTAATTGCGTAACGAACGACTAAATTCGACTAAATTAGAATTACCATCAGTAACTAGTATACTGTTCCAAGTATACTATTGTAGTTTTTATTTCAGTTAATTAATTGAATATAACATTTAATTTATTAAAATAGCTTGTCAACAACCATGCCCCCAAATATTAGCATCAATGCATACCACAGAGATTTTGAATAATAGTTTAAAATACCTTAATCCTTAATGATAATTATTGAATATAAACAAGAACATTATAATTTTGAAATAAAATGTCAAAATCATTAACAAGAAATATTTTATAAATAATGTTCTAGATATATAGATTGAATAAACTATATTTGTTACAGTGAAGAAAATACATAAACAATATATTAAACAACACATGTATAATACACGTGTAATTGTTAATGTACTATGACACACTCAATCCCCTTGTCCATAAAAAATATTAGTCAGCGAACACTCGACGAGTGTTCTGTCACTTTTTTTCAAGTTGAGAAAACATCAAGAAAGATCAGGAGAATAAATGCCAGGACTAAAATAAATTTGGTGTTCGAAATATTTATGAGTGAAGGGGAAAATTTATATCATATCTATGTTCATACACTTTTTATAGAATTTGTTGTAGAACTATATACTATATTAAATAAATTGGCGAGGGTCAAGGTGCATATGCATCTTTAATAAATTAGATTATACGTCATTAGACCCTATAATAACATCATAATGAGTAGATATGCATAAAATTTAAATGCCTGTTATTTTTATATCAATATAAATCACCAAGCACTTACAGCCAACTCGGCATAAAATTGTAAAAATGTAGCTAAATATAAATTAGATGAGGACTTCACATACCGTGCGTCACTAAATATTATGAACTAGGATAGAACTAACTACTTAATAAGATTAATAAGAAATACCTAAACATAGCTGACATAATTTAGTGTAGCAGTAACGCTAGTGTTTGTACTGAACAATTTTACCCAAAAGACTTTAAATCCAATTTATTTATTTATGACAATAGTTGAGGGGCATATGTATGTATTACATAAAACATTCTCACCACGTGAATTATATGAAGGACTAGCTGTTCCCGCTACTTCGTCCGCGTGGAAATTGACTTTATTTTTCTAAAATAATAGTAGCCTAAGTTACTCTTTAGTACATCAGCTACCTGCCAAAAAAAATCCCGTCAAAATCGGTTCAGCCATTTCAGAGATTACTCGGAACAGACTGACAGACAGACAGACAAAAATTGTAAAAAAAATATTTTGGTTTATGTACCGTATTTATATTCATATCCATGTAGTAAAAAACTGTTAATTCAATATTACAAACAGACCATCCAATTTTATTTATATGTGTAGATTAAGAAATACAGTGGTACCTCGACATACGAGTTAAATTCGCTCCGTAACCTTGTTCGTATGTTAAATTGCTCGTATTAAAGCAATTCTCTCCATTGAAATTAATTCAATTGACATCATCTTCGAACCTATGGTTATAAAAATAAATGTACAAAAAGCAAAACACGCGAATCCAACTATTAAAAGTGAGGGTTAAAAGGAGGGAAATAGCACACAAACTGAGGTCTAGTCTGAGGTGGGAGAAACTGTTAGACATTAGGTTTAATGTGCAAGTCCTCGTATCTAAAATCTTGCTCTCACCCCAAAAGTGGTACATCGAGGTACCACTGTATTTTCATATTTGGGAAAGTTGTTCAGTTTCATTAATACTGACAGGTTATTATAGCCTACGACTATCTCTATAAATTATCAAGTACTCACTAATGAGGCTACTTCATAATCGTATAAATTATGAAGTACAAAAATTTCAAAAATTATTTATAACTACTTACTACAATGGAAAACTTATTTAGTATGACTTATTAGGTCTAGGAAAGCGGCTACATTGCTATCAATTTTCTAATATAGCTAAAGCCAGTGGCTTAATTCACTAAAACCCTAATTAAAATAGTTTCATTAATAAAATGTATTGACATTTTGATTTTAATCTCAACCTAGGCTAAAGGCCTGGGATATGTACGAGTAGCAGGTATATTTATAATAAAAATCGTTTTACTCAATTATAAATAACTTATTAACTAATAAATTTTAAGTTTCAATGCTCGAAGATATGGAGGTAACATTTTTTAATAAATATCATTTTAGTTTGCTATTAGATCCTTAAAAGTAAAATTGTACTATCTAAATTAATAGGAATTAAATATCATTATAGTAATAGTTTCCCCAAATTTGAGTATTCATTCACTACAAATATAAGTAAAATCAATCAAATACAATATAAATCACAGTTGACTACCTAATTTCACACGTTTTAAATCAACATGTGTTATAAGATATATAAGCTGAAGATCGTGCCCAGTGAAGGCCTGCCTTGGGAGAGGCCTATGTCCAGCGTGTAGTGGACTGCAGTGGGCTGATGATGTGATATAACGCTAACAATTCTTCAACAATCAGATGTTATGGCCAACCAAAATTAATGCCTGACATTTGATAAAATCTTTCGTTAAATGGCCGATAAAAGTCCCTCAACCGCTCTATAGCCGTCGGATCGATATGTGGATGACTTCTGCCCTTTGTTTTCCCTAAGCAGTGAGGTATCGAGCGGCTCTCAGACTTCAGGAGACACGGGAAGCCCTTCGTCGAGTTGAAGTAGAAATGCTTGTCGGTGATCACGCGCTTCAGACCAAGGAATTCCTTGAAAATATATCTCTATATGTTAAAAATATAGTATAATAATTCACCTGCATATTTCTGCAAAAAGCTGTAATATTAAATACCTATAGAATTGTACGTTGTAAATTTTTGTCTCCCTTTTAAAAAATGTTTGACATCTTTTATAGTTGTGATTGTTAGCTTATTTACACCCCAAAGACAAGTCTATCACTCAATTAAAGGGAGCAATACTAAGAAGTATATAGCATAATAATACCCCTGGACATTTCACAGAACGCCATCTAGTCTCAAGAAAAGCAGAGCTTGTGTTTCGCTTTGGGTACTAGACAACTTATATAAATACTTGGATACATTTATTTTTTTGTAAATACATAATACACACAGAAAATACCCAAATCGACAAACAACCAACTGTCATGAGTACAAATGTATGTACCGTGCGAGTAATCGAACCCGCGACCATCGGAAAATAAGGTGGGCTAAACCGCTGCGTTGGATCCCGGAGGAATTTTTTTTATCATAATTTTATTTCAAAATCGTCAATTATTACTCCAAATGTTTTTTTCTTTGCAAAATTTAATGTAAGTAAATTATGATGAAAAATTACAAAACTAAGTACTACCTGGACTCTGGCCATCTCAGCAGCTGGGTCTGCCACGAGCCTCTCACCACTTATCAGCAGGAGTCTGGTCCTGGGGAACCTTCGGAGCCAACGGCGTAGCGGACGGGCGTAGACGCCCAACCTGACGGGTGGCCAGGTTGCATCCACGACAGACGGTATCCCGCCCCAGCCCACCGTGCTATTCACTAATGCTAAGTCTTCGAAACGGGGCAGGCTTGGTCTTTTGCTGTGAAAGTATGGTTAGAGTGAAAACCATACACAGCTACTTGTTTAAAACAAGCGTATATGTAACGGAATAAAATTTCACATTATACATGATCGGAATATATTTTTTTTTATAATTGGAAATACAACAACGGAATAAGATTGCATATTAAATGGTTGTGTATACCACAACAATTAAATATGGTAGAAATATATTTTTTTGGCCCACCTCATGGTAAGTGGTAACCATCGTATATATGTATATATATACATTCCAGAAAAGTACGCCTTGTATTAGACAGTGAAATGGGACACAGTTTATAAGCTTTGCAGATTTCTTTTGAACTTTTCATACTAAAACATTTTTTTATTAAAGCTTTGTGTTTTGATTTTTTCAAATATTTTCCATATGAATTATACTATTTTAAATTTATTAAATCACGGCTTATAAAAAATACTATTGTATGGTGATTGTACCAAACATTGACAGTATGGCGACACTAGTCCCCAATACTAATACACTAGGCCAGGATGCTCTCTAATATTAGAATAAATAAATTTATATGACTTACCTTGCCGACTGAGTGTAGTCACTGATGGCTCTAGTAACTGGGTCTCTCACTACTGCAAGCAACTTGACCGAAGGATTCATTGCATATACGCGTTTTGGGGCTGATCTCGTCACCCAGTATGACGGGGTCTTCTCCATAGTAATCTGACCTTTAATGGTTGTCGGCATTTTGTCTCTAAACACATAAATCGTACATAACTCCTAAAGGAATAGATCGATAATGATGTGTATTTTTAATCCTAATATAATTCAGATAATATTCAGATTTATTTTAATTTTATATTTATTTCTTCATTTTTGTAGGATACAAATAAGCCTTGCCAACACCAACATATTATGTACGTATGGTTGTAACTTAGTTACTACTAATTACATACCTGTACCATTCGAAGCCTTTTTGATAATATTTATCAAAGAAATGCACTTCTGATCCTGCCGCTCTAACATCTGGATGCAATCTGAAATTATGTTTGAGACCAATCCAAATCAAAAGAGCTTTCAAATTTTAGTAGAATTTAATTTATTTAATATACCTAAAACAGAAAAACTATTTATTTCAGGTTTAATCCGTTTTACAAGTAGCATTAAATCTTTCTATCTTCCAAAATTCTATTACTTTTAGATTAATGTATTATAACAGTCTATTTCATTTCTTTTGATTACTTGCTTAATAAAAAAAATATAAATTTCACATCTTACCTTAAAAACTCTAACAAAGCCCGTGTACCACACTTTTTAACACCAATAATAAGAGCATCTGGCAATCTTTTCACTGGATATTGACTTTGGTAGTTGTTATCTTCGCCAATATTAATACCCAAGAACGAAGCAAATCTCACTGAGACGCTTGTATAGTTTGATATGTGTCGTTTGAAAAACAAATATTTCTGAGTAAGCTAAAACAATAATATTAATACATTCATGCTGATTAATTATATATAATTTTAATGTTACTATCTTAGGTTATTATTACCTTTCTTTCGTCAACTAAATAAGTATTCAGAGCATAGAATAAGTATAATAGAAACAATAATATGAAATATATAAACATAGTTCGTTTCGATACTGCCGGTATCCATTTCATTGCTAATCCTGGAAGGCATTTGTATAACCTATACTTTTATTAAGTTAATATTAATAAGATTTAAATTATTAAATTCATTTCCATATCATCACTAGTACGCTATATTCAGCTGGCACTGCATTGAGCATGTTAAAAATAATATTGACAGTCAGATAATAGGAATCTAAGTTACAAACACGGGATCAATGTAAGTAAAGCTAAAATAACCTTTTGGTTTACACATATCCATTGCGCAAACTCGGTGATTAAGTACTCGACATAAATGTTTGCAAACACAATGCGGTACTATTTTTGAAAATCCCGCGGTATTGTTTTTATGCAATGTTGGAAGCTATGAATAAACCCTTTTACACATGAACACTGAAATACAGTGAACATAATAACATTATCATAGTAATTTTCAAGTAAATCATATATTATTTTGTCTAGCCGCGTGGTGTTAACTTTGCTTAAGCTGAAATTATAACAATAATTATAAAATAGCTGAAATTAGCTTAATTCTCTTGGTAAAAAACACTTATGTAAATAGGCCCTATATGAATGTAAACTGATATTCATGTTGATTCCAAATTAATAGAAACTTAAATTGACTTGAGAACAAGTTACTGTACTTGTGGATTATATTCTTATCTGAGCAATGCGTCTGCTATTTTAACTTATTTGAACTTTATGTTTTTGTCTTTTACGACAATTGTTTTAATTATAAGTAAAAATTCTTCATCAGGGTAAGTACAGCGCATCACTGTAACGACGGAATAAGTTCACAACCTAATTATAAAATGTTAGAGTAAATTAATATAGATCACATTTCACATTATTATTAATTTTAGGTCTCTTTGTCGCCAATTTTTTGTAAAATATATATGTATATATTATTTATCATGTAATAATAATAATAATCTTTATTAGTCTCAAACAAAAATTAATACAACTGTTGCCCATACAATAATATAATTTAAAACTAATGAATAAGACAAAACGGTCTATAACTCAGTAACTCAGTAAGGGTCCACCCTCTCTGCTATTCTGTTATAGCCTTTATCAGTAAAATAATACAATTTGAGATCGACGACGATGATAGATAGATATATATACTTTATTAAATTTTATAAGTAATAATATATTTACAATAAAGAAATACTTAATAATTATTATTATTCAATCATTTTTTTTTATATTACACGAATGTATCCTTGATTATCGACTCTTAAAAAACTAATAAATGTATCCGAATGTGATGTAATACCAACATTAACAAACTACACGAAAAATGACAGCCGACAGCTGAAAATAATAAGAAATGTGATCTCGTTGAACTTTGAAGCTGTAAAATAAATTAAAATGACAGTCCAACAGCTTAACTCGAATATTTCTGACGACTCCGATGATATGGTTAGTTTACCTTCGGAAGAAGAGATTTATAGGCGAAAATATCAGTTGTTATTGGAACGATGTGAAGTGTTACAACAGGATAATGAAAGAATTATTAATAGGTGCGTCGAATATCGCGTTTAATAAGACTCTACGTGTTTTCCTTGCTTGAATCTATTATTATTAATATTACAGGATACATGAGGCGAAGAAAATCACAAAGCGCTATCGTAAGGACGTAAAACTGCTTGTCGAACGATTGGACGGGCACGGTGACGCCTTTCGAACGGCTTCTGTTGAAGCAGAGGTGAAACCTGAAGTACTGACACGCCCTGGACGTACTGGTTCTAAAACGCAAACTTCAAAACCTATTGATAAACAAAATTCTACTGGTGGCAAAAAGCCAGGACCGAAGAGAAAAAGCAAAGCTGATAAGGTGAAATTAATTTATAATTCATACTATCGTTTCCGTTATAATATTCAGCCAAAATTAAGTTACGATGGCCTTATCAAAAGTTGAAAGACTTAGTGGTGTCTTAAAACTGAACTTAAATCTCTCATACAGACATAGCCTGTCATAGCAATTACATCAATTTTAGGTAACCCCCTGTATTTGCCACCAATTTCGTTTGAAAGCTGAAAAGCTAGAAATAATATTAGAATAATTAAAAAATATGTTTGTTTATGATATGACTGTGAAGTATCTTATCATCAATTTTATAACCCTTTGCACTCAGTTAGGTGTAAACATAAAAAAATCATGACATGCTATAAACATTGAATATTAAGGATTTAAATCATACGTAAATATTAAGTTCCAAAGAGGAATATTGTGCTCTAAATTATTTAACATATTATGAGTGGGATATGTATTTGCACCCATTCCGAGGATTGTCACTTATAAGGTACTAGAACTAGTTCTGCACATTGCAATTTAAAAGCATGGAAGGTATTAGTACCCATTTAAAATATGTAGTTTTTAGTGACAAAAGGGAAATATATATATATAATTCTGTTGTATCAGGATTAGTTCAATATAAGTATTATATTTAAAACTTTATGTGTGTGTACACTTGCTCTCAAGTTTTTTATATAATATCATTAACATACAATCCATATTTTGCAAATCATATATTGATTGAAACAGAGTGGACATTAACAGATGAATAATATAAATGTATTACTCTTCATAGCCTGAGAGAGATCCAAATGCTCCAAAGAAGCCATGTAATGCATTCTTCCAATTCTGTCAAGAACAGCGTCCCTTGGTAGTTGCTGAAGCCAACTCGGAAATGGGATCAGAGCCATCCAAGCAAGAAGTTACAAGGCAATTAGCGTCCCGATGGAGATCTCTCACAAATGAGGAGAAAAGGGTAAACCACTTCATTTTTAATATTTCTTTAAATATATTAATCTTTCATATATTATATTGGATATATCAATTTCAATAAAACATTGCTCTACACAACATATATTGTTTACATGAAGATTTAACCTCATTTAATTACTTTTTCCAACTGAAGGTTTATATTGATTGATTTGATCGTATTTTCTGTTCTGTGTCACATTTTAGTGTTTTATGTACTTCTATAGAGATTAAAAAATAAATAAAATAAAATCATTCTTTCCAGGTATATGTGGCTATGTTTGAAAGGTCAAAAGAGAAATATGCAGAAGAAATGTCAGCATATATAAAGAAAGAACAGTGACATTACTTAATTAATAGTAGCTCTTAATCACTTGTGATGATCAGCTTTAAGTTTAGGTTAATTATTTTAATTATAATATTTTATAAAATAACAGTTTTATGATTTAAATCCTGTTTTTTATATTGAAAAAATAGGCCAGCCCTCTTTTTAATAAGTCTGAAATCTTTAAAAATTTCATATATCAAAATGTTTTTTTTTTCTGTAAATAAATATTGTATACTTGATATATATTATATAACATTACACTGTGTTACACAAAAACAACAGTTTTCAGTGATACTATAAAACCCCAGATTGATACAAACAATCATACTAATATATGACAAATGTTTGCAAATTCAAATGGAATCTGAGATAAAAATGTTGAGCACCAAGGCTCTCAATATACAAGTAATATATACATATATAATCTTTCACTCTACACAATTTCATATTTCTCTATATGTAGATAATTGTCATAAAAAAAGATATAATAATACACTTGCATATAAAATTTTATTTTACAACAACAAAAATAAATAATAATCTTGTGCCCAAAAGTAATAAATGCCAAGTTCTGTCAGAGAAAAATCTTCATTTTAACCTTTGAAATTATCTTTTTCAAGCCGAATGGCTTTCATGGTTTCTATCCCATCTGATTTTCTAGCGTGCTGCATCACTGGAGACCTTGTCACTCTCATAAAGGGATTATATAATTTTTCTTCACCTATTGTTGATGGTACCTGAACAAAAGAACACTCAAGCAATCAATTAAAAATATATTTTAAAAGAGATTAAAAAAATTGCATTTATAAAAAGGCTATAGTAAACCTTAATAAACTCACTTTTACGGCAACCTACATTTTTATGGGATTCATACATACAAATTTAATACTTTTCAATGGATGAATATGAAAAGTTGCATTAGCAGTCTACTCCATTATGCTAATGGTGTAGACTGGAGGAGCACCAGTGAAGGATAAAGTCTAGTCAGTTAGTTGAAAATGGCAAATTTTGCAGGAATTAACTAGATGGCATCCAGTAGGGACAGTGTACAAGTTAGGCTGACATGATGCATTGCTAGCAATGGGTCTCCAGTAGTCCTTGGAAACCATACTATTAATAATGACTCAAACACAAACTTTATTATAGAGTTAAGAGACAACTGTTACCTGTGACCTTCATGGGTACCACCACCCATTTGTTGAAATTTTCCCAAGGACCAACCAATTTACAATATGATAAAACATTGTTCAGCCAGATTCAGCTTAGTTCTTTAAATAAGATTAAAAATATTGCTATAAATGAACTCACAGTAGGTTTCCCTTCCTGGCGTCTCTCCTCAGACCACTCGATTTTCTTTTGTATTTCCTCATTCTTTGGCTCAACATGTAGTGCAAATTTTAAATTCTGCAGAGTATACTCATGTCCACAGAAGACTTTGGTTTGATCAGGTAGATTACTAAGAATTGTGATCAGAGCCTTGTACATTTGATCAGCAGTGCCTTCAAAGAATCTTCCACAGCCACCAAGGAATAAAGTGTCTCCTGTAAAGAAACATACCTAATTATACTTTTTACTCTCATAAATAGATTATAAACTCTGATAGTTTACAATCTATCTTGTGAAACTGAAAACTGAAATAATTTATGAATTATATGCAGTATTATACCGTGTATTATCTACAATATAACATATTAATTTTCAATACTTTATTATCTTCGATCTAGCTATGATAAACACTGTCTAGTGAATTACTAAAAAAACAGGAGGAGGACACCTCACACAATAAAAGGAACCTCAAAAATTGAAGGTTCCTAGTCACAGTCATTCAATAAAGGTCTGTATGTATTTACCTGTAAACACAGCAGAATCATTGCCCTCCTCAGGAGCTGTTATGAAGTAACAAATATGACCTGAAGTATGACATGGTGTGAACAGACACTGTACATTAAGGCGTCCTAAGTTAAAGTTGGTATTGTGTTCGACCTTCTTTGTCAATGCTCCAATTCGTTCATCCCCTCCATATACCTGAAGACCTGGATGTAACTTAACTAAGTCTTCATTACCACCAGCATGATCCCTGTAACATGTACAACAAAAAATATTAATTACAATAAAAAATTGTAGATAATTTAAACAAAGAATATTCTAACTTTGTGATTAAGATTTTCTATTTCCAGTGGTATGTATATGCTAATTTTATTGATGATTGTTTAAACTTAAATAACAAAAATTGCAAATCATGTAATGTCACACTAGGATAGGGGGTCTCGTAAATGTGACTAGCTATGATGAGAAAGGGAGATAACAAGGAGGGGAAGTAAATATCATGGAATTTGTGGATGACCACTTATCTTAGTACATAATCATTAATCAAGTTTTACCAATGGTGATGTGTAGTTAGGACAGTTGTAAGAGTTAGCCCATGTTCCTTCACCGCTTGTAACACAGTTTTTGGTTCTACAGGGTCTACAACAGCTGCTTCTTTAGTCGCCTTGTCCACAATCAGGTACATGTAGTTATCTTGGAGTGCAGGCAGTATTTTAACATCCATATTGTTGTACTCGTGATGTTCTTGAAAACTATGAGCTTCTCGTTGGTTACGAATAAGTGCTACAAGTGCAAAAATATAATAGTAGTGTCGTCATTATTTTAAAGCGTTCATTAATATTGAATAACTTATTACTGATTCCTATTATTAAAATAATAATAAGTTAGTCTCCTAGCTAAGCATACACAAGAAATTATACAGCACAGTAATAAATTTAGTTAAACATGGTGTACAACGAAAATAATGTAAATATTTACTTAACTACTTGTACTAACCTTGGAAGTAAAGTTTAGTTATTTGTTGTGATAAGCCGAACGGCAACGCATTTACAATCCTAGCAAGCATTGAATATAATACAAATATTAGAGAAATAAGACGTTAAAAGAAATTATAAAAGGTACTATATTGATGCCTCACAAAAGTAAACAAATATTTGTTCGCTCGTATTTCAATTAAGATACCCTAAATAAAAAACAAAAATAAAACTGTCAGTAAAGGAACAGTATTCCATCATTTAATAAAAATCCATTCGCCAAAAGAAAGAACGAATGAAAAGATTCAACAAAATACTTCCTCCTGTTCACATTATCATGACGCACGGCATGATTATTATCAAAGGGATGCCACAAAATAATGTTAACCGAGAAATTACGACTTCTTAAATAAGTTTTATTTGATATGTAAATTACTATTTAAAAATAATTCTCATACTATAATATATGATATTTAAAAAAAATGTAACGTAAAAAGGACAGAATTCTTAATTTTGAATTCTCAAAAGAATTGTTTTCTTTATCAATGACTACTTTAGGCTGAATTAAAAATAATCCTTATTCCTTAACAATAAGACTGAAAATTTCTTTTTATATGGAGCACGTGTTCGGATTATGGTTGATTGGTTAGAATCAGTTGTCAGATCAGATGTCAAATTTGTACATTTTTAAGAATTTAGAATTAAAAGTTTACCAATGTTTATTTCGATGCGGTATTATTGGTGTTGCGAATAAACAATAACACACATAGAAGAGTCGTCTAAATAATGAAGAGCAAACCAGTAAAACATAAAACAGCGAATACATTTCGGGTAATTCATCAACAAACTTTGTAAATTTCTAACCTTATCATTACTAAGGTTAAGGCGCTTATAGTAGTTCAGTAATAACTTCAATAGATATAATCATTGATAATGATAATTTACCCATTGCCAAAATGTATATTTTTAAGAGTTATTTAGTATGATCAATAATTAAAAAAATGACATTCTATAAATTTATATTGAAAGAAACCAATATGTTTGTATTTTTTAAGAAGCAATAAATTTTCATATTTAATTTTGTACTCAGTAAAATCTAGTTAATATTGTTTTAACAGTGGTAATTAATCTTACTACTAATATAAATATTTAATTTTGGTACTTCGAGAGTACTTTTATAGAAAAAATTTAAATGTACATAATCAGAATGTTTTTTAAAATAAATTTGTCTACTTTCCAGTTTATCCCTTTTGCCGAGAGGATCAATGGCATAGACATCCGCCATGCGGCTCTGTATCACATTGAGCATGTGTATGCAAAACAACCAGATGAAAATGAAACACATTTCTCTCTGGCACTACAGAAATGGTACGGACTTAACTTGACAGAAAATTTTAAAAGATTCCGGAAGGAAGTATTTGGCATAGTAACTGTGCCACAATTAGTACACCGCAAAGAGGATGTTGTAGTAATATTGGAGAGGTATTTAAAACTGGAAGATGGACTCTGTCTTCAACCATTGCTGGAGTAAGTTTAAAATATTTCTTATATAATTAATCAATCATATTAAATATAATATATCATTCATAATTTAAATATCTACATGTGTATATACTGGCCAATTAATAAATAAAAAATTTTGATTCAAAGTAGACTTTCTTGATTTTCAAGCCTAACTTGCCTGAATGTAATAAATTTTGCATAACTATATCTTTTTGACATTAGTTAAAATATTCTATATATTTTTTTAATAAATGAGGAACAGCAAATAATATATCTTTATTATAAACAATGAACATGTTTTTTCAGGATTCTTGTTTCTATAGCAAAGGATTTAAGGAGTGACTTTTACCCATATTTTCCAAGATTTCTAGACATACTTATAAAATTATTGGACACAAAAGATGCAGAGAGGTTGGAATGGACACTAATATGTTTAGCTTTTCTTTTCAAAGTTTTAAAACCGTATTTGAAGAAAGATATAGCCATTGTACTAAAACGAATTATACCACTCCTTAGTGATAATCAACCACAGTACATTAACAATTTTGCAGCTGAAAGCTTTGCTTTTGTTACTCGTGATATAAGAGACAAGAAAAAGTTCATCGAACTATTACTTAGTTACTTGAAAAGAAATGAAGATGTGAGTATATTTAGTTTCTTCTAGATTAATACTCAAGTGGGTAGCACTACATACAACAAAAAAAACTGCACAACCTTGCTTAAAAAAATAAACAAACATATTTCCTAAAACCATAAACAATTAGAAAACGAAACCATTTGTTGAACTATTGAAATACAAGTCTTAAGCCGATACCACAACCACAACAAATTCTTTAAAAAATATATACAATTAAAAAAACACTCTTTATATATTAAGTATAATTCTGCATTCAATTCAATTCAATTCAAATTCAAATTCAAAGCCTTTATTAATTGACACAAAATTATACAAGCTATCATAATATTTGATTAAAAGTTTAAAATATAAAAGAAATATTAGTTATATATACATTTTATGTTACTTCTAATTCTGCACATCAGTCTCTGAGTCAACGTGTCCTTTAGACACAAAGGCCTCCTCCAGTGTTTTCCATGTGTTCCTATCTTTTGCCAATCGGAGCCACAGTGGGCCGGCAATCTTTCTAAGGTCATCAGACCATCTCCTGTACTGTCTTCCTCTTTTTCGTTTCGTTTTATGATGGGGAATCCACTCAGTTACAGTTTTCGTCCATCTCATATCTCCCCTTAGTGTGTGACCTGTCCATTTCCACTTCAACCTTTTTATTTTAGTTGTAACTTCATCCCAACCTGTGAGAACTCTTATGTCCATCACTCTCTTTCTATCTCTCCTGTTATAACCCAACATGCTTCTCTCCATACTCCTTTGGCATGTTACTAGTTTTTGCATATTTTTCCTGGTCATTGCCCATGTTTGGCATCCGTATGTTAGTATTGGTAAGATACAGGTATTAAAAAGTTTCTTTTTTAAGTTAATGGGGTATTGTTTGCTCTTCATTATAGTTTTCAATGACCAGTATCTTTTCCATGCACTTGTAATTCTGCATAAAGTTTTTTAAAACATATACAGTATATTTTGAAAAAACTTTTGACAGAATGACTGTCCTATAAGCAATGCCATTTCTGTAGTTATATTTTTATTACTCTACCCTATCTATTTATTTCGGCTCTATATTGAAAATATTTTCCAACTTCCTTCCTTTTCACTTTCTTAATTAATTTGTATTGTTATAGGCAATAACTGGATGTGGACATCTCATATTCGAAATAATTAGAGGTGTGAGTGGTAAATTTCATAACTGTATAGATGTTTTCTTACCAGTATTACTGCAACACCTGAAAGATAATAAAGAACACCAAGATATTCTATTCAAGGTACTCACTCAAACTTTTGAGGATAGTTTGCAAACCATAGCACCAAAAGAATACAGTGTATTCTGGGAAAGTGCACTAAAGTTCTGTGAAGATGTATTGAAAGATGATGAAAGTAAAGGTTTAGAGTATATTTTGAGACTCGCAGGTCAAATCATTGAACACAATGATGGAAAATATTTGACAAACCCACCACAATTTGTTCTACTCTTGGTGAAGGTAATATGTGAACAATCATCAGAGAATGTACTGGAAGTGTGTGCACAGATTGGAGCACTACTACTTCTGTCATCAAATATATCACTGTCTCAAGAACATGCGGGAATAATTGTTAAAGTTCTACTCCCGCTACCATATCCTACAATTTTAATTAATTTTGTTCGAAATGTGATTGATTATCCTCAGTTTGATATGCATATTTTACCACCATTTCTGAATTTCGTTATACAGTCTGGTTTCGACAATGAAGCAATGAGTACTCTAACTAAAATATGCCTGAAGAAGTCTCCATTATCTAAAAATGGTATAAAACTTTTTGATTGGGTCAAGTACCCAATAGATTTTGGAAAATGTCTTCCACATTTCATGGAACATTTTGACAGTGTTCTCAATGATGATATTCATAACATTGTGCAGAGTCCAATGAAATTAATGAATGTGTTGTTTTGCTTGCCACATGTAGAAAAAATTGATGTAAATCGATGTTTAAAGACAATCTGTGGACTTATTTCTAAATTACTAAATATATTGTTGACTTACAATATTGAAAATCAGCCGGAATATAATAAATATCATTGTGACATAACTGCTATTTCTAGATGCGGCAGATTGATTCTATTTATAATAGCAAATTCTTTGGAGAGTGCTATTCATATATCCAGTTGTAAGAGATTGAAAGAGATATGTGATATTGAAGTATTGTTACCTGCAGTACTGCCTTGTGCTGCAGATCCTAATTATGTGTGTGCATTGCATTTATTAGATTTATACTTGACAGCATATGAACATGAGAATGGATTAACATATGCTTATTTGTCATTGGTGGATTCATATTTAAGAAGTAATGTGTCATCTCCCTTCCACATTGTAAGTATTAATTTTCCATTAGACCTTAGCTAAATAGTATATAAATAGAAATAGGCACCTTAGTATTATTTAGCTATGAAAATGTTATTTTAGAATTTTACATAGGTAGCTTGCAGAGCAATTCAGAGATTCTTTGATTATACATAAATTGAAAAGATACTTAACTAATTTTTATTTTACCTATAGAAAACTAACAGTCTAACATAGGCCGTCTTTCATTATTAATAAAATATATTACTACAATCCACCCTCGGAAAGCTAAATAGGTTATAAATAGTAAAAATATATAATGTAATATATTTATATGTATCACATTTAGATGTTTAATTTCATTGTGTAATTTCAGGTTCGCTTATTAACTACACATATTTATAAGCTATTTGAAAATGTTGAAGAATTGAATAAGACTGTAGAAGTAGGGGGTAATGTAGAGCGCTTCTCAGTCTTCAGTAGATGTTACACGATTGAATCCACTAATCCTTCCATCCAGGAATATAGAAGTCAAATAAACATGTTGCAAAAGATGTCATTTAACTCCATTCAGTATGAACTGACAAAGGAAACAAACTTTAAATATTTTCCTTTAAGTTATATGCTTGGCGTTTTATATATTAACTTTAAGTTATTGTGGGAGCCAGTTTCTGAGTTCATAGCTGGCTATGGAAATTCTCTAAGTGTTGACGAATTCTGGCCCACTTTCCACAAAGCATTGGAATCGTCATTTGTAAATGCCAAAAGAGATCTGAAAACCTTTCAATTTGATAATGAAATAGAAAGCAATTATGAAGTTCTTATAGATTTGTATGCAAGTTATAATAGCATTTCAGAAAGACCTGACTTGTATAATTACAGAAATTTGATATTGAAAATTATGACGAATTGCATACAAGCTTGCGAAGCCAGAAATCGTGATGTAGTCGTATTATTCTTGAACTTTATTGAGGATGAATATAAAAGGAATGATAATACTAATGCTTTGAAAATTGATGTCGAAATTCGAGATAATAATAAAATAGAGGTTGATGAAGAGAACCCAGAACATACAGAAGAAATTGTTGAACCTGATAATCCTAAAGAAACTGCGTCTGGGAAAATAATATTTAAAACTCTTATTGGTGTAATGCAAGTATTAGCTCAGTTCAAGAACCCAAGAGCTCTTTATAAAGAACCTATATTTTGGGAACTCTACATGGAATTTTTAAAGCATAAGAATCCAGGGCTTCAGAAATATGCATTAGATTGTGTTTTGAATTACAAAAATAAAAGTGTTATTCCTTACAAAAGCAATCTTTACAATTTAATAGATGAAAACAAACTTAAAGATGAGTTAACTCAATTTAAAATAACTGAGGATTCAAAAAGTATTCAACCAGAAGATAGAGAACATGTTGTGCCTATTATTTTGAGAATTTTGTATGGAAAGATGACAACTAAATTAGGCGCGGATAAAAAAGGTGGTGGACAAACGAGAAGATCACTAGTATTGCGATATTTAGCCGGCTGTAATGAGAATGAATTAAAAATATTTTTAGAAATGGCATTCTCACATTTTAGACAGTACATGACAATGAAACCAAAGGAAATTCTGGAAAATATTGCAACTAATTTAGATTTGAAATCTATTGTAAGTCCTGGCAAACTTCACAGTGTTTTGAATCTATTTGAAGTTGTAATAGAGTACTTTGGAGGGTATATGAAGGATGCATTATTAGGCCAATTGTTCACAGTCTATTATGCTATATGTTCCACATTAGGAAGTGTTTTGGCTCGTGGTGAGAAAGTTCATATTGGTTTCGTTAAAACTTTGAAAAATCTCAGAATTGTATCTGTAAGTATTCTTAGAAAAATGTTTGAACAATTTGATAAATATGTATGGAATGAAGAAGAATTGTATGTTATGTATGATACAGTACTGTGGCCATTGATTCCAAAACTACATATTGATGGTATTCACACCCCAACTGTAATACTGAAATTGTTCAATACTTGGTGCCTGAATCCTAGATATTACACTTTACTAATTGTATGCTCGGAAAAAGACGATTCTATGAGTCCATTGCAATCAATTTTTAAACTTTTGTTAGCTTCAAAAACTAGTCCAGGTGTAGTTAATATGATTCTTGATATGATAGAAAAACTTCTTACTCTAACTGAAGATGAAGAAGATACAGCAGTACCACCTATTGAATGTTTTCAAAATGTATTTGTTGATAGTGTTGAAAAATCTGAGGGAGTAACTGTAATCAATTTCGGAAGTAAAATATTGATCCCACATGTCGCCTCTATATTAGAAGTGATGAAAAGACGATTTGCAAATACAGCAAAGTCCAATACAGTGAATAAAAGAGACTTATTGATTCTATCAAGAGTTACAGAGTTGGTAGCGAAGCCAGAATTATGTGATGAATTATTGAATCTATTATTACCAATATTGGTAAAGAAAATTTGTATGAATATGGCGGAAGAAAATATGGAATATGCCGTCACTACAATAATAAACTTGTTAGGTCACAGCTCTAATCCACAGGTATATTTGAAGCATATAGCAGTTTTATTTAATAAAGTTTCTCCAGTTGAAGTTAGAAAATTGCTTATAAAACTTCTATTTTCTATTTCTGAAAATTCGAAAACAAATGTTGTACTTAGTCAATTAGCTAATGTAGTTTCGGAAATGAATGCTTACAACAAAAGATGGATTGAACAGCCGGATTTCGATAGGAGGTTGGATACTTATAAAACAATATATCAACTATCAGAAAACAATCAAATTGATATTGATCTGGCAATATTAATTGTTAATAATTGTTTTTATTTCATTCGCACTGAGAAAGATATTGGGTTACGTGATAGCGCTGCCTTATGTTTGAAGAGAATATTACCCAACTTGCTTATGAAGTACCGATCGACTACTGATGGTCAATTTCTTGTTCGTGATACCGTTCTGTCTCTGATATCTAATGGAATTAGAGATTCCAAAAATGAAATTTTAAGAAATGAATCTATTGCTTTATTGGGAAACCTGGCTAGAGAATGTCCAGACGTCGATGTGGTCATATCAGATTTGGCACAGTTAACAAATAATGAGGATAGAGAAGTAGATTTCTTTGACAATATGTGTCATCTGCAAATGCATAGACGAGTTAGAGCGCTCTTAAAATTCTGTAAAGTATCAAAGAAATTAACTAAATGTCATACACCTAGAACTCTCACAAATTTCATTTTACCTTTAGCGACTATGTATATTTGTGATGATAAATACACTGATAAGAATACATTAATAGATGCATGCATAGATGTGATTTCTACATGCTGCAGATTACTTCCTTGGTATCACTATGAAGTTATTCTAAAACTCTATTTAAACAAAATTCGTTATTCTACAGAACATCAGAAACAGTTAACTCGTATACTTATAGGAGTTATTGATGCATTCCATTTCGACTTTTCAAAGGTTGAGAATATTGAGTTACCTAAAGCATTAATCGCAAATTTGGAATTAGGAAAAGTTCAAACAAAGTTAAAAGCTGATGAAAATACTAATAAAGTAGATAATGATAAAGAAGATAAAACTGAAGATCAAAGCAATTTAGAAGAACAAGTTGCAGAAGTGAATATTGAAAATGAATTGAAAGAAGCAGACAAGGAACTTGAGGAAGAAGAAACTTTCAGAGATGTAAATAATGTTCCAGCTTTTGAAAGGATAACAAGTGTCTCTCCTTCCGTAGCTAAAAGAATTATCAAGTCTCTATCTGCTGGATTGCTTCCTCAGTTGAATCGGTAAGTTATTTTATTCATCTCCAATATTAATATTATGAACACGAAAATAATTTGTCATGGTTGGATGTTTGTTCCTAAAACTACTGGAGAAATTCCAATAAAATTTACTGTATACCTTAATGAAACATATGTTCATATACAGGGCAATAGGCAAAATGACTGATCACGAAGAGTCTCATAAGTTGAATCGTCGCCGTATGGGTTTGGAGCGGCAGGAGGAAGATATGCTACGTGTGCCCATTGCTTTAGCCCTCGTAAAGCTGCTGCAGCGATTACCTGGAGATTTGCTCAGACATCAGCTGCCAGGGTGAGTAATATACTAGTTTTAAAACAAACACATTTAGATTCTTCTGTGTTGGTTTTTCTATGATAATGACGCACCGATAACATAACGATCACAGTTTGATAAGTGATACAATATAAATAAGAGATGATTCCAAATGAAGGGATGTCCAGATAAGATTGAATCAACATTAATCTGCTAAAAATCATCAAAATCAATATACTACTTATATATAAAAATTTGCAAGAAACAGAACTGGTACATATTTTTATGTTATTATTTGTTTTTGGTCAACTATTACAATAATATATTATGTTATCTGTGATAATAGTAATACAACCAACTGACTAAATAAAATGTATAGTAACGAAAATTATTCATTTTTCCCCACTTTGCCGGATATTTTTCTCAACCTACTTTAGCTTATATGGTGACCCTTATTTAACAATATACTACTAATTTCTGTACAGAAGGATAATAATAAAGATGCATACCACAGTTTGTAAAGTTTCCGATAAAGCTAATTTCTTGCTTGCTTTGCCTATCCATCTCAGGTCATAAAATGAGTAGTAATGCACTGTAAAATATTGTTTTTTACAGAATAATTATAAAACTTTGCTCATTTCTCAAATCACCTTTGAAACAAGTAAGAATAGCGGCAAGGGATATCGTAAAGAAAATTATGATCACTGTCGGAACTTCATATCTTGGTATTTTACTTGAACACCTTACAATATTACTGACAAGAGGATTCCAAGTTCATGTGCTAGTGGCCACCATTCATACAGTATTAGATGCTTTGAAATCTGATTTCAAGTCTGGGGAATTGAATGAAAATCTTCATTACATTCTTGATGTGTGCACAAACGATCTTTTTGGAGCGTTGTCTGAAGAGAAAGAAATAGATAAGTTACACTATAAAACACCAGAAGCAAAGCCAAGTAAAAAAAGTTATGTTACATTGATGATTGTGTCACAGAATATAACTGAAAACTATCTCATAAACCTGTTATTGCCTTTTAAAGAGGTTCTGCAAAAGCATCATTCGAAGAAAACGGTATTAAAAGTACAAGAAGCATTACTGCATATCTCTAGTGGTTTGGTAACAAATAAGTTCATTGAAATAGAATCACTATTTGTTTTTCTTCATGGTATAGCGTCAGAGAGTATACCAGAATTCGTATTGAACGCCCCGAAGAGAGTGATCACCGAGGCGCAGAGGGAAAAGATGATACGCGCGAAACCAGATTGCTTTATTATACCTGAAATCCCAAAACGCAATAGGGAAGCTCAAGCAAAAAATGTTAAAATATCTGGAAAAGCCAATGCTCATGTATTGGTGGAATTCAGTTTGAATATACTGTATATATTGCTTAAAAGAGAAAAGGCCCCAAGAATGGATTGTAGAGCCTTTGTAGATCCATTGATATCATTGTTGGTGGATGCTCTGAAAAGTGACCATGTCAAAGTAACTACTGTTGCGATGAAGTGCATATCGACGTTGTGGACAATCAGAGTCAGTACACCGACTTTAGAGGAAATGGTTCAGGATATTGTAAAAACGATATTCATGATATTGCATAAATATGCGACTTTCGAAATCAGTAAGCAAAATGACAATTATCATTTAGTGAGGAACGCATTTAAGGTAATTAAATAAATATATTTTTATTCCATAAAATATGAGATATAAATATTTTAACTGTATTTTTTGGATTGAATCTTTATGTTTAAAGATTCTAACTAGTAGATAAAATCATAAAAATAGTGTCTAACATTCATTAGCATTAAATTTCAATCTACCATCTTCATTGTAAAGTTTCTTTATTGATACTGCGAATTTCACTTTAGACCTTACTTCATTACGTTTCCATCTATCGATTAAAATAGCATAAAATTTACAGGCAGTGACTGCATTAGTACGTAATGTAAAATATTATAAATTAGAAGCGGAGCAATTAAAAACTCTACTATTGTATGCGGAAGAAGATTGTCAGAATGATGAGAAACAAGCCAATTCATTTGCTCTACTTAAAGCAATCCTAGATGCTAGATTGGTATCGACCGAACTCCATGAGGTGTTGCAGAAAGTCTCAAAAATTTGTATACTCAGCGAATCGGCAAGATCAAGGTAAATAATTTTTTTGTACGGTAATTGGAATGACAAACAAGCTGGTCCTGATGTTAAGCAGTAACCGTCGCCAATATAGGGATATCACGTTATCACGTGATATCCGTGATACCACATATGCATTGCCATTCCAGAGGAATTAGATATCCTGCAAAGACTTATAAAGCCAGCTGCTTGGTGGCCGAAATAGGTGAAATTTGCAGAATTTTTACAATCTAATTATTATAATCTAAGTATTGGTATCATTGGTTTGGTACCACATTAATAGCACAAATAAGCGTGTTATTTAAAAGTGAACAATATTATTTTACATTAAGGCAATGTCCGTTGGACTATAGTAACTTTTAAATTTTGGAATAATTCAATTAAAGTGTTTTAATTACAGTAAAATTTTATTGTTATATACAGTTGATTTGAGAGCATTTTCGAAGGAAGTTAAGAATAAATAAGTGCCCAAAAAAGTCTGTGATCGTAGTAATAATACTTCTTTTACAGGGATGAAGCACGTACAATATTTGTAAGCTACCTAACTAACTATTCACCTGGAAAACGAATGGATAAGTACGTCCAGTTCTTTGTTTCACAACTCAATTACGAATTGCAACACGGCAGAGAGTCCTCCCTCAAGTTTTTGGATATGATCATCAATAAGTTACCTTTTGTAAGTATTTATTTGTTTTTATAATGAGAACTTTGTAATATGGCACTTCCTTGCGAGTCTAAGTCTAAGTCTGAGGTAAGTGAAAGGCGATACCTACGATAGAAGATTTATACTAAATCTTCCGATGGTCGCGGATTCGATTCCTCGCACGGCACAACATATTCTAGTTATGAACTGTTTGTATCGGTCTGGGGTTTTTTATGATAATGTACATATACATACTCGTATGTATTCCTTTAGTTGTCTAGTACCTTTAACACAAGCTCCACTTAGCCTCGGACTAGATGGCGCAATATGTGTCCTGAGATATTTATTTATTTGTGTATTCAAGCAAGAGTTTCCATTATTTAATTTAATATTGTAGCCGCAACTTTCGAAGCAAGGCGACTATCTACTGTTAGCTCTGGGTGCGTCAATGTTAAACGATCCAGCGCCGGAATGTCGGGCGTCAGCTGCCGCTTGTATCGAAGCGATGCTTAAGAGGTTTCCCCTCGTGGAGAGGAATAAACTCTTCCAATTGGTGCTCAAATTCTTTGAAGATACGCAGGTTTGTTGTAAATATTGTATAATATATGTAACAAGTATGATGATTTAGTTATTGAAGTGATAATATCCTTGGTGTTTTCGAGGTCTATAGGCTATAGTTGACCATCAGACGGCCCGGATTCTGGTTTGCGACTATCATAGTATAAACAGATGGTTTGAAGCACAATTTTCCTAAATGGGCGAACATATAAATAAATCAACACAGAATGTCAAAGTTTCAAAATAAAATACAAATTCAATTATAATTAGTCCTCCGAAATAGCGACAAATGAGGCGCAACGTCATATGACGACATGGCGAGATGGCGCTGTTGAATTGTCCACGTGTACTATTATTATTATTATTACATATTAATTATTATTTGTAACATTACAGGCGATACATTTCGAGCTCGCAGCTCAATTGAGCATCAGATTCGTGAACGTCGAACAAAAAGAATTCAAGAACCGCTTAGACCCCATCCTGTCTATAATAGGCAGCAAAATATTACTTCTTAGTAATGACGTAACTGAAGGTCGCTTCGTCAAACTACGGCTGGAAGAATCCGAGGACAAAACTGACGAAGACAAGCTGAAAGAAAGAGATCACAGCTTAATACAGATAATGAATTTAATCGACGCAATAACAATACATTGCGAGTCTAGTATGAAAAGTAAGAAACACATGTATGATTTCGACGAGTTAGCGCAGCAATGTCAAGCGTTACTGGCTTATCCTCACGCTTGGGTGAGACTGAAAGCAGCTAAGATACTTGGTGCTATAATATCTTCTGTGGATCCTGGGGAATTAGACATGATTGTCAAGGGAAAAGTGGAGTCTGAAAGAGGATTTATATACTACGATACAGAAGATGCAATTAGGAGTATTGTATTAGATCTTTGTGCCCAGTATACGCCGAACGTGACTGAGGAAATGTCTGAACAAGTATGTATTTTTTATTATTAGTTAAATGTAGTGTAATGAAACATTGTTAAATAAGAATGAGATCATACTTTCAATGGGTAACCATTAGGTGTCAAAGCATTTATGAGATGTACAGTATACTAAAATATTAGTTTTTGTTTACGCTCATTTGTTCTTTTTTATAGACCAAAGACAGACTAAAAAAAGTGGACCGACTTATTTCAGTCGCCAAGTAGCTTGCTTTGTAAGCTGTGTTTCGGTTGAAGCTTTCATGTATATTATCGAGGGTTACTGTTACCATCATAGAACCGGAAGATTAATATTCAAATTAAATAATAAAACACATATAAGTTTAATGAATGTTAATTAAAAATCAAAACAATAATACATATTTTGCTTCAGATGTTATTATCAAAGAATCTGCTTTTATTTGTTTATTAATAAACTACTTATTCATTATTATTACATAGTAAATAATAAAGTCGCTGTCGCTGTCTGTGTCTATGTGTGCTTAAATCTTTAAAATTACGTAACGGATTTTGAAGCGGTTGTTATTAATAGATAGAGTAATTCTAGAGGTTTTATATGTATATATAATACATGTACACCCGTCCGAAGCCAGGGCGAGTTGCTAGTATGTAATATAAAATGAATAGTACATTTCCAGAGAAAGTCAATAACATAACAAAATATATAATGAAAGAGAGTTGGTTGTGAGAATTTGAAAAAGTAGAAGGAAATGTCCATGAATGTTTGAATGGAACGAGAAAAAATGTGTGCCCTCTATATATTATTATTTTTTTCAGGTGACAGCAGTGTTGTTCCTTATTCTTAAACTTGTCCACACAATGTCGGGTTTCAAAATTGGAAATAATACAGACGAAGACGAACATACAGAAGGTCATAAGGTCAACATAAGGTGGATACTATTCAAAACGAGAAAAGCTATCAACGCGGAAGTCGCTAAGGCTCCCAATTCAGTGAATATTGTAAGTATTATAGGCAGTCTCTTAGCTCGAATGCTCTCCGACCTGATGGTAGCTTTTGACAAATCATAAGAGTAATAAACCTACATGAATAAAGATATTTTGATTTTATGGTATTGAACACAGGTTTTTAGCCTAAATACTTACTTGTCATTAACTTTTCATTGTGCAAGAGCCCAATAATATAATTTAAACACCGTGCGAGGAATCGAACCCGCGATCATCCATAGTAAAGCGGTATACGAAACCACGTGACCACCGAGACCGTCGAATATATTGATATATTAATCTTTCAGAGATCGTCTGTATTTACAATGTGGATGCACGTAATTGGTATATTAGAAACCGAAGAACTCAATAAAGTCGTAAGCGTATTGTTACCACCAATAGTACGGGAATTGTCCACTGGAGATGCGCAGGCGCCGGCGTCGCTCCCCAAACAACTGGCGGGAAGGCTTGGCAAGAAGTTGAGACGGAAGATAGGAGATATAGAATATGGAAAAATGGTTTCTGAAGTCCAAATGAAGTTGAATATTAAGAGGGCTGAGCGGAAAAAGGTATGCTTTGTTGATATATGTAGTATCGTTTCAGAATCGTTATTTATATTGGATTTTCTATTTTATTATGTATATTAATATGTGAATCAAAAATTTAAACTTTAAACCCCCTTTTTACAAAAATTGCGCGAACGGAAGAGTATTACATTCCGTACACTTATAGTTTATATAAAGTAGAGAATGCTAATTTTTTTTTAATTATGCGTAGAAGTCTTTGACAATAGAACCTTAATAATGTTCAAACTTATAATGTAAATTTATTATGGCCGAAATTCGACCATTGGGCGACCACTAGTAATATACAAAATACAAAATTTAACCTGCTAAAGAGATTATATAGATCAGGACTATATTAATGCCACTAAGTACACTGACCACATTTCGCCCTTAGTTTATTATAGCAATTCTTACCGTTAGAAATTTGTATAAATACTTTCCGTATAATTGCAGATATTACTGCAAGAGAAAGTGAACAATCCAGAGAGAGCAGCCAAAAGGAAATTGCAATTAAAGGAGAAAAAGAAGCAATCTAAGAAGATTAAATTGGAGATGCTGCACGGCAAGCGGCCGAGAGCTAAAAAACGGAAAGCTGAGGACGTAGATCTAGAAGATGAATTGTTGAAGGATCACGACTGAATCTATAACAAATATATATAAATAAACATCTAAGAATCCGCCTTATATGCATACCTAGAAATTGCAATTGATTTTTGCATTACTTGATTGAATTCATGTAAATGTAAATATTAGATCATTGTTATTATTATTAGTTATAAGATTGTTATTATGACAATAAATTATATATTTTTATGTAGTATCTAATTTTTTCAATGCATTCATTTATTTCATGATAATGGAATGGTGCACACGTCAGCGCACCCAATATTCGCTGGCGGTGCACCAGTGAAGGAATTAACTAGGAATCCAGGGGCGGTGTCACGTGTCAGTCAGATGATCAGCACGACCGACATTCTACATTGTTAGTATTGGATTACTAATTCCTACTATTAACAATCATTTACGTTCTGAAATTTTCACCATCTAGTCTTAAATATACATATATAATAATAATAACACAGAACAATTGACTTATAGTGCTAAATTAACGACTTCGAAAATAAACAGAGCTTATACTATTGGTACTAAACAACTGATAGAAGTATTTAAATACATTTATTTTGTATACCTACTCCTTGACATTAGTATAAATGTCTTCATAGTGTGAGAATCGTATCTGCGACCATGGGAAGTAGATAGCTAGATCCGCAATACCAAGGATGTAAGTATAGGTGATAATTTAATAAATGAAACAACTTTTAAACAAAATAATATTGCTTTATGCAAAGTACAAAAAAACATTCAACAAAAACGTCGAACAAACAACATGAATTGAAATAAACTTTATACAACATCACAATATAAATAACGCCTTTTTATAAAAGTGCGTAAAGCGTATTATCATTTATACATGTTGGTTACGCCAAACGCGATGCGTACCTGGTTTGTTGATGTGCATTGACACCCCTCCCGGCTAATTCAATAATCAGTGATGTCATAGCTTTCGCCGCGCGCGCACGTCGCACTCATATCGCACGCATGTCTTAATAGTTGTAATCAACCTGAGTGAATTCCTGAGATTCCCGTAACCGTGTGGGCCCACTGAAGAACAAGCACATTGAAGTAAGGGTAAGTCATTCATATTTGACCAGCCAGTTTCCTATACAACAATATAGTCCATCGAAGAAGGCTAGATCATAGCCACCGCCGCACCATTTATTGGCCTTCCGTCGCCGGATCACAATAGGAATCGCAATTTATTTATTTAAAATTTGTTTTAATTTTTTCCTATTGTGAAAGTCGAGTGAATGACTCGCATGTAATATTGAACCTTATTGCGCATGTAATAGGATCTATTCAAATTGCATACCACGGTTGCACAAATATAACGATACATTGGTATTTTCGTTAATAAATAAGTTTATATTTATGTCGCTTATGAATTGTTCATAACTCGCAGCTCAATTCTTCAATTTCGCTTTATATCTGTTTGCGTTGTTTCGTTCATTTAATTTCACATTCACCCGCATTATATCGATATTGTTCGATCGATCGAAGCTTCTAGAAATATTATAGTTGTCGTTATACTATTTGACGAAACAATATTACCTGTCGAATATTATGTATGATGATTGTAGTGTTTGAATGTTAAGATTGTTAGTGTTGGTTACCGTAGTCTTTACACAAGAAAGTGAGCAGGGAAAGCACACTATTTAATCTGAATAATTATTGATAAGCAGCGATTTTATTTCTGTTCGTAATAGATATTTTATTTCCTTGCAGTACTCGCCGTATAATACGCTGGTTATTGTAAATTGTTTGAGTATTCGTTCGCATAGCTGTTTTATACAATACATGTCGGTTAAAGATCGTGCCCTACGTACCTATGATTAAGTTATACTTGGTGTATCGACACAGTGACTAACAACAACGCTTTAGACTACTCCCGCGTAAAATAATAGTTGTGAACATAGTTATTTTATATCTTTTTAGTTATAGTTATAGATATATTATCTGATTTTCTATGACATCACTCACTTCGATTTCGCTTTATGTATAGTTTATGTTTCGCTCGCATATTTTTTTTTGTAGATGTATGGTCGATACCTACATTCCGTATTGTCGCACTTATGTACCTACATACTACCGCTTATGAGTAGGTATATATAAATTTATTTGTCACGCGCTTTAGTGTTTAAAACGTTATTGTGATTTACTTCTCGCACCGCATATTTAAAATATTGCTTTATGCATTATTTTATTTTTCTCGCATATAGGTATATATAGATAATAGTTGTACCTATTTTTCGCATTATTAATTAGTAGTTTTATAGCATAGTAAGCATATATTTTTTATGTATGCTAGTTTATATCGCGCATCATTTCTCGCATTTGTGTACTTATTTTCGCTACAAGTACATCTGTCTGTCTTGTAGGTATTTAGTACATTAAATACCTATTATACGTTATTATTGTTTATCGCTCGCACTTTTACGGTAGTACAGGTATAGTTGTACGTTATTACCGCACATAGTTTTATATATCGCATTTATTGGTTTTCCTTTGTTATTTTTTAAGAAGTATATATATAAATAATAATAATGGCTAACACAAACGCAAAATTAAAAATGTATGAAGCAAAACGTGCACAATATTTTTCGCAACTTCAGTCTATTTATGAATTATCTTCGAAAACTAAAATGGAGAAACATCGTAATGTTTTTATTGCAAAAGTTAGCCTGATCGATCAAATGCGCACCGAGTATGTTAAAATTGTCGATGAAATTATTCTCCTTAATTTGGAACTAAACCCTGATTATGTAGTTAATTATCAATCTATAAAGATGATGGCGGTCTCGTTACAACCTCAATCTTCGCGAACTCCAGCTCCCGCTTGTCAGTCTGCTTTACCAGACAACAAACAGGGATCAGTAAGGATCCCCCAAATTGTGTTACCAGTCTTCTCAGGTGATATTTTAGAATTTCCTTTCTTTTACGAAACATTCAAACAGGTTATTCATGACAATGAATCCTTTTCGGACTCAGAACGTTTTCATTATCTTATGAGTCACCTGTCAGGAAAGGCTAGAAATCTGTGTGCTGGCTTAGTACCAGCAGCCGAAAATTATCCTATATTGTGGCAAGCTTTAATCGACAAGTATCAATATAAACGCTCTCTTGCAACGTCATATTTAGATAAATTATTTTCTTTAAAATCAATTAACGGTCCTTCGGCAATAAACTTAGAAAAATTTATTGATACTTTCTCGTCGACTATCGCAGCATTAAAGCAACTTAAAATTGAAAAGCTGGATGATTTTATATTTATTTATATGGGATTAAAGGCATTAGATCAGGCTACCGCGCAGTCGTATGAGTCATCAATTAGAGGAGAAGATGACATACCGCAGTTTGAAAATTTTATAAAATTTATACGTCAACACGTAAAAATATTACAACGCACGTGTAACCGCACCGCCGGCGCCGCTGCCGCCACCAAGTTGGACGGTCCCGCCGCCGCGTCCGCCAGTGGTCGTGCACAGTCGCATCAACGATCGATCGCTCGATCGCCACGTACATTTAGGTACTAATCCTACGCAACGCATTTATTGTTCCTTATGTAAAGGTGATTCACATTCTCAATTATATAAATGTAAACAATTTTCAACTTTCACAATTAATGATCGATTTAATTATATTAAAACTAACCGTATGTGTACTAGATGTCTAAGTAGTCAACATAACTCTTTCAGTTGTCAATCAACTTCCGCCTGTCGAAATTGTAACAATCCGAGACATCATACGTTGCTTTGTTTTAAAAATAATAATTCCGCACCTACGCAAGTATCTCAGGGTACGAAAAACGCACAGACATCTTATACGCACGGTCGCCAATTACCACCATCTTCTTCGTCGCAATTGCCTCCGCTTGCGCACACACAACCCACACAACAGACACGATTAGAACCACCTCCCGTTCCTATTGGAACCACCACTGGTGGAGACAAGGAGTCGTTATGCACGCTTTCATCGTCCATTCATGAGCAGCCGTATGTGACTGAAGTACTTGCTACTGCCAAGGTATTTGCTACTGCTCGTAATGGGAGTGATGTTGGCATTCGCTGCTTATTGGACCCCGGGTCACAAAAGCATTATATTACTTCTAAGTGTTGTTTAAAATTGGGTTTAACCATGCAGCCGGACGCACATACCACCGTTAAGGGTATAGGTGGCGCCACTGAACCAGTTAAGGGTGCAGTTGATCTCTCTTTCCGATCGAGATTTAATCATGAGCAATATTATAATATTCGCGCTTTAGTTTTGAATAAAATAACAGGTAACTTACCAACATGTCAAATTGATGTTGGCGCGCTCAGTTACTTAACTAATATTCCGCTCGCAGATGATACGTGGGGAACACCATCAGAAATTGACCTTTTGATTGGTGTCAATCTATTCGCGACCCTTTTGTCTGGAGGTAAAATTATAAATTCACCTGGTACTCCAAACGCGTTGGAGACTGTTCTCGGTTATCTTATTTTAGGTGAAGCTCCCACCTTAACTTCTACGTCTTCTTCATTCTCGTTCTGTTCCACCACTTCGTGCGAGGTTTCAGTATTAATTCGCAAATTTTGGGAGATTGAAGAAGTAGATCGCAAACCAATAACAAGTATAGACGATAAATACTGTGAAGATTTTTATACCACAACGGCCACTCGTAACGAATCAGGTCACTACGAAGTCGCTTTACCATTTAAGTATAGTTCTAAGTCTTTAGGGAACTCTTTCGATATCGCTAAACGCAGATTTTATCATTTGGAACGTAAATTCGCATCGCAACCGCAACTGAAATACCTTTATGATGAGGTAATTCACGAATATATAGAAAAACAATATATTTCTCCCGTAGACGTAATTGAAAATAACAGCCCTAGTTATTTTATACCGCATCACGCAGTCTTACGTGAGGACAAAGTGTCCACGAAAATAAGGCCGGTACTAGACGCAAGCGCGAAGTCTAGTACTGGATTTTCGCTTAATGATATTCTACATACAGGTCCTTCCTTACAACAGGATTTATTTATTATTCTCTTGAATATGAGATTGTTCGCAGTCGCCATCTCAGCTGATGTGCGACAAATGTATTTACGAATAAAAGTTCGCCCGCAAGATCGTTGTTTTCAACGTATTGTATATAGATTTAGTCCTAATAAACCGCTCCAAGTCTTTGAATTTAATAAAGTTGCATTTGGCTTACGTTGCAGCCCGTACTTAGCGTTACGTACTGTAGCTCAGTTAGCTTCCGATGAAGGAAATAAATTTCCAATCGCGCATGAAATTGTAAAGAGAGACATATATGTTGATGATGTTGTTAGTTCAGTTAAGAATAGTAAAGATGCCTCGCAGGCAGCATCAGAGCTCACCGCTTTATTTTTGACTGGTGGATTTGAACTGGCAAAATGGACTAGCAATTGTAAAAAGGTCTTAGAGCACATTCCAGAAAGTAATCGTTTGTCGCAAAATCTGGAATTCGATAAGGATGAAACGCTTAAAATTTTAGGTTTATGTTGGTTTCCATCAGATGATGTTTTCGCATTTAAAGTTACTCCCATTAATCGTCCATGCACCAAACGCAATATTTTATCATCAGTCGCACGACTTTTCGATGTTTTAGGTTTAGTCACGCCTATAATATTATATGCAAAGCTTTTAATTAAACAACTTTGGATTTTAAAACTCGATTGGGACGAAACGCCCCCGCAAAAAATTGTTCGCACGTGGAATCAATTCCAATCTGAATTACCACTCATTTCTAACATTAAATTTATTCGTCATATAGGTGTTATTGATAATTGCAAATTAAACATTCTCGGATTTGCTGATGCATCCGAACGCGCATATGGTGCTTGTGTATACGCGTATATTGAACTGCCAGATGGTACTTCAAATATTACACTTTTATGTGCCAAGTCAAAGGTAGCACCATTAAAGGTAATTGCATTGGCACGATTGGAATTGTGTGCCGCTGTAATTCTTTCTAAATTAATCAAAATTATTTATCAAGTTTATTCGCCAAGATACCCCATAGAATCGGTATTCGCATTTTCGGATTCTACGGTCGCATTAAATTGATACACTCGTCGCCACACAAATGGCATACGTTTGTTGCGAATCGAGTATCGCAAATTCATGAAAACATGGAACCAACGCATTTTTATCACATTAAGGGCACGGACAATCCCAGTGACTGCCTGTCTCGGGGACTGAGTCCTGCTCAACTCGCAACGCACCCCCTTTGGTTAAATGGTCCACCATGGATTTGTAAACCAAAGGGACAATGGCCAATTAAGCCATTTCTTGCTGCGGATTCATCGGACATTCCAGAATTAAAACCTATCGCACTGGTTACCATTGAAGATTCTATGGAACCTTATTTATATTCGCTCGCTCGCAAATTTTCGTCATGGATGAAATTACTTCGTGTAATTTGTTATATTTATAAGTTCGCTAACATTCTTCCACGCGGCGTCATATCCAGTTCCGATTTGGATTTCGCCGAACGTATAATTATTCGCGCTGTGCAGGGGTTTCATTTTAAAAACGATATTAGCAAGTTATATAATAAAAAACCTTGTACCGCATCAATAATTAAATTAAATCCATTTTTATCAGACAATCTCTTAAGAGTTGGTGGTCGTCTGACTCATTCTGATGAAGATTTCGATTATAAACACCCTATATTACTTCCGGGCAGAGATCATATAGTTCGATTAATTGTAACACACTTTCATCGTAAAAACCTGCATACAGGCCCAGAATTGTTAATGTCAATACTACGTACTAAATATTGGATTCTCGCAGCTCGACGTATCATTCGCACGATCGTAGCTACTTGTAATATTTGTTTCCGCAATAAACCGCGTCCTACATTCCCACCGATGGGTGATCTGCCTGCACTAAGGGTGAAGGAAGTTCCTAAAGCCTTTGTCCATTGTGGCTGTGATTTCGCAGGTCCGTTTTTTGTAACCCCTTATCGCGGTCGTGGTATAACCACTCGCAAAGCATACGTTTGCTTATTCACGTGCTTAACCACTCGGGCTGTTCATATTGAGCTCGCAAGTGAATTGAGTACAGTTTGTTTTCTTGCCGCGTTAAAACGTTTTCTCGCTCGCCGCGGTCCTATTCAATGCATGTATACGGATCATGGTACTAATTTTATAGGGGCACGATCCTACCTACGTGAACTTTATTTGTTTTTATCGCAAGAATGTAGATCTGTTTGGGATAAGGAATTAGCTAACAATGGAATTAAATGGACCCTTATCCCTCCTAACGCACCGCATTTTGGAGGATGCTGGGAAAGTAATATAAAATGTGTCAAAAGCCATCTAAGTAAAGTCATTGGGCTACAAATTTTAACCTTTGAAGAACTTACGACTGTTCTTACACAAATAGAATCGCTATTAAACTCTCGCCCATTGACCGTCTTAAGTTCAGATCCGTCGGACCTGGAAGCATTGACACCTGCTCATTTTCTTAATACTATACCGCTAAAACACTTCCCAGCACATGACGTAAGTGACGCTATTCCTCATCTTTTGAAACGACACGAGCTTTTAGACCAACTCGTTCAATCGTTTTGGAAGAGGTGGCATCGGGAATATTTGCATACGTTGCAATTGAGACGCAAATGGAACACGCCGGCCTTTCCTGTCCAGGAAGGCACGATAGTAGTTGTTATGCAGGAGAATTTAACTCCATTACATTGGCCTCTTGGTCTTATAACACGAGTTTATAAGGGTAAGGATGGCATTATTCGCGTTGCCTCAGTCAAAACAAAGGCTGGTATTTTTCAAAGGCCAGTGGTAAAATTATGTCCATTGCCTTTGCAATAATATGTATTCTATAAGATAGGTAGTACGCATTTATAATAGGTTAATAAGTTAAGTTAAAATCCTTTGCATTTTTCTTATTTAGTAAATTCCGCATTTGATATTTTTTGTATTTTTTCTTTCTTGTTTTTTGTATTTGTCGCATTCGCAATAAGGTTCAATTGTGTAGTTCCTTTATTTTTTTTTCTTTTGTTAATTTTACTTTGACATTATGTCAAGGCGGGGGGCATGGTTACGCCAAACGCGATGCGTACCTGGTTTGTTGATGTGCATTGACACCCCTCCCGGCTAATTCAATAATCAGTGATGTCATAGCTTTCGCCGCGCGCGCACGTCGCACTCATATCGCACGCATGTCTTAATAGTTGTAATCAACCTGAGTGAATTCCTGAGATTCCCGTAACCGTGTGGGCCCACTGAAGAACAAGCACATTGAAGTAAGGGTAAGTCATTCATATTTGACCAGCCAGTTTCCTATACAACAATATAGTCCATCGAAGAAGGCTAGATCATAGCCACCGCCGCACCACATGTAATAAATATTTATTTAATGTATTAAAATTTATTTTACGAATTAAAAGAGTATTTCAATCGTATATTAGGCACAGTGATTAGTTTTATTTTTAAAATCGGAGTCAGAAAACTACTTTGTCTATATAGATTGTGACAATAAACCAGTACGTTTATAGCGTACTTGAAAAACGTGCAGTTGATTTCATTCTTAATTTACGTACATAAAAAATATTTTGTAGTCAATGCCCGGAACGGTAACTGCAGTCAATCTTTGAACGGAGTTTGAACGGCTACTTAAAAGGGTTTTGAAACTTATATATTCCTTTAGCTTGTCCATAACCATTCCAGTATTTTTCAAATTGAAACACATTTCACGATTCCTATATTTTAACTTAAAATTAGATATCTTCGTACTAGATAAACGCTCCATTCAAACTATAATTTAAATTATACGAGATCTTTTTCAAACACAATCAAGATTTCCTCTAAAGATTTCTGATGCTAGGTGGTAGCTTCATGGTGAGTTAATTTCGCCTGAATCGACCGAACTTACGCTATAGTTGTGAATCCTCTATTTACTATTGTGCATTGAAGAGCACCACTTTTTATTATCGTTTAGTACAAATTTTTGGAAATGTTAACATGCTTGGTAGAAATCGAAATAGCATCGTCTAATTTCCTAAGAAATGTTTTGTGCAGCAGTAAGACATTTCATGAGATAAAAGCTATATATTAAGTTTTTCTATTTACTAACAACAATTTGAAATCATAATTTACATTTATTGACACTGTGCCTAATAAACTTATACTTTTTAATAATTTTTTCATATTTATTTTAAATTTTAGTTAACATATTAATTATTTTTTATAACTATATAATTATTTAATAATTAATTATTTATTTATTAATCATTTATATTTCTCTAAAGGTGAAATAAACGTTCTGCTTGTGCAAAATTCTGTGTCAATATTAAACTATATTGATTTAATATATAATAGATGGAAATTCAACAGGTTTCGAGTTTTTGTTTTTTAAAACATCGTTTCTTTATAACAATATAGCATTCTATAATATTTACACAGCACAATTATATACCTATATATAATAATTAACATTCAATTAACAATACATGCCGATCGCACGTTCATGCTTTTCCCGGTAAACTAATCTCTATAACATTACTTGACATTTTGTCTGACTGATATTTATAACAAAGCTATTAAAAAATAATACTAAAATATCAGTTGAACTCTCAAAGTCAAGTCAAACCTCAAATTTATGTCAAAAGACTTCAATATACAACGATATCGCAATAATTATTATTGAAATAGAAAATATTGCGATTATATACAAACCTTTGACTTGAGTTTCAATTGTGATCCCTTTATAATTGAAACTGAGATAATTTATATAGAGATATGCATTGTAGTATAAGCAAACATGGTTGTATGGACACAATTCCCCTTTCTTTTACAGGATAAACAGAAAAAAAAGATAGATGTGGTAGAATACAGATATATCATATAGTTCTGAGCACAAGTATCTGTAAATTTAAAACATTGATACAATAGAAATTTGTATCTAATTATTTACATCTGTTTCGACCACATTCTTTACTTTGAATGTAAACTGACAAAATTTCACAGCACCATATAATTACTAAATGCACACAATTTATTTGTCCCGTTTTCTTTTAAATAACTATCATAATTTCACATAACATTTTTGTTGTAGGTATCGATAAATATTATAATGCAGAAAAATATTTATTTGATTTTAAGTTTCTGTACTTACTATAGTATATCGTGGTAATTCTAACATTTTGCGCTCAATGGTTCATCAAAGACGTACTTATACAGGCTCAAAAATCTTAATTACATTTAGAATATCCTTTTTTTTATTACAAGCGTTATTTTTATATGTATTCTATTTACGTCATTACAGCACCCAAACCATGATACCAAATGAAATAGTTTTGAAACTGATTAAATAGAAAATGACGGTTATCTAATGTTTTTCTTTATGATTGTGATTTTGAGATCAGGAACTAATACCTATTTTTAATAATTATGACATTCTAAGTAGTAACATCTATAATAAAATATTTATATATTGATCCTCTAGCAATAACTCTAGGTATTCTTGCATTACATATATTATCAATTAAAAATAACAAGATTTACTATATTACATAAAAATCTTCTACCTATAGATATGAGCTAAAAGTTCTCATTAACTACCTTTACTCGTGTGCTCTTTCACGGGCGTATCGACTTTCACACAGGAAAGAGTGTGCATATAAATGTAAACAAAAAAAAAAAGAGAAATAACTTGTAAAGGCAGCGTTCTTTGAAAGTTGCTATTATATTATTATTTACATATATTTAGGTCATTACATATAAGGCCCTAAATATGTATGTGGTAGAAAGTTAACTGATTTCATCAGATTATTTCTAAGCTATAGGTACAAGACGAAATACATATATTAGTAGTTTCATACATTTCTATTGCTCTGCATTTGTATTATTCATATCTATATAGTTTTTTTGATAATGTAATGTCGCCTAATGAAACTTTTTGTGTCATATTTTATATATATGAAGAGATCCCACCTATGTACATTCGTTTGAAGAAGTCACTTTATGACTTTATGAAGCTCGTGGTAGGTACACTTTCCATATTCCACATGATCAGGATTTTACAAGATAGATTTTTATAATCCTATATATATGTAAATATAATAACCATAAAAGACATATAACTGTAACGAACAATCACGCGATTAGCAGTTCCATCTTATTAGAAATACAAAGATGTTTCATTATTTAGATATTTAGGAAATTTTAGGTACTATCTACATATTAGGTAAACTTTGATAAAGCCAACACGATAAGGTAAATTCTATAAGGTATGTTAGGAAAGGGACATAACAATAACATTATATAGCATTGGACGGCTGAAAGCTCTGCACTAAGCTTTATACAAGCACAGAATGGACTTGCGCAGGAGAAGGTAATCCTTGAAATAATTTTTTGATCACCAAAATATACATACCTACCTTTTTTTTTTTTATTTGAATGGCAAGTACGGTGACATCTACCATTAAGTATGTCGTAGAGGATGTCACTTATTTTTGTTTCTTAGTACAATATCTACTTCAGTAATAGGAAATAAGTAATTGGACATAACACACAAAGTTTTAGCATTTTATTTAAAAGTCCATCGCCTGCGCAGGCCCTATAACATTAAAAAAAATATTTATGTTTGATTCCTATTTTTTTAATTCGTTGAATATTCGATATTTAAATTTCAAACGTCGCAAGGAAGTAGATGACATCACTAACAAAGTAACAACGTAGACCTCGACAATCGAAAATTGACCGTATTGTATACCGTCTTTAAAATCGATGTTTAATTGACTATATATTATCAGGGAAGATATTTTACAATAACATAGCGGATATAGGGTTGTATCTCATTATTTTTGACAGCAATATCCATAGTAAAGATGTAGTTGTTGCTAACGCGACTCCCCCCCACCCGAGTTCAAGTGACCACGAGTTGTAGAATTCTCTGGCTGAAAGTAGTGGTAAGGCGGGCGCTTGTGGGCCCACCACGCCGTCCGTGGTATCATCCACGTGGGAACTGCCTCTCGCAGATACTCGTTGTATACGTTTGAAGTGTATGATCATTAAAGTGAACATTGCAAACAGTCCTATAAAGAAAAAAAATATATGTAATCATAACAAAGAAAATAGTAAAATATACATACATTATACCTATCTCAGTTTATTGAGAACTTGTTTACACACTATTTGTTGATTGCTGCATTTCAGATATAGTGATTTAGTGTAGAATATGTAATTTATTTTAAGTGTCAATTAACTATTGGGAGTTTCTTTTATACAATTTCCAATTTCAACAACATCAGTTTGTTTGAAATTCGGCTACATGGTAAGTGGCAACCATTATTAACATACATGAACAACAACACAGATATCACATATTATATTACAAAGTCCAAGATATCTCATGCGTTGCTATTTATGAGGATTAATCTAATTTTCGTAACTTGTAATTTTAATGAAATTTGTCATTCTTGTACCTTCAACGGCAGAAATAAATCTGGCAGAGCCAATGCAGACACATTTGTACCAAAATCCTTATTGCTAAAAAAAAAAATAAACAACTACAGCTTAGGAACGTTTCTAACAAGGTACGGACCTTGTACCAATCTATGGAAGGAGTCTATATCAAGCATTGTACTGTTAATAGCTAATTATATAATGATGACATATCTTACCAGCTAGTAAGTACATAACTCCGGTGACAAGTACAGCACTTATCTGATGTTTACAGACGCCGAATGCACCAACCAAAGCCGCACTGCCAAGTACTATGAGGCACACCAGAGCACAGGATATGGATAGATTCTGCATGCCTACAAAAAACATCAAGTTGTTTCACACTTGTACACCTTTTAAAATAACTGTTAATGAAAATAAACTAAAAGTCCACTTGAAGGAAAGCCACTACGGTCATCGATATTCCTAGTCGTTCGTGTACATCACCAAACAAACAGCAGCATTTTTGTAAATGATAATCAGCCATTATCAATTATTTATTAAATACAATCAATTACTAATAGATACTTAGTTATTAGCAAGTAATTGATAGCCTATTATAAATATTACGACTTTTTAAATAATAAATAAAAAAGTAGTACACAATTTACAAAAATGCTATCGTACTTGTGGATCGCTATATATATGCTTCCGTAGGCTATAATTATGTATTTAGAATAAAAACAATAATTAAGTCACATAAATTACGCATAATAGCTACCAATTTGTTTTTTAATGGCTGATAATGGATTGGTTGAACCGCCTGCGCTAACGGTACACGCTGGCACCAGTGTAGGATGATAAGATGAATATGAGGTCAGGTCAGTTAGCCCATCGTGGCAAGCTCACCAAGAATTTATCATGATGGTTTCCAGGGGGAACCACGTTGAAGGTAATCTGACACGGTACATTGCTAGCAATAGGGCTATTAGTCCACATTACTGACAATTTCCTTTCCCTCATTAACTACCCATTATTCATACGGGTACACACTTTAATTAAAACTTATTACAGCTTCATTAAAGTTAAATAATGCTGTAGTAAAGGGCTAGTTTAGAGTTAATTAAATTGCCTCAAAACCACACGCTTTCAAATGGAAATTCACTGAAAACTAATGTTTTCTTATTATCTCATCTTACCCAAATCACTAACCACATTATAAAGGTAAATTACGTAAACCATAGTCTAACTTTGGTTGTAGGTAACATTAATTCCCCTATGGAGGCAAATAGTTTTCTATCGAGGTCATTTGTTATGTTATGGAGCTTGAAATTATTTTTGTAGGTACGAAAAATTAAGGAGTCATTATAAAAATATCAAGGTCGCTAATGAAATATTTCATTGCCATGAAAATATCGGTGTAGGTTATATTAAGTCAAGTATTTATGGACCGCCGTAAATTTGTTTTAATGTTCAAAATTAAGATTTTGTTTTTATTACTGGTTTATTGTTAAGTAGATTACGACCTGAGGCTTAGGTAGGTGAGTAGGTATATAACACTGTAACTAACAATTCTTATTTGATCAGTCTAAAGACTAGTTTTTTTTAATTTTTTACAACTATTTGGGAAATACAGGTAGGTACAAGCTTAATTGTATTCTTTACAATTGAAGCATCCTTACCTATTCGCAAAAATGTATATTAGATTGGCTAGATCTTACGAGGTAGCGGTGATCAAGCGGCTTATATAACGCATTACTTCCCATAGTCGCAGGTTCGATGCAACACAGGATACAAACACTGGTATTCATGAATATGATCGTTTATTTTATGTTTATCATGTATATGTTTCCAAAAAGTTAAGTTTTTCTATCAGTTGCTTAGTACCCATAACGCAAATTCTGCATAACATGGGACTATAACTCACGCTCTGCTTGGTTTGGGACTATAGATGGAGTCGTGTAAATTGGGTTATTATTTATTAATTTATTTGTAAGGAATTGTTAGCAACTACGTTACATAATAAGTATGAGACTTATTATGTCACGCAGATTAGCAAGTGAAATTAGGTACTAATGAATGTTTTCACTATCGTCTGAAAATGTCACAACAAACAGACGATGTTATTAAGGAAAAAACAGTTTTGTTCAATGTCAAATTCGACGAGGGGAGAAAAGGGCGTCATGTAACGACCTTGGATTGTTCGCGCGTATTTAACATCTTTATTTAGTAATAAATCCACGAATTTTTATGTTCGGTAGGCAATATGCTAGTACCCGTATAATATGTTTAGTACCCGTGCATTTTACGATCACTCTAAGGCGTTTATGAGTTAGTAGGTACATTATAGAAGCAGTACACAAAATTAGATTGTATTACAAGAAATCGTAGGATAATAAGAATTCATTGCCTTGCATACATGATGTTGTAATGTGGACTCTATTCTCCGCAATTAGCCTCTCATTTGGAATCCGGAAAATATTTAAAATCATTTTAATAGTTACTGTCTGCCCTTATGATTTCTTGATCGTGGTGCTGTTTAGCTTATTCTTTTGATATCTGTTTAAAAGGGCAGTTAGGTTAACGGTCTACCTAATTAGTATGGGGCCGTCATCGTATATACAAGACGTCGTATATAAAATTTATTGAGGCATGACTTCTTAGTCAATGTAATTTTAATAATATAATTTCAGTGTCTTATTAACTTTCAATCGAAACATAGCTGTCATCTGTTATCATTGAGATTTTAAAAATGACAGTTCAGTAATAAGATTTTTTTTATATATGATTATTAAAATCTTTGCTCTTTGAAACAGGGAGAAACCCATAACTATTGCGGATCGTAAACTTTAAGCTCGTACGCTTAGAACTAGCGTCTTGGGAGCGACTCGGTGCATGTAACATGAAAGATATTTCTTTTGGGTCAGCATTATAAAGAAAATTCTTCATGAAAACTCTACATGAATCTGGAGTTATTGTAGAATGAATACAACTGAGGTAATAGCAACTATTGTTATTAATTGCATGTGAATGTTGCTACTTTATCCCCATTTGATCCCGACAGCTCTGAAAGGAGCACTTTTTCATCATTATTAATTATATCATCTATTCTAATTAAATCTAAAAATTCTAAGAGAACAAGTACGATATGTAATATAAAGATTATGCTCGTTATATTTTTGATCACAAGTCATGTAGATAAATAGGGTTCCCATCCGTACTAAAATATATGGTATATTAACTTACAAAATTTTAGTCTTCTCTTATTATATGAAATATAAAAATATTATAGTACGAGATGTACATAATACCATAGGTAAGATAATATTACATCATTGTTAATCAATTGCCGAACTATTTTACATCTGTACTCTCTTTACACTGTAATCTGGAATGCACCAGGTAAGCAATGTGAAGAAGTATCTACTAAATACGAGTATGTTTGTAACACATGTTAGTGCTCACAATAATTAAGATTCAACATTCTATCTACAACATTACTAGTTTTCTATATTCTTATCAGTAATATTTTATTAACTCAATAAAAATGCTACATTTTCTTTAAAAAAAGGTGACACCCTAGTTTTATACTACAAATAATATAATACAGTCATTTATGTGTTCCAAGGGCCATATATGAGGAATGGACAGGAACTCCAGTGTATCAGTCACGTTTTTAAAGTGCTTGAGAAAGAAAAATAAAAGACAGTAGTAAATTTTGCACCTTTTTTAACATGTGAAAAATGTTCCAAAGACTTCCACCCACCGAGGGTGGCAGCGTGGGGTGGGGTATGTGGGATTTTTACTTACTAAAAAGCACACTTGGTGCTGGTAGGGCTAGAGGAATTATACTATATTTTATATTAGTATTCTAACGTGAATGAAGTACTTTTAATAGATGGAAAAGAAGTAAAATAAAAAATAAATAATGGAAAAATATACTGCCGCGACTATTATACGAGAGTTGTAAGAGACATTTTTTTAATAATGGAATAGTCCACTTGCCTATGCTACACTGGCAGAGCATCAGTGGAGGATAGGCATCGTGGTGTGTTCATCAGGAATTAACCACAATGGTTTCCAGGGGGAACGGCGTGGAGGTCAACCTGACATGGTACATTGCTAGAAATGTGGTTATTAGACTATATTACTTATAGATCTAATATTTCTGGTATATTGACAATAGAGTGTTTTAGTACCGTCCAGATTATGACGTCCAAGCGGCAATCACATTAAAAATTTAGAAGAAATAAGAATTTATTTCTCACATAAAGATATACAGAGTTTATATAGAGTTGCTCATAGTCTACTTTATTGTCTATTTTCTAGAGATATAAAACTAGAATTGGTTTGTGAGCTACTAAGTGTTTATATAGTAGTCGTTACTCATTCGCCATTTACAGTTTTTTATACGATTACAACGGCAAATAAACTGAGAGTCCAGCTAGATGGGAAATAGTAACTGTTGGCTATATATTCACATAAAAAGATTTATATATACTAAGAAGAACTGCGTATGAGTATATAAGAAGTAAATGTTTCTACAGTATACAGGAGGATTTACAAAATAAAAATAATTATCATGCTTAAATATATAAATATAGCATATTATTAATAAATAATTGACCATGCTTATGTCGTTAATAATATGATCATTCAAATAATAATTATAGTTTATTTATAAAATATGTATTTAGTAGTTTTTTTTATAATATATATCTAAAATTGACAATTGTATTTCTGTTAAATGTTGGAGATGATAAAATGAGTGACACGAATAATATTTATTTAAAACATCACATATACAATTTATGCAATAAATATTAATTTCATTTACATAATACACTATGTCATAATGTATTCTATATTCATGAAAATAAACTTTTACACTTCACGGTTGATATAGTCGAATCAGAAGGACCCACGCAGACGACGTTTTATAAAAACTACTTCAGGTAATCCAGTACCAGGTACTATGTAGTCCCATAATTATGATGAATATCAAATGATAAATAATAATAAAAGCCATTTTTTTAACATAGCTAGACTGAAAAAAAAATCTGCGTGGATCTACTCACCTCAGCCTTACCTGTTTTATCTGCCATCCAGCGTGATTTCTAAGGTGTGTTTCGGTTATAGGTAGTGAAATTACAGAATATATTTATATTGGTCCTCTGGACGACAACGCATTAGGTGGACCGTCAACGCGGTAGAAGTGAGTACAATCTCATATATCCCACCTGTTCCCCTAGACGGGTGGTTGAATCTATGGAGATTTTCACCACGTAAAAAAAAAAGGTGGACGTCATCGTGTTTGCCATACAAATTACATTAAAAATAAATATATATACGTACATATATGTTATATACTTACGATGTTGCCAGTCAGCTCTCGGTTCATCGTCATCATTATTCGCTAAATAATTTGTGCACAGTGGTTGTGTTGGAAAGCCGGCTCTTGATAATATCGACACTTCTTCCTCTGGAAGTAGAGTTTTATTTAATACTAGCCATCCGTCTAAGTAAGGTTAATTTACTAAAATAATAAATAGCATTGTATAAATACTTTATTATGCAATAGATGTCATCTACAAATATACACGCGTACAATAGGTACCACAAGTTATTAAATCTATACATATAAATAAGATTGGAGTGTCTGTTTGTAATATTGAAATAACCGTTTTTACTATATTAATATGAATATAAATGCGGTACATACACCAAAATAACATTTTTTACAATTTTTGTCTGTCTGTCTGTCTGTTTGTTCCGCGTAATCTCAAGGACTAGACCGATTTTGACGGGACTTTTATTGGCACATTAATAAGGAGTAACTTAGGCTACTTTTATTTTAGTAAAATAAAGTTAAATTCCACGCGGACGAAGTCGCGGATATAGCTAGTTAGTCATAAATATACAGATAAATAAAGATAAAGGTACAAAGTTGAAAAAATTTAATGTCTTTAAAAGTACCTTTACCTAAGGAATACGTATAAAAGTTAGCACACCCTACTCATTGAAGTACTCGACCATTGAGTCGAGGGCTCAACTCTCGCAAGATACTAACATTTGTATTCATGAGTACCTACTCGTATGTTTGTATTGAATCCTGTATTTTCTAAATATATAATGTTCATATTTATTTAAGTATTCGCAATGTTTGTTTAGTACCGATTGTATAAGCTCTGCTTAGTTGGGGATTAGATGACGTGTCAACTGTCCTCGGTTATTGTATTAATCTTATATATAAAATTCTTGTGTCACAGTTTTCGTTCCCATACTCCTCCGAAACGGCTTGACCGATTCTCATGAAATTTTGTGAGCGTATTGAGTAGGTCTGAGAATCGGCCAACATCTATTTTTCATCCCTTTAAATGTTAGGGGTAGTCCACCCTTAATTTTTTTTTTTAATTAAGGCAAAACAACGTTTGTCGGGCCAGCTAGTAAATATATAAATAAATTACCAGAGCTTGTGTTATGGGTACTAATATAAACACTTAGATATTATTTTTTTTGTAAATATATACATTATACATAGAAAACATCTAGATCGATATAAACAATCATACTCATAAATACAAATGTTTGCACGGTGCGAGGAATCGAACCCGCTACCATCGGAAGTAAAGCGATGCGCTAAATCGCTAGACCACCGAGGCTGGCAATATGATTGATACTTGTAAACTTATAAAACAACGAGGATAATAATATATTACTGTAAAGTATTAATTTAATATTTTTTAATTACAATTAAAATTTGTTTAATTGTACTCTTATAATATAATGGCGATGACAAATATAGTTGCCGCGCGCTATTGACCCCTTACTTCGTCCCCCTAACCCTGTTTGCGATTGTATTAAAAATGTAGTCAGTGGAAAAAGTTATTTATCCCAGTACTACGTGTATGGCGGATTTCATGATCGATTAAGGCATGTAAAGTCGTGAAAGCGTAACAAACAACCTTATTTTCCCAGTTATAATACTAAAATATTACGTGTATTTGTTGTGGCAGTCAAAATATTTTTTTATAGATTTCATGTATTTTGTGATTTGTATTTTGTGTAAAATATATACCTTCGAGAGAGACGCACATGGTCCAAATTCCGCCGTTCATTGGTACTAAAAAGGTGCTTCCTCCTTTTCTGTTACTTGCGTCTTCGATCTGAAAAAAAAGAATAATTATTAGTTTCTAATAATAATAAGTTACTAAGTATTAGATTATAAGTTATTACATACTTTCTTGATAACAAAAATGTTCGTTATACATACATATATACGCATATGTAATACCTACTACTTTTGTAGAATTCAAAATGGAGATCTAAGCAAAAATGTTCAAGTTTTTATACAAAATAAATCACGTTACCGTGCCGTCGGTATGAAGTTTGTAAAAATTTATCGGATTTTCCTCTTTGCTTCGTTGGTAAAATCGTTGAGAATATTAGTTTTCGGCGTGGATATACCTACTTTTATATAAGTAGTTATACTGGGGTGAATGCTATTGTTAATGTTGTGGACAAATAACCCCACTGTAAGCAATGTACTATATCAGGTTGAACTTCACGCGGTTGCCCGTGGAAACCATCATCAGCTTAACTGACCTGACCTTATGCCTGTCTTCTCCTCTCCCCTGGTGGACACCAGGGGAGACGATAAGACAGGCAGGCAACAAGCCAGGGTAATCCGTTAACGCAGGCGAGAGAAACATTCCAATACTATCCATTAAAAAAAACTCTTATATACCTTTTACGACTAAATGTCTATAATAAAGATATCCGGTTATGTTCGTCGGTTGTGGTGAACCCTTAAAAATCGCGTGCATTATCGAGGTGCAGTTATTTGGTCATTCAACTGATTACATAAAGACTATTGTTTCATACCCTCGTTGCCTTGACCTGAATACGACCAGCGTCGACTACCGATTGAAATGCAGAACCATCTGTCAGGTTTCCACGGTGAAAAGCCTTCGTTTTACGTTGTTGGTAATTTTTCGCAATATGTTAACGTAATCATTTAATCATTCGACTTCAATAAGTTACTTTAGAAGCGTGTTTTGTTTCTTATAAAGTATTTATTGATTTATTCAAAAGTAGTGATAAAAGATTATTTTTGTTTCCAATTGTTGTAATTCAATATTAATTAAACGATATCACACACACATTAAGTTGATATTTGTTACAATATTGAAAATATTTAATATTTAAGTTTAAATATTTAAGTTCATTTTCTGGAATTTAATTCTTAATAAGCTCGCAATTGCTAGCCATAACCTCATATACTATTTAGGTTTTTGTTTTTATTTAGAATTTAGATTTCTAAAATAATTGTTTTAGGATGTACCCAATGATAGCTAAGAGGGTATATACATATACATCGAAAAATGATTTATTTCATCATTATAATTCATTCTTTGTAAAAGGATACACTAATACACAGTGTAAAATCAAAAAAGTTCCAGACTACAACTTTAAAGTGGATGTTTTCATGACTGTGATTTTTTTTAGTTAACTAATTTAGTTTTTTTTTATTTGAAAGGAGGTATCTCCCATTTCGTCCTATATAAATTTTATTAAGATCTACGTAGTAGTTTTTGACGGAAAACGACTTCCATCGTAATGTGGAAGTGGGTGGAAGTAGTACGTATAATAATTAAGTTGATATAGTTTATTAATTAGGATATGATAAGTGTAATAATTGAACGACTACCGTGACTACCTATTATTTAATTACTAAATTGTATAGTTCAGTGATTCAATTAGTTAATTCATACGAGTTAATTTCAATTACAAACCTTCTATTCTATTTCAACAACAAAGTTTGTATTATATAAATACAAAAGGACATCTAATTAGCTTTAAAGTAAGCCGAGGTAATCATCAAAGTGTTCGTTACTAAATTCCAACATTAACTGGGGTAAATATCTATTATAACAATAGTAATTACTATAGTACAATACGATCCATTAGTAGATTACTTGTCTAAATTAAATTACTTCGGGAGACTGAATAATATTACTTATACAACTTATATAAGTGGCTACTGAATTTTAAAAAGAAACAAGAAACTGACTTAACAAAGATCTCTTATTTATATAAAGTACCTATACATGATATTCACCTAATTAATGAATACTAATTATATTAACATACAACTGTTATCAAAGATGGAATATTTAGAAATACTAATTTAGGTACATATAATTTTTTTAATTTTTGTGCAAGAACCAGATTTTAACTCATGACTTCTTGAAGCTAATAAGTTAGAGCAGCAAACCATTGTGCCACGATTATCTCACCAAATAACTAACGAGTATATTATTAAACATATTTGTAATAAGTTGTATTGTAAGTACAATGTTATGTAAGTTTGTATACTGTCCGAAGTGTATCTATAGGTACATTATTAATACCTATATTACATCATTTGTAGGTATATTATCAGCTAAATTAAATAGAAATCTATCTTTAATAGATAATTAAATAAATGTAACATTGACAAAAATCCATCTGCTTTACAAACTATAAATTTAAAAAAGATTTTAAACCACATTTACAGCAACAGAAACTAAGTTTTTAATTAAGTGTTGGGTAGCGGAGCGTAGTTGCATATCTACTTTCTTGTTTTCCTATTTAAAACTCTTAACATTGCACTTACACATTTTGCATTTTTTATACTTTATATTACTACCTATATATAGTTTTATACATTTTCATACCTATTTATACGTCTCTAATTACATTTTAGTATATAAAAATTTATTAATTCTGGCACCTACATACTCCAATCTGTAAATCCAATTTCAAGTTCTTCAATTTTTGTAGGATTTCATTGTAGTAGTTTTTTGTTTATCTCAAAGCTTTTATATAACTGTCTTCAATAAGTGTTAGTGAAGGAGTTCACTAACACAATACAGTATTGTAGAAGTCTACATGTGTAGTTATATGATTGTAGCATTGATTAAGCGTATTGCATGCAAGGGTCTACTGGTCAAGGTGATCTGATAAAAGTTAGCAGACCCTGAACTGTGCATTTTGCTATACAACGACGGTTTCTGTTTACTGAGCCCGTCTTTGAATATTCCGGGAATGGTCTGAGAAATTAATAACACTCTAATTTATGTAATTAGGCAATAAACAAAGACGTTGTTCTAAACATAATATTTAAATATTGATGTAATTTCATAGTAAATTACAAATTTATAATGTGAATTGGAAATCGGCAATTTTATATTTATGGAATTAGTATACCAACCAATATCTAATTAAATTGAACAATTTCGTCTTTTCATCGTGAAAGTAATAAAAAATTTTATAAGCAAGGAATGATTTTTATTACAGAAATCATTTTACCATTACCACGCAGTTGTGAATCACTGCAACACACCCTTCTATTTTATATAAAGGTTATATATAATATAGTCTAACAATTTTATAAAAACCAAGTAAAACATAAATTAAAAGAAACAAAACATTGTAAATCAACAAAATGGGTTTATTCAGATTTACGGCACGTCCTATGGGAATATGCTGGTTTTCAGTGACACCAGTGTGCAGTATAATATGTTAAATTGTCTGTACATTGCTATTTTCTCTTCAACCTTATTTGATTTATACATAATACCAGTTATGTAATAATATGGCAATATTATAGATTGTAATCATTATTTTACAACGTGCCACATCGCGCTAGTATTCCCAAGGCACTAGCGGCATTCCCTCTCTGAATAACCATTCTGTTCAAGTTCAATTATCTTTTATAAAGTTCCAGTCTTGCGATTTCATTCGCAACTTTTTTAAAGGAAATGGCGCCGTCCTCCGTTTCCGCTCGCCTGTTCATTATCACTTTATATTTTTTAGTCGTTTTTTTATTTTCGTTATATTATCCTCATGTTAAATTACCTATAACCTTTACAAGCATTAGGGAGTAAATTATTAAAAGAAGTTTTCAGAGATAGTTTCAAAAATTAACACGTTAATTTAAACAAACCCTTCAACTTTATAATAAATAAATAACTCTAGACAATTTCCACAGCGCTATCTAGTCCCACGGTTTTTTTTTATAAAATACATACATAAAATACATAGAAAACGGCCAGAACGATAAAAACAATAATAGAACCATGAATAGAAATGCTTGCACCGTGCGGGGAATCAAATTCGCGATCATCGGAAGTAAAGCGGTGTGCTAAACCGCTAGAACACCAAGGCCATCATTATACAAAATTAAGAATCAGATATATACGCATATATTATACAGATTCTGTAAGGAGAATTGTCAAGTATAAATGTTTCACTGAAACAAAATAGAGTTGGCGGCGTTATATACTACGAAGAATAAGTACCTACCTACAGTTGGCTTGAGAAGTTTTGCAACTGTTCTTAAGAGGCAGTAGAACTTTATCACGTAACATTGTTTGAAAAGTTCGTTTATCTAAGCTACTATTTTAGTGCGTGAGCTCTATTTTGAATATGGTAACTTAATAAACTCGTATTTGGGGAACATACGTTTCTGCATTTTGTTTCATCAGTGAATTATCCTAAGAAAGAACTTTGGAACTACTGAATCGCTTATATAACTTTTCTACTAATAAACAAGAGTAGAGCGTTGTGGCCCAGTGATTTACTACCCTGACTTACACCGGAGAATTCAAATCTGGCCGACATAAGAAAATAATTCGAGAGACGATAGTAGGTTTCCCCCTGTCAAGTCGGATTCAAAATATACTCATCGAAATGTGACCATATCAATTATTGCGTTCACCACAGCAACAGTTTACAATGTCTCTGATCAAACCCACCTGTATCTTTTTTATTTCTTTATACCAATAAACAGAATTCTGTCTAAGTACAGTTATTATTTTCATATATACCTTAGCAACTTTCTCATCGAGCAGCCACTGCAATGCAGTATTGGAGGTGTTGGCTAAGGCGACAAGAGCTGCATGTTCCCACACCACGTGCTCCCAGTGGTCTGTCATGATGGACGCACATAGCATCGCCGTCGAACAGCTGAAACAATGGCGTTACATCACTATCTATGTAGGTACAATACTATGGTATTTTTGTTTATTTTACTGCTATTTTTTATGGATAAATATGGAATGATACATCCCCATGCGCTATCGGTACCAGAGAAGGATGAAAGGATGAGAATGAAGTCTGTTCAGTTAGTCCATCGTGGCAAATTGACAAGGAATTATCACTAGAGGGACAACGTAAAGATCGACCTCATATCGGACCTCAGATCGGCACCTACCTGTATCGCTACCAATACCTATTAATAAATCCCCCCTTCCCTCTCTTCTGTCTTTGTAGTAATTCAATCCAGACTAATTTCCTTAACCATAAGAATAACAAATGTTTTATAATCCTTTAGTGGCCAACACTACCTTCGCCCAGGTGCTCATAACCCTGTTTATTAATTTATGAGCATCCGGAAGTAAGCCTATATTATTTTATATCAACCTTCCAAACAGTTAAAAAAATTCTCAAATTGCTGCTGTTATTTAGGAGTTTGATTTCTTCATTACAAAATCAAAATTATTGATATAAATGTAGATTTTAGATATTGTATCCTTGTCTGGTGAGCTTTTCTTATTAAAGAATGCGAGAATACTGTGGGATGTGAAACTATAAAGTGAGTGTGACCGCATTATATGAAATCAACATTCAGAATACTTGATTAATGTATGAAAATCAATGTCATATATAGAATGACGTAAGTCTTATGCATTTACAAAAAATATCAGAATAATCCATATAAAAATAGTCTAAAAGATATATATTTTTAAATTGTAATAAATATTTAAATAAGTTATTAAAATAAGAATCTTTCTATGTGTATTTAGGAGTTTGTTATGAAGGCTCACCCAACTTCGTTCATTAATATCTTAGATACTTACTTGAAGTTTTGTTATTTAGTAGGCATGTCATGCCAAACAAGTGAAATGAGTTTGAACTAAATGAGTATTCAGGAAACATCTACAACGGTCTTAAACTTTCTTAAAATACGGAAATCTAATTTTGTGATTTCCTAATTAATAAGTTGCTTCCCTGACTTAGAGACAAAAATAGAAAAGTTTCGTAAATTTAATTGGGATACTAATTTTTGTGTTGTTTATTTTATGTAAAACTATGGGACATTGATTGGGCCCAGAAAGAGACAAGGTAGATTTCCTTCATGGCCTGAGAATGAGGGGCAAGTCAGATATTGAGTGTGATTTGACATTGGGTTTGTTTTTAAAAAAAAATTCAGATGGGGTGCTTGCTGAGATGCAAGGACCAGAAGGAATCAGGGAGGCGCAGTGAGTTCCTTATTCCTCCTTGTGTACGCTCATGAACAGACTGAAATAGCATTTATACAGATGCAAATTATGTAACCGTCTTATTAATTGTGTACCATCAAAAAATACATATTTATATTTTCATTATTAATATATGTTCGTCCTGCTTATGCGTGAAGGTATGATTATGACCTATTATTTATTTTAGATTATTAGGTAAAATAATACTTAATAACTTCATAAGTTTAAGGTGTTCGCCTCTGTAATTTCATTGCTATATATTAAAGAAGGGTGAGAGATACTCTTCAAATGAAGATGCTATATGACAGAAAATAATAACCATGCCTATTGATAACAACTATGAAGGATATCATGAAATCATACGTCAATTCTTGAGAATCAATAAGTCATAAAGAGATTGCTAATCTTCATATATTTATATAGAAAAAATGACCACAAAATACATACTTATTTATAAAAAGTATTTACGTACATCAAATTCAATTGTATATTAAAAAGGAAAGCGTGTCCTATCTGAATCGGCCTAGACTTATATATATATTTTAATCTCCACCCCGGGGTGAATTTCGTATAACTTTATCCCTCGTGAATAACGCGAATTGTTAACGAAGCTGACAACTTGAATGGTTTGCTGACAAAAAACTTTTTTAGAATCCAAAGAAATAAATGTCTCGTTATGTTCAAAGTTATTTGTTTTATTACACTGTAATAGACAAAAGAAAGGTAATACATAAATTAATATACCTTCATGATGGTATCTGTTGGGATAATTAGATATATGTATGTATATATCAATTAGCATTATTTAGCATCACATACTGCTTCCGCGCTTTCAGTTTACGCCCGGTTTAGCAGAGAATGTTTAGATTAAATTTATGTTTATTGAGATGGTTTTTTATTTGTGTTGAATTGGTTCGTAAAGAACTATATTTAATTTATTCAATGTATTTAATTTAGACTATGATTTTCTTTTTTATATAGTTTTATACAGTTGTTGTTGTTTTGTTATGTCGTCGTTGTCACCACAGCGCTTACCACGCCCACAGTTCGCTGAATATATTTGAACCCTAAATGGCAGCAAGCGGGTTTTTTTTTTAATTAATTTTTTGTTTATTATCAGTGTATCTTTCAGAAAAATAATTAGCACGTATTGTTTTTGGTGCCGGCGAGATTTGAACTCATTATCTCTTAGGTGTACGTCGGGTGTAGGAAACCCATGGCCATGAAATTCTTCAGTATTATCGTCATTAATCATGTATGTGGACATAATAATCTACCTATACATACAACCAATTATTATGTTTACACAGATACGTACAGTAGTTATTGTTTGAATTACAAATGCTAATATGAATCCTTAATAATATAAGTACGATTTACATAAGAGAGAATGATTGATAGCATTGTAGTCTAGTTGTTTTCTACTACTTTCTATCTACCTATATTTTAACGGTCTTTTCGGTGATGGAGAAACCAATACCACATCAGATTTCAATATACCCAACAAAATGTGCGTATAGAAATAAGTGATGTAAAAGGATATAATAATAAGCCACAATTCACATAGATCTCAAAAGTTACACGAAACAATTTATGAATACAAATGTTTGTATATTTTTGTTTAAATAATCTTGGACAATTACCACAGTGCCATCTGGTTTCACGGTCAGCAGAGCTTAAGTTATGAGTACAGGCAGTCCTCGACTTACCTCGTTTCAAGTTACGTCGAACAATGTTTTGACACTATTGCTCAAGCATATGTCAATTGTTTCGATTTATGGCATAGGATGATCTTAATTTTGAGAGAAGTTTAAACGTTAATAATGATATTTCTGTAGCCTATCAGTGTTACCAAAACTTGTAATTTTTTTTATTTTTGATCCTAACTCTTGAGTTTTACATATAAGCATATGAAAAAATACATATGTCTCGACTTACGTCGTGTATTTTGAGAACCTAACATGCCGTAATACGAGGAGTGTCTGTATTAGACAACTGTAATAATATACATAGGAAACACTCAAACCAATACAAATATGCGAGTAATCACACTAGAGTGTGCTAATAAACTGCTACTTCACTGTCATCATCATCATCATCTCAGCCCGGAAGACGTCCAATGCTGAACAAAGGCCTCTCGCAAAGATCTCTACGACGATGTCCTGCGCTGCTCGCATCCAATGCCTTCCAGTGATCTTGACCAGATCGTCGGTCCACCTTGCTGGAGGCCTTCCCACGCTGCGTCTTCCAGTCCGTGGTCGCCACTCGAGGACTTTACTGCCCCAAGGGCCATCTGTCCTATGAGCTATGTGCCTTGCCCATTGCCACTTCAGAGTCGCAATTCTTTGGGCTATGTCGGTCACTCTGGTTCTTCTGCGGATCTCCTCATTTCTGATTCGATCTAGTTCACTGTAAGCATTATAAAATGGAATACTTGTTGGTTAATTTAGGTTTAGGTAGGAATTGGCATTTGAAGTTTTTAAGAACACACTTATCTGCTTTACTCACTTACGTAAATTGATTGATTCAATTGCTTACCCGAGGCAATTCAAAAGGTTTGTACGATATCGTCGAAGATACAGAAATACGAAATGGGTCCCTATCGCTATTTCGTATTTCTTCAGATAAGTGACTGTGTCAACATCGTAGAAAACAGTTTCGACTTAGAATAATAATAAATTTAATTTGAACATTCTCTGAAAATTTGATGTTTTCTTTCTAACGATTACATAAATATAAATCCGCTCTGTAGCCAGCTTGTAAATTCCGATATATGCATTCTCTTGAAGACGTTTATTAAATCTAGCAATATTCACATAATCACGCTTAAGATTTTCATATTTTTTTATATTTACTTTTATATTTTGAAGGTCTTTTTACATACTATTAAAAAACGTAAGTACATATACATATATAAATATTATATAGTACGTAGTAGATTCATAAGCTTGAAATCGGGGACAACAAGTATATATGTTTTCTTTTTGCTCATCTCTTTCTTTTTATTTTTGTATCGTTAAACTAATACAGAAATAAAGAGGTATGAAATTATTCAGGACATCTGTGTATCTTTGAAATATTAAAATTAAAAGTGTGTGTTTAAAAATCTATTTAATTAAATTTAGAACCTTTAATTTATTTCTTTGGAGCCCGTATTCGTATTTTTTTTATAAAATATCAATCAATATATATATATTGATTTCAGTTAGATGAGTCCAAAATTAAATTTTACACCGAGCTATTTTTAAATGTATGAATTAAGCTTCAAAGGGTTTACAAAAGCTACATGAGGTTGCGGTTTCGAGGGTTGGTTCATCTACTAAGCTTCTATACCTCAAACCTAAATTATTGAGTTAAGGGACAAATATTTTGGCATGCAGGTAAGATTTAATTTTGACTTTGTTACGTTAAATAGTTTACATATTATGAAATACATTAATTTTACATACAATTTATAAGATACCAGTTATAAATAAGCTCGATATAAGTAATACTGTTTTGTATGTACTTTTCTCTCGCTGTCATTTTTTAGGCTATTGAGAAATAAATATTTAACGAAAAGAAAATGATAATATTTCTGGGTCGTAATGTTTGGATTGGTTTGAACATAATAAATTAGATTATAAAAAAATCATCTACATATATAGATATTGATTAAAAAACTCATATTTTTCGTAATCCATAGATGCTTGTTGATGGCAATGATTGTAGTATAAAAAATATATAATAATAATAATAATAATAATATGATTTATTTATTTCTCCTCACAAACATGATGGCAACAATACATGTAGTATTTTTTATAGTAAAATACTTAAATTTATTATTTTAATCGATTTGCTGTGAGGAGCTGGTGTCTGAGATAGGCATAACCTGTAATACAGATCACCAGGCCCCCAACCGAAAATTTATATAAGTTAAACAAATTATGATGCTTATACTACACTAAATAAATTATAATTATACAACGTTTAGAGATATAAAGAAAAAAAAACGAAAAAAATAGTAGGCAAATTAATAAAGTAGAGAGTACACAGTTGTGGAAAGAGAATGTTGGAATACCATTGAGAAGGGTGGGCCTATGTGTGTGAGTGCGTGTGTGTGTGTGTATGCGTGTGTATAATCTACGCGTATAAAACATTATAAATCAATAATTAATTTAATTACTCTCTAAGGATTTCTCCTATTCGACTAAATATCTAAATATACATCACATATCTACATTATCTATATAATAAATGTAGGTATCAACAAAACAGGTAACACTTTATCTAATTTCCCACGAGCCTTTGCCTAATTTCCATTCGCTAATTGTGAGCCTATTTGTTTTGTCTATTGAATTTCCCTTTATTTGTATAAGGTATTACTTATTGTGTTAATTAATAAATATAGGTAATTACGCATAATGTATATGTATTGTTTGATATCTGTATAGTTAGTGTAATTACTAGGAATTGACGAAATAACATCTTGGTCGGCATGAAGCATGCTACAAGTGAAACATTGTAACTATTACTGTTTTGTAATAACTGTTATGTGATTTAGGTTTACACAATAGAACAATTATGTAATTATATAACTCTCTAATGGTATATAATAATAAAAAATAGGCCTTCAGTTAACTTTAATTTCCAAGTTATATTATTAAAAGAATTCTTGACGGTACAATTGTTCAAAGCTTTATAAATGAAAAATATTTCAACAAGTAAATATGATGAACAAGCGAAAAGTTCCGTTTTTGTAATAAAATTTAATAATTGGTATCCACAAAAGAAGATATTTAATCATCACTGGCCTCACAACTGCAGGGATTGGGGAATCTAAGGTTCTCTTGACATAACGATGTGAAATCCAGGGACTGGCGGAAAGATTCGCAGATAGCGCCTGAGTCATTGGACCAGCTTAATGAAATGAAAGGGATCAAACAGTTTAATAAAAATAACCACCAGATTGAACTACAATAAATAAAACAAATTGCCAATTAGCAGTATTCAAGAGGAAAATAAAACACTTAGTGTTCTCTTATAAGTATTGGTATTAGTATTACTTTTTCATCAGCGTGAATACCTAGTATCTATAAGCCATGAAAAATACTGTTGTTTTTATTTAATAAATTCGTGTTACAATATTCGTTTTACTTTTATCACCATAAGTATTACAAACCATTCCACTAAAACTCAATTTTTAAAATTTTTAATCTGTAAATTATGAAGACATGAAAAAATATGTTGTACTTGTAAATTATTTCGGAAACGGATACCTACGAATTATGCCGCTTTATATCATACTTTGATCAATCAGCGAGTAGACAGCAGAGAACTGTGTAATAACGCTGTGCCAAGTCTGCTACTCTAGTAAAGTAGACACAATTATTATATTATCGCTTATGTTCTTTATCTACACCCACTCCAGTTATTGTTCACCCCATATTGATACTAGTAACTTTGTCTCAATTGTCAGTATTTTACAAGAAATGTTTTTTGTTTATAAACCGATTGGTATACAAAGACACAAAATTTTAAAGCTTACCGTAATATTTTACTGAAAACCGAACCACAATTGGGTAGGCCGTTTCAGAAAATTCTAACAATCAATATTTTGTTTTACAGAAAAAAGTTCTAATATATATCAATATTTTGGCTTTTATTTATTTTGGCATGGCGGATTAAAGACCTAGAGACATTTTCTGTCAGTCAACCATAGGACAGACAGAGATTCATGTGGGCGGACATTATCAATTATATATATATGTATTGCTAATAACTATCATATAACTGCAATGTATGACAATGTCCATACAATTGCATGTTTCATAGCAATTCAGGCTTTACCTGAAATAATTGGATGGCACACGGAGTGCGTGACACGAAGCGAACCATTAGTATTCAAAGCCTATCGGATAGAAAATTTCAGACTAGTTTGTGACTTTCACAAAACCTTAATATTAGCTGTTTATTGAGCACAGTATGGACAACTCGTGTTGGTACCAACTCACTTAAAGCTATAATATATTTTACGTGCTTTTTAAACAATTTATTTGTATCATGAATACCAAGTAAGTAAATGCTATATTTATACAGAGGGTGACTTTATAAAGTAAAAGTTGTCTGTAGTTCTATATCTTCGATTTCTCTGCACGCTGGAGAAATAAATAAGAATACATTACGAGTAAGTTATGATTTTCCAACTATAGTGTTTTAAGAGACGAGTAAGGAACAAGGTTCAAATACATTTGTGCAAGAGAAGAAAAACTGTGTGAGTCTAACTAAGATCGTTCTCAAAAGTAACACCCTTGAGAACGATCTTAGTAAGACTAAGTGCATTTTTTTTCGAAACGGTATAGGTTTTTTCGTCTTATAAATGATGTACACTTCACACTGGTGAGGTACTGCAGAAATTAGTTTAAGGGTACAGGAGGTCTGGCATGTTCTTTTAGTTTGTACAAAAGTCTAAATTTTAAAAGATATAAAAAAATATCTACACGATAGATAACGTCTTAACAAAAACAAAGACATAATATAACTTGGTTTATGACGGAACAATTTTACAGTTCCGGCGAATAGTAAAAATAACAAACAAAAGTAAACAAACTGAATAATGAGTCTCTTATTATGATAGCTCGCATTAATTAATTATAAAGATATTTCAAACAACAGAGTATTGAAGTAGAATTTATAAGAAAATAACTGAATACTCTGATTAAGTTAAAGTTGAATATTCATTAAAAAAACTCTCACCTTTCCTTAGGAGACCCATAGGTACTTTATTTTAAGTACATACTTTATGAAGAGATTAAGTACTACATTCAACAAATTAAGAGAGGCTCTCTAAATGAATGCGACGGTGAATAGCGGTGCTTTTGCGGTGTGTAGGCTGAGAAATATTACCACACTAATAATACCTAATGTGTAAATGTTGTCTAAGGTTTACATTATTAATAGGTAAAGTTTGAATGTTATATAAATATTATTATGTTTAAATATACTGTAAATAGGTTTGTACATGCAAAAATTAATTGTGTTTTTAATAATAATACGTTGTGAAAAGTCAGATGATTTATATTATGGTCTATTCCCATTTTCAAAATATACGATCTTTATTCTGAGGTGAAACTGAGGTACCCATTTTGTGTAAATATACGACGTTTTACGGTCTAATTCTGGTAGACTGCTTGGAATATAATACCTACGTTAGCATATTGTTGCAGACCGATACTTTAATTTTATTTTTACATAAATAAAATAGCTTATTTTACCCAACGCGTAACAACAGACTTTTTATGAAACAGATTTACACAAAGAAATATTTGCACTCTGAAATGTTTTGGCTAGGTTTAATTTATTATTAGTTGCCATGTTTTTGTTTTTTTTTTATTAAATTTTACTTGTACATTTAGGTATATATCGTAGGTTAAACATAAGACATGCCTTTCTGAAACATATGTAATGTAATAAATTACTCTTATAGAGATTATATTTAAAAAAAAATATTTGGAGATTTTTCTTTATAATTTACTTATTAATCTCTACTGATATCATAAGATTTTAAGTGTGTTTGGTTAAATGCGCTAAGCTCTGGAATTACTTGAACAAAAAGAAAAATCATGTTACATTTGGATAGCACTTTTATCGATGAAGGTAGTATAGTATATATGTATAGGCTATACTGTTGTAACATGACGATACGTCCGATAGAAACGGAGAATTGATAAAAAGAGTGAAGTAGTGTATATCAGCTAGTATAATAATGGCTGAAAATTAATGTTTCTGATGTACATGTGAAAATTTAGGCATCATTTTGATTTATAGATAATAATGTCACAGAAAGAGAGAGTGTTACTAATAATCGGATGACTGGATCCATTGCTAACAGTCAGGTCGTCAGGTCGACCTCCAAGCGCTCTCCCTGAAAACTATCATTCTTAATTCTTAGTATACACACCACGAATGGCATCATTAAAATAACGTTACAGAAATAAACTGAAATGAGTAAATACAGTGAAAGAATGCGGACGCGCTACGAAGTAACGAGCGTGCTATGCTATGGATACGAGCTACGAGAACGTCAATGCTACGTCAAATTTCAAATGTCGCATGTTATTTTCCCTCCTTAACTTTCTTCTGTTCATTCACGATGATTTATCATAATTTAATATGAAATGTACTTAATTCCTAGTATAAACACCGTAATGGGCATCAGTGAGCACTAACGCTTCCACTGATGCCCCGCCAGCGTATACCGTTAGCACAGGATACCATCAACATCTATTAAAATAGCGTTACAGAAATGAACTGAAATGAGTAAATACAGTGAAAGAATGCGAACGCGCTACGAAGTAACGAGCGTGCTACGCTATGGTTACGAGCTACGAGAACGTCCGTGCTACGTCAAATTTAAAATGTTGCATGTTACTTTGCCTCGTTAACTTTCTTTTGTTCAGTCACGACGGTTTATCATAATTTAATATGAAATATGCGATAAATATAAAATTGAACTTTATATTATAGAAAAGATATTGTTTTTAAGTACCGTGTCTTAATAATACATAACAATATCTGGCTGATTCTTAATTTCTGGATCTTTATAAAATTGTAAGTGAAAATAGATGTAACAGATTAACATAATGAGATAAACCACATATTAGGTATATAAAATATTACAGAATTTATAGCATTAGAAAATTGGGAAAATAATCGTTTAACCGAATTCTGTACATTGTATACTAGATATATCTCTTTACAATAAAATTGACTACATGCATGGTATAGGTACAAATTATTTGTATCAGCACTCATATATTGACCTGCACTGTAGGAAAGTCGTAAAAACAAGTGAAGGTGTTACCGTACCTACAAAATTGCCAGCAACAGGGATTTTGGCAACCAATTTCAAAGGATGCTGAACATAAATCACTCTCGAAGCCTTTCTTTGTTACTCGGATTTTCTACATTCCAGTTTGAATGTATTTGTTGTCTGTTGTCCTCCTTATGTTAAGTTAAGATAACACACAGTTGGTTTTCATGTATTTTTATTACAAGCTTGTTGTTGTAATACAAAAAATACATTTTCATATTTTTGACATAGGAGTAAAATTCTGGCGTTATTTATTCTGTTAGTATTCATATTGTATATAGACTTGGAGTTTGATTGTATAACGCAGTTGTATTCTATATAATATTATATATAATCTATAGTAATAAAAGACGAACTATTTGACAGTATGTCCAGACTGACTAGTATACGTTTTGTAACAAGAACTGTCAATTGATTTATCTATTATAGGAAAACTTTATATCAATCCAATAAAATTAAAAATCAATACAACTGCGTTACAATATAATTATTACCCGATGACTCACACTCAACCCATCTCGAGATCAAGCTGTATGGCGCCAAAAATACACAAGACTATAGATATCTATGCTACTTTTTACAAAGTCTCCAGCTGCTATAAGGCAATTCCCTGATTATCATGAATTAATGATGTAACTTAACAGTTACACTCGAGGAATACTGCTTTGGAATAAACGTTTCATGTAATTTTGTTTACTCTTTATTAGAGCCAGTAATTTAATTAAAAACTTTATAAAAGTTTTATACCGTCCGTCCCTTTCCGGCGGTTCGTCTTCATTGTCGTAATTATTTAATCTCGAAACTCAGTAAGATTCATAAAGAAATTTAAAGACTAACCTTTAATAATGGCTTAAGAAAATAAGCTACATTATATTGCGTAGAATAGAGGCATAATTTATTCTCGATTCAAATTTACTTATCTCAAAAAGACAGAGTAAGAATACATAACAAAGTACGGAACATATATACAGACATTATGTCTCTACTCTTTTTCAGTATGAACATTCTTTGCTCGTGTAGTACTAATTTGTCTTTGTCGTTCTGTAATCGTATTTCGTAAGAGCCGACTTGGAATAAAGATTACTTAGTAAAATAGAAAAATCTATATATCAAACAACATTAAGTTGTTTGATATATAGATTATATATATTATAGACAGTATAGTTATTAATCTCCTTGACCAGTATGTTGTAAATAAGCTAATATCCTCCTGTTTTACGTATTCATAATACCTCGCGATAGGTCATCAACAAGTTGTTATGGGTATCTTGACTTCTTTACGAATTTTGCTGGAAATGTTTATATATTTGTGAATACATATTTTATTAACTATGACTTTCAATATAGTTTTTTGGAATTGGAATCGCAGACAAGCCAATAGTACACCTGATGGTAAGTGGTAACCATCGCCTTTATACATTAACAGCACCGGGTCAACATGTTACAAAGTGAACATAATTGACCAAATAAGCTGCTCGGTAGCAGAAATAGGTGAGAAGCAGGCGTCTTTTCAAGACTAACTAGTAAATAGATTTTGCACATTATAATTATTAACATAATGTTTTAAAATATTGTAAATATCGATTTACGGATCTGCATTAAAAAGGCAAAATGTTTAAATATCAGTGCACACGTGTGTATAATATCTAAAACTCAATATGTAGGATGGCCCCGGGTTAAATGGACCGTCAGCTTTAAAAATGGACAGACTCGATTAAATGGTTTTGCTGTGTCGCTTTAAAGAACCTTTTCAGTGGGTAATGTATTTTATTTTTATTGATCTAAAATAAAGTACCTTTATTTGATGACCTGTTAAATGGTACTATTTTAGTTTGCATTAAATGGAGCTATATATTATGAATTGTACTGCATTCCATCAATCCTTTTAGAGTAAAAATTTTTATGCAATTATAGCAAAACCCAAATGATAGATTGTAATCACTATGTATCTCCTATATACATATACAGGATTACGGTCATCACAGAATATATTGTGGTCTCTTAACCGCTGCCACATTAAGTTTTTATGCATCAGCTGTATCATGTTAGTGAGGTATATCATCTTTCAAAGCGGATTACGACTAGCAAAGAAACCTGATAGCAGTTTAGGTAAGATAAAAGAACCCATGCAGACAATAAAAATTACAGGATAAAAGACCTGACATCTATGTCTGCTGGAATGGCAATGGATGGATGGATATGACAGATTTACGAGTCACATGTTAATGTCGCTGTAGTGCTGTTGATGTGTGCGACAGGTATAGCTTACCATTAATTACTTAGTCATCTGCTTCTTCTTTATCCCATTTATTTGGGGTCGGCGTAATATGTTTTTTTCTTTTATTCATCTCTGTTCGCAATCATCTTGTTATTTACTCCCTTTCTTACCATATCATCTTTCACACAGTCCATCCATCTCTTTTTTGGTCTACCTCTGCCCTTATAACTATCCACATTCATATGTAACAACTTCCTTAGGATATGATCTTCATTCCTACGCATTACATGCCCATATATACTATTATTTACTTAGTATATTAGCTTATTTGCTTCAGCTGTTGGATACTTTTTCATTTTTTATAAAGATATAGTGTTTTCACTACATAATATTCTCCGTATCTTTTATATATAGGAGGCCGTATCCCTATTTTAATTGAACATATAAATCTAAGCACTTAAGATCAAGTGGGGGACCTGGTGACCAGTTCTCCACAAACATGTACTTTAGCATAAAATTTTACATGCTCTATTTTACTTTATATTATATCTATGTTTTTATGGATGAAGTAAATATATTATTATTAGTTGCTATTCCGATTAGATAAAAAAGGCGATTTGGTAAAATAAAGTTGATAGCTGTGAAATTAGGTGACACAAACAACATTCTATTTAGTTTTACATGGTTAAAGTCTACGAACTAAGCCTATTTTAACCAATAGACGATGAATCGCTGATAATAATGACGCATTAAGACTTAGATTAATCACGTAAGTTACAGATAGTAAGATTTATGCATAAAACAGCGATTTGTATTGTCGTTGCGGGCTCCATCGATTCCCGGGCCGGCGCGGCGCCGCAACGTCTCAGTGGGGATACAGTCATAGATCAACTTCGCATTTGATGTTGTTTGTATAATTAAATAATTCCAAGAGCTGAACTTTGAATTAATGATTATAAGTTTGCTCGTGGAATCCCTTTAGATCTTAATCTTACTGATCTAAATTTAAGTACTATTGTATATTCTATGCACTACAATATAGTCTATATTTAACGGTTAACATTCTCGTGTTACAATGTTTGTAACAAAACTCCACCGAAACGGTTTGACCGATCCTTATGAAGTTTTGTGTGCATATTTAGTAAGACCGATATTAGTACGTAAACTATTTTTTATTTCATATCGTTAAGTAATAAGAGCACCAAACCAAGAAATATTTTAATTTTTTGGACATTTTTTTTACATACGTAATTAATAAATACATACAACTCAGAATTTTACCCTTCTACTATCAGTATCATATACATATATTATATAGTACTTATTTGTGATCTCAAAATTGATTTTATGTCAGGGCATGCAAACTGTCCCTCATGATGATGATGCTGATGGTGGCCGTCTTAGATTTGATGAGAGTCCAGTGAAAAGAGCATTCCAATAAAATTCATTTAAGTACAAAATAATATTATGATAAGGTGTTTGTTTATTACGTTTATTCGCCTTAATTACTTAACTTATCATCATTAAATTAACAAAAAAGCAATGTTTACGCCGATAAAGCGCGAAAGAGTATATTTTTATTGGTGATATATATTTTTTTATATAATTAGTATAGGAAATATCTGAGTTACCACCAGATGGTAATCGATGCCTAAATACAGATGTACATATCCACTGATGTCATTGAAATATCTTCTATTATAGAAGTATATAATATTTTACTATAGTAAATCTACAAAAACACTGTTTTTGTAGTATACATAAAGATGAAAATGAATAATGAATTTCCTGTGTCTAAAAGTAAATGAACCGTCCACTTGCCACGACGAAATTGAGTTAACTAATTTAGTCATTCTATTCTATGTTCTGGCACAAATTTGCAGTTTAAAATATTCCGCTGTATTTTTTATTGGCTGAGAGCCGAATTAAAAAGTAATATATCATATTTTAGTATAGTATATAGTAGGCGTAGTGAGATTGTATTCATGGCTTGCATATAAAGCAAACGTAGTGATGGATGATAGACTGTGGTATAATCGTTCCCTTATACTCGACTTACATATTTAATGCTATATAAAAATATTTTATTGTACAAAAAATAATAAAACAATAGTAATAAATTACATGGTTTGCAAAAAATAATTAGCATAATTTGGGAAAATATTGTCTGACATATAGCAAAATTATCTATACCTACATGTACATACACATATATTAATGTAATTATTTCATCTAAAATGTAAAATGATTACTGAAACTAGTACTGTTATCATGAAGGATTCACGTAATACGAAAAAAATACATTTTAATTGAGTACCAATGTCAGAAGCGCTTTAAGATCGCTGTGAGATAAATGTTAAATCTGGAATACTTTGAATGATACTTATCAAACAATTTTATATTATTATATTTATATATGTATTATATATATCGACTAATAGAAAATACACGTTTCCAAAAATACTGTATTTTTTTACTGGTAATGTATCCTGTGATATATATAGATACTTATTTTCCTTATTATACACCTAAATATTTTAATGACAGTAATTATATACAATACCACAAGGTAATGTAATGTACTTGTTATGACGAAGTGTCAGAAGCTTTTAAGACGTTGGTTCTGTAGTTGTGTAAGTCCTTAAGTATTTTCCCCTCTGCGAAAATTAAACTCGACAGCTAGGCACTTAAAGCCTTAGAGCGAACTTATCTTTCTTTTTCCAAACTCACAACACATTCAGCTTATCGAATTTATGGCACTAGCAACAATAGTTAGAAAAAGGAAGAGGTTTTTGATAGTATTATTAAAAGTTTTTTTATGATACTGAAATGGAAAATAAACGGTCCACCTGGTGATAAGTGACAAACGCCAACTATATACATATATATCATTCTCGTGTCACAATATTAGTTACCATACTCATTTAGTTTGACCAATTTTTATGAAATATTATATGCATAGTAAGTAAGTCTGAGAATCGGCTACTATCTATTTTTCATACCCCCTAAATATATACCATAAAATTTTCACCATCAGCCTCTATTTTTTAGATGCGGCCTCTATATTTTATAAGCGGTGTCAGCTTGTATATATATATATATATATATATATATATATATATATATATGTATATAACCTTTCCATGAAGAGCGTCATAGAAATCGCGTCTTCATAAGAACCTCATGCGCTGCTATTGCGGAGGAGATTCCACTCAGCATGTCAGTGTTAATGTTTTTTTTTATACTACGATGGTGGGAACTGGGATGGAACGAACTATCTAATGGTAAAAGGTTTCCGTCGCCTATGGACGCCTGAAATAGTAGAAGTGTCACAAGCGCATTGTAGACCATTAAGAAACATTTACATAATAAAACCCTTTTCTAAAAATGCATGCCGTAGTCTCTCGAGAAAATATTATGTAGTGGTTTTATCAATTAGCTACATATTAATATGAACAGCAACTTTAGAAAAATATTTAGGTATATGAAATTAAATAAAATCGAAAATTATAAGTAGGAAACAAAAACGGTTTATTAAATTTTGGGTGGATTGCCAATGATTGTTTCTAGGTGGAACCCATAACAAACGAAGAAGGAATAATAGTACATGTATATAAATAGTACATGGTAATAATTATGGTTATGATTTTGCTGTACACGGGACGATCTAGGAAGCGATCCTAGTGTGGCTCCCCACCACTGTCCCTATATTGCTCATAACTTTATGGCCGTGTGTAGACTGTTTAAGAAATTGAATTTATTAGGAGTACCTAATATGTTCAATTTCTTAAACTGCCTTATTGGTATACCTACTTCATTTTGAAGTTTTTAAACATCATGAAAGTTTGTGTTTCCTCATTAATTCTTATAACAATGAAACATCATTACAATCGAACATATAACAATAGACCATTCTGTTGCTAACGAGTTTTTGGTTTCGGTCAGGAAATAACTGAAACAAAACTTACAAACCAACGACGTAGACACAATACTCCAATATTATTGTGTCGACTTTATTTGCCCGCTTATTTCCTGAATTCCATTGGGGTTAGACCGCATTTTTTGGTAGAAAATTGCCTTACTACGTAGAACATAATGAGCTAAAAATTGTAACTTCCAGCCTGTGCCATAATTGAAGAGACGTAATAATACCACAGCATTCGTAATATAACCTAATATATGGTTTTGGTAGTAAGTAATCCGGTGTTTAGCAATAAATGTACTGGAAAAGAGTACGCTTGCATTCGCGATGTGACGATGAATGAAAAACATTCTTATGTTATGCCAACCGGTGTTTATATAAATTAACTCCACACGTCCTTGTATGATGTAATCTATTTGCACTTCAAATTTCATTAATATGCGTTCAGTCAATTGCTTCTAAAATATAACTGGTAGACAAACTTTAGCATTAATAATATAAATTGTTTCAACCGGCATCCAATGTTGGATATTATCATAGTACAAGGATTCGTTTTTTGATTGCTGTTATACGAAGATTTCCATCTAGTCATTCAGACTAATGTTTTAATCACTAAATAGAATCAGATACGTCATCAGTTCATCGAAATTTATGGTTCCCATTCCACATATTACTAAGCAGTTTAGACTTAAGCAGTTTTTACAGAATTATTGTTATCAGAATTATCTGAGTCCTTTTTTTTAGTCTGTGGAATATCTTTACAAATTTCATGCACCCACGGACCAAGGTGATATGTAGGATTCTCACTAACTAATTAATATAATTCCAATATAACAACAGGTACATAATCTGATAGATACACTATAATAATAGTGAAAAAAGTTTAATTAGTTAATAACACGAAAACCACAATACAATCGTAACAATATAGGGTACCTATCATGTATACCATGATAATAGATAGTTATTATGAGATCACAAAGCGTGATAAGAATAAATACTATAATTTCGCTTTTGTAATATAACATAAATATCTAAATGAACACGAGTAAATAGTAAACATTGATAGTTTTGATACTTGTTGAATATTTTTAATTATAATTTGTAATTAATAATCTGTATTATAAAGTACGGTAAACTTTGTGAATTTGGAATTTCGGGGTAATCTCCAATATTACAGATCCGATTATGATCGATAGGAGTGGAGCTGCATTGAGAAATGTTGCAAAAATGGCAAAATGTGGCGTAAATTAAGTTAATAATTTAGTAAACCAAGTGATATATTTCCATAGCATAATGTCTTATGGCATACTGCTGTGGGGTAAAGCAGCCGATATAAATACTATATTTGTTTTACAAAAGAGAGCCATACGTTCTATTTATGGTATGGGTTCAAGAGAGTCATTACGTCAGTGCTTTAAAGACTCAAATATCCTCACAGTTACTTCACAATACATTTATGAAAATATTATGTATACACGGAAGAACTTAGAGAGTTTTAAAAAACTCAAAGACTGTACAAGTAGAAACTTACGCAATATAAATAAGCTTATTTTACCTAAATGCCGCCTGCACAAAACCAGTAATTCATTCTATGGTAATTGCATAAGATTTTATAATAAACTGCCAGAATCTGCATTAAATCTGACAGAGAGGCAATTCAAATCTTATATTAAACAATTTTTATGTAAGAAAGCCTATTACAGGATAGACGAATTCATAGATGACAACATATCAAGTAAATAATTAGTTTATTAGCATACAACGTTATAATTTTATTTTCTCATTGCTTTCTTGATTTAATTGATTGATTTTAGAAATATGAAAGCGTAGCGGTTTTTGCCTATTAATTGCCGCATGCATTCTTATGTAAAATGTGAATTCTATAACTATCAGATGGCAATTGTGAGTAGCTTTGACGTGGTCTAGTGTTTTGAGTAGTCATGCTCACTAAAATGTCCAGACTTGTGGCGGCGTGGTGGGCCAGGTCATTGGGCTCCCTAAAATATGGTCGAGCGCAGTGATGGCTGTCTCATCCGTCATACTCGTGAACGGGTGCTGCTTGTAGGGACTGGTCTGCTCTAATCACTATGACTGATTTCCTCTTATTAATTGTTTAACCAGTTGGTTATGTATTCAATATTTTTTCTTTTTGAGTATTTAATTGAATTAGTGCTAATTGGTGGTTTGTATTCACACACTTAAACTTAAAAATGTAAAGTAATAATAAAATTATTTAAAAGAGCAACACGCAAGTTTCTTGCTCGTTCTTCTTGTGATGAGACAGCTTTCCGAACGAGCGGTAGATTAAAAAAAATGTAATGACTATTCAAAAGTGCTTCAATGTAAGTTTATTTGAATAAATGATTTTCTATTCTATTCTATTCTATTCTAGATATATACTCTATTATGTATGCTGGTACTATCTGACATAATTATGGGGAATTCTGGCGGACAGTGCAACTCTGCCAACATTGGTAATGATTATCTATCTGCATTCAACCCTTAGAAGAATAACCAAAGCAATATCTTTTCTTCCTGCTAATATACGCTATGTGTGTACGTGATGGAGAAACTCATTGCACGTATATAGAAATAAATAGTAAGATGTAAGTGTGTGTTATTTATTTACGATGTTTATATGAGAATTAATTTCAGAGTAACATGGAAAAGCTCTACGATGCCGATGTTGCGAACGAAGCGTGTCTTATAATCCGATATAAAATGTACATGGGTATTACTTACGTGAATATATGTATGTAACTGGAGCTACCATTTCATATTACTTTCTGTATTGTTTAATATTAGTTATAGAAAGCGTGACTTACTTTCAGAAGTGGCAGGATTTGAGGGGTACAATAGTTGCTACAAATTATTTTAGTGACGACCGTGGGACATAAACAGTCTCAAGAGCATTAATTCCTTAAAAAAAATTATTAGCAATGGTTATCACTTTCCTTCAGGTAGGCTGTTGCTTTTAATTTTAGTTATATAAAATATTGATTTTACAATTCTTTTCAATAACCGAAGTGAATACTTAACAAAAAAATGTTAATGATATTTTATAAGTAATTCTACTTTTCGTTTTACTAAAAAGTTTCATGCTTTATTATAAACGTTATCACCCCAATTTAAGGCTTAATTGGCCTAATATGCGCTGAGGGAGTCTGGCAATCTGTAACACAGAATTATTTGTTCCTAAATTCCGTCTTACTTATAAAGATTGGCTTTCTTCTTCTTTCGTTCAACAGCAACTAAATGTACCTTCCCCAGTACATTGCAACTAAGATTGGCCTTAAAAATCTACCTACCTATCTAATCCATATTTTAACTATGCATAAGTAAAAACATATGTTTACTAAATATATGGCTAGCCATGGTTTCGCCCGGGTGCTAATAAATTTGAGAATTTTATAGATAAACATAATACGGATAGAGCGTATACCATTTTGGAATAATCTAACTGACAGCACAGATAGATAACAGTGAAAGAATTTCTCAAGTCGGTGCTGTGGTTCCCGATTTTACTTTCCTCACAACAAAATCACAATAATATGTTCGTAATAACATTATAGATTTATTACACACAACCTATATAAATATTTACTATAGAAACAAATAGAAGTGTCTTAAATCTATATGAATATAAAACATAAGAAAACAAAATATAGAGGTAGAATTTGTAAAAAGTCAGCCTGGGTCTCACCTATTTCAGACGGAAAGTTTTTGTGTGTTACAGGTAAAGTGTGAAATAAATAAGTCCTCAGGAATACATAAGCGGTATTACGGGTGTAACATAATAATGTGAAGTGGCTATCGACAGGGAAATCATCCCCACATGTTAGAACGTAAGTGGTCACAGTGTGGTTCCAGAGGAGTTTCCTCCTGTGTACACATAGATTGTGAAATGAACTACCTGCCGAGGTTTTCACACGAGATTACAGCATGGGATTTTTCAAGAAGGGTACCTATATTAACGTTTCTTAAGGGTCGGCAACGCACACGTGGCACCACACTCTAGTCTATAGCCTATGGACGCCAGGTGTGTTTATAGGCTATGGTAACCATTTACCATCAAATGGGTTGTTTGCTACCATCGTAGTATAAAAAAAGTCAGTAGTGCTGTTCATGTATATACGCGAAAGTTACTTACCATTAGATGGATCATCAGCTTACTTGCCATTCCAACTATATATAAAAACATAATATCAAATAAATTCAAAATTCAATTCAAAATATCTTTATTTATGTAGGTCTATTACAGACTCTTATGATATGTCAAATCTACCGTCAGTTCGGAATGATATCGAGATGAGAAGAACTGACAAGAAACTGAGCTTGTATTTTTTTTAAATAATAGTAAATGTTTATAATAATGCACAGTCATTAAAATTCAAATTTTGGAGAATAGAGTGACCACCAGCATATGCTATCGCAAAGGAAAAAAAAATTTATCAGTGTTCGTAACCTGAAAAATAGGTAGTATTCGTATTAGGTACTACCTACGTACTGAAGACAAAAATAAAAGTTAACCGGGCCTATGTCATTCCAGAGTAATTCTATATATAAATATGATAGATTAGTAGGTAATATAATTGTAGAAGTTTTACCCTATACTACAACAGGCATTTATTACACAACAAATATCCATTTGTCAGATTGTTTTCGGATATGAATGGTCGAAATGTATTACGAGTAGATAGTGGGTGTACACGGATTATTGGATTTGGTTGACTGTCAACACCAGCTTCATAATATATTTATACGGTACATTATGTTATGACCGTCGGGAACGCAGTGCGACATCTTGTCTACATTGTATTTAAGTAGATTACGCTGTCTGTCTGTTAGTAAGTCAGCAATAATGATGACTTTATTCCAGATTATAATTTTCATTAACCTACATATATATATACGGAAGTCAATAAAGAACTTTAAGACTCAATAATACCGTGTTCAGGACATGAAAAAAACGCATTATTATGGATAACTCAAGACCACTAGTAGCAACTAAAAAAATATTAAAATCGAAGTAAGATAGAAAAATTTCAGAGGTATATGAAATACACACAAATGTACCAGGCGAATCGAGAGCTCCCTCTTTTTGAAGTCGGTTGAAAAGTATAATTAGTAAATAATTAATAGGTAGGCAATAAAAAGAAAAAATGTTATACAGAGATTTACTGAGGGAACATATGAAGATAGTAAAACTAAATTGTTAATAAACAAAAACATACCTCTAAAATGGCATAAATATAAATTTAGAATATTTTGGCAGTTACCAATTTCCTATATGCGCTATTATTCATATATTATAGATATAATTCATAAATAATAGGTGAAAGTGCAATGAGGACGTGAATATCCAATCCAGACATCACATGTTTTAATGAAGCTTTATCATCAGATCTTATAAATAGTCATCATCATCATCTGCTTTATACTTATATCATTTATTTAGGGTTGGCGTAACATATTACGTCGACCCTAATTAATCTTTAAATTTTATCTTCCATTCACCCGGATCTCATAAAGAGTCATTTGTCATTAAGAAATAGTTAAAAAATTACATAAACAATATTTCGTACGTTTTTAGTCTCAATTTTCATAAAATAATTATAAATATATCATGAATTTTGTTCTGATCACGGATTAGATGCTGTCTTCCACACGTTAGACTCCATGTGGAACAATAATTGGAAAAGTTTGTCTCCATCTCTTAACTTCGTAGCTTGTAAAAAATCTGAGTACCTACTTATCCAAAACTGTAATAATTCATAGAAATCGATTTAAAACTTCGCTCTAAATGCTTGAATATTTTTGCACTTTTGATATCCTTGTCACAAGCTTTGCTTAATCCCGCTCCCTACTCTAATATTACCTACTCATTGTATTTATTAAATTATTTAATGTTATTATTATTATTACTAGTGGTGGTGGTATTAAAATATAGATTAGGTACTTTGTACAGTACAGAAATAATCCTGATTAATTATCAAATCAGGATTATTTCTGTACTGTTAACAACAATATTCATATTATTTAACACGTTTTGTTATTAATAGTGTAATGTAATTTTATTTATGGATTTTTATTTTGATGCATTATTTAAAAAAAATATTAGAGATCTGCAGAATGATAATATTTTTAAACGGAGTACACTCCTACTCTATGTATATAAATTATAAGTGTGCGTTCCATACTCATCCGTCCGCGCAATTATCCTAAAAAGGGGTACAAAGTTTTTGTTTAGCTTAAGTTACTTATCAATATATTTGTGTTTTTGATTTGTAATTGAACTTTAATCACAACTAATTAAATTCAGTGCACGACAACATTCATAATATTGATTTCCAATTTAACTTCAAGGATGTAGTATGATGAGTTTAAAATTATAGGTTTGGGACTACCACTAGCGCATTAGTGTTTACATTAGAAAGGATTTGTGTACGTGTGTTGATTCTTTGTTCGCCACTAATTGGTTATTAAGTTGTAAATAGGTAACATGGTTGAGTAATTTTGTTTGTATATTGTGCACGTCAGTGTCTATTATGTGATATATTACCTAACTTTTCGTAATAGCTTCATAATAGAATGTAGGCAGTAGACTTATATTCTATTATTAAGCTGTTACGAACCCTGATTTCCGTATAAGAGGTCAAGAGTTCAAATCTGGTCGACATAAAATAAAACGTGTGTGAATTACCAATATCAAACCACAATTAATCTGAAACCAAAGGATATATACATATACAGTCGTGGATTCGATTTCGCACACATGAATATGATTGTTTGTATTGACCTGAGTGTATATGTATATAATGTATACAAAAATGTGCATTGAAAAGTAATTTAGACGTTTACTATGGACAACACAAGCTTTGTTTAGCTTGGGACTAGATGGCGCTTTGTGAATTATCTTGAGTTATTATTATAATATAAAAATAATTTTATATTTGTTTCGTATACGAATTTACTGGATTTAAATAATATAAGAAACAAATATATTATATTTTATAGACTAGACCACTGATATGATTAATATTTAATTAAATTTTATACGTCAATTACTCACTCTTCTTTCTCTGACTCTTCTCTCACAGTTTAAATGATAAATGTTACTACTGCTTGGCCGATATGCAATAAAAAAAGTAAACGAACAAACATACTAACTGTTGACATTTTTAATATTAGTAAATATACACACTTAAATTACTATACGTACTAGATTAGATTGCCAACGGTAATAGATGAGCTTGCCAGACAAAATAGATCGCTCTTTTATAGCAGTATTGATTCGACCGCGGGCCAAATGTTCAAAGTTGAATGTACCTACTTCATTGCATTGTAGTGGGTATTCAATTTAACTTATTGGTATTAAAAGCACTTTATACACGGCTAACTTCGCCGTAGTAAGCTGCGGTGGTACGGTTGAGTAAATGTTTAAACTATAGAGAAACGATGATTTATTTACAAACTGTCCATCATGTCTAACTGCGGTATTAACAGGATTGTATACTTCAAGTCTAAGATAAATTCAGTTTTAGTCAGTTAAACTAAAATAAACGTCTATTGAACATTTTAATAACTTTTAATTATTTATAATTTTTGTCCTATAAGGCGAAAAGTTTATGTTATGAGTTGGATTTAAAATCATACTAATTATACTTTATTTTTAGGTAGAGTCGCTATCGGGAAATGTTTATAGTATATACAAAATAATAATATCTCTGGATCATACACATAACTCAATCTAGTCGCAAACTAAGCCAACCTGTGTTATAGGTTCTTTTGTTAACACATACATAATATACATAGAAAACACCCAGACTGATACAAACTATCAAGAATACTAACATTTGTGCCATATGAGAAATCAACAAATGTTTATGCTATGAGAGTAACTCACGATCATTGGAAGTACTAAACCACTAGACCACTGACCTCCGTGGTCTAGCGGTCTAAAACACCGCTTTACGTCCTATGGTCGCGGGTTCGATTCCTCACACGGCACAAACATTTGTATTCATGAGTATGATTGTTTGTATCGGTCTGGGTGTTTTCTATGTATAATATGTATGCATTTACGAAAAAAAAATGTATGTATTTGTATCACTTGTCTGGTATACATAACACAAGCTTTAGCTTACTTAACTTGGGTCTAGATAGCGCTGTGTGAATTATTGAGGTTAATATTAATATTATTATTATTATTACTGACGCCGTCAACATAGAATATTAACCCGATACCTAAACACCATCTCTTCATCATGTGACGGCACAGGAATTTCTCATTCATGCCACTGATGACTAATGTGTCATGCCTACATACTGTAATTACAATGCTATATCTCTCCCTCCAAATTGCAAAACAGCACCACAAAGCTGTCTGTTTCGTGCTAGAAATATTGGCCCCTAAATGATTTTGCAGAATATCTATCCCGGTAGGTCCTGTTAAGTTTATTTAATTATGCTTATGAAATTTATGTTTATCTATAAGTTAGTAAGCGCATACAATAGAGTATGTTTACTATATAAGTAAACATACTCTATTGTATGCGCTTACTGCCTATCTCTATGTAAATACTCTCTGTCAATATCAAGTTGTATGTAAGAGGTTGCTAATAGCTATAAGACCGCCTTTTCTTAAATATTATTATTGTACTTCTATTCTTTTTTGTTTATTTGTAAAGAATTATTATTAAATTTTAGTACATTTGGCATCTCTTGCAATTTTCCGTATCCAGGTAATATCTACTTAACCTCAATGTTACATTTCCAAAAAATATTCAATGATAAGAAAACATATTACCTACCGGTTACATTATCGAAAATCAATTTAGTTAAGTTTGTATACATTTACAGTGAGATTGAAGGTATTCGAAATGACATCGTTTACATTTGTATGTTTATTGTGTCAACTTTCGTTGCTTTCTTTTATATATCGCTATTTACTTTTCCATTTACGATGGGCGGTCGGTGTGTCCAAAACACATTAATTCAGAAATCCGACTGTCATTTTATTTTAGTATACTTTTGTGATATCAGTATTAAATGGATTTTTAATATTATATTATCTATGTAATGTAGAAATAGGATTGTCACTGATATTTGTGTCAGTAAATTACTTTCTTGATATGTAACATGTTTCCTCTTGCTTACCTATAAGAGCCCATCAACTTTTCAAAGATGGTTTTTTTTGATGCTTTTATATTTTACATTCTACATATACCTATAGATGTAATCGTGGTTGACGTTATGACTAATTCCTTGGGCAAACACGAGGTATTTACTAAACAACTTGGTGTGGAGTAAATTTAAATTTTATGGGTAGTGTTTAATTTATAATGCTGGCCATAATGGATAATATATTATGTATGAATATAAGAAATATCAGTTGTATATTTTATATTATTATTTTATGTATCTCTCAATTTTTTTCTAGTGTATGTATTTATAACCATTATCATTTTTATTACTGCGGAAATCTTTATTTCTAAATCCAAATCCTTATATGCAAATTTGTGGATGGCCACCTCATCTGGTGAACCATTACGACAAAAGAGGACCTGTACCTGATCTGTAACCAGAAGCAAAGGAAGCAAAATTGAATTTTTGAATCTTATTGACACTAATCTTCTAACTTACAATTGTCAGATTTAAATCTGTAACTGAATTCAAAATTCTAAATCTTTGCTGAAGATATGTATAAACTGTGGCCTAATACACAAATATGTTATACAACGCATTGCGTGTACAGTATAAGAGGCTTCAGGATGTTGACGGGGCAGCCGCGTTTCTGGCGTATTCGCTCTTGATCGAACAGATCGAGACTTTTATGACATGCTATGAAAAAAACAGCATCCTTATTTTTTTTTCCAAGGGTCGATAATGTGGCAGGGCATCAGGAGATGAGCTGATCAGATGAGCATGGCGTCAGGTCAGTTAGCCCATCGTGACAAATTCATAAAGAATTTATCACGATGGTTTCAAGGGGGGACCACGTAGAGGTAACCTGATGTGGTACATTGTTAGCAATGAGGTGATTAATCCACATTACTAACAATGCCCACAGCATCCTTATTGATCAGAACATGCTGTATAAGATTCTGAAAATATTGATACACTGATTATTGAACTTAAGTGCTTGTAATAAGTGTGATTGTTAAATATTAACATTAAATTAGAAAAAATGTTACAAACAAATGGGCCATTAATGGCATATTAAATATACGTATATATTATTATTATTAAATCCTACCGTGTAAACACAAGAAGGTCATACTCAGATTATATCCTCATATATTATGTATACAATAATGTTTTCACAGGAAATTATTACAGCAGGCGGTACTCGCTTGCTTTTATAGCAAAAAAGAAAAATTAGAAAGATTTTCTTGATACTTTTATAATAAAAATACAGACTTTGTTTTTCTTGATACTTATCCCAGTCTCGCTTAACCCAAAACCTCAGTCGTATAAGGTTTTAAATGTATTGTTTTTATATTATAAGTATCATTACAGTCGATTCAAATAAGTAAAATTAGGGTTATTTATACTCATTGTACGAGTCCCATTTCCTTTGTTTATTTAGCTAGCACTGTAACTGTAGAATCCCTAAGGAATTTAAAAAGGTATATAACACCTTTTTAAATTCCTTAGGGATCTTTATATTTTAGGCAGTGCCCTAATCAAACGGTCCCGGAGACCTTTACGTTCACCGCCCACATGCTTCCACAAGTGAGTAGGGCGAAATTGGTCGCCCTAACAACGAGATGGGGCCTGCCCTATCCTATCTACATCGCCGCTAGAGTCGCGAGGTATTGTTGCATAGAATGCAAACGCGACCTCATAACACTGTCAATGGCGCTCGTAGGTACATCGTGTGGTTTTTTGAGGGTAAGAATACAGAATAATTTAAGTAACTAAGAATTCCACACACACGTTCGTCACCCCTCCGACAGGAGGACGGTCTTTTGAAGATTTTTCCACACGATAAAAAAAGTTATGTGTTTTATGACATTTATATTTTTAGCAAATTCGAACCTTTTAATAAATCAGTAGATAATGTATAACAAAAGATACTAATGAAACATAAGAGAAACAGTAAAGTTAGTAATGAGGAACAGTGGCCTATTCATATTTTATTTAAAATAAATAAAATATTCATAGCTATGTACCATTTCTGTGACCTTTATGCGATCTCCCCTGGGAACTCTTGTGGTCAAATCCTGTTAAATTCGTCACAATTTCGTCAAAATCAGTGATAGAATGTATGAGTTAACCTGATTCATTCTATCATCCGTCACTGGTTTCGTAATAGTGTATACCGTTAGCTGAGGTGGGAGCACCATTCCATTATGGCCCTATAAAATAAATAAAACATGCAATTAAGTAAAAAACCAAGTTTAAATATCAATCTTTCTTCAATGTATAATCTTCAATGTAACTATTGTAGGATATAGTCTATCTGCGTGAGAGTCTAAATCATATATTCACATTGGAACTTTCGGCCTATCGTGCACGTCATATTTCTTTATCACTGTCCCTGCCATCTAATTATCCCATGGTTAGCTATCCCAACTAGACAACTGTCTACAGTAGTAATATTTTTTAGACAGTTTCAATATTTAAATACACTGCATTTAAAGAGCGTATATTTCCATTGAGTAATTAAGAAACAATTCAAGTGAAATTTGCTAAAAGTTAATAATAGGTATTCAGGTAGACACCTAAATATTCAGATCAGGGTCGAGATGGCGTCGGACTACAAAATAAATTGGGATGCTGGATATTTTCAATAAATCAATGTCGATATGAAAATAGAGTGAACCGACGTTGTGGTTCAATATGGAAATTTGCGAAGCTATTAAAAATGAAATACGTTTCCCTAAGACATGGTTATGGATTACAAAAAATAGGGATTTAAAAAAAACTGATTTGTGAATATATTAGTTCACTAGTAATTATTGTGGTTTTCAAGACTTAATCGAGAATTAACTTTAAATTAACTACAGAAATAAAATAGAAATCAGATTAATTAATGGTCAATTTTAACGAAAAATAAAACACTATGTTAGTAAGAATCTCTTAGTTTTGCCAGGCCGTTAGAAAATCTCTATAAAAACATTCGCTTCATAACTTCCTTTTACGTTTATCATTATTATCGAGAGGCAATTTCAAGATAAGAGCTTTTGGTTGACGAAATTTCATGAAAGGAGCTAAAGGAGAAAAAGAGCAGGGTAAAACCACCTAACTACAGCCCTTCTCAATTTGACCTCAAATAATAATATTAGTAATCAAACTTTATTACTTTGGATGTTTTGTGTACTTTGGATGTATTATTAAAATTAGAAATAATATTTAATATATAAATAAAAAATAATGGCTTGGTAAAATATATTTTGTGTGATGGCAGGCTAATAATTGCATGCCTGTAAATGGGAATGTTACAGTTCAATTACTCCTTATGTAGCTACTTATCTGTTGTACCAATACTTTACAAATAAATAATTTCATTTCATTTTCAGGCATTTAAGGAATCTCAAAGGCACAACACACATTCTTAACACAGAAAATATCACAATATATCAAGTCTATCATTTTATCAAAACGGCTAACTTTATGCACAGGCAGCCATTAGGAACTATGCCTATCTACTCTTTATTTTATTTCAATCAAGATCCCAATAGCCCAACAGTCGTTTTCACTGAATTCTGTTTTTGACAGCTAATAATAACTTCTGATTTAAGGGTTTCATATCATCCTAACTACTAATGATATTGATAACTAACTAATATAAATGCGGAAGTGTGTTTGTTTGTTTGTTACGCTTTCACTCCTAACCTTACCTTATATTAATCAAATGACAAATAATATTTTGCAGCGGGGTGTTATCAGTTTGTAATCAGTGATGTACCTACATCAATACCTGACAACAACATGCCGCGCCTCTGCTGTTCTCGATTACTTATATTATATGAATAATAATTGCTTGTATATGGAGAGCCTTGTAGTATTTTACTATCCCAATATACACTTCTATTAATATTGCTATTGGCTATAAACACTAGAGTTAGCACGAATTGGACTACTATTTTTAACATCAGGACATATTGGCCTCTTATGTACGTCATAATTTTTTATCACTATCTCTACCGCCCCGTTCTACTAGCTACAGATGAAAGTGACTTGTTGATTGAGAAGAACTGACTAGAAACTCAACAGTTGCATTAATCAATTTCAATATTTTAAAAAAATAACCTAGTGATCAAGTAGTGTGAGTGTGTCTGAAATAAAAATGTTGAAAATCCCTTGTCTGGCCAAAGCCATACGGGGTTGCTTTCCTAATAATCTTTGACAGAGTAATAAGCTTAACATTTTGTAAGTAGAAATAGTAAGAAAAGTAAAAATTGCCAGGCAAATATATAGGTACGTTACTTATTCCAGATATATATTTTATTCAGGGAGTTATTTCTATAGAACAACTTATTAAGGATCCAGTCACGTACGTGCGAGGATTTCGAGTTTTATTAGTTAGGTAGCAACGCGAAACGTCACTCAAGAAGGGAACATACAGCTATATTTATGTACAGAAAGTACTACATTTAATGTTATACTTAAAAGAACATTTATCGAGGTAAACTTTGTACAAACGGATACCTCTGTCTCACCTATTTCAGCTGCCAGGCAGATTACTTTGTAAGTTGTGTTTTGGAAGAAGGTTGAGATAAGGCACTGAAATTACAGAATACGGATGATACCAGATGATATGTGCTTCAACCAATGATAGGGTGTAGATTTCTTGGATTTATTTTAAAAATATAATATTAATTACAATATTTGATAAGTGTAAATTGCCTCAACTGATTGAGATTATCGTCCTACCGAATGGCAAAGCATGAACCGCGCGCTACATATGATAACATGATAGTCATTTATGTATATAAGCGACTTTTTTTACAATGGTAAGATGTACTCGCCTGCGCTAACGGTATACGCTAGCGGGGCACCAGTGGAGGATGATAAGATGAGTACCTAGGTATTAGGTGAGGTCAGTTATCGCATCAAAGCAAATTCACTAGGAATTTAACATGATGGTTTCTAGGGGTAATTGCGTGCAGGTTAACCTGACATGGTAATTGCTAGCAATAGGGTTATTAAACCACATTACTAACAATCCCCTTCCCACCTATAAGCGACTGTAAGCAGTTATCATCATGTAGGCCGTCAGCGAATTTGTTGTATTCCATTTACTTAATAAAAAAAGATACCTGGTAAGTAACAGGGTTGCCAGCAGGTAAAATACAGATGGATGCACACCGCATTCGCATTCTGTCTGCGGCGTGGTTGTTTGGGGTTCCATCGCTGCGCCGAGCTTGTGGTATGCGATGTAGGCGCGCGCCGGGCTGCCGTGGGGAGCAATTTTCGTGGCCTTAATCTGCTCCTGGTCACACTGAAACTGCTCATCTGGTCGCCCAGGTACTTAATATAATCTGAAACAATTAGTAAATTGTGAGTAAGAATGATTAAAGTACATATAGTCGATTCCCGATAATATGACGCTTATTAGAATAGAATAGAATAGAAAATAATTTATTCAAATAAACTTACATTGAAGCACTTTTGAATAGTCATAACATTTTTTTTTAATCTACCGTTCATTCGGAATGCTGTCTCATCACAAGAAGAACAATCAAGAAACTTGTGTGTTACTCTTTTAAATAATTTATTCTTATTTACAATTTAAGTTTAAGTGTTCACACACTACCGATTAGCACTAATTCAATGAAATAATAAAATAGAAAAAACATTCAATACACAACAACTGGTTAACAAGCAGCACCCGTTCACGAGTATGACGGATAAGCCAGCCACCACTGCGCTCGACCATATTTTAGGGAGCCCAATGACCCGGCCCACCACGCCGCCACAAGTCTGGACATTTTAGTGAGCATGACTACTCAAAACACCAGACCACGTCATAGCTCAAACTCACAATTGCCATCTGATGGTTATAGTATTCATATTTCACATAAGAATGCATGCGCCAATCAATACAGAAACCGCTACGCTTTCATATTAATCTGAATCTCTACATTTTTTTATAAAGTAGTCGGTACTTTAAGTAAAAGAAATACTAATTAATCCTATCTGTAATTTAAAATTGAAAAAACAGTATTCTATTATTTGTACTACATACAATAATTCGAAGTGAAAACTTTCCATTCTGTTATTAATTTGAAGCGTTTATCTTGCACAGATTATTTGTTTGTGTTATTACATATTATTTACAGTGGCAATTTCTTTATTACTCACAACACTATCAAAAATTAATTATTAAAATAATAAACTGAACTCACTCAACAGAAAATTACAGACTACTTGATCTTTTTCCCTCTCTCTTGGTTATTTGAACAGCAATAATTTTAAACTCTTAATAATTTGAAAATTTTCTCTAATCTCTTAAGTTTCAAATTATCGTATGGTACCGAAGACGACAGTAATAATGTATCTATCAAATCATATCATAGAACACGAGAACCAAAACGTTTGCTGGAGGAATATTGTAATGTTTAAATGTTGAATTTTATAATTTTATTTTTAAATATATTAAATGGCTATTGGCGATCGCAAACATGGACACGTTTTAAAAATTCATTAACCTGTAACTTATGCCAGTAGGCAGTATATGCTGTATTCCATACGGACTAGCATGTTATAGTTGTGAAATAGATATAGAATAGTTTGTTTCGCCCATTCGTCATGAAACTTGGTGTACACGTAACATTTGGCATAGAACCTGCTCTAGATAGTCTAATTTTTATCCCGGTCAATCAATATGTCCCTGTAGGAAGGGGATTGTTAATGTGGACTAATAAACTCATTGCTAGTAATGTACCATGTTAGTTTGACCTCCACGCGGTTCCCCCTTGAAAGAATCATGATAATTCCTGGTGATTTTGTCATGATGTCAGGTCAGTTAGCCTTACCTGACTTCATGTTCATCTTATCATCTTCCTCTAGATCCCCTATGACAACAGCAGACAGTAATGTGACATAAAATAAAATATTTTTTTATATCACCGTACTGCAACCATTAAAATATTTGTCCTTTTATAAATTATTTCATGACAAACTTTTACAAAATGTTTTTTATTAAAAAAAAAAGAAGACCTTACCGCGAATAACAGCTACTATGATTTATTTTTTCTATTTGTAGAAACTGCCCTATTATATTGTTGTGACTTAGATATAATGAAAGGTTCATGGAGAAGTGTATTTAGTTTTATAAACGCTAGATTTTGCTTTACCATGCCACAGAGTTTTTTTATTACATTTTTAACACTATTTGCTACCTACATAATATTAATCCGGAACATTATGTATTCAATACCGAACATTCTGTTCAAGCCTTTAATGACCTTTCCTGATTAGTATACAATTCTTTGCCTTACCATGCGATTATTTAAGATTCGATTTCTGCAGAACACAAATATTTGTTTGCGTGTGTATTTGTTTAAATTTCAACAAATTTCAAAAATATTTATATAAGATATAAGATCTATCTCTATCTTAGAGTACCTGCCGTGATAACGTGGTGTGTATATTTACTTATTTGATTACATTAAAAACTAATCTGTAACAGATGTTTTGAAAAATCGGTTTCTAGATTGAATTACCCCTTTTTTCATACTTTTTAAATATTTGTATACAATTGTCAAAGTCTTTTTTATATATTACAGATTCGCCTTACACTTTTGATATAGAAATTACACTAAATATGTATTTATAAAAATAATACCTAAAAATTGTAAGGATTTAAAATAAAGAGGACACATTAGATGATATATTTCACACCATATGAAAAAACTAAAAATTTAATCATTTATCTCTGAGTAGTACGAAATACCAATTATAATATTTTTTCTTATATTTGATGACATTTCTATATTAGTTTTAATTATATTATTTCATATAATTTTTAACATACGTATAATTTATTAATATAACTACCTGTTGATACAATATCCTTGTTCAAAATGTTAAAAATAACGCATTTGATATAATGTATTGTAGAATAATGAAATATTATATAATAAATACGATGTATTACAAAAATAATTTAAGAGTATAATTATTACAACAGGTACAGATATATAAAGTTTTAATACATATTTGTATAATAAACTCTTACTGTTCTTTGTGTAAAATAATTTGCAACACGTTAACATTTACTAAAACCTAGTCACTTTCGATTACCATCGTGCGATTCATTAAAAATATCAAGTATTTTTAACGACTCTACTTGTTTAATTAAAATAAAGTAATACATACCTCAATAGAATCCGGACTGCATTGCATCAGAAATAGTATTTATAGTCACATTTTTATGTTCAATATTTTAATTGTTCTTTTTAATATCGCGTGACAATAAACCGAAGGGTTCTTATTTTCACGCGGTAAAGCGGCTAGCTTCGACACGAAAGCGCCTTGACGAAGCGTTGCAGACCGACTAACTCTAACTAGGGAAAGTAGGAAAATGATACGAAATATAGGGCTGTAGTGAGCCAATGTCGATACAATTAGTTGGAACAATTTTCATTTTAAACATATTTATGTCTACGGTTTTTTACAAATTAAAATACAATATTTGTAGTAGAGCGTCTTGAGATTGACAAGGCTTTGCTAGGTATTATGTAATACTTAGTATAAAACCTAATATTTTAACTTTATATCTTATCTAATACTACATGGCTTTATTTTCTAAGCAACTATTTTTATATACTTAAATAACGTTGACACGTCTCTATTTACAATTGTAGGTATATTATGGATACATACCTGATTACTTTTTATTGTGAATAAAAATAGTAACATATTACTTTTTTTATTCATAATAATATGTTTGTAGTTTAAAATAAACTTTAAATTACACCCAAAATATATCCATTCGTAAGATTTCATTAAGATCAAAAATATTTAAAACGATAAAATACATCAAAGTATTTAAAATCCCATTTGGTGATTGTAAAGTTGTAACTATCAATACGTCGTGTAACGAATTTCCATTACTCTATTATGCCTTAGGATGAACATATCCTGAGAGAAGGAACAGAGTAGAAAGATACAAAGCGTATAGGTTACATTGACAATATTGAGAAAAGAATGTTGACTAATTTAATAGTATTTCAGGTATTATACATTTTGCAAAATCGATGACATCTGTAAATAAATACAGTTCTATTTGTCCGTAACACTGTAATGGGTATGTATATGCTGTATGTATATACCAACATATATATTATAATGTAACCTTATATCAGTACATTTTATCATTTCTAATAGGTATCGATATTTTTCAGTTACATCACTACAGTAGGTGATAGGGTGGGTGGTCTTGAATGGGTGTGGGGAAAAGTCGATACCTACCCCGTGTCATTATACGATGTATGCACATTGCACCATAATTAATTAAATAATATTTTTTTAGTTTTGGGTTTGCTTATATATATTTTGTCTTTATTGTAATATTGTCGCTTAAAATAATTTAGACATTAAATAAGTATGACTAGAAAATCACAAAGAGCCTGTTAAAATATTTTGTTCCAACCTGAGCTTATACTGCTTTAATGTTTAAACAAATGTTACTGTAAATATGTACGTATCTAATATATTACAACGATACACTCACTAATTCAAACAGACATACTCCTCGGGAGTACAAATCTTTGTATTATGTGGAAATCGAACCTGCAAATATTGGAGAGGGAGGTAACGCTAATACCGCTTAACACGGCGGGTTAAACGTTAAGCATTACCTGACATTGTCAGTTAATTCAGTAGGTTTAATTTGTTATCATTGCTATACCAAATTATTTTATGTTTACAAATAAGTATTAATTATACCTATACCTGTATTAGGTTTTCATCATCTGAATTTTAAAAAAGTATACTTAAAAACCTAGGAGCAATGATCTGAGTAATCCATATACCACTATAATCAAAATCCTTAACTCTTGTTAAACGTAAAAACATCGAAAAATCTTAACAAACATTTATTTACACAAGTTATAATATTAGTATAAGTAGGTATACTAGTTTTATTCTCATAATGTTTACATCGGTAAACTCGTACAAAATCGTATCCATCTTATACAATGCAGCTTGCTTTTTTCCCTGTGTTTTTGAATATTATGTTGTTTACAATTTGACATAAGTATTTGTGAATTTTATGTTGTTACTAGCTACTCGCCCCGGCTTCGCACGGGTGTACATGTATTACATATATTAACCTTCCTCTTGAATCACTCTATCTATTAAAAAACCGTTGCGTAGTTATAAAGGTTTAAGCATACATAGGGACAGACAGCGACAGCGTCTTTGTTTTATACTATGTAATGATGATGATTTATAAAGATTATTCGTTTGTGAAATTAGAGTGAAATAAATCTTCGGGAACGCCTTGAGAAATGCTATGATCATTATGGTCACTGGAAATTCAAACGCAAAAGCTATTGCTGTATACGACCAGGCGGGCCACCTTAAGGAAATGCTATGTGCTTAAATAATTGTATTAACAAGTAACTGTATCCAGCTTCTTGTACTGTTTTTGAGAAAATAGAGAACATATCTGTATGTCTAATTTCGTAATAGACGCAATCTATCTCAGGATCAAATCTCATCAACACGTTGACTGCCAACTACGAAATAACTCAGATCACGTTCGTTTCTAAGACACCAAGTATATCGTTCTGTGTTTACTTGTCATTTGTGAACAGCTTTGATTAAACTCGGAATATATCGATAGGTGTCTTCTGAGAACAATACAAAAGTCAATGCTGAAAACAGAAAAGCTATTAAAATAGGAATAAAAATATGTCTAGTGAAAGTGTTTTTTATTCCAGTTTCAGTGAAACAGCCTTTGTCAATCAGTCATAACACATTCAATAATATGTTGTAGTTATCAAGTACCTCGTAACATATATAAAATCGTAATAACGACTTTAATAAGAAACGTTAAAGTGAAAAATTCTGTGTTCTTGCAGTGAGTACAGTCTGTGGGAATATTGACAGAGGGGTAGCCGGTATTGAGTTGGTTACAACGAATGGTTATTACAATACCTAGTCATTACAGTAGCTACAGAGAAATCGATGATTGGTGATTTGATCGCCGCAGAACTGCATCGATATGTAGCGTTTTGACGGCTTTGTTGCGTTCAACTGGTGTATTGAAGCCATATCTGCCAGTTTACTTCAGAAACTAATTCCGATCCAATGACATGGGATTGCGGTGTTTGGCATTTTTAATACTATCGAATTACATTATATATTAGCAACGTATTCATTTCATATTTGTTTTTATAGCATAGATGACAATCGAGCTTGTGGGTCACCTGATAGTAAGTGACTGTTTACCGCCGCCCATGAGCATCCGCAACACCAGGAGAATTTGCAACTGACGTTGCCAACCAAAATAGACTATTTTTTTAGGTTTTAATATCGTATCGGTTCGGTAATACCATTGCTATAAGGTAATTCCACAATGTGGTTGTCTGGTTATGTGGCTAAACAACAGCAAATAATTAAAAAAAAAATAAGAGAATCTGTTTTGTGCATAACTTTTTTTTTCCACAACTTTTAATTTAAACATTTTTTCATATTTCTTACCGTTATCGAGTTATTTTGAAAAAAGGCATTTTCAACATAAATCGATAACGGCTTTTTTTTAATTTTTCATCCCTTTCCCGTCAACTTAACTCAAAATTATTTTTTAATATTATTAGTCACGTATTTGCGTAGATACTTATACCATGTGTGCATGTTTGTCGCAGTATAGGTAATACTGCGACAAACATGCATACATCATGGTTTAATTTAAAATTTTACTGGATTAATATCGCGGTATCAAAGTATAGATAGATAATAGTTTTTATTTGTATCTTAGTACACACATACAGGCTTAATTATAACATCAAATGAGTACCTACAATATAACAATTCAATAAGGGTAAACCTGCATGTTTGTGCTACAGCAATACAAAATTGGTACATAGCTCAGTGTGGAGAATCACTCAAGGAGCAAAACACTGATTTTCAGCTATGTCCTCGAGGGTGAATAATGTACCTTGTATATTTTTTTTTAATAAACTAAAATGAACTGAACGAAATAATGTGAAATGAATAAGTAATAAAAGAACTTGGAAAGTAGGAATTACAGTTAGAGTACCAGAACTTTATAAATACCGAGATACCATAATTTAATTTGATGTATATGAATACTATGAATAGGACTATAATAAATGTGTAAAAAAAAAAGAAAAATAATAATTATAGCCATGAAGGAGTGAAAAATGTCTTAATGGAAAGGAAAACAATTAGAATGTTACTGCGCTGTCACCAGAACAACTTAGTTTTTGTTGCTGTACCTAATAGGTGTGTTTTAATATGTTTTAAATAATATATATATACCTATTTATAATTATTTCTTAATTAAGAACACTTCTATTATGTCGAAATTAAGAATGATTCTTAAAAAAAAATTTAATAACATTTAAAAGATTTTTTTGTTAAGGTAGGTACACATAAATTAATCCGTATCAATTTGAAATCATGATAACCTGTGGGCTATCCATTTCAGTTTCATATTTATAGAGATTCAAATGTGTAAGTTTGAAGTTTATGCCTATGTGTTATTCTAATGTATACTGTAAAGATTCATCATTTTGATAAAACTTTAGTTTCACGTTCAGTAGTTCAGTAGATTTTGTGTGAAAGAGTAACAAACATCCATCCATCCATACTTTCGCGTTTACAATATTAATAATAAAATATACCATTATTGTGCACGCCAGCAAAAACACTGACATGAGTTACTGGCATCCATTAAAACCATAGAATTAGATGAATTTTTTTATTAATTTAACATTTTATATATAAATAGTAACCTTCTAACAATATTAACGTAGATTTACTTCACACACATATATTATTTAGTTCGCTTATAAATTGTTATTTCTGTTTTATAAATTATAATGTTTAGTTCACATCGATTAACATAATTTGTTTATTTTTTTTATTCGATGGTGTTTCAAAGTCAGCTGCTGTAATTCCCACGGGATTAGGAGATGCAGTATGGTGCAGACGAGCTATCATTATAAAGGATATATAAATATGAAATAAAACAACTATTCTTTTTACATTATTATTTAAAAATAACTAAACAATATATTAACTTATTTTTTAAACATTTATATAGGTATATTGCAAAAATAACTATTACGGTTATACCGAATAATGCTATTTGTTTAAAACAAATATTGCTATTTCAAGTACATGTAATATGCCTATTAGTTTTAATTAATACTTATACTACTATATTTAATGTATTTATATGTTAAGAGCACATATTAAATATTAGTGAAGCGAGAAAAGTATGAAAATACTACTAATTCATAAGAAGTATGCACTTGATTAAAAGTAGGTGTTTAGCAGTGTTAATGGATCGACCGTTCAGTTTGCAAATTCTCATAGTTCTCCTTTAATACACTTATATGTACATGTGATACAGAAGAGAAGAAGAACTGCGACAATTCAATGGCTGTGGGATGATCCTTAGTATCATTTAATAATATTTATCCTAGTTGGATTTAAAATTTAAGAAATATTTGACTTCGTCCGAACAGTTTGCGATACTTTGAATTTCTTCCTTTAATTTTTCTTTAACTTCTTTTTCAAAACAGAAGTTGTGATAAATAAAGACTCCAGCTAATACCCCATTTATTTTACTTCTATCGTGTACCAATCCATTTATAAAAGACGGTATGAAATACTTTTCTGGAATGGGCCGCACTATTTTCTCTTTCAAGAAACTTATCAATACTTTGTTATACATATTTCTAACAGATTGAAAATATTGAACAACTAACTCTTCTATATCTATTGCAACTGTTTTACCAAACGAAACCGCTGCGTACTGAACGGACTCAATATTTTTGAATTTTCCACCTTGGAAATAATCTGGTTTTTCTATTACACATTTTTTTAACGTATCACCATACAAAATAGTGAATCTCAACTGACAGTTTACTCCAAAACTCTTTTCCATTGGTATAGATTCTTTAAAGAAATTTTCAATAGGTTTTAATGCATATAAACAAGATTTAGGATCTAAAAACGATTTTGTATATTTTAAACTGTATACAAATAACATTAGAATTTTTAATACTTTATTTTTTTCCTTCGACGCGTTGAAAGCTTGTAAAGTTTTTTTTAAGAAAGGATATCCGATATCTGTATAACTCTCTTTTTGCTGTAACTCAGTTACATTTAGCAATAGGAATCTGGCAATAATTTGCACAAAAATCGATGCGTATAATGAATATTTAAAGTCATCACTTCCTATTTTATCAGTTGTATAATAATTATCTAAGAACTGTCTTGCAATTCTCCTTATGTATTCCACATTTACTTTGTCAATGTAATCATATATGTACGTCAACAATGAAAGAACGCTAATGAAAGAAGGTCCCTTCTCTGAACCTAACCCTATTTTTTCTAGCACTTCATACATAATTATTGAATAATCTAATCTACAACTGTTTGATATAGCATTCAGTTCAGATAATTCACTATATAGATATTGTTTTTTATTCTTCAAATCAATTGTCATTAACACAGAATTGAAAGTATCCCAGTCCTGTTTGTTGAAATGGTCACCGTGTTGTTTCAATACGCGGATCGTTACACGAAGACTTTTCGTGGGTTGACTTTTAGTGGCTTCTAACATTGTTTGGCTAATAAGTCCTGGCCATCCTGGTGTTCGTAACGCAAGTACTAGCCTCGCGTGCCGTGGCTCCAACAGAAGTTTCGGTATGTTTTTACGTAGTGAATTCTCACTGCATGTATGAATCCAGTTTGCTACGGTGACTAAATTATCCCCCTAAAATAAAGTTACAGTCATTTAAATATAATAATATAAAGTATGTATTTTAATGTCATTAACGATTTAAGTGGTCTTTGCTCACTATATCATCTTCCGATTTAGGCAAGTATTCTTTGTAAAAAGTTGTCACTTACTACCATGTGAGCCGTCAGCTTGTTGGCCATTCAAATTACATAAAACAACTTATCACATAAGATTCCCTAAATTCTTTTACGTTTGTAAATGTTGAATTAACTAAAAGTTTATAAATGTAACACTTACCTTTGCAGTTTCTTTGATAAGATATGGTCTAATCAAATGAGTTACATGGCCTAAGGCATTTGCTACCTGCTTTTGTGTTTTTGAGGATGTAGTAATTGATATTGGCCATATTGGTGTACTACCTATGTTGCCAAGTAATGCTGCAATGCGTGCCAATTTAACATGTGGTTTAGTTTCTAATACATGCATGAGAAACTTCTGATAGTGATTAATAATCTCATTCTCATTACTGAAGTATATAGTTAATTTTCGTAAGAAATGTTCAGGACACAGTGGTTTCTTGGCTGTAAGAAACTTTTCAAAATGGTCTCCAGATAATATCAGAACATCATGTCGTAAAGCATTAAGATAAGATCTATCAGTTTGGATTACTTCAAAATTTTCTTTGTAGAGTTCCTTGCGTGCTACTCTGGCCTGATATAAGCGTTTCAGCAAATCACTTGAGCCTGATGGATCGCGTCTATATGTAGAAGCAATAGATGATACAATCCCAGGACAATCTCTTATGGGAAACCGGAAGGCCGTCAAAAAATCTAGAATATGATTAAGACATTCCGTCGCCTTATCAGTTTCCGTTTCTACAACATTTAATAACAATTTAGGCAAACATTTGAGTACAAGTACTTTTTCTTCTTTGTTTAATGTATATTCATTAAGAGAAGAAAATTCTTTAAGAAATGATAATAATACTGGAAGAGGGCAACTTTGAGATTGAAGAATATGATGGAGCACAGCAGCATGTAAACCTTCACGACATATAATTGATGGTGGATTACCATCGAGTCCTAGATCATGGCCAAATTTTAACAATATATCCCAATTGCTACTTTCTAAACGCCACACACAAGCGCGCTTCGCTAGACTACGTACGATAGCAGCTCGTAATGAAACAGGCTCATTACTGTGTTTCGTAACTAACAAATGGAGTAACTTTTCCAAATGCTCTTTTCGTCCACCAGTCTTGCTAACAAGTACCAATAACATGTATTGACGATTTTCAAGTACACTTTCTCTTGGAATACGTGAACTCAATTCTGCGAAAGTCTCGTCGAAATAACAAAATCTATACTGATTGAATAATTGGTCAAGTAATGTACGCAACCTGATGCCACATCTCTTTGACATCGTGCAATATTCCGTTCTGTACAACTTGCCATACAGAAGATTATATTGATCGTAATTTCTCTCAGATACATCAGAACCTAAATCTTCGGTAGGTTCTCTACTTTGGGGCATAGAAGGTATATAGTAAGGAGGCTCTGTAATGCTTTCTCCAAAAGATTTTTCATTGAATATTTGTTTACAGAAAGACGATTTCTCAGCTTGTTTCATAAACTTCACTAAAGGCTTCGCAAACTTGTATGAGAACCAGTCATAACCTAAATATTCTGCTCTTGCACATTTTATAACGAGCTCTTTTATTTCCTCATTATTCAAAAATTTTGCTAACGCTGTTGTATTCAGTAAACGTGCTGTGTACAATTCAGGTTTAGAGTCAAATCTACCTCTGTGGTTTCTCATAATATATTTTGTAGCGTCTTTATTCAGCCGCTTGAATTTTTGATCATAAATGTTCTCGATTAAGTAGAAATATGTGTCTGGATCGGTTTTCAGAAGAAATTGCAAACAATTTAGGAAACCATTTGTATTCGTCGATTGCCTATAACCTCTTTTTGTATTTGTCATGGTTTCGATTACTTTTTTTAAATGAATTTCTGCAGTTTTGGGCCAATGTTCGCAAAGCAACTTTAAGAAGTGTGGTGTTATTTTTTGTATAGGGATCGTAGCCATTTCCTTTAAGAAAAAATCAGGTGAACATTTGGAAAGGAGCTTCAAAGCAAATCTTTCATCTTTTTCTTTATAGAACTGATAAAATTCCTGACATCTGATTTGGTCTTTTAAATTTAGTGATATCCAATGTTTCATTTTATTAACAGATGTAGTTAGCATTTCAGGAAATAATTCATTTTCTAAGTAGATCGGGTTTATTATACTTGAATATTTAGAATCTTGCACAAGCCAATTGCATTTCAGAGCTCTACTAACATAAAGCAAGTCATCATCTTTTAACATCTCGAATATATAATCTTCGTTACGGTATTTCGCAGCAAGATCTATTTTAAATAGTCTATCAACTGGAGAAGACTCCTGAATACCTTTGAGAGATTCAAAGGGAATATTGTTTGCGAAAGCCTCGTTCACTAAAGTATTAAGGCGCTTATGTCTTTTTCCTAGATTCTCACCATGTATCATTTGTATTGGTATTATCGCCATCTAGAATTAACAAAAAGCAAAATTTGTGAATAAAATATCAATTAAAAGATATAAACACGTGAGTTTTAAGTAAGTAGGTACGTAATTGAATTAATTTCAATAAAGGCGATAATATTACAATAAAAAAAATCAATAGTTAAAAGTAAAAGAATAGAACAGAAGACTTTAGAAAAAGGAACATAACAAAATAGTAAAGAAAAGACAGTCCATACGGAAGAAAACAAAGAAAGCAATTTTTTAACCAATGTTTTTAAGTTATGTTGAGGATGCTTTAAAAAAAATAATACATTATTTGTGATAATTCTATGTGTGCCGGTTTTAACTTAATTTTTACAAAACAGATTTAAGTATAACCAAGCAGATATGTTAATACACATGCTTGATACGTGCGCAGTGAAGTAAGTAATACATTATTTTTGATTAACAAAAACAATAATTATTATTAAAAACCATTCATTAAAAAAAAATATTTTTAACCTTACCTACATACTAAAATAAATACTTTCATTGATTTTTTTAAATTGTAGTATTGTCTAAACTTTAGTTTTTAATAACTTATATAAACAAGTTTTTATTATACACATATTTAGTGACGTTAGACTTTAAGAAATGAATATGATTATGTTTAGGCACATAAGGGGGCGTCCACAAATTATGAGAAATATTTAAGGGGGGGGGGGGGGGGGGTCGAGTCAAAAAAAAAAAAAAGTTACGTTGGCGAGATGGGGGGGTCTCTGCAAATATCTCGCAATTTTTTTTCTGATTGAAACAAAAAATATTATACTATTTTGGCCCATTTAATCCAAATTGTACATGCCTAAGATTTAATCTTAAGCGTAGTTATAATCGTAATACGATTAAGATCATTAACTAATTCTTTCATCATCATCATCATCATCGCAGCCCGGAAGACGTCTACTGCTGGACATAGGCTATTTCGTTCGAATGAAAATAATTTCATTCATACTTCGACGTTTTCGCGCCACTGCCAGCGGAACGCGCGACTGATGATCGAGAGCGTACGAGCTTAGTGGGTATTACGTGAGTACCTACATAATAGCACAAAGCAATTTTTTTCTTTTTACAATAACATTCCAACGCGTTTTCGTAAGAAAACCACATTTTGAAAAATATCATGTGAGATTGTAGGCTGGGGGAGACGGTTGAATAAAACTTACATCTCACCCCCCCGGTGAGATGTAAGGCAGGGATAGAAAAATAAAAAAAAAACACCACACGTAATTTATGGACGCCCCCTAACATAAATGTTCAATTTGCAAACATAGTGAATTATAATTAAGTTTTAATCCACACAAAGTAAGTAAATTAAAGAAATTTAATCTTTTGATATTTGTCATTTCACTCTGTTGGGTAAAATGAGTTGTTTGAAATTCCCGAGCCATGTTAAATAGATATTATGTTTTAATTGATTAATTAATAGACCAATGTCATGAATTTCCAATTTGATGTATAATACACGTTGTTATTATATTGAAATAATCACATCGGTTTCATTCGATTCGATTCATAACCATTGGGCTAATTATGTAACACGATATGAAATTGTTTCTGTTGAAGTTGTGATGCAATATGAAATCATTTCAATTTAAAAAATGCGATCAAGTAAGGTCGAATGACCGCAACATAAATAATTTCTATCGATAAAACACTACTATGAAGTTGCAGCGGAATATTGTTAATCCGACCAATTTAAAAAGTCAGTACATTAGATAGCTTATACCTTTAGAGGGATACATTTTAATTTATTGGGTTGTTACACTAGTTGGTTGATTTGAAACAATTTTTATTGCGTTCAAAAATTACAAAATATACTGCAGAGTTCACTTGTTCTTTTATTTTAATTTTATTAATAGACATTTAATAAAATAAAATAAAGAAAGTCTATTCTATTCTAATGAAAAAATAAGGTTAATAATTTTGAATATAAAAGCATATTTTATACAAACTATTTATAATCATTAATAATATTAATCTAACCTACAAATTAAATTTTCTTTTCTGCTATAGATACCTAGGTAAGTACGTAGGTATCCATATAAATTTAAAATGATATGGGCACATCTTTTTAAATTTGAACATAATTGTAAAAACTTTAAACAAATAAATTTATTTACTTTAAACAAATCACAGAGCATCATAAACGTTGTATTCCGTTCACAGAGCACCGTATTCATTGAAATAGTTTTTTAATTATATTAATATCATAATCAACCCTAATTTTATATTAAACATTTACTCTAGTTAATACAACATTCTATGTGATTTGGGACGAAAATAAAATATCGAATTGGCAACACTGATGTCGTGTTGTGAGTCGTGACAATTTTCCCATTTTAATAAATTTAAAACCTTTTCACGACTTTCTACGTAATATTTAATATAATAAAAATATATGTAATACTGAAAATTACCAAAACAAGATAAATAATGCTGCTAATGCTGATATTTTAAAGATTGTAACCAAAAGAAACACCTTCTAAATTGTTTCTCATAATGTAAAAACCGTTTCAATTCCACGCTGTCATTTCGGCAAAATAGCGATTACGTGACGTTGCAACGAGGTTACTAAATCGACATTCGATAGAAATAATTTTTATCGATATGTAAAGTTGCGTTTACGTTGCAATGCTAGTTGACAGCGTCAAATGGCGTCTATATGATCGCATTATTGACAGATGACGTCATTTTCACTACGTTACATACGAAAATCGTTGCGAACGAAGTTACATAATTAGCCCACATAGCTATTCATCGTGTTTACAAAACAATTCAAATGACATTCGATTCTCATCTCTATACTGCGAATAATTGCTATGAATTATTGTTACTAAAAATAATTGTAATAATAGTTATACTTATTATTTATACCTACTTATCCATACACAGAAATAATTAAAAAGAAGTTATATGTACATACAAACCATCAAACTACGTTAATTTTTCAATTAAAGAAAAAATATATGTATTTATACAAAAAAAAAGTATTTTCTCTGTAGAATATAAGAATATAGCTAGGTACTCACTTTTATGGGTTCCAATATATTGAATTTAAAATTCTTTAATTCTTCTTTGTATTAATAAAAATATTATTTATAGTAGGCTAAAATTTTTAGTTTAGATATATTTTTCTATAAGCGCGTTTCTCTAGTATAATCAATATGTGCTTTTCAGTATTAACCAACTAATCGAAACTCAATAATTATTTCAAACTAAATACATAAACAGTACAAAAATAATTATGACTACCCGAAGCAAATACAATGCAGGTTAGGTATGTGTCACAGTATGTATGACATCATTTTTAATTTGAGTTAGGGCGTTCATTACTTTTGACGATTATTCGATATTCGATAATACTTATGAATGATTGTCTAATAGAACGATTACTAAAATTGTGGCAACGGCAAACTGTTTTGTTATTTTTTTGTCCTAGTTTTCTTTTACTGCTAAAACAGATATTCGCGATTTTTCATTCATTCAAAATCCAATATTTAATTTCAATCCAGTTTTAAAGAAAGAATATATCTATGGATTTCAATATTTTCGGGCGATCCATCTTTGAGCATCTAGGATATTGCATTAACATATGTAGTTAAGGGATATTTCTTGCATAATAAAATAAAATAATTGATCCACATTATATAAATTTTGACGTTATTATATATCAGCAAAACTTTTTAACTTGGAATCCTAAAAATTCTTAAGATTACGACTAAGGATTGATTTCATAATTTTATTATCTAAAATGTCTTTTGAAGAGTTGTTTAGTGATAATGATAGTGAAATGGAGGATTTACCTCAGTTAACTGGGTATACTTATAGCAAAACAAGTGCTTACAAAGTCTATGATTATTTAATAACCCAATAACTCGCATGAAGATTCTGACTGATTCATGTAATCAATCTTATAATCACAATTACATACTGCGATTTACATTATAGGCGATTCTCGAAATTTGTAACCTCTGACCATAAATACTTTACGTACCTATGTATGAAAGAAAACATATGACAGTAAACATCGATGTATTTTCTGAAGGCCAAGTTCGTTTTTTATTTATTAGGCCAATAGATTCTAGATTGTTTTCGCAACAATCATTTGGTCTTTTAGATTGAAATTTTCGACTTAGCATCGACATTTAATTCTACAGTAGACTTAATCGATATTTCCTTTCGAACATCGATGTTTCTTCTCGATGATTAATATCGACATCACTACAGACCACAGACAATATTTTTATTGCAATAATTAGTATAGTATAAAAAAAGTAATACCAATCCGAATCACCGGCTAATGTCTGTTACTTAATATTCATTAATATTACATTTAATTTATTTATTCTTAACACGATAATTACATATAAACCACCAAGGCACCGTAAGTATTTTCCTTTAACTAATCAATATAGTATACATAAATATTCTAATTCGGTTCGGAGCCCTATTTTTATGTTAATTAATGTATAAATTTTTTTAAATTATTGTTCTACATCGTGAGTTCAATCTTTTTGAATGGTATAATAATATTTCCACATCATTTTTCGGTATTATTATAACAAATTTGGTTTTGAATTCCTTTGACACGTGGCGAGGGTTTTATTGTTACAAAGTTGGCGTATGGAAAAGCAAATGACCGTTATTTTGATCTTTTTTTACTTATAGTAATTGTTTTACAATGCAGTTTGTATTGTAAATTACAGAAGAACTTTAGAATAGAGTACCACGTTTTAATTATTTAAAGCGTAATTAATACCTACGGATAAGTTGCTTAAACCTAAAAAGTATTAGAAAAGTTGTTTTTTCTGTGTTCTACTGATTTTATTGACCCACTATTTACAGAAACCTTATACGGATACAACCCGCGGGTATGTATTCGCATAATGTTTTTGTCTATAAACTGATTGGAATAAAACAAATGCTATATTTTACCAAATAAGTAGTAAGTTTTACCACTTATCCATTTGTAAGAATCACTATTTGAATGATAAATTATTTCTGTATTTCCATGTCCTTCTCCATCGTATTCCCATCTTTTTAATTTCTTTTCTTTATATCTCTTTTTATTTTATCTAGTATTCTATTCCGTTAACAGGTTTCTGTTCTCAGATTTTTAAAACTAGTTAATATAGTATTTATTTCAGATGGCTGATATCCCTGAGGTAACAACATCATCTCCTTCTGAAATGCTGGCAGCAGGACGTCGGCATCTTGCTGTAAGGGACTTCAGTGCTGCAGCTGGCACCCTCGCAAAGGCTTGTGAGGCACTTGCTAAAGAGCATGGTGACACAGCAGATCAATGTGCCGAGGCTTATTTATGGTATGATATTTATGATTGATTTATATTAGACATAGTCATGTAATACCAACCACAGATATCTACACACACTACACCTAGACTATTTAAATTTTGAATTAAAAATTTGGTATATTTTGTACAATGTTGTCTATATGGATATCTCTGTCTTGCTTATTTGAGATGCTAAGCAGCTTGTTTTACATGATATATTTCGGTTGTAGATTGAGAGAAGTCAAATTTACAGGATATGGTATAGTTACAGGCATGACATCTTAGTTCCTCAGAATGCAGGCAATAAATGTTCATGATGCTGTGTATGTATATAGTTACAATCTGGAAAACCTTAAGTTTTTTAACAATGCAATTAGAAATTAAAAATTTATGATTTGCTGGTAATTATTACAAGAAGTAGTTTGTGGAATGAACTTCCTGCCGAGGTTTTCTCATGAGACTACAGCATGGGTTTGTTCAAGAAGGACATGGTGTTTCAGGCGTCCAGCTATGGTAACCATTTACCATCAGATAGACTGTATGCCTGTTTGCCACCATAGTAGTCTAAAAAAAGAGGTAATAATTCATCAAATCATACATTCCAGCAAAAAATACATTAATTACCTCTTGAAGTCCTCTGATCCATTTACCTTTCCCATAAGGAATTTTGAAATTAGGAAAGTACAATACATACATTCTATCCACTCAATGCTTGGATAAACATATTTAGATACATAGTACAAAAAGAATCATCCACTATCTGTTTGATTAAATCTTTTAAACTCTGCAACCAATTTTAATGTAGTTCTTAGTAATAGATAGTGACTTAAGTCACAGGTGTACATGTATTTAAATACATATACACCTGTGGTAAGGTATTTAAAATAATGAAGCTTATGTTGTTATTTTTTAAATTTCCTACTTCGTAGGTATGGCAAAGCGCTTCTGGGTCTGTCAAGAGAAGAGAGTGGTGTGCTCGGAGATGGTGTGGCAGGAAATGGAAATCCTGAAGAGGAGGATGATAATGAGGGTAAGCTGTACAGGACATATATCAAAATAAAACTGCCCTCGCCTGCACTAACATTATACACTGGTGGGTGCAATCCAATACCCCATTGCTAACAATTTCCTTCCTATTTTTTTTGTAATTATTTGGAGAACTGGCAAAGAAAAACAACAATGTTTTTAAAAAAACAAAACTTGTAATAAATAGGTGTATAGTAAAAAATAATAAAATAATTTGCTAAAGGAGACAAGTCTTTGGATGTATTTATAAAAGATAAAGATTTTAAAGAACTTTCTGAGTGTGTACTTTTAGACATTTATTTGTTGTATGTCTTTTACAGCATATAATGTATGCCTATTAAATATTATAGAAGGTGCTGACAATGGTGAGGAAGAACAAAATGGAGAAGGAGAACAGAATGGCGAGAACAATGATGAAGTAGAGAAAATCGAAGCTGAGTCCACAACAAAGGAGGAAGAACCTGGCAGCAGTACAGTTGCTGAAGGAGATGGTGATGAGCCAGTGTGTATAATTATAAAATGTTTATAAATAAATAAAAAAAGTTTGCATCACAAATACAAATAATAATAGTAATAACATCATCCCAGGACAATTCACACAGTGCCATCTAGGCCCAATCTAAACGGACCTTGTGTTATGGGTACTAGACAAATTAAATAAATTAAAAGATATATTATATTTTGTTTAAAAACATACATCATAGACATAGACAAAGTAGAGTAGTGTGCTACGCAACTAGACAACTGAGGCCGTCAAAAAAGAAATGCACATTTGTACATTGTGATTATAGTATTGATGCTATCATAAAAGTCAATTATTTTATAACATATTTTTATTTCATTGTAAGACATTATTGGCTAGTAATATGTCCATATAACTGGCGAATAATATATGTATTACAATTTAAAAAATAATCACACATCCAATATGGAACCTATATCATCTGTATATCTTAATAGTACAATCATTTCTGACATGATTGCATTTCATGACATATTATTAGTGGCCATAACCGTGATTGTTCTACATATGTTAGTTTGTTTATCCATGTTTGTCCATATTGTTTTAGTGATTTTTTAGTGACAATAAAAATAAATTATATAGGTACTGTAATAGTAAGACAGTCTGAACAATAACAATATGTTTGCGATACTATAGTTTATAATTGTTTAACAATACTTATAGGTAATATCACTACAAATTCTATTAGCACGCTACCAATTCAAAGTACGGTTGAATGTATGCTAAAATTAGTGTAGATTTGGCAATAGGGAATTTGATTTCACTCTTCATTTTGAAATTTAAAATATATTATTTTAGGGTACAAGCAACAACGGTGAAGCAAATGAAGAGTCTGAAGCCGATGATAATGAAGACGATGTTGATAATCTGCAATTAGCCTGGGAAATGCTTGGTACGTATTTTTATTAAATGTGGTGTACAATGGCCAATTAAAGCAGCACTAGCAGGTTCGTGCCAGATTTGAGAGAAACACAAGACATGTCGCGTCAATACTGTGTCGTGCTCATCACAATTTGTCCTGTAAACTGAGCTCGCAGCATACTTTCTAAATGTTGTCTGGAAGATATTGCATAAACGATAAGACCTTCTTTTGTATTCAATTACTCTGTTAATTTTTATTTCTGTAATATATCTGGTGTAATAAAGTAGGAGTATATAATAGTAATTTGCTCCTTATAATGTATTGTTGTACAGATTTAGCTCGCAGCATACTGTCGCGGCGGGCGGAGGAAGATGGTGGTACTCCGGCTCGTGCTTTGCTCGCTGACGTGCATCTAGCACTAGGGGAGGTGGCCCTCGAAAGCGAGACCTACGACAAGGCCGTCATCGATATGCGTTCGTATTATTTTGTTTTTTTTTGTAAGGTGATTCCTACCTCTGTAAATTAATGGAATTTATACTATTAGTGTATTATTATAAAACTAAAAAACAGATTTTGTTGCGAGAAAAATAAATTCAAAAATACTGTACTTATCTATATATGTACCATTCAAATAATAAACTATTATTTGAATGGTACATTATTCAAGAGTTTTGTAGGCTGTATATTGTACTAATATATACTCTGGCACCCTGGTAATGTTGGAATGCTTCACTAGTAGATAATGAATATAAAATAAGAATTTAGTTTGAACTAAAGGAAAATAATTACCTCATCATATAATTTGCAGTATTGCTAATTAATTCTTATTTGAAATATTATATTTTAAATTTAAGTAATATATTGTTTGAAATGTTAAAAGTAGCATTTTTATTGTTCCACAGAAAGCTGTTTGGAACTACAAAAGGAACTTTACTGCAGGGATGATAGAAGAATCGCTGAAACGCATTATCAGATTGGTATGTAAATACAAATTTGATAATTTTAGATACTACGTTAATACTGGATTTTGAATACCAAATTGTATATAAAGGTGGCAGAACTTTGAGGTTGTTTTACAAAACATGAAAAATAGCAATATTTCCAGTTATTCTATTTTACTTATTCCAGTTATTAGGTATTCCAGTATTTCAGTTATTTTATATACATTACTTTACCTGTGTATTTCATTACGATCTTATATTTTTAATGACATGTTAAATGTTCTGTTCTTTTTGTACCCTAAATGCCTTTGTGATATAATCTCTGTCTGATGTTACGTTTTTTTACTAATCGTGAATTGATTGTTTACAAAAAAATCTTTTTATTTTTACGATTGTAGTATCTTTTTGACTAAGTAAAACTTTAAATGATTTATTTGGTTTTGTAAATGTAGATAGACTGTAAAAGTTGTCTCGGTGGTACATGCTTTGTAACCTCCATTTTGATTGAAGGAGTACATAAGATTGATATAGGGTGATAGAGCCATCACGGCAATGCATGACACATAAAAGAAAAATAGAATGGCTGCATAGTTAATAATTTTTAATTTATATTAAATACTGTAATATATAATGGTTTTATCCTTTTTTAAATCATATCTCACTTATTTACAGGGCTAGCGAATTCTCTAGCATCCAACTTTGAAGACGCCATAACACATTTCAAGAATGCGGCGAACATTCTAGAAACTCGCATCAAGACGTTAGAGAATCCAGCAGCAGTGACTGAGGATGCCACCGTCAAGAAGTTTGCAACAGCCGATCCCTTCTACTCTGTCGAGGGCGAGATTAAGGAACTCAAAGAATTGCTCCCTGAAATCCAGGAGAAAATCCAGGACATGATGGATTATAAAGCTGAGGTAAGACCATGTGATTGTGTGGAGGAAACTAGAAACATGTTGCGAGGTATGATGCTTAAGGAAAAAAATCTCTGTCACATAGATTGTAAGGCTTAATGCTCAATAAATATTTGATCTTTTGAGTAATAACTAACCACATGCCTTGTAGAGTTTAAGTAAAATGTTAAGTTGGGTTGTTTACACATAACAATAAATTCACTATTTTTAACGATATGACATAGACTTCAATAATTTAGATAAAGTAGGAGTGGTTTATAGTAAAGCAGATCTACAAGTACTATTCACTAATGAAAAAGGAATCAACATAATAATATTACTGTAGATTAGTATTTTCCATCTTATTTTCTGCAGATAAATCACCATAGGCTGTAATCATTAAATATAATACATTCCATAAATTGTTAGTTCCTATAAGAAAATGTGCCAAAATTCAGTATTTTGTAATTGTGATATTTAATTGGTTGTTTTTTATTAATTTATATGACTATTGTCTTCATTAGTACACTAATCAATAGAAATAAGTGCCTTAATATAATCTCAAGTAACATTTAATACTCATAGTTTATAAGTTCAATTTGAGACTGTTATTTCTGTATCTACTATTAATTGTAAGTTTGTACCACAAGGCCATTTTTGTATTGTGATTGATTTTGAAATAAAAATATTCTAAATTCGAACATTGTTTTTTTTTATTTCGCCCCCAACCCAATGCATCAATGGCCATGTGGTTGTTTTGTTATTCAGTGAACTGGACAATAAAACATCTGCATATTACACACATATGCAGATGTTTTATTAAAAATATATTTTCTTCATATAATGTGGTAATTGGCCATTATCATCTGGTTTCTTATTATTAATACATAAATACATCAATGGAAGAGAAGAAGTATAGGAACTATTCCAAACGTCTTATATAAATATATAATAGCCTTTAAGTAGGTTAAATTGTCTTGTCCTGAAAGATCCATGGCGACAGTGAAAAATGTTCTTATGGCGATTACAAGAGAATCGTAATCGTAAATAGGCTCAGTATATTAAATATTATATTTGGAACAGCATTAATGACTTGAAAGAATTATTTAAAATGACATAAAAGTGTGAAATAGTTTAATTTCTATTCCATTACAATAAATATCGTTTTTTGTAAATCTCTAATTCATAATAATCGATAATTGCACGCTGTTTAAGATGACTGCATTGTATAATGACGGCCTAAGTGGTTTACTTCGGATAGATGCGGCTTCGATTCCGCGCACGTTGCAAATATTTGTATTTAAGAGTATGATTGTAGCGGGCTAGGTGTTTTCTATATGTGTTATGTATGTGTCTACAAAAATGTCAAGATACATTTTTGTAGACACATACATAACACATTTATATCAGTTGTCTAGTACCTATAACACAAGCTTAACTTGGGACTAGATGACGCTGTATGGATTGTGCTGTATTATTATTATAATGCTTACTGTATTTTGATCAAAGTCGAATTCGTTACTTGTCGATGATTTTACGGCTTAACTAAAAGGATGAAATCTTACCGAATTTTTTATTCTGATCAAAACTATATTAGGTTTAGTCGTAAATTTTATACTCAGCGCGAAAGGCAGTGGTTGTGTTCGTGTTTGTTCAACAAAAACCTTTCATACAAAATACACAGTCAGCTCATCGATTTAGAAGTTATGAAAGTTCATATTTATTTTCAGATTTCACTTTGTTTCTTGTTGAAACCGGTTTATTTTCTTGAGTATACTTTGCTTTTTAGCTTGGTATACATCCTTTACGACTATTCCTGTCACGCGGACGAAGTTGTGAGTAAAATCCAGTGATACTTATAGAAGTACATATTATTCTTCCAGACTATAAAACGAGTACGCGAAACCTTATGCTCTGCAAATGGAGAAGGCTCGTCTCATACTAACGGAGCGGGTTCCAGCACTTCTGCGGCAAAACCAGCGGCAGACATTTCCCATCTCATCAAGAGGAAACGGAAATCAAGTGAAGGCGACGCGGAATCTTCGGCCGCGAAGAGAATTAATACGTGAATTTTAAAAATATCTGTACTATTACGAATCATAACACCTGGTAATAAAGGTTAAAATGTACAGATAATCGGAAATGATCTATAACAGTGCTTGTGAGGCAAAGGAATCGCATAGTGTAAATAAGTAATTATATTAATACTCCTTTTCTCAAATCTAATCAGTTATAAGTTTATTTATTTTTGTTTTAAACTCGCAAAACAGGCATAGATGTAGTCTGAGATGTTGCATCGTTCAATTTTAGTAAATTAAGTATGTGACGTCACATTAATGCGCCACTTGCTTATTCTGAAGTTTGGTATATTTATTAGTACGAGTATCCATACAACAAAAGAACTAGGGGTATAACCAAACCTCACACACTTTAAGATAATTAATTTCATAGAGAAACCCAACTAGAATTGTAATCTTGAACACATTCATGCTTAATAACATACTTGTCACTTTGGATACTGATCTGGTATTAAGTCAAACTTTTTGTAGATAATTAATAAATTAATTCAGAATTTATTAAAACAAATTAATTCATATGTACTAATGTACTATGATTAACTAGGTACTAAACTAATTGCACAAATGGACTATGTTCTTGATTAATACGTTATTTAGTAAGGTCCTAGTTTACATTTCCGTACATTCATTATTCATTACATTCACAACTACATTGTAGTATCACTTTCCAGCAATGTCATTTCCGAACCGATACGATACTGAATGGATGAAGACAAGACTTACAAGTCTTGTCTTCCCTATGCTGTATAAAAATATTTAATAATGCTTTATATAATAATATGTATAATTACAACCATTTATTTATTTTGAGTATATGGAATTAAATTTGTATCCTATAAAATTTTAATTGGTATTCAAAAAATATAAGATAATATTGAGGAACTTGATACTATGATTTATACGAAACTAACTATACTTGATTTGTTACGTTTACGCTACTAGTATAAGTATTATATTATCTGTAGTTAATTTTGATTCCTTTGTAGTCACTAGCGTCAAATAACAGACTGAGTTATTTAGTACGAACTAGATGTAGGTTAATTTTTATAACATTATCTATCCAGATCTATTCGCTTGTAAGTTGTAACTATTTATTTCTAATTTTCGCTACAACAGTAATGGCTGTATTTCATTATAAAATATGTCCAGTTGTATGTATATTATAGAATCATAAACACAGATAGACTAAAAAAATCAGTCACTCAGTTTTTCTTACAAATATAAATTTTATATACAACGTACTGAAATTTAATAAAGAAAACTTAAATTCAAAAAGGTTTCAGTGGAATTATATAAAAATAGGAATAGTTAGAATATAAGATAAATAGAATTTAGTTAACTGGATAGAATTATGTTATTGTTAGAAGAAACCCCGTGTTTATTAATTTATGTTGTAATCGTTTGTAACCTAGAATTACTTTAATATAAGAATAAATTTTGATAAAATTATAGTTTTATTACTTTTAACGAAAGTCCTTAGATTACATAAACGAGAGACGCACCTTAAGTTGAGGAGTGAGCTCGCATTATCAAGTTCAGACGGCTCGTGTCGACATTTCCAATGGGCAACTAATTCGCCAATCTAAGGGCGTTGTCGGTGCGAGCCGTACGGTCTGATCTTGATAAAGTGAGCCCACTCTTAGACCACTATCGTACACGGCAAGTTATTAACATCCTATGTACTTTAGTGCTTCTGCTAAGTCGAGAATGAAAGGTATGGTTTCCCATATTTTGTTCCGTCCACCTCGTCGATTATGGAAAATACGAAAAATAAACCAAATTAATCCAAGAGATTGCTATGTTGTACAAATAATATCATAATGTGTGCATGTCAGTGTGTTTACAGTGTCGACGATCATATATGATTAACTTGGTTATGTATTCAGTTGGCATTTTAAAATAATGCATAAATGTTTTCTGATTATTATTATATTATTAGAAGTTTTTAATCATCGTTGCTTGTCTACGCCTGTCTGTTTTTGTGTAATTCATTTGATCAATTTTCAATTAATCCCAAAATAAGGATATAAAACTGATTTTAAATTGCCTTTGATTGTCTTCCTTCCTTGATCCTTGATCCTATATGGTATGTTATATATACTTACATAATTTATTGTATAAATATATCAAACAATGACGCGGCGATCCTATATTAAGGGAAAGAGAATTATTTTTTTAGGAGGGACTAGTCGTCCAATCTCTTGTAGTATCAGGTTTCACGCAAACTGGAAATAATCATGGTTAATACATCCCAATGCGCTGACTGACTTGACTTCATGGTCATTCTTTCGTTGTATACCTATTTATAATACAGGCGGGCGCACTATACCTTTATCATGGACTACCGCGGCTTCACTCGCGTAAATTTATCCCCTTAGGGGTGGAATTTATCAAAATCCTTTCTTACGGGATAGTCATAGTAGCTTTATGCATGCAAAGTCTCAGCCCGATCGATTTAAAATTGACAACGTTTCATACAAACTTTCATTCCCTATTTTATCCCCTTGGGGGTAGAATTAATCAAAATCCTTTCTTATTGGATGCCTATGTACGTTATAACATCATCTGCATGCCAAATTTCAGCCCGACAGCTAGATCACTATATCAGTCACCTTTGAGTTATATATATTTAGATTTAAACACATAAATTTTTTTTCTATTCATAAGTCACTTTCGAAATATATTTATGCGACGATTTTTTATCACTAACCTACGAGAATTTTCTTATTTTAGATAAACTTAGAATAACACAGTTACCGCAGTACAATGACGATAAAAACTTTGATAATCTGCTTGTAATACGTAACCTTTTTGTCTATATAGGCATATAACTAAGAATAGTCTGTCAAATTATTGTAGTCATCAAGATAGTTGCATTCAAAATCACATATTTGTTTTAAAATTATTGTATTAAAAGTACTTTGAAATTAGCAGAATATGGCTAGTGGTGATACACAGATCCTTCCAAAACACATGACCTATTCAAAATCGAAATTACCTCTTATAGGGGCTTTCATTGATTACATGGACACGAGTATCGACTATGTACGTCAAAAGACATTCGCCCAAGCTGAGAAATTACACGCTAAATCCTCTAGAGCGACGCTTTCGGCTACTTTCATGGCCGCTGTATGTCTTATATTGGGTGTAATTTGCAATATCAAGCTGGAAGTGATCAAGTTTGATGAGGAACCACTGCCCAATGATCTACATATTATGCTGATGAGTAAAGATGATAAATTGTATATCGATGATATTGATGTATCCAGTAAGTTGTAATGTAATATGCCTGATCATTAGAAAAAGTTTTAAGTTTAGATCGAAGTGAGTAGTGTTGTGCCAAATGGTCGCAGGTTCGATTCCTCGCACGGTACAAACATTTGTATTCATAAGTATGATTGTATCGGTCTGGGTGTTTTGTATTATAATTAAGTGTGTATTTACCAAAAAAAAAACTATATATAGTAACCATAACACAAGCTCTGTTTAGCCCAGCTAAGATGCTAGACTAGATGGCGCTATGTGAATTGTCCTGAAATATTATAATAAAATTATCTGTCCACAAATGAAGCAACTATACAATCCGTATCAATTTAATAATTGAAAAGTATTGATATGACATATCGTCACGACCATTATGTTTAGGTGGGGTAGTCTGAGGCATTGTCAATTGTTGATGTTGTGATGAAAATGATAGATTTATTATTTTGAATCTAAGCTAAGTTCGAACGTACTGCCGTTTCTCAGATGAATTTGTGGTTAAAAGACAGTAAAAGGTTCCGTCAGATTTGAACTCACGACTCACGGGCGTAATTCAAGCTAGTAAATCGCTAGGCCACTCGATTAATAAAAATACGCAGTACTAAGTAGATATGTCTTAAAAAGTGTTGGTCAGATTTTGATCACATTTATATGGGACCACAGAAGATGCACTATAGCTACTGCTTGCAGCTTTTAAAAAGAATCAAAATTGGTTTCACCTAAACGAATGGACCGGATATTATGCGGTTAATTTATTTTAAACAAACGTGATCGAGTGGTTCTTAGCTACAATATTTTTTACTTAGGCTTTACAATTGTTTTTATTATAATAATTAATTTATCAACAAGTGATAATCAATTAAATATTAAGGTTTTCGTCAGTGTACCTACTGTTGTGTCATACTATAGAAACTTATTTTTCTTACCTATACCTGCATATGTACTTACATTACAATAATACCTACCTGTTTATGACGACATTTAAAAAATTGCAGGAGTTATGTGGTGCATTGAAGCATCCGACATCCTCGTCATGTTTATTAGCTGTCTTTTTGTATGGAATTCTTCTAATGTGGTTAGTAAAATCATACTTATTTATACTTCGTAAAATAATCTTTTTTTAAAAGAAGATGTATTATATGTATTGTCTAAACGCAGCGTTTATGGGATGACATAGGAAGCACAAACTTTTAAATAAAAAAAATATTTTTCAGATAAAAAAATCATGAGTGAATTGACCGAATTGATCGCCCCACCTTTTTGAAATCGGTTGATGTCATTTTCAAATAGTGGTTTTTAATTATTCTATCTCTTAATTTGTAATACGAATCTACACGCTTCTGTTCTTCTCAATCGTATTAAAACAAAAAAAAAAATATTATTCTAAAGTAACCAAAAGTATATTAATTAAATTAGTTCTGAAGTAAATCCCTTTATACAGATAGCAATAGCGGCTAGGAGAATCTTCATTGAAACAAGTCAACAATGCGACAATTATATTTTATTATTAAACATTTGTGTACTTATACTATTAGTAGGTATATAAATGTACAGTAAATAACAAGTAGTTAGAACAATTTATGATTGACGTGAAATTATTCAAACAGACTTTAAACTTTGACTATAGCCTTGCCGTAGTTTTCACCTGCTAACATGCCAGTAAACGCCTTAAAAAGATTATCAAAACCTTCTGTCACGTGTTCCCGAGGCTTCATTTTGCCATTTAGAATCCATGTAATAATTTCAGTGAACGCTTCAGACCAGCGCTCCCTCCACCGGCTTACTATGAATCCTTCCACTTTCAACTGTCTGAACACTAGGGCTGGTTGTACAATAGATGCTTTTGGCAATTTATCTAGATCATCATTGTATGAACTAATACTTCCGCACACAGACACCCGTCCGAACACATTCAATTGATTTATAATCACACTGCTCAACTCTCCACCAACGTTGTCGAAATAACAATCCACCCCGTTCGGAGCAGCTTCTTTTAGGGCTTTGGCGACATCAGCAGTCTTATAGTTGATAGCTTTGTCGAATCCTAGTTCTTTTTCTAACCATTGCACTTTTTCATCAGAACCAGCAAATCCGATTACTTTGCAACCTTTGATTTTAGCAATCTGGCCCACTATAGACCCAACAGCGCCTGCAGCGCCCGTCACGACTACCGTTTCATCAGGCTTAGGTTTACAAATTTCTAGAAATCCGAAGTAAGCGGTTGCCCCCGGCATACCAACAGCGCCGAGGGCCAAAGAATTTGATAATCCTTTTAAATCTGGTAACGTATAGACTGTATCAAGGAAGTCGCTCTGTAATTTTGGATTTATGATCGTGTAGTCGCACCAACCTTTATGTGAAACTACTCTAGTACCAACTGGGTAGTCAGGATTCTTGCTTTCCTGTACTAGTGCAATTTGGAAACTGAATTGATCATACGGTGCGTTTATTTGAGAGTTGTATGCTCGAAGGTATGGGTCGACACTGATCCATTCGGTTTTTACCAGAAATTCATTATCTTTCAGTGGAGGTAGTTCCTCTTCTACTATTTCATAATCGGACAATTTCGGTACGCCTTGAAAATGGTTCTTCACCACGTACTTTCTGGCTTTCACCATTGTTAATGTCTTGATAATTTATTTCTGTAGATACAAATGTTTATTCAATATTCTACTTTATGCTAATATAAGAAAATTTAAAACCATTGTAATATGGTAGGTAGTATTCTGGTATAATAGTACAATATTCTGTGCTCGTGCCACAATTACTTATTAAATTTTTGGTTCGGAACCCTATATCTATAAATTTTTATTGGATAAGATTTTATTTTGCTGCAAAAAATCTGTCAGTGATCCTATATAATATTATTACATGTGTACCTATTTAACCTAAATGTATGTATATTTAATTTCTCTTAAATGTACGCTTTTTTAATTAACATTAAAGAAAGAAAGGTATTATATAACTATCTTTACTATATTTCGCTAGTGATGTCGAATTGTGTACATGCTTACGTATATCGAATTCTTGATGTCTATGTTTTAAATATTATTATTAAAAATAATAAGTACTTATTATAAGTATATTTTTTAAAATTAGGTATATTTTTTATTTTTACTCCTGTACGGTTCATGACGCTAAGACTTAACTGCAAATTATATGATGTGGTTATAAAGAAAGGCCATATATCATGAAACTATCAAAAAGCATCAGTTTTTTTGCAATTAAAGTCATTATTAAAACATGATTAATCTATGATAAGTCTAAATGGATAGAAGTTATTTTTCAACCTATAATCTATAACTACTTTTAAAAAAAAGAAGTGGGTAAAATTTACTTTTTTTACATCGGGAACAATAATGTACAATTCATTGTAAATAGCTTAAAAAAGGTAAACAATTTTTTTCTATTACTTATATAGGTACTATACTAGATGTAGGAATCTATGCTAATAAGACTAGATACACTATATATGCTATAATAGAATAACTATTAAAAATATGACATAATATTTTTAGGCTTTAGTTTTGAGTACTAGAAATTATTTGACCGGAAAATGTCCACCGACACCATAATTCATTGCAAATTATTTTTCTCACTAAATACAGTGATTTTCTCTCACACTTTTCTAAAACATATAAAGATTCCAAATCTGGGAATTAGCAGCAAATAGAATACGTACTTACTTTTAATATTATTCTATTTTCACGTCCTCACTTGTTTAATGAACCGGTATCACTAAGACAAATATTAAATACTACCAATAGACAAGAAGTAATATACACGACTGCGAGTGCAACTGATAATGGCATTGACTGGTGTCATGGCAGATGTGCGGAGTGAAGTAAGCTGCGAGTCTGATCTGAATGAATGATGTCGTTAGTTCGTATATTGGTTGATTTGATCATTACAGTATGAAAATAGTGTTGCTACTTCCTTATTAAGGCGGTCACTGCAAAGCAATTTTCAGAAATCTGGCCACAATGAAAATTTGATTTAATCACACTATATTATTACTCTAATTCTACTGCGTAGTTATATAAATAAATAGTAAAATATTTTTCTTTCTTGAACTTGTATTCTTATACATATCTACTTATAAAACACTCTACGGGTTACTAGCAGTTTGCACTGTGACTGCATAGTGTTAAAAGTACTTAACGGGATGGGTATTTTTGGCGTTTGATCGTTTGATGGTTCCAGATCAGAAAGTTTCACAAATGCTAGATTGAGGGAAGGGGCAGGGAGATGGGAAATTTTATTTTATTTTTATTACAATTACTAAATTATATCCGTTGTTGAAGTTGTCATTCTATTTATTTTAACTTTGTAACTATCTATGTATGTCGTAATACGAGTTTTCTGCAAGTCATCATAACGTATGACGTTATTGATTACGATAGGCATGACCGAGCTGTTCGTTAGATAAATGTATGTATCAATAATATTGAAGTTACATCTCTGAAAATAAAACATTTGACAATATTCTAGACTATTAGTAATTATACAATTAAATAAATACACGTGTAGCTAGATGATATAGCCCACATGATATTAATTATGAGAGTTTCCAGGAGAGACCTTGTGGATGTCGAACTGATATGGTATTTTGCTAGCAATAGACCCATTACTAACAATAATGTCACCAATAGTCTGTCCTATTATCATAAAATTTTCACATCTACAGGCGGCTCGGAATAAGGTGAAAATTAAACAAATATTTGAATATAAAATAAATATGTTACAGATAAAATACAGTATAAAAGAGAGATTTTATTTCAGGTTCTCTCTTTATATCTTCCCTAATAAATGCGCGCATCTCATTCATGACGATGTGTTTATGTTTATTTATACTTTGACCACAGCCTTGCCAGTATTCTCACCGTTCAACATACCAACAAATGCTTTCAGTATATTATCAAAACCTTCTGTGACATGTTCTCGAGCTATTAACTTTCCACTTTCAATCCATTGAACTATATCTGAAAATGCTTTTGGCCATTGATTACGCCAACGGTGTACGATAAAACCTTCAATTTTTAATTGTTTCGCCACTATAGCAGGCTGAAGGATATTAGCTTTGGGGCTGGTATGGACATCTTCATTATAGGCACTAATACTTCCGCAAACAGAAACCCGTCCGTACAAATTCATTTGATATATAATTGCACTACTTAAATCACCGCCTACGTTGTCAAAAAAGCAATCAACACCATTTGGAGCTGCTTCTTTTAGAACTTTAGCAACGTCTGCAGTTTTATAGTTAATAGCCTTATCGAATCCAAGTTCTTTCTCAAGCCACTGGACTTTATCGTCAGAGCCAGCGAAACCGATTACTTTGCATCCCTTAATTTTCGCAATTTGACCCACAATGGAACCTACAGCTCCTGCAGCACCGGTAACGACAACAGTCTCCCCAGGTTTAGGCTTGCAGATTTCTAAAAAACCAAAGTATGCCGTCGCTCCTGGCATACCAACGGCACCGACACCTAAAGAATTAGATAAACCTCGTAAATCGGGCAACTTATAAATGGTATCTTCTGGAGAAGCTTCTTTAGGATATATAACTGTATAATTACGCCATCCTTTGTGAGTTACTACTCTAGTTCCAATGGGAAAGTCTGGGTTTTTACTTTCTTGGACTACCCCGACTTGAAAACTGTATTGATCATAAGGAACACTCGATCTTCTATTGTATGCACGAAGGTAAGGGTCAACGCTAATCCATTCAGTTTTTACAACAATGCCCCCAGCTTTTATTGGTTCCAGTACTTCTTCGACTATGTCATAGTCTTCCGGCTTTGGTAAGCCTTCAAAATATTGTTTCACAACATATTTCTTTGCTTTGACCATTGTAAAATTATGTCAAAATTTCTTATCTGTGAACAATGAAACAGTTATTATATTATTAATATATTATAATATTTATCAAATACCTTCATATTATATAATCTATACTAATATTATAAGCTATATATAGCTATACTTATAACACAGATAACATAATATTACATACTTATAATATTATAAGTTATAACTATTAAGCTGAAGAGTTTGTTTGTTTGTTTGTTTGAACACGCTAATTTTAAGAACTATTGGTTTGAATTGAACAATTATTTTTGTGTTGGATAGTCTATTTGTCGAAAGAGGTTTTAAGCTATATAATATTACGCCACGACCAATAGGAGAGGAGCTGCAATGAATAATTGTAAAAGGTGGGGAAATTAAATGCAGACGAAGTCGCACGGGTCAGCTTGTTATAAATAAAGGTGGAAAGAAATATTTCTATTTTATTTTTAAAGGAGTTTTCCATAATACAACTATGGAAAACTCCTTTAAAAATAAAATAACTTAACATACTACATTTTTTATTACGTTTATTTTGCTTGACCGAATAAAAAATAGTTTGTTTAACGACATTCAATTTGAAAACATTTACTTACTTAATTTCGTCGAACGATCCGCGACATAGTAAAATATTGTAGTTAGATATATAAAATACACCATTTTTTATACATTGTGGTTAGCAGCCCAATTATGCATGACGGCGCGGCGCGGCGGTAAAGAATGGCAGTTCTATAGCATAGAAGTAGGTACATAATTATAATATGTAAGATTATCTTATCTGTGGTTATAATATTGATGCGGTAATTAGAAAAGAAAGAATTCGGTAAATTTCAATAAATAAATAATAATGGCCTAATTATTAGATTTTTATTATTTAACATTATAATAATTACTCTCATTAATAGGTATATTAATTATAGTTGATTAGCTATCACAAAACGCCACTATTTCATGAAATGGTCGATTATTCTTTGATATAAATTGTGTATTAGGCATATTTATTACCATGTATATAACAATATTGACATCAATAATAATCCATTAAATTAAATATGCTCCCTATTAATATACCTACATTAGAAACATGATGTCGATACCATAGAGTTTCAAGGATAGACTATATTTTTATTTATAAGGCGTGTTATCTTATAAATAAAAATATTGGAAAATAACAATTGTTATCTCTGTACAGTTAATAACACCATTATTATTGACGCCACATAATTCATTGTTATTATGCCGTTTATATCATAGTTATATAATTATATATAGGTACAATACTAGCACACCTAGCAAGCGTCGTTCTGACCGGAAAATGCAGCAATACCTACCGGGTTCAATTAAATATGCACGTAGAATGTGATCCAAATTGGTTAAGCCGTTTAGGAGAAGTTAGATGACAAATACATATACACAAAAATTATTATATCTACTACTACTGACCACCTTAACTCGCCCCGACTTAGCATGTGTGTATTACAAATATCCATATTGTATACATACAAAACTTCGTCTTAAATTATTTTATTTATTGCTGGATACTGCATTAAAATGAGTTGCGTACTTTAAAATATCTAAGCGAACAGATAGCGGCGATGAGTTTGTTTTATACTATGTCCGTAATGATGATATTGCTAGTTGCTACGTCAAGAAACCTTGCACTTTTGTCAGGTGGTTCACATCTTGTGTGAGAGACGTGCAATCGTACCTACTAGGATCCTCTTACTAATACGAGATTTTAATGCACAAAAATCGGTCTAAGTACTATACTATATATATCTACGAAGCCAGCCAACTTGAACTAATGTACGAGATTTTGTCTGTTTTTTATTTCTTCGTACGCGGCTCAATATATAATATTAAAGTTGGCAACCCTGAGCAACTTTTGGTTCAAAACAGAATAATGTATGATTACTGTATTATTATTATGTTTCATGTTATAAATAAACGACAGCGTGGTTGTCACACAAATCTATCCACATAATGTAAAGTAAGCAAAAAAATCGTAGCCTTAAAATAACTTATATCTATTACTTACTATATTCAAATAATAATAAATTCACTTTTGTAATGTATCCAAACACTGATACGCGTGCTTACTATACAAATGACAGCGAACACTGCTCAGGGAAACAGAAATAGGTGATACCAGTGTAATATTTCGATAACATATCAACAGGTTAATCTAGAAAAACGAGTATCACAAGGTTGCGCGGGTTTTTGGGACGTGGAACACTTAGTCACCTATTATTATGTTATGACAGCTGGATCCCAATACTAGGAAGGATCCTCGGATTTCCGTGTAAAGTACAATAAAGATGACGTCCTCGTGGTCTAGTGGTTTAGCACACCACCTTACTTCCGATGTCGCGGGTTCAATTCATCACACGGTATAGACATTTGTATTCATGAGTATGATTCTTTGTATCGGTCTGGGTATATATTATGTAGGTATTTACAAAAAATATGTATCTATGTAGTTATATCAGTTGTCTAGTACCGATTACACAAACTGCTTAATTTGTGACTAGATATGCGCTGCGTGAATTTCTCCTGAGATATTCGAATCATAAAAAGTATCTTATTTATTAGCCTAAATATAGTTTTAATTTGTTTTTACAGCTATTGTGAAAGAGAAATGTTGTTGCGTATTTCAGTTCCAAAGCGCGTCTGTCCCTGCCTAGGGTCAAATGGAAATTCACCGCCCCCTTCAGTTTCAAATATTATTTTATAAAATGTCAAATTTAAGGTGTAGTCAAATGTGAAACTACATTTAGTCAATTAATAAAAAAAGATGTACTTTTCCATACAGAACTAAAATCTCTACTAATGGGAAGTCTCAGAAATGATATGTCGATGCAGCAGTACTTTTATTTTTTCCTTTTTCAAATTACACTCACATAAATTGCGTCGCTGTACATTCACGTTTGGTCGTCTCAGTCGCCTCGAACAAAGAGAGAGCAACCCGCTCCCTCCTTGTTCCCGGCCTCTTTATCTCTATTCCTATTTGTGGCGGTGGCATAATCGTGACGCCGCCAACATCACGTGACTCGCTATGGTTTTAAATTTGTTATTTAAGTAACAAATTAGTCAACTGAGTGTTCTTTATGTATTGAAGCTAACTATGCTTTCTCTTGCTCCTAGAACCTTTATGGGAAACCCTGTGACCTATCTATAGATACTCTTATCTGTTAGCAGACTCCAAAATATTTTGAGTTGTATATAGTTGTATTGACGTAGCATAGTATGGTTAAAAATGCGGTGCAACTCCTCTATTTCGATCAGAAGTCAAATGTTAGGTACCTCAATTTTACTAAAATTATTATAGTAGTTGACACCCTCACTACTAAAAAAATATGTTACTCATAACATATGTAACATATTTTTGAAAATTTATAGCTGTACAGTTAATTTCCCAATATTTCTATATTATGATTTATGCTATTTATTATTGCGATATATGTATATTTCAACGAATTATGATAACTTCGAATCATTTTTAATATTTAATGTATTGACAGTACGGTCTGTACCTACATCATTATTAAAAAAAATGTTCCATGTTGTAGGTACCAATGTTAATGGAAGAATAATTGTTGATTTTAATTTATGTCCGTGCATTTGTGTAAATAATGTAAAAATCTTCCCCTAATATGTACATTAGGGGTAGATTTCTACTTATCTTTCACTAGCTACGCGTATTCACAGCTATTGAGAAATAAATAAAAAAAAATACAAAATGAAACTAAATGTATTAGTAGATCGTTTTAATTATGTACAAAACATAATTTAATTGATTGATCATGTTTACAGTATTTTCTTAATAATCACCACTGAAATATAATTTAGATATAAATAAATTACAATTACTTACGTACAATAAAGATTTTAATTAAAATAAATAATTAAATGATTTGGTGAAAATCATAATTTTTTCATACAATTAATGTAGTAAAAGTATTATAACAGTAAACAATAATTCTCCTATTAATTTTAAATAATAAGTCTAAACGCGAATAACAGCTTTTCCATAATTATCACCGGTTAACATACCAATATAAACGTCAAATATATTGTCGAAGCCTTCACTGATATGTTCCTTTGCTTTCAACTGTCCACTCTGGATCCACTTCACGATGTCAGCGAATGCTTTATTCCATTCATCCTGACTCGAGTTCCATATCAAGAAAGCCTCGACTTTCAGCCCTTTGAACAAAATCGCAGGTTGCAATATAGTTACTTTCGGTAAATCACTGGGATCGGAGTCATACGCGCTAATACTACCAACAACAATAACTCTTCCTTTGTTATTCATCTGGTACATGATCGTGCTGCTTATTTCTCCACCAACGTTATCGAAATAGATGTCTACGCCATTTGGTGCAGCTTCCTTTAATACTTTCCTAACATCCACTGTTCTGTAGTTATATGCTGCATCGAATCCTAGTTCCTCCTTTAGAGATTGAGCCTTTTTATCAGATCCAGTAAAGCCGATCACATTGCAACCTTTGATTTTTGCTATTTGGCCCACCAAAGAACCGACTGCTCCAGCCGCACCAGTCACAACAACCGTTTCTCCAGCTTTCGGTTTTCCGATTTCGAAAAATGATATGTACGCGGTTGCTCCAGGCATTCCCACTGCTCCAACTGCTAGCGAAGGTGACAAATTGCCTATATCAGGCAATTTGTAGTGTCTCGTTGCAGGATTTGGAAATGGTGCACTCATGTTTAAAATGACGTAATCGCGCCAACCCTTATGGCTGACTACTCTAGAGCCAACTGGATATTTGGGATCTTTGGATTCTTGAACTACGCCAACTTGGAATCCGAATTGGTCGTATGGTGTCGGTGATTCACGATTGTAAGCTCGAAGATATGGGTCCACGCTAATCCATTCAGCTTTGACGAGGACCTCTCCATCTTTTAAAGGAGGCAGTTCTTCTTCGACGAGTTCATAATCGCTGCGTTTAGGTTGACCTTGAAAAATTTTGGTCACAACGTACTTTCGTGCCTTCACCATATTTGGTTATTTCAGTGACAGCGTGAAAAGTAGAATGAGAACTATAACATTTAAGTGTACATTAAATATATATTCCTATCTACTATGATAAGGATGGTTTTGATAATGCAACAATTCGTGTGTGTGATGCTGACTCTCGACTTTGTTTTTCCTGCTGATAATATTATCACAGTTAGATGACTCTTATAACATAATCTGAATTAAAAATATCATATATTTATTATTGTTGGTTCAAATATCATTTTGAATTATTGTGTTGACCACTAAATTCTTTTTCTCTTCTCGATTTCAGTAATTTCATGAAAGTTTTTTTACTTTTATTATGCCTTGACATGGAACATTAACGGGTCGGAGTGAGAGACAAAAAATAAATAGAAGAACACATAATTATAGCAATGAAAATTCAAATCTATAATTTAAATTAATTATGCTCGAATTTCAACCACAAGTACATATTAATAAACATTTTACTTACCTAAATATAATTTAGACAATTTATAGTCTGTATACTTTATATTAAGTGATAAAATATAAGTACGATTTGCGATTTTACGTGAGACTGCTTATTCCAATGATTGTACCTACTTAACTATACTACGCCTGCTCAATCATGACTGGTCAGTTAATATACAAATATTCAAAGATAACTGACAATGTTGCTTTGTCATGAAAGTGATAATACACGTTTTATCGACATAAGTCGCAATTGCCAAAAATTAAACAGTCACGACATCGGTGGCCTAGTGGTTTAGCATATCACTTAGTTCGCTATGGTCGCAGGTTCGACTCCTCGCACGGTGCAAACACGGTGGTTTGTATTAAAGTATGATTGTTTGTCTCCGTCTGGGTTGTATTGTATGTATATATTTTTTTAATAGATGGTAACTACTTTTTATATAAACCATTAGATATATATATATATATATATATACCTAGTTAGTATATACTTATAGCATCTGATCAGTACCTGTCTATAAAAACTGACACGCTTAATTTTGTCTTTGTTAAATATTGGTCATAGCGTAGCACCACAAATAAGATAACTTTACATTACTATGTACTATGTGTACATATGTGTGCGGCTATCCAACACTAATAAAATTGGAATTAAAATTAGCACGTTAAATCAAACAAACAAACAAACGCTTTTAGTTTGTAATATTAGTATAGCAAACTGGAGTGTGAATTTCTTTTATGTAGGTAACATAGATAATAATTTTCTGTAAGATTAAAAATTATCTATGAATTAATTGCTTGTTATGTTGATAGCTATATTCATATGATCCGAATGGATGAAAACCTTTTCATTTTTACACTTATATTAAAAACAAATCACAGTCTCCAACAATACATTTTCGTTAAATTTTAATAATATTAGCCAGTATTCAGAGTGATTCAATTAACAAAATTGCAAGTCATTTTATCACTATACATATGTGTTATCAACATAAAAATTGATATACTTGTTTATCAAATATTCTGTCTATATCTATATAATTTTATGGTATACTTAGATAGATATAGACATAGACGTTACGAAATAACTTGCCTTGATGACACAGAAGCTATATTTGAATTTAACAATAAACTTCCTACTGTACTAAATTAAAAACATAGATATTCCGGAATACGTCACGTAATACCATCTTCGTAACTGAATACCAAACAAAACATACTGTACAGTGTGTGTTTGTCACTTAACTCATCCTAAACGGCTAGAGTAGGAGTTCTATAGTACCCGCTCGTCTCTCAGGAAGAACATAGAGACCCGTAAAAACACACCGTTTTCAACCGAGACAAAACAGGTTGCTTGAGGTATCCATGTAGATAACTTTTAGCACACTATATACGTATATGTTTGTAAATACGGCGTCTAACGTACGACTTTTGTAAATAGTGGTCTAATGGTTTAACACACCGCTTTAGTTCCGAAGGTCGCGAGTTCGATTACTCGCACGGTGCAAACATTTGTATTCATAAGTATAATTGTTTGTATCGGTCTGTTGTACCTATTTTTATTGTCTGTATCGGTATCTCCATCAGTTGTATGGTACCCATAACACAACCTCTGGTCTTGGTGCTAGATGGCGCTGTGTGAATAGTTCAGGGTTATTATTATAATTTCAGAGGCCACCTGCCAGCGAGTATCTGTTCCTACCATGGTTGGGTGCTACACTGCGGGGTATGTTCCTTCGTCAAGCTCCAACAGCTGGCGCCTTACTATATACAATGGCAGTCATCAATGGAAACGTTAATTTATTATTTTTGACTGCATTTTCATTTCTGTTCTGTAAGTAATTATATACATTTCATAGAAGATATCTAGTAGCTTAAATTTTTCTGTTACTCTTCCCTGTAAACAAGTACACTGTTTGAAGATATTTTAAATCTGAATAAATCTACAGTGAAGTTAAGAAAATAACGTAGTTTATATTTGTGAGTATTGTCGCTCATTATACACTTATGAATATCATCGTTCTTAAGAACGAGAAAGAAGAATCAGAGAAGCATTATTTTTCAGTAGACTGTCGAGTTTCTGTATTTTACGACTTGTCTGACGTGAATTATTTACGTATTAGGTGCGAATATATAGACATGGTTTCTTGGACTTATATCAAAATCAATGACTTATGAAAATTTTCACTACGTAATTTTGTACATTTGATTCAACCTTATTCTCTCCACATTTCTTGATTATTACGTATCTTAAACAGCTCATAGATACAAAATAGTCGTTTATAAATTTTAAATATAGTTGTCGAATAGCTCTGAATACATACATATAAAGCTCTATAGTTTTAATTTTTTTTTGTACATCACTTCAATTGGACGGATCGGAAATGGCTATTGATATTTTTTACAATATCAAATATAATATATTAATTTACTTGAATAAAACATGTCAGATAAATAACTCTCATATGAGTATTCTATGGTAACACTGAATTAGATGTCGTCATATTCATTTACATGTTTCGGGAATTCGAGATAGAGAATTAATAAAAGATATTTACAAAATAATAATAATATAAAAAATGAACGTGCTCAGTTTCTTGCCAGTTCCCTTAACCCTTGAGGGGTTGAGAACCCAGAAGAACTGGACAATAAGGATAGTGATAAAAAATTGTTTTGTATAAGAAGTCGAAGGTCCTATAAATATTTAATATAAATATAGGTAATATATATTTTAATTGGAATTGCAAACAAGCTGACCAGTCCACCTAAAGGTAAAAGGTCGCCTATATATTAATAGCACTACGGCCATCACGTTGTCATGTGACACTCACTCACGTTGCCATTCTAGAGGACTAAGATGTCATGCATCATATTATATAATTCGACTGCATAATGCAGATTATTCTACAACCGAAACACATCGTAATCTCCTTGACAGATAAAAGAATTAATATGGCTTTTTTTTTAAATATTAATAATTCAATTGACCATCTTGCCAGTTCTTCTCAATTGAATCTGTATACTGAACTGGACAGTAGGCAAAATACTATAATATATAAAAAAAATTACGTTCATAAACGCCTAAAATGTCCTACGAATAAATCATTAAATAATTTTTAATTTTCAAATAGGTGAGAGTTAGGACCCACGCAAAAGTTTTTGTACTCTACCTCTTGTTTGATCTGCTTATTTATTTTATTTTCTTCAAGTGTTGGAAGCACGTCTTTGGCTGGAGATCGCGAGGCTTGTTTGCTTACGCTGGGAACGTAGAGACTCGATTACAGCACGAGATCCAAAAAATGAAGTCGAAACATTATGGAGTAATGATGACGTGCAAAGCATTGAAGTACGAAATTACATATATTAGGCAATTAGTGTGATTCTGATCTTCATTAATTTAATATTGTGACTTGCCAAATTAAAAGTGCTTACTGATTTCTGATTTAATATTAAAAATTACAAGTACAAATTGATGCAGTGAACTATTTGTATTAATAAAAAAATGTTTTATAAATATATATTTTTATTTATAATAGAAAGAATAATTTATCATAATGTTTTATTGAAATGCTTAATTACAAAATAAAATGTACATAATTAGAAATTAACATAAATTATATTACATAACATTTATAAATATATCACAAATTTTTACTTTGGCATGGTTTAGTTTTTTTAAAACCCTTCTATTATAAAAGTAGGTAATAAAATGAATGTATGTTAACATGTCTCATCTTTAATTCCTTGCGATTTCTATTTCTAACACTACTTACGTTGTTCAAATTTATGTGTAACAACACAACGATATGTTTAACAATTTCGAGTCTGAGAATTTTGATAACTCCTATTTTTTAATAGCTTAGTGCTCTCCCTTATCTATCTGCTTATCTTCCATACCCATTATGTACGATTGAATTCTTAAATTATTTCTAATTATAGTAACACTGATAATCTTATTTTTTTCTCCAGATAACTTCAGAACTTAGCTACTTTTCTTAAACTAAGCAGATAGTTCCGTTATACTTTGGTTAGATAAGTGAGAATCAGATTTATTTCAATTGCAAGGCCCTTTAACTCAATCTTTTGCTTTTAATTTACCACCATGATGAATCAAATATTGTCTCTTTGAGTCGTTATACTTATTTCATTGCAATCCGTATATCAATATTGTGATTATTATCATATCAAAGCAACGTAAATCAAGTTTATATCTATATGTACTGAAGTTTTATAAGAAGAAAATTATAGTACTTACAATAAAATTAGGGAGAAATAAGTTTGCACTTCGTTTCATGAAGATCATCCTTTGGCTAAAGTCAAAGCCACGAAAAGTGCCACAAACAACTTTATGACTATAAAATTACATAGGTATTTACGTTAATCTACCCTGTATCATTTAAATGGTCAAATAATTGAGATCTTAATCACCATACGGTACATTTATCTGTGGGATTCATGGGTGAACCTGGCGGGCAACTAAACTCTCTTGCAAAGTCGTGGGAATTTGAGAGGGTGCCTATAACGCGAAACCTTCCTGGTGAATGCACCGCTGTCTTCAGTTTGTTCCGCATCGCCTCTGGTCTCATTGCGCCGCACCATACCTGGCAATTATAAACTCTAATCAAGTAGAATTTATTATGGGAAAACTCTAGTCTGTACAAACTCTGCATGAGAATCTCTGTCTAGTCTATTTGAGATGTAATATGTGTTGCAATTGTAGAATTACAGGATATAGAGGCCTTTGGAATAGCAACGTATAAGTGGTTTCAAGGGCGTTATGTTAACGAGATGTTTCAAGATTTTAATACTTCATCACAAGAATTGTTAGAAGCAATGCCAATAGATATTATACAGTAGATGATAATAGTAATAAGGTATTACGGGACTGGCATTATCATTTTATGATTAAGTCCCTACATAAAATTAAGATTAAAAACGCACAGGTGCACATTTAGACTAGTATAGGATCTGTGGTGTGGTTTGGAGCGAATCCAAATTTCACCCCTTGGATTAATTTTGTTTTAAATATTTACCATACAGTTTTCTTGTTGGAGGCCAGAAGTCACAGTTTTTTAATCTAAGTTTGGGGTGAAAGTATTGTTAAAACTATATTAAAATAAATAATTAAAATAAGATTGCGGGTTTGATACATTTATTAGCTGTTCCCGCTACTTCGTCTGCGTTTAACTTTATTTTTCTAAAATAAGATTTTTTTTAAATAAAAGTAGTCTAAGTTGCTCCTTATTACATCAGTTCAACATCATCATCAAAAAAAGTCCCGTCAAAATCAGTCCAGCTATTTCAGAGATTAGCCAGAACAAACAGACAGACAAAAAAATTGTAAAGAATGTTATTTTGATGTATTATTTAAATTCATATGTATGTATTTATATTCATATACATGCATAGTATATTAAAAACGGTTATTTCAATATTACAAACAGACTCTCCAATTTGATTTATATGTAGATTATTATGATTGTTTGTATTAGTGTCAGGGTATTTTCAGTATTGTATTAGTATTTACAATAATGTATTTAACTGTTTCTATAATCACATAACTAGAAGCTGCTAAGGACTGGATGCGTTGTGTAAATTAAAATATATATGAAGAAATAGTCTTACTGCGGACAAAAAAAGAGGCCAGACGAGTGTCACGTCATTGTCAGACTGAAATGTCTTGAAGATTATATTTAATTTTATTACCTGTGCAAAATTAAGAAAGAATAGTTGTGTGTGCGTGTGATTGAGTCCTGGTAAGGTTTCATCAGCAGCACCGTGTTTCTGAATCCAGTGTAGATAAGCTCTGAATGCTTGCTTTACACCACCGTTATCTGCTATGTTTTCTCCCTAAAAATGATAACAATATGTGAAGTGTCAAATAAGTATGATATAGATAATTATTTAGGTTATTATACTAGATAATATTTAGGACTTACGTAAAAAAACTGATTTATAAACAAATGAGTGCACACCAAAGATCGTCTTATACAACTGTCCACAAACATTTCTTATGTACTTTTTGCCTACTAAAGATAACAATCTTAAACTTTTACAATGAAAGGTTTGTTTTTTAGAACGCAAATTATATTTAATGGCATGAAATATCGTAGAAAATACTTTAAAAATGTTTAAGTTATACTTTATTAATAGTCGGCGCATTCATAATTTATTATTAATGCGCCTAATTAATAGCGCATTATAAATCGGTCGTACTAAAAGGTGTCGGCTCTACGTTGGAGAGTTTTTATGGTTTACCTATACTGACTGTATGTATTATATAGTGCTATATACGCAAAAACCTAAATTAATCTGCAAGTCAATCTGTAGTTATACAGAATTAATGCTCTTATATCTTGCGAATTTCTCCTGACCAAAGTATCAATACACAGCATATCTTTTACCTGTGTATTTACTCCATCAAGCTTCATATTAACTTCTGGTACTACATATTGCCCATACTGATCTATGAGGCATTGGGCCCGACGGTGAAATGCTTCAATAGCTGAATCTGACCACCATCGATGGAGATTACCATCACTGTCAAATAAGCGACCTTTATCGTCGAATCCGTGAGTTATTTCATGTCCTGTGATTATTAAATGATGCAAATGTTTTATCTTAATGATTTATAGGCGGTAGGTAATAAGTATTAAGTAATAGATGCTTTAGTTTCTTACAATATTTAAGTTCATTCCATCTATAAACCTCCATTGAATGCCTGTATCTATAAACCAATTGAATGCCTATGTTGTTTAGTTTTGATCATTAATTAATTAGCCATAAGGATTATTATGAATACATACTATTAGCTTAGTAAATTTAGAGAATATTTAATATAACTGTGAAGTAGGTTACTGCAGATTAATTTTATTCTGGTGTTTTGTGTATCAATTTACATTCAATGTCCGCACGGATAATTTATGACCTTAGATAAATTAGTTTATTAACCATATTAAATGCTCTGTTATATAGTCAATACCTACAAGAATAAGCTTTTTAAAGCCTGTCCAATATATGTAGTTAATTATATGTTAGATACCAATGACAACTCCAATTCCACCATAGTTTAGAGACCGCGGAAAGTGTCTGTGGTAGAAGGGAGGTTGCAAAATGCCAGCTGGAAACATAATCTGGTTCTTGTTACGGCTATAGTAAGCATTCACAACTGCTGGCGCTGTATTCCATAAAGTTTTGTTTACTGGTTGTCCTATGCTGAAATATGAATAAATCAAAGGTACTTGATTTAGTTCCCTGACCTTTAGTTACATAGTTGGTTCAGAATTGAAAGAACATTAGTCTTTTATTATATATATATTGATTATATTTTACATTTTCAAATTATAACTGTCAATTTTATTCAATACTTGTATTGCTTTTATTAGATAATTCTTAACATGTAGCTACTTAGCTATATTTTACAAAATTTAGAGTATTTAACAATTATCACTTACCGTGACTGTTCCATTTTTGTAAGGTGTATTAATATATTTAGGATATTTTCAAAATATTTATCTGGATGTATCTTTACTTCCTTATACCGATCATCCAGTTCCTGTTTATATAAAATAAAATCAGGATACCCTATTCTAAGCATCATGGCATCTACTTTATGAGCAGCTAAATTTTTTGTCTTATCATCTATCCAGTCAGTCATATGAAGGAGTTCTCTAAATGATTGCTGTATTTCTCTGGTCATTGTTAATGTATCATTTTTACTCATCTCGTCAAAATACTTTCTTACGAACATTGATCCTAATGCCATACCCATGTTAGAGTTTACTTGGGATATACAATTTTTCCATCTTGGAGGAGCTTGTTCCCGACCAAATAGTATAAAGTAAAATCTGTAAATAATTTTCAATTTATATTATTTTTACCACGCAGAAGATTTTAGAATGAAACGTTTGCTGCGAAAGTCGAAATCGTAGTTAGTAGTTAGTTAATTAGTTCTCTTACACAGTTACAAAAATATTTTTCCATTGTTTAAATTAGTCACAATACTATTCTTGAGTGTTATTTTTCTTTACGACCTTGTTCAATAAATATAATGTAATAAATAATACTATCTTACTGTTGTTTAGCTGATTGAAAGCGGTCGTCCAGATTATTGACCCTGTGTCTCACAAATCGCCACAGAAGATAATTTGACAAAGTGCTCGATTCCGTCTCCTTTATCAATTGAACCAAATGCTGTAAAATAACAACAAAAATATCATCCAACGAAAATTATGTGTTAGAATTGTTATAAGTACTGTAAATAAATTTAAATGTGTATATGGGGTAACATTAGGGTCTGTAACTTAAGGTCACATTTATTAAAGTATTAATTATGGCATTGTGTAAGAAAGAAATATGAGATTAAGAATAAGTGTTTTTTCAGTTAAGCATGATGGAAACATTGAGAATGACATCTGATTATAATTAATGAAAAAAGGTAGGTAGGTATACCCTGACATAATTAAGTGCAAATAATACAACAGTTTCATCAAGTTGTACTGTCCGGTTCATTACAATACATAGATATCGTCTCCATTTGATCTCTGGAACTAATTCTTCTAATTTGTGAAGAGGCATCCGTTTATACAATTCTGAAACATTACGTCTGTCTTCTGGCGCTGAAGTTATTTTAGCTAACCTGGCAAAATGTATTTTTTTTAATGCTTGCACAAAGTGGATCTAAGCTAATGTAAATTTAACGAAATATTATATCTCACTTGATTTCAAACTGAATGAGTTCATCCGTGTTTAACTTCACATGCACAGGATCTCCGCCAAGTAAAAGTGCTATCTTAGTAAGATAAGTTTTATAAGCTTCTAAATAAACTTTGTTTGCATCTTGAAGAAAATAATCTCTGGTTGGTAAACCTACAAAAATGTAAGTTTAAATAAAATATAAATTAAAAGTAATAACGAATATATTGTTTAATTGTATTTGTTTACCTAAGCTAGTTTGATCAAATTGGATAACAAATTCATCTGAATTTTTAATATCCGGCCCAACCCATTCTGATATTAAAATATCATTGTTATATAATCGTAACTTTGCCATTAATTCCAACCAGTCAAAATTTGTATCATTCCATTGTGGGTTCAATATTGGCCAACCACCCAAAAGTTCCAATAAATCTAAAAGTGGTTTATGGCCCCTTTTTTGTAAGATTCCATAGTTCATACAAGATTTGAATAAGAACCTAGCTTTCAATGCAGCATCTCCATTGGCTGGGTCATTATAAGTCATTACTTTACCGTTAGTAGCTGCTTCGCGTTTTATAGTTCTTTTTAAAAGTGTATTATGCATTAAGAGTTTCCTTCCATACCTAGTTTTAACTATGTATTGTCTTGAAAGTTCTCGCCTTTCACGGAGCCTGTCTTGAATATACATATTGATTTTTTTTAATCTCTCTTGATGTTGTTTTTTATCATTTGAAAGATAATGGCGAAATTTATTTTTGACATTAGACATTGGTTTTATGATTTTTCGTGATTTTTTGTCTAAATATCTACGAATACGATCCACTATATCAGATTTTTCGTTTGTATTATAGTAATGTTCTTCTATTGCAGTTTTGTTCAATTTTTTACCCGAAACGGTAATAACTATATCTTTTAATAAATTATTTGTTTCTAATGGATCGCTGTCATCAGGTGGTAGTATTTTAGTTATGAAGCTATCATCGACATCTAAATTAGCGCCTGGATATTTACTAGTAATATGGTCGTTAGATTTAAATTCTAACAATTCTTTTAACACTGTATCCAAATTTTCTCTTAACATTTCAAATGTATCATAACTGCAAGATATTAAAGATAATATTTAATAATGATAATTACACAGAACAACCCTAAGAATACCCCTAGGAAAATAACATATATGTATATAAGGACTAATTCATTGTTTTTAATATTTACCCGGCCTTATCAGCAGGTATTGGATTTGATGCAGCCCAGTTTCCACAAGCATATTGATAAAAATCATGACAAGGATCGGCTTCTGCATCCATATATTGCCTCATTATATTTGCTTGGGTATTTCTAATGGTGTGTTTGTCTCCCTGTCCTTTCCAAAATGCATGTATTCCTGTGACAAATAAATAATATACCGTATATGTTTACGACATTAGTACAGTGAGAACTTTACAAAATTAAAGATTCACTAGTAAACGTAACCTTGACTTGTATAGAATTGTAGTCAATTGAATAAGCGGATTACGACGTATGAGCCATTATCCTATTCTACATAAATATCTATTTACGTACAATCATACTGTGTATGACAATGATTCAGTTTACAAATGGGTCAACTATCTTAATCTGTATAAAGATTAATAGTTTCTATACTACATTCACAATGTTTCCATCATACCTGTATATGATCTCGCTGGTTTATAAATATTTGCAGAAGCACCCATCTCCTCTTCTTCTAATTCTGGTTGTCCACGCACTTGCTCTACCACGTCATCCAGAGGTCCACGATCCACGTGTGTTTCTGGAGGTATTATACTGTGAAATTTGAAATAATGAATCTATTTAATCAATTTACGTGTTTATATAATTCGGTATAATTGAATGATTAGCATACGGTATTTATATTAGACTACGACGCTATTAGTGTTATGGTGTCTTTCCTTTCTTCTACCTGTCTAACCAGATATTTATTTTTATTTAGTGCAAAATTGAATACCCCTCATACCTTTCCATATTTTCATCATCGTCGTACTGATCACTTGAATCAGAAGAATTGTATTCGTCTTCGACTTCGCTTTCATTACTGTTGCCATCGTCATAATTTTCATTACCTTCGTCTTTAGGTTTATGATGTGACAAATTTTCTTGGCTGTGAAAAATAATTAAAACAATTGCAAGTATATATGTATCAAGTTTGTTGTGCCATGATATACCTATATATAAGTTTTATCAAAAAATATATTAACTTTGTATGACTTACTTCTCGTCTTCTGAAGTAAGAGTAAAATGACTTTTACGCTTAACTCTTGTAGGCGTAGCGTGTTCTTCATCTGAACTCTCCCAAATAAAGATATCACTAGTTACATTGCCCTCATAAATTTCACTTGCAGCCTTCGAATTGGTTCTAGCAAGAACTATCTCCTCTGGTGGTAGGAACGATGTACGGAAACCTTGAAACACATCACGTTCTTCAGGATCGACACCTTCCAACTTCGTGTAGATTTTAGGAATTTTTTTAACGACAAACTGATCCGAGGGGTCTCCTAAAGAATCTGGTTTCTTTAAAACGAAATATGTGGCGACGAGGAAAGCAGCTATGGCGACGACTGAGATGAATCGCCAGAAGTTTGAGCTTTTACTTGGTTTAACAGATAGTGCTCGTGGAGGACATCGCGTGTCTACTCGCGGCATGGCAGCTTCGGACTGACAACGTCATCTCGACGGATATTCGTAACTGGAACATGTTTATGTAGTTGTTATTACATTGTTAACCATGCAATGAGGTTGATAGGCAAATTGCAAGATTATACAGGAAAATAATAAATTTATTTGTACGTACAGTTTCAGTCTTAATTGATTGTTTTGGAGAGGATTTAGCAAGAATTCTAAAGATAAATTACTGTATAGATAATAGAATTTTTCTGCCTATACCGTAAGGGACATGTATGGACACAATAAAGTATTGAATGAAACTGCGGTGGATTGACAATATATTTTCTGGACTTTTATTTTTATTTATTAGTCAAGAAATCGTTTGCCGTAAAATTTTACATGTATTAGATAAATGACAACTACTAAAAAGTGACAAAGTCATCTATGTTTAATACGGTAAAAAATATTAATTTTTATTTGTAATATATTTAATATAATGAACACTTTTGCAGATTTAACTAAACAAATACATTTAATTAACGACCTGATATTATCTGATATGATTTATGGTAAGTGATTCCATTGATGTACCTATAACTGTAGTACACATAATATATATTTCCTTATAAAACATATATAGATAGAGTATACGACTAGTGAAGTCTGAGATTAACGCGTTCAATCCAAAACTATAGCATCATTTGTTGTTTATTATTGTTTTAAAATTCTTTCAAACCGTCAGGCGAGGATACTGTTCCCATTAGTTGTATACCTATATATATTTAGTATTTTTATTTTATTATAGAAGACAAAGGAACTAACGAGGCGCTAAGCTTTAGCAAGCACCTGCTGTCGACGAAATACTGGTTTGCCAGGATATCTTGCGCGAATAAGAAACGATACGTCCTGGCACTTTTAGAAGATGTACGAAGCGCATGGACACTCTCGTTACTTCTGAAGTCGATATGGAACTGTCGCCCAAAGGACGCGGTTATGTCTGTTACCGTGTGAGTATAATAATCACTTTGTTTATTAGGTACCAGTGGTTCCCGCGTCTTTTTATCTCTTAATAAAAAATTAAACTAAAAAAGTTACATATGGCACCATCTATTATTTATTATAATTAAGTTAGGTAACAATTCATAAACTTATTTTACTCTTACTGTACTTTCTTTACATATTGGCCCAAACTAATAATAAAAAATATTGTGTAAATTTCATGCTAATTCCTCCAGCCGTTTTTAAACAAAAACTTAACACACGCAGAGATAAACTCTTTTTGCTTCGTCACTATTTTGTGATTTTATAATATACCTACTTATAGAGATATCTGGCGATAGGCCCCTACTTTGGACGGGCTCAACTATTCTTGATATTGCTATTTTCTGATAAATTATTAATGATTATTTTTATACCTAATAATATGATTATTTGACAGATTTTTCTCATTATGTTATAGCCGCAATGCGTGGAGCAGTTACGACCAAGTGCCATTGGATCACAACAGAACAGCTCAACCGGCACCCACTCTTGCCCAGGTCATGAAGTACGATCGCGTTTGGTTTCTCACACTTGACTCAGTACGTTATCGATGGTTGTGTAGAATTAAAATATTTGTATCAGTTTTAATTAATAACACACAGTTGCTAATTGATTAACAATAACAGTACCAAGAACTTGATATACTCAAAAGAATTGGAATATTGAAAAAAATTGAAATGACAAACAAGTCTACTTAATAAAACTGGTAATCATCGCCTTAAGTTATATATTTTATTTATTATAAGTATATGTATTTTATTTTTTTATATAGGGAAATTTTATATGTATATATTAGGTTATGTATGTATTTTGTATTGGTATATTATCTATTTCTGTTTCTATAACTCTGTTTCTCTTTACTCAAAGATTCGATCATCCTGGTTGTCAGAAAGAGATTGCTTTAAGCGATGCCTTTTATTTAGCACGTTTATGTAAAATTGTCAATTGTAAATATTTTTTAATTAACTGTCATTACGTGTACTTACCTTTTCATTGTTATATTTGGATAAAATCAATTAGCTCTTGTTAACAGAAGATGAGAAAGAACAAATTGTTTGAATGTTATAGTATTTTGTAAAGGATTAGGTAAGTTATTTAGTTGTACTCTGTGGCAATGCCCACGTAGATTTCATGTACGTATATGCGTATTCTAGTTGCGATAATGTAGCTATGAATATGTGGAAGTGTGCTTGATATCGGTGATGTATTTTGTTCAATTTATCTAATACAAACATACAAAGAGACTAATCATTCATCTATTAAATAATATTGGTATAGACATAAATAAATTATATTAATTATATAAATTGGTATGATTTTTTAAATTATCAACAGCAAGCACAAGCGGTAGTTCTTTCCGAGTTGCTTAATGTGTCCGGAGGGCCTGTTATGTGGGATGTATTGAAACGAGCACAGTTTCTTCATGAGCGGTATCGCACAGATCAGCTACAGAGTTTGCAGGAGTGTATATTGGTCGATGACCGTCCACCTGAGGAAGGGCACCAGAAATCATTGCCAGAAAAGGTCAATATGAAATGAAATGGTATTTATTCGATAGATGCTCAAAAACACGACACTCAATTACAGTGGACTTAAAATAAAAATGAATAAAAACAATAAAACACACAAATAAAAGAGATTATTTAATAATTATTACTAAGAATACAAATGGAAATAGAAAAGACAGCAAAAAATTAAATAGAATTGTACGTATTCTATTTAGTTTTTTGCTTTCTTTAACGCGAAATTCCGCTTATAAAATAATTACAAAGGAGTAGACTTTGCACCAACAAAGTCGTCTTCGTGGGCACCTCTGTCTCAGCTATTTCAGCGTCCAAGCAGCTTGCTTCTTAATCTGTGTTGGGTTTGAAGGCAGTGAACTATAGGATACTGACCCATGTGTAGTCCTCCTGAATGACAATAGATGAGGGGCACCACGCGTTCTGTGATGACGTAATATTCGCTGTGCTATACTACCTCGGTGGTATAGCGTTCTAGCACACTGCTTTACGTCCGATGGTTGCGGGTTCGATTTGTGCACGGCATAAACATTTGTATTCATGAGTATAATTGTTTGTATCGGTCTGGGTATTTTCTATGTATAATATGTATGTATTTACGAAAAAAATCTATGTATTTGTAACAGTTATCTAGTACCCATAACACAAGCTTTAGCTAGCTTAACTTGGGTCTAGATGGCGCTGTGTGAACTGTCCTAAGATTATTATTATTATATACATACCAGAGATGGGTTCTAATTATCACCAGGTGGTCCATGAGCTTGTTTGTAATCAACGCATACATCTCTAATGTTACACGGCGTACCCTGCTAAACATAACCAAAAATCGGGTATACGACCCGCCTTTTGGTTATATTTATCAGGGTCTGTATCTTACTATTTTTTATTTTCACCCTTTTTAATCGTAATACCTATTATTTTAGGGTAAAAAAGAACAGCAGAATGCCCAGAAACTCGAGACCTTTAATGACTTAGAGAAAGGTACATCACCTGAACAGATGAAAGAGGCCCCGAGACCTGGTCAAGCCCAGAAAGAAGTTCGTAAAAGACATAAAATTATATTTTAAAAAAAATATTAAACATAAATAAATATGATATAAAAGTTTGTAAAAATTAAGGGAATAAAATAAAAAAGGAGATGAAATATTTGTATGTAAAATCGTCATTTTTGAAACTAGAACGATGAAAGTTTTTTCGTTGCCTTCTTTGGGTTAGATTAATGAATATTTTTTCTTTATTTGGGCAATGCCACTATACTGCGAATGAAGTCGCGGACACAGCTAGTTGTAAATATAAATAAGTTTTCGTGCCTGGTATTAATTAAGTATCATTCATCTAATTTTAGCTAGAAGCTAATTTAACTGCGTGGAATGCAACAATAAAATCAATGCGTGATAATTTAAAATTAGAAGAAATAGAAATGACTTACAATGATGGAACAAAGAGAAAAATTTGGAAGGTGAATCGTTCTAAGCCTGAAGGGATAGAAACTGTCGATTTTGTGAGTTTGAAACTTCCGAAATTTTTCTTATTTAATTGTGTATGTAATTTGTATATTATTTACGAATATTTTTCTATTACCTATGAGAAAATATATACAAGTGATTATACTTCAAAGAAACAAACAATTATACCAAAAAGCTAGGCCATGCCTAGATTTTCTAACAATAAATAAAAAACTACCTAACAAACCTAAATTTCCTAAATACTTACATAACAGTTAATCGTTTATTGTAAATTCATAATGTAATAACGATTTTTAATTTGAAGCCAAACAACAATGAAATACTTATCTAATTTTATTTACATACAACACAACAAGTAGGTCTACTTGTAAGTGCTTATTTTGTTTACAATTCGACATGGCTTATTAACCTTGGGTACCTATATTTGTACATTGTTAGTATGAAAATAAAATTAGTCAAATATATATCTGTATATCTATCTTTCTATCTTAACCACACCAAATTTAACACTGCATCCATACTAATATTTTGAATTCACAGCCAACGAAGCCACGGCAAGCAGTTAGGGTTAAGTCAAAAGTTGGCACCGTCTTTATAAGAATGAAAATCACATGTAATGGTTCTAAAAAAGAAGTTCTTGCATAGTATAGTTGTGTTGTTTTAAGAGACACTGGACTTACGCAACAGAAACTAAAAATTAATGTAAACTTGCATGCAAACACACACTCATACAAAATAATATGTTCTAAGTAAGGCAAGCCTGGCTACTAGTGTATCATTGTTGTCAACAATGTTTGCAATAAAACATTTTACAGGTTCAACTTCTACCATCTTCAATAGGCAAAAGAATCATTTCATATTTGCCTCGCTCTCAGCTAGCCGATTATGCTCGTGTCAACAAATACTGGGCATACTTGATTGAGGATTACCGTGCTGAACTTGCTGCTAGGCAGAAATTAAAAGCAGATCTAGAAAAGCTAGAGGTTACTGTTTTTTTACTGGTTACAGATTACAGAACATACGAAAAGTATCCCTATAATTAATATTTTTATTTAAATATAGTAGAAAAGAAGTTGGCGGTACACATGATGTTTTTCCATTTTCAACTTCTTTTCTGGCAACCTCGATATTGATCGACATGAATTAAATGAATGAAAATATATAACAAAATAAATTCTTCTCATGTGCTGCTCTTTCTTTGGAGTGTGCAGAATTTTTCTGTACCTCGGAATTTCGCTGACAGCAGTGGCATCTAACACTTAAAACCGAAACACAGCTTTGTAATCAACATGTGCTCCTGTACATATTGATGTAAAGCTTTCGAGTTTATTAAGATTTCGAGTCTATATTTTTGTATATCAATCACCATCATAATATACAAATCTAGACACGCGGGAGCATGTCAAAGCCGAGTTCAAGTAAGAGAACTGGCGAGCAACACCCTGTTAAAGTACTACAGTAGTAGAATTTGTTTCGAGGATTAAAATATTTGACAATATCCATAATATTTTTCTAATTCAACGGTTTGATTTATGACAATATATACTAAGTATCATATAGATAGACATTTCGACCAAAATAGAATTAAATCTAACAACTCTTAGTTTGTATGGTATACCTATGGTAATGATGAGGCTTCTTTAAGTCATAATCCGTAATATTCCTTCTAAAATTCTAAGGATCTGATGATACGCCACGACACAAGTATAGAAATTTTGGCCCAAATTGGATTTCAACCAACAGGCCCAAGTTCGCAAGGTGTCACTAGCACCGGCCCGTCAATGAAGACTAGGACAATACAGCGAAGTTTGAGAGCCAGTGAGAAATCTACCGGTGCCTTTTCGTTCAGACATTTCTTGTCTAATAAACTGAACAAACCAATTATGGTATATATGGTAGAATTCTTGAATATAAAATAATACTACTACTACTACCTACTCTTTTCTCATATCTTCACTGTCCACATGTTGGCTGTACAGCACCGGATCTACATTCTTTCGAGGCGGGGCAAAAACTAAAAAATGCCGTCATCCTAGGACTCCCCCCGCCCTAGCCCGCTCAACATTTTTACAACATACATATTACAATACAATTTATTGCGTTGTTGTTTAATTATTGTGGCATTATCAAATACAATGAACACAAAGAATTTATTTGGCGTTAAGGTCCAATTGTCAAAGATGGTCATTAATGAGAGATGTGTATTCATCTGCCAAGTCCGAATTTGCTGACACCAGAATTTGCCGCCCGGGGCATGAGCCCTGTGTTGCGCTCTCTAGATCCAGGGCTGTGTCTGTAAGAGAATGCTCAGCGATAAGACCGTCTTTTGTACTTACAATTGCATATATATATGTATATATATATTATTTAAATTAATCATTTATTTTATGTAGCTGGTGCAATAAAATGTATAGTTAAAAATAATAATAACTCAAGAAAATTCACTAGTTCCAAGTTAGTTAGTTCTACTAATTAGTAGTAGAACTTGTTATAGCTACTTACTAAACTGACAGAAATAATTATATATATTTTCTGTGTATATAGACCTATATAATATAGACATACATATTAATACAATCAGTCATATCCATGAATACATCGTTTGTACCGTGCGAGGGATCAAACCCGCCATTGGAATAAGTTAGTAGTTAAACCGCTAGACCACCAGTATAATTATAATGTTCGTGTATAATCGTAATTTATTATTTCAGACAGTCATTGTCTATTACTGAAAATAGTATAGATGTTGCGGTACAATGAGATCATTATACTTAACAAGTGTACAAACTCATGTATAATAACTGACAATAAGTAATAAAAATGTAGGTGTAGCCCTATATATAGACATCACCTTCAACTCTATACTAATTATTTAGAATAATTAACTACAATTCTTAAAAATTAATTATTAAATTTGTTTTGAGTAATGACTAGCAATACCGAAAATCAGATATTTGTCTTAATTTTTCACATTTCACATTTAACTGACAATGAGTACATATATACATAAACATTGACTGTAATTGTATAATAACTATCTGCTTCATACACGTCTATAATCAGCCAAACTTTTGAAATATTTGCGCGGGAAAGGGATTCTATAAGAAATATTTTTTAACCATTCCCGAAAATAATCTATAAACATTAAAATATTAATTAAAGTTTGATTGACAGAAGAATTGGCGCGCATTCATTTTTTAAATACTATTTAAAAAATTTACGCGCCAATTTCTTAGTATGCGCGCCAAGTATATTCCTAAATAACATTTTCACGTAATACTATCAATGACGATGGATTTAAAATATTACATTGGAAAATAATTGAATTCACAAATCAATTCTGTCTTGTAGTTTTTAATACAAATGGAACAAACCTTACCATCAAAAGCGAATATATTTTAAAGGAATTAGGTACCGAGATAACGAATTATTAACCACGCGTATGATCAAGACTGCTAGATACGTGCTAATGGATAACTGATAGTTACTTCTGCTTGATAATTCATAGTATTTGTTGTCTGCTTCTAACAATTTGTATTACAGGCACCAAAACCTATAAAGAATATGGCTGAGCTAACAGAACGATTGGAAAGAAGAGGTGCTGCAGACGAGAATATGTGGAAATGGTGCGAGAACCTTCTTCAACTTAATAAGAATCGTAAGGTTACGTCACCTTCCTTTACATATGTAATATAGGGAATGCCATATTAAATATATAATATATAACATTACAATATTAGAAGCATGACATCTTAAACCTCTGGAATGGAAAGCATGAGTGGTATCGCGGGTGTCACATGATAACGTGATGTATACATAATAGGTATAGGCGATGGTTATCAGTGTTATCACTCAGGTTGTTTGCCATTTGCTCGGTATAATAGATTTAAAAAAAAACATACAAATTGTTCAGGCTAATGCTATGTTGCCTATGTAAGCTTGCATTAGTCTGCAGTTTTCTGTTTTTAGAAATGTATTGTACCGAGACTGAATTGAAATGGTGTGTTAAATCACAATCCCAAAGCCATAGAATTATATTTAGAAGTTCACAGTCAATACAATTATTAAAATTTATGATAGGTGGAGCATTTGTGGAGCAATGAACAACATGTAAGGTCTTAAACTATTAACAAAAAATAACTTTAAAGAATTAAACTGAGTAGGTAAATAATAGTTGTATCACCGGTTGTGTCACCGGCTTGTTTACTTGGAATAAATGAGCAAATGGCGTTCGACAATGCTGGCCACCAAGAAAGAACGTATTGGCATTAATTTTGAAAAAAGAAATATTTTTAAAATTAGAACTGCTGCAAACAGGACGCTTAGAATTTATTATGTTAGATATGAAATTACTGAATTAATATAATTATATAATTATAGCAAAGATGACTGAATTCCGTTTTACTTTATTGTACTTATATTAGGTACTCGCAGAGTGAAAGAGGTTTTCTACACTATAAAATTTCCATTCTCTTTTTATAAAATACAAGTCAACTCTCAATTTCGCTCTTTGTAATTTTAATCCAACACCGATCGAGATTCGTAATTCAACACCGATCGAGATAAATATTCTATTTATAAAAAAAAACATAATTACAGAAAAACAAAGGACTAGATGAGGGCATACTATCACTTGGTGGCATGCATTTTCCTTGTCCCCTAATGAAGGAAAAATTAGAAATACCACTGGAGCCGCCACTTTTTAAAGATCCAGCTGCATCGTGAGTATTAAATAATTTTTAAATCATACACTTACATGACTAGTGATTATGAAATATAATGTTCCATTATGTTTTGAAAATATTCAAAGAAAAATTATGAAGTAAATGTAATGTAATGTAAAGTGCCCACCGTATCGAGATTATATGAGCTTATAGATGCAAATATTATTAGATTCGTTAAGATTTTTTTAAGTTCATTACAAACTAAAAATACAAAAACGACAGCCTCGGTGGTCTAGCGGTTTAGCACGCCGCCGCGGCGCCGCTTTACTTCCGATGATCGCGTGTTCGATTCCTCGCACGGTGCAAACATTTGTATTCATAAGTATCATTGTATATCAGTCTGGGTATCTTCTATCATAAAATCAATCAATCAAAAAAAAATATCTAAGTATTTACAGTATATCACGTAACCAGTATCTGTAACACAAACTCTGCTTACCGTAGGACTAGATGGTGCTGTGTTAATTGTCCAGGGGTTATTTATTAAAAATATATATATTTTACTTTTTTATGACTAGTTATTTGAATATAAAAATTTTAGGAATTTTATTTGTTAATTACTTACGTTCTAAAGTATACCCACTGTATTTATGAAGTTTAACTTACATTAGTATTTAACTTTAGTAAGTATAATACAAATGTAAGTATTTTTAATGCTTGTATGTTAATACAAGCATTAAAATTATTATAATAATATAGGTATTAATGAATATTTGTACGCTGGAATCAGCAGAATATGATGAAACCTATTTTAATATGATTACTGCCGTTGTACATACCATATTCTTAGCAATAAATAAATAATTATAAAAATATACCTATTGATTACTATGAATGTTTACAGTGGGTCTGCTAAGCCGAGGAAAAACATCTCCAATGCGACTGTGATGAATTTCTCAAAGGAACATGATGTGAAACGCTACAGTCTCTGGACGAAAGATTTTTCTAGTCTCTACCCAGTTTTCAAAATACCTTCTTACCAGTTACCGATATGAAAAAAATTATAACCGATAAGTTGTTTGTGGTATAATTTAAAATAGTTTAGATTTCCTATTCACAGATATAAAATTATATACATTCAAAGTATATTGATTATCTACTTGATTGTTTTTTTATTCACACATATCCTATTTAATATCAGAGAGTTATTGCTACTTATGTATGGGTATTTAATTACATATTATACCACGGCTGTAATCATAATATCCTATATGGTTTAGTCAGGCGCATTGCCTTAATGACGCGATGAAATCAATACGTGCATAAGTTTATATTTAGCATATTTGAACCTATGTACGCTAAGTGAAAAGCGGCCTGGCGTCTTTTCAGTATTGAATTATAACGGGATGGTGTTCTAATTGTACTCATTCGCTGGGAGTCACCAGTGAATGAAGATAAGATGAAAAGAGGTAAGTTAGTTAGCCTATCATGTCATAGGTAATCACTTGTTTCTTTGGTAATGATCAGCTTCTAAATCCACGATATTAGCATCATGATACTGCAGGATAGCTAACGGTAGCTTTGAAGTGAAAATACATGTAATATGTACCCAAACCTTATACGATAATGCATAGAATAGTGATACTGTAGATACTACCGGAATTTTTAATCGGAATAATTGTGTAACATATTAGGCATCCATTTTATATCAACAAGGGCCTTATACTATTATATTTATACACTAACGTATTCAAAAAACTTGTTTCCGAGCCGTTAAATTTATTAAAAAAAAAGTATTCATGAATGTCATCGATGTCATGTTGACACTTATATTTTTAATAATGTTTCCAACTTTTCACATTTCCTTTAAATTTGGAGAAAACGCAAGCACAGCAATACTTTATACTCGGAATAACTAGATTCACAACAAATATGATATTCTTAGTAATTTTATTTCGTAAAAAGTATAAGTAACTATCGAGTAATACTTCAGGTGGTAGGTAAAAGTGATCAACTGGATAATGTTCTGAGGATGTATTGTAATATAAAGTTATCCATATATATATATGTGTGCGAGATTTAACATACATGTATGTTGAATCTCGCACTTATTTTTAAGGTCGGAAAAACTTCAACACTGTAAAACCAGTGTAGAAGCATTTTATAGTGAATAATTACGTTATTCACCAACTATAAATTTGTTACATTATAGGTACATGCGGAAATTCATAATTCAGATGTACATGTAAGTGGATAGGAAGTTATGGGTAAATGTTTTTTGAAGTTGGCTACCCTTCGTTTATTTTATTTTTCTGCAAAGAAAATACGCAGGCAGGCAGAAGTTATAATTGTCAGAAATACGATTTTAGTTAGAAGCAAAATAAAGTCGTAGTTTCGATTATTCTAATCTAAATATAATGAGATCAGTCGACAGCTTCAGATAAATAGTATTGATAAAAAACCAAAATGAGCAAGCATATGTATTCAACTGCGAATTTGTCCGACAAAGAGTTAAAGGAACAGGGAAACAGGCTGTTCAGCCTTAGACGTTTCGAAGATGCTATGAATTGTTATACAAAGGCAATAGTGAGTATACAATAACCAATTTATTACATACTGTTTATAATCATTTTTTATTTTCACTCTACATTGTTAGAAGGTAAGTTTGAGGTAGTATGTTATTGAAGTATTTGATTGGGTTCCTTGGTCTTTATAAGACTGGACAATTGTAGAAAAACGAATATATACTTAGATATTTAAAATTCTAATAATAATAACATACAGTGTAACAATGGCATATTGAACTGTATACCTACTTTGAATAAACAGTGCATGTAAATAGCTGACACTGCCGATTGCTGGTTATGTGATAACATATCTACCTAATGGCTTTGTTGAAGTACAAAAGATGTGAAGTAAGCGAATACTACAGTTACATGTAACATAATATGCACCACACTAGTGTTATGTAAACTATTTGTGTTAGAGATACACCTACTTAATCAGAAGATTTAGAGGTGTGCCAAACCCAAACATGAATATTTTATTATTATATATATATATGTATATATTTATAAAGTAGTTTGTATTATTGTTACCAATTTGTAGAAAAGTAGAGAACAAAGAAGGTATGTTCTCTGCATATATATTTATATATGTACAAGAAATTAATTCTCGGAGCAATTGTTAATGAGGCTGCTCTCTGTTTTTCTATTTCTTTTGCAGCATTAATTAGCGTTTTTGGTACAATGAGTGTGAAGTTGCACACACTTTGCGAAGCACTACATTATGTTACTTTTTAGCATTTATTCTCTGCAATCTTGATTTGTTGGAAGAAAATGCCTGTATATAATCTCAATTCTAAGACAGTGATGTTCTTGAGTAAAGAAAATATGTGTCAAGATTGGGCTATCAGTAGATAATACAATTTGAATAATTACATAGTAGATGTAATCCTATGCCCAAATAAAATTAGCAGATTTTACTAAAATGAAGAGGAAACACCACTTTATATCATATGTGTTTGCCCACTCATACACATATAAAATAATATGTATACTCTGTATCCTGAGAAGATAATAACCTTTGTTCCCTTCTACTACATTTTTTTTTCTATTCTTGACTCAGAAAGTACCCAAACCCTAAGCAAGACAAGTAATAGATCTCCGAAGATGGCAGTTCTATTTATCTATAAACAACTTACAAATAAAAGAAGTATGCTCATCTTATGTGCATCTTACCTGCTGAGTAGATATAGGAAATGTATTTTGTATGAGATATGCATAATAGCAATACTTTTGTGAAACAAATGTTTTCATACATAAAACTAGATTAACTAAAAATACATGAACAAAAGTAATTTTAAAATGTAAATTGTTTTAATCTATCAACATAACTTGTTTCTGTTAATCAGTTATTTTTTTTTGTTTATGATAGCACTTAAAGAAAGTTTGGACACATGATTAACTGTACTCAATTTTGATTAATTATTTATTTCTTGAAATTTCTTAGTTTTATTATTGTGTGTGTATTATCATGATAGTCAAAATGTCAATACATATTATGTATCAATAAAATCTGTTTAAAAGATTGATATACAGCATGCTATCAAAATTAATGAAACTTGAATATCTAAATCTATAGATTCTTTTTACCCTAACCACACTAGTTCTGCTATATGATCAAGATATGTATGTAATGTATTTCAGATAAAAAATCCATCTGTAGCCACATACTTTACAAATCGTGCTCTATGCCATTTGAAGATGAAGCACTGGGAAGCCACATGTCAGGATTGTAGGCGAGCACTTGACATAGACAATAACCAAGTGAAGGGGCACTTCTTTCTTGGACAAGCGTTAGTAGAACTTGAGTGTTATGATGAAGCAATCAAACATTTACATAGAGGTTATTATTTATTTATTTATATGTTGTAAAACATTTTAAAAAATTACATCATGATTCAAATTTGTTAGGACAAATTTGAATTTAATCATAATTATACCTATTTGTGTTTTAAAATGTGTCAAGGGTTTTTGAATACCCATATATACATATAAAACATATTGTACTTATTATTTTTTTTAATATTGTCTTTTAGTTTTGGACTTAAATTTGTGTTTCTGGTATCCATAGGACAACATGACCCAGTCCAGTTAGGCAGTATGCTTGTTTGTCATCAACATGGTATAATAAAAATTAAATATAAGTATTTACTGCAATGTATAATTTCTATAAATATTTGGCTTACATGTAACTATGCAATATTTAAAAATTCAACTAAAAGTAGTATTGTACTGTTTCACAATTGTTTGACAACAGATAAATATAATTCTTTCATATAAAGTTTTGGTGACTGTCTATATGTATAGGAACTGTATTCTCATTTTGTAGCAAGTGATTTGGCTCGTGAGCAGAAACTAAACTTTGGTGACGATATAGCAGCACAACTACGTATTGCTAGGAAGAAGAGATGGAATGTGCAGGAGGAAAAGAGGATAGCTCAGGAGATTGAACTGCAGACTTATTTAAATAGGTTGGTAATTATTATAATTAATTATACAACTGCAACAATAGTAAAAAAATATTAATTTTTTACTAATGTTCAATCTTTTAAGGCTTTAACTAATAAGATAATGTGGTGAATTAGTAGAGGGAGCTAAAACTTGGAGCGTACCAGAAGTGCCAGCAAGCTTAGTAAATATTTTGAAGTTTACTCTCAAAAAGTGACGAAGCCTCTGGTAATCTACTTTTAATGAAATAATAAAGTTGATTATATTAGAAGTACAACATATTAGAAAACCTACTCCTACTACTCAGTACTATGTCATTTCCCAGAGATATTTTAAATTTTTTTTTTTTTTGTATCATAGTTCATGTAAAGTTATTCCAAAAAATATATAGCAAAATATCATAGAGATACTTTGCATAATATCTTTCTACTCCAAGATCATACAACAAGTCAATTGTTAAATTTTAAAATAAGTCACCAATGTAAGTAGTAACAATTAACAACACAACTGTACAAAATATGAGCTGTGATTATGTTTATCATTAAAATGACGACGGTTTGACGACCTCGGTGGTCTAGCGGTCTAGCGGTCTAGCACAACGCTTTACGACCGATGGTCGCGGGTTCGATTCCTCGCACGGCACAAACGTTTGTATTCATGAGTATGATTGTTTGTATCGGTCTGGGTGTTTACTATGTATAATATGTATGTATTTACAAAATAAAATCTATGTATATGTATCAGTTATCTAGTACCCATAACACAAGCTTTAGCTAGCTTAACTTGGGTCTAGATGGCACTGTGTGAGTTGTCCTGAGATTATTATTATTATTAGTTATTTGTTTTTTAAGGATTATTAATTGTTTTTCAGGCTAATAAATGAAGATTTGCAGCGTAGAATAGAAACAATAAAATTAGAAAATAGTAGTGAAGACGAAAATAATACACAAATAAGCAAAGTTGAAGAAGAATGTGTAAGTTAAATTTTAATTCCTATCACTTTCCTTTACATAATTGTAAGTGGGACAGCAAACCGTTGGGAAGTCCCGCTCGGTATTTAATCTGAGTCCCACACTCAAGATTTCAGATAGCGTAAGTGTTGGCCTTGTAATGTTATATAAATATTTTATGTATACACCAGCGTTACCGTTCTTAGGCATTCTCATTTTTTTTATACCCAATTTTAACAGCTATTTATGCGAAGTTTATTCTACTCTAATTATTAAGTAACATAGTCTCACTGTGCATTTCTTTTTTTTTACAGAATAATTATACTAGCGAGCTTAACAATTTATTTTCAAAAATGGACGAGAGAAGAAGGGTGAGTTATTTGCTATACAATCACATCAATAATCCGAGAAATACTTACATTTTTTTTTTGTAAATTTACGCATAATATACATAGAAAATACCTAGACCGATACAAACAACCGATACAAATGTTTGTGCCTTGCGAGGAATCGAACTCGCGACCATCGGACGTAAAGCAGTTTGACCGTAATAAACCGCTAGACCACCGAAGCTGTCATATAAAATGGTGTAGTATGTTATAATCGTGTTATTTATATCTATAGGTTATCAGGAGATCTTCCTAGATAAGTAGTAGATTCTTTCACTTTAAACATAGGAATGTTAGAAATTCTGCAATAATTAATTTAAACAGTTTGAATTTAGGTTCTATTGTTAAATAAAACTACAAACAATATTGTGTATATTTTGTGTTTATATATGTGCGATTCAACTGCATGATAGTGTATATATTTTTTGTATATTAAATTATATATATATCATAGCTTTATACTAATTTAAAATATTAGCTTTGACTTAAAATATGTATTTATTAATTTACCAACAACTTCTACCTTCAAAAACACAATTTTATAAAATCTCAGGTCCAATATTACGTGTTTAAATAAATAAATAAATTAGCGGCAATCTCTGATTAGTTTCATACTTCTCTATCCATATAATTTTCGTTAAACGTGGCACAAATATTTTTCTTCACGAATTATTCTTATTTCCAATATTTTTTATTTTCAGAAACGTGACGTACCGGATTATTTATGTGGGAAAATCAGCTTTGAAATACTAAACGAGCCTGTCATCACGCCTAGCGGAATTACCTATGAGCGGAAAGACATTGAAGAACATTTAGAGGTGCTTGTTCCTTACATTTATTTATTTATTCGCGTGTTAGACTTCTGTTTATGGGTGTGACGTTATGAGTGAAGGATTTAACTTTAATTTATGTTAAAACTAAATGATCTCTATCTGTACGTGAAAGAGATATGATAAAAAGTATTATGGAAGGTTGTAACAATTTAAAACAGAAAATTTTTGTCTATGCATTTGTGTTTTTTATACTAGACGCGATTTTATGAGTGACCACTAGGCGTATATATAGTGTAAATCTCAGGTTTTATTTTGATAATAACATTATGCTAGTCTCAGAAAAGTCGTAAGACGTAGGTGTGGTTTTCATTAATTGTACTATGGTAAGATTAACTTAAATAATGTTTGTTTTATTCCAGTCAGTTTACAAACAAAAAATTGTACAGGTGCGAAATCGACGTCTTAGGTAGAGTAGTATATATATATTTAAAAAGTAGCGGCCTAAAAGGCTTTAATTTTTAATCGGATGAATGAAAACTGTTAGCGTAATTTATAAGTTTTAAACACAGCACCGAAACAGCAGAAGCAGCAAAATAGCGACACCGACTTTAATTTATTCTATGTAAAGATAATTCTTTTTGTTTTAGCGTGTCGGCCACTTCGATCCTGTGACCCGTGTGAAGTTAACCGCCGACCAACTGATACCCAACTTCACTATGAAGGAAGTGGTGGACGCGTTTCTCCAGGAGAACGAGTGGGCGCTCGACTACTAACCGTGTTTTTTATTCTGTGTTCATTTAGCGTTCGATTGTCCATTATAAGTAGTGTGTTCCATTATACATAGTTCCATTAATAAATATAGAACGCTATGATATAGAATTGGCTTGAGAAGGACACTTGACAAAGGGATACACTTAAAAGAAATGCCACCACTGGAGCAGTAGCGGCACAAAGTTATATTTACATGAATTAAGAATTTTTTTCTTATTTTAATACACTCATTAGGTACATAGTGTTGGGTGTACGCATACATTACATTCTGTTGGATATCAGAGCCTAGTATTTTGAATACTATTTTAATACAGCATAAGTAACAGTTATATGTCATAAAAAACTTATGTACTGTTTCGTACAATTGGAAATATTGACACGTTACGAATTTTTGAAGAGTTCATATCGTGGCGAGACGTCACATTACACGTTTTTTAATAAAGTACATTAACTCAAAATGTATAAATTGGAAAAACTATTTTAGGATTTTAATTATAGCGTTCATTTCCGAAAATTATAAGCAATTTTAGTTATTGTAATTTATTTTTAAGCGTGGGACATTAGACAATATACTATATATTGTAAAAATAGCGGCAAGAAAACTCTTGATTAGTACATACCTGAACAAATTTATGCAGATCTGCAGTTATATTGTTAGATCATACACGCCAAAGTTATTAAGTCTAAATTTCACATATGGACAAATCGTATATTAACACAAATCGTGAATTCTATCAAAACGTTATTTCTTTTGCATCTGTATAGGCTAATACTGGAACGATTTGTTAGCGTAACAAATCGTAAAAATTCAGGAATATACGTTTACAAGTACGCATTTATCAACACGAAACTCGTGCGTAGCAGTAACGGGGAATTAAGGTATTATTCGTCCGTATTCTGTAATTTTAGTATTAAATTTTTCTCTTGAAACCATTATACACCTTGCTAAGTAAGGCGATGCCGCCAGAACTGGGGAAGAGAAATATTAACGATTCATGACATGTGTGAACGTTCCATATAGTAGTAGAAGTAATTGGATAACACGATTTAGTACACGCTGGATTCATACGTACTAAATAACATGCAAGGAGTCATGTTGTCAAATTAGCTTCTTATGAAGAGGTGGTATACCATTGACACTAATAGTAGTAGTGACCCAAACTGTTATGACCATTTTGTTAAAGTAATAGTCGTTTGTTCTGACGGACATTTAAAAATTTCGCATGCATTTCATATTTCCGACTGACTTTTGATTAGATAGAAACAAAATCTAAATAATCCAAAAGAGGTAGGTCTGCCTCCTTGCTCTTTGTATTCAAATACACCGAACGAAATATGGCGAAGTCAATAGTTGCCTCGTTGCAATGCCTTTGATTATACCATCAGGTATAAGTTGCTAAGGTATATTTTTTAGTTATCTGTGCACAATAAAGACTTATTACTATGTCCTCTATGAATGAATGTCGATAGTGTTTATTGTATTTAATGCGACACATCCTACTTGTAATACCGTACCTACAGACTAAAAAGTACATCTTTAATTTTAAGTGACATGTGATGCTCGTATTTTCACAAATGAGAAAAAATATTTCTTTTATTTTGTAAAACTAATAACGTTCCAAAAATTGTTCACGGATTTATTAAATTAAATCAAATTGTCAATAAAATAATTATGCAGAACATGATGGCTTTTTTTAACCTTTATTGAATAGTTATTGGAGTGCGTTTTTTATGAAATAGTAATTACTACAAAGAAAACGAAAGGAGAATGGAGCTTTATATTCGGCTATCCACTTCCTTCACCTAATCTTTATACTGCCCAGCCAAACATTCCCTTTCCTGTAGTTTTTCAATTCTTATTTATTATTTTAGCGAATTTCTTATATTCTGGAATATTATTAATCTAACGAAAACACTAACTGAATTTTCCCACAAATATCAGCTCTTATCATACTTGTCAAACAGCGGAAATGGAATAAAAATAATAAATATTAAGAATCTAAATAATAATACACAATGTATAAATAAATAAGTAATATAAATAAACTTAAAGAAAAAAAGCTTTATTCAATGTACTTCTTAGATATTACATGTAATATTATCTTATAATACGTACGTATTAGTATGTAATATATTATCTGTGGTATTAGTAAAAAGAATTGGAAATGACAATTAAAATTTATTTTGTCATCTACATATCTACGAGACTTCTAAAACCAATTAGGTATATTGTACTCTTAGTGGACGAGAGTGGTATGTTATGTTGCAACTGCCTACGCTAACAGTATGACCTGGCGGCGCACCAGTTCATAACCAGATAGGATGAGTATGAAATCTGGGTAGCTAATCATCAGGAATTATCCAGGATGGTTTCTATGAGGAACCATGTGGAGGTCGCCATATGGGGTACAATATTACCAATGGAGCCATTTCATCCAATCTCCTTGCTCGCTATACTTTAACATTAGGTGGTTTAAATACGCCTCTACATATATAATAATATATCCTTTGAATAACCCGCCTGTGAAAATGTATCAGTCGATTAATACTGAACTCTCAGTACAGAGGTCTGAGCTGTTGGACTGTGCAACGAAATATATTCAGTTCAAATATAAAAAAACAGTGTATATTTTAGTAGTTACATGATTCGGTTCTTAAATTTGATGGAAATGAGAAACTATTTAAAGTTGCCAGAATATAATTAAGTAGATTAGTTTCATGCAGATTTTGGAATATGTTCACCCTAACTGGATTGGTGAAAGTGGTGTCTCTTTTTCGGCCTTCCTCTGACCTCATGACCATCTTCATTTCTACGCATTACCTACATGCCTATACCACGACAGACAATTACTCTTCAACGTCTCCACTTTCATACTTCCCCTAAAGTATTCATTCTTTATCTTATCCATAATAATGACAGAAATACTGTAGGCAATGGTTTACCATTTTCCATTACTCAGATTTTATCAAATTCAGTCTTTTAAAATAACAATAACTGTTGCAACAACGTTATACAATTATTTGGTTCTGTTTTCACAAACATAAACAAGCACGCCGCGTTGAGATAATAGAATGATTTAAAAAGGAAATTGTGCCAAAACTGGCATTGCTATTGCAGCGGTCGGCCCATAACTAACTGTTGCTCCTGGCCCGAATCCAATGCGAGTTGCTTTCAATTACAGATTACGAACGCGTGTTACATGCATACTGAATGGGACTGTTTTGTATTTAATAAATGATATATGTATGCAGCGCAGTATTTTTTATTTCAGTTAAGCATGCGACAGGGTTATAATTTTAGCTGGAAATGAAAAAGATAAGAATCGAAAATCAAAATACGCAGGACATGACTACCTACTACCTACCTACTACACGTAAATAGGTCGATAACAAAAAATACCTGTAATATGTAATTTTCTTCTAACCTTTCATAGAAACGTGATCGACGTAAGTAATATTTTAAGGATTTTTCCATGGTCCATGGTGTATATCAGAACCAGAAATTGTCAAATATGTACCTACAAAGGGCTGTTTTATTATGGCTTTTGAAAATTGACAAAGTGTACGAATTGCGTCTTTTTGTGTAAATAGCAATTGACAACACGTCATTTTGAAGTAGTTTGAAAATTTAATTACCTATAATACGCATTTCCTTGCGGAAGGTAGGAAGCGATGGCGTGTTTCCCGACTATTCAGTTGTAATACATGCTCGTAGTGTTTTTCATTTGAAAAATTAATGAAGCCCCCGCTTGTTTGTCGACGTAGATCCTTAGAGTTGATAATAGTCACTAACAACTTCCTTTTAGACGGATAACCTGGTATATATGACGAATAAACTCAACTGGTATTACTTTATAGCAGCGTAATCAGTGGTCTATTATGTAGCAACTTTTATTGTTTCTGTACAGGTATGTTCTATAGAGTTTTACCCTAATTGACCATCCATATTTCGTCTCACCTTCAGGACGGGAGGGTGTCGATAAAGTGTGACATTGTACAACAAGAGGTGGGAGGCCTAAATTTCGTCCATATTCCAAAATCCAATATATCTAAGAGAACTGTTATTGAAAAATTTTAAGTAGGTATTTCCAAATAATTCTGTATAAATATAAGTTTTAAATTGTAATGAATTTTCACTCTGGGTTTACTAGAGTAAACATAACATTGCATCGGTCGTATAAAAAGAACAGGGAACAGCCAAATAAAGTGTATAGGTAGAACAATAAATTAAATTTTACATGGATAGTAAGTTCCAAATATGAAATTATGCTTATATATATAATTCCTTTTAAAAAGGGCAGAGTTTTTCATTAAGTCTATACAATCCTTACATTTATTATTTACAATAATGCTTATTTAATATTAGGTAAATGTGCCGAAAGTCTATAAATTGTCAAACCAATCAAATGTTTCATTAATTATTGAATGACTTATCCCGTAATAGAGTAGAAGTTCCCACCATATTGACAGCTGCTCATTTACACTCGACTGTTTCTAAATTACAAAATCCGATTTACGGGAGGACCTGTCAATCATCCATCAATCAAGGGGGATGTACGTCGACATAAACTTGGTGTAAATTTGCCGAACACTTCCTATTACACACTGAAAATTGTTAAGTTCTAATATCAGACTCCGCGATTCATGAGTTAATTATACAGAACATGAATCAATTATTCATGTAGGACATTTTAGCCGCTAATAATTGTCAAATTTTTTGTATTATAATTTTCTTCCCTACCGTCCAGTTCAGAATGAATGAATATATGATATCAGAATCAGAATATGATGGAGAAAGTAAGAACTTAAAGCATAATTAAATATATTTAGTAATACTATAGAAGTGTTTATGTATGTAATAATAGTATCTATATCTATGGCAATACGGTTAATAGCAATACATATTATTTGATGTTTGAAAATTTTACGTAAGTACGAAAAAATAAATGAATTTGTATGGAATCTTAGTACTTAAACTATCAACATTACTTCGGTTTTTAAATGTAAGAAGATGATTGTTGTATCGACGACAACATGTGTTTTCTATAAAAAATATATTAGATATCATATTCTAATAGTTTATATTATAAAATGACAAAAAAACACAGACATTGTTCGTATTTTATTTTTCAATCTTACACCTAATTTTTTTCTCAAAAAGAAACGTGAAAATAAACAAATGAACATCATGGTCTTTCGTAATAATAGATAAAGATCACGTTTTAAATGGAAATATACGCTATATAATCTTGCTACGCAACTGGTAGTTACGTAACGCTTCATAACCAGTCGCTATATAAGAATTAAAAATAAAACGACCAAGAATTATTAATTATTTAAGAGACGTTTCTTTTTTACCTAGTTACTAAAGAATATTTTATAACATAAGTATTGAATAATAAGTAAATAGAGTAAGAGAGACTACGTGGGGCGTAGCACCTGTGCTACGTCTTTCATCTCTATATCGTCTCTACGAGAATTCATATTGAATTTGAAATATTATAAATACGTAATAAAAGGAACATATGTTTAAAATTACGTGTTCCTAATCTCAGTCAGAATGTCCTTACATCTAGTAATTAATAAAAAGATTTTATGAATAAATAATCTCTATATAATAATAAAATTTATATAAACAATCAGAGAATTCTAGATTATATGTACGAGTAGAAAAATACAGCATATGTTATCACTTATATAATGCTGGATCATACTGTATTCGGAAATTCCAATAAATTTTGTAAATACTTGACTTAATAAGTGATTTAGAGTATATTTTGTGACAATTCTTAGTATGACAACAGGTAGAAGATAAATTATGATTTGACAAAAGCTTGTTAACATAAAAAATATTATAACTACATTTAAATATTAGGTACATGTTGTTATAGTACATAGTTCCAGCGGGTGCAGTGTATCCGTGAGTTTACTCGTACATTGCACGGAGCGGCTGGGCGGCGTCCTGCGCGGTGCGCACAGTAGGTCAGGGAGGGCGGCGCAGCAGGGGCCGGGGCCGGGGGCTGCCGATTCATGTTTACGGGCTGGTCGTCAGCTGTTCCCGCGACATGAATGTGCCGCGCCCGCGCCGCGCCCGCACCGCGCCCGCACCGCGCCCGCGCGCTCATCGATTGACTGCCACCTGGCCAGTGTTGCCTCCTTACTGGTTTCACCACTGAATCTGGTTCATTTCACCCCCTCTTTGTCTCTGGGAAATTTTGTTTCTAGAGGTTACTATTATATGCGAAGTATAAAAACTATAAAAATCTATTGAAGGTGTAGAATCTAGAACATTATACTCCATTATAAGACTACAATGATGTCCTACTACGAAAATGTCCTTCAAATCAGTCTCGGAAACAATTTGACTTTAGAATTTTCATTTTACCTGTATTTCTATTTAAAAGTATGAGAAAATTATTTTTAACACAAATTTTCAATATTACAACAAAACTTTTTAATATAAAGCATTCCTAGGCGGTCGACGCTTCATTATTACAAAGAAGGTTTAGAACTTGGTGGTTTTTAAAGGTTTTTGGTGATCATCCCTGGACTCTGTATAAGATTGTTGGTAACACAGCACCTGGCCACGTGCGTCGCGCCGGCCGCCCGCCGCACAGTCCCGCCGCGCTCGCTGGTCAGACCGCGCGCTGAACGCATCAACCGTCTAACACATGTGACACCGCCCGCGTTACATCGCGTCAATGGATTGCCCAAGCTGACTGACTGCTGCCCGACGACCGACTTCTTCCACGTCCAGTAAGTGTCCACAGGTTCGGATGCACCCACACCTATCAGATTAGTTAGTAAATAATGAGTTTTCCGATAGCATTAATAGCCGAGAGACAATTTATGCGACTGCGCTGTGTGATGTTTACCCGTCCTAGCTCATTACATTAGCCGCGGAAATTTTCTATCTAACACCGTATTCCATATCGATCTAGCAAACTTTTTGTCAAGGGAAATTCATAAAATTCATATGGTTTACGTAATCATGGGACATATACATTTTTTTTTGACGGAGCTATCTGGTAGATACGTTTACATAAGTTCCCTTCATCCTGCACAGTTGTGCTACATACTGTACTTACATAAAATCCTATAATTATGTATAAAAAATAAAAATATATTAATTACATTAATTGACATCTATCGCCGTATTGTATAACCATTAGTCATGTAGTTTTAATTCTATCCATTTCATTTATGGAAGGTAACAAATTAGCGATTGAAAGCCTCTGCTAGTGGAGAACATAAAATGTGAGGGTAACGTGTTATCGTTGCCAAGAAATGAGTGGCCATTTCCGTTGTTAGTTTGTCTATTTGTCACTAAGTTTCTGTTCACGTGGATGTGGAAGTATATTTATATTCAACCTACAATATCGCACATCCCGTGTAAAAAGGCCGCAACTACACTTGCGTCAAAAATGTTTTATTACATAAATAAATCGAGCTTCACGGTTTACACCTTCTGTCAAAATCTCATGAAGCTATCGACAAAAATGAAGGAATAAGTGCAAAAATACTAAAATTTTGCGACTTTAGAAAACATAAAATTCCAGCATAAAATAGAGGTATGCGTATTTGCATTTATTCGCTTTACAATTATCCCGCTCATAAAGTCATAATTGTATTTACGTAAATTTTTAAAGAAGATTTACAAAAAAATGTTTAACGCAAATATACTTAAATACTTGTTCCTATATCTTACAATCTAGGACTATTGTGTAATTCTAATTACTTACTTCTTCTACGAAACTTTTAGCTGATAGTTTATGTGTGATTATTGTTACATCCTTGTCCCCCAGCAAAACTTCACAATGCGTAAAGTGTAGTTGTAGTTACTTCTTTATTACACGTAACATTTCATACCTGATGTTGGGTAATTTTGAATACAGCATGTATTTACAAGAAAAAAAAATTAAGAATATGTTCATGTAATTAAAATTAAGTAAAAAATAAACTATTTTTAGCTAATTGTATAAGCTGACGGGCACTAATGATGGATGATAGGAGGAGCAGGAGATCAGGTGAATTTGCCAGGAATAGTAATAATAAATGATAGAAAAATCGATCTGCTTTTAGACATTTACCATAGCAGAGCGAATTGATAGAAGTGTATATAAAAACAATAGATAAAAAGAAGACTTCTATTTTAAATATGTATAAAGGAATATTTTGCCAGTGAATCTTATTGTAGGTCTAACAGGAATTAACTAACAATGGTTTCCAGGATGGACCGCGTGGAACTAAATGTACCTTATATTGCTAGCAATAATATTCAATATTAATTCCCACTGTTCATAATAGGTACACATACAATACTAGCTGGTCCGCAAACGTCAGTTTGTTATAAATTACTAGCTGTGCCCGCGTTAAATTTCAATAAAAAATATATCCTGTGTTATTCAGATGCATAAACTATATTAGTATAAAGTTTCGTAAAAATCCATTCAGTAGTTTTTGCGTGAAAGAGCAACAAAGATCCATACTTACAAACTTTCGCGTTTAGAATATTATATTAAGATTAAGATTTCTGAAAACTATTAAAGTACTAATCATCATAATTTCAACTTGTGTCTATCCACAGTTGGATATAGGCCTGTCCCAATTTGGCTTTGGTGGTCTAGCGGTTAAGCACAACGATTTGCATCGAAAATGCATCGTTTATACTTATAATGCATTAAGAAAAACCCAGATTATGAAAATGTTACTCCAGCCTTTCAGAGATGGTACTATAATATTAGGTCCTTACATATGAAATTGGTGTTTTGTCGTACTGGCCACTTTGATCTCAAATATCTCCTCATTCGCCAGGAATTCAAATTTCAAATTTGTACAGTTATTTACTCATGCATTTGTTTTTCGAAAACCGTAATCCATATGTTTTTTCCATCTTTGGTTTTTGGAAAACATAAAATATCGCGTTTTTTAAGAGTACGAATTCCGTCGTGGCACCAGTGTGCAGAAACGACTTGAAGAATTAATGATGTGTATGGCGATGGTGTCGCAAAAGAAAACACAGTGGTTCCAATATTTTCGTTCTGGAAATTTCGATCTGCAAAACAAGCCCCGTGAGCAGCCAGAGTCCAAGGTTGATAATGAAGAATTAAAGGCTAATGTGGAAGCGGATCCATCGCTAACCACGTCCGAGTTAACTGCAGGCTGCAGTGTTAGTAACAAAATGTTTTAATCCACTTCAAGCAAATTGGGAAGGTGAATAAAGCTTGAAAGGTGGATCATGAATTGAATGGAGCAAATCGACAAACGTGCGTAGACTGCTGCGTTACATTAGCCAACCGGCATAATAATGAAGGGATTTTAAATAGAATCATTACCTGTTATGAAAAGTGATATCTTGTACGATAATAGGTAACACTCATCGCAATGGCTGAATCCTAGCAAACTCACCAAATCCTGCCCCAAGCGAAAATTCAAACTCAAAAAAAGTTGCTTGTGAGCATTTAGTAGACTAGTGCCTGTGTTGTTCACTTCAGCTTTCTTAAATCTGGGCAGAATATTACGGCAGATGTGTATTGTCAGCAATTGCAAACTATGATGGAAAAGCTAGCTGCTAAACAACCGAGACTGGTCAATCACCATAGGCCACTGCTGCTTCAGGATAACGTTACGAAATTAGAAGAGCTTCAAATGTCCAATATATCCACCGTACTTCCCGGATCTTGCTTTCTTTCAAATTTTGGATAACTTCTTGCAAGGGAAAAAAATCAAGTTCGATTTATCGATTCCCGTCCTAATGGTTTTTTAGTAAAGGGATCAATAAAACTACCTATCAAATGGCAAAAGTGCATGAATAGCAATGGATGGTCCATTTTGATTAAATAAATATTTTGAAAAATCAACTGAAATTGGCGTTTTGTAAGGGAGTAATTAGGTTACTCCCTTACAAATTTCATATGTTAGGACCTAATATATTTACTACACGAGTTGGAGTAAAATTAAAGAGATTTCGGCAGATCCTCAATGTCCGGGGAAATTCCAAATAAAATACGCATTCGCTGATGAGACACCAAATAATAGACAAATAGAAGGGGAAGACTTATGAGAAAAAAAGAGCTGCACACAGCGAGCCTTCTGAAATCAGGCATTAGTATGATGCACCGCTACCGATACCTAAAATATATATAAAGACTTGATGAATCTATATAAAGATAAAAACATACCACCACACTATCAGACGTTTTATAAGAACTTAAGTACTAAATCTGCTACCACAGAGTCCGATTCCGAAGTTGAGGATAATGAAGGTTAATAAAAATAATAAAAATATTACTATTTTAAACATTTTTTGATTAAGTGGATTATGAAGGCAATAAACATTTCTTTAAAAATAATAAAAAATTAATAATAACCCTGTTTGTCTTTATATTCTCTAAATTAATTTGTCCCTATATTTATACTTTTGACTTACATGCACGCACATAATGGACTATTTACTGTAAGAAGTAGGTATTACATGATACAAATTAAATATTCAGTTACTTTCCGCATTATAAAAGCTATTTTTATAAATACACTAACTAAACTAAAATAAATGGCTCCCTAGAAATACGTAACTCGATGTACAAAAAATGATTTTCCGTTAAATAACAACGTAATTATACTTGCAACTCTAGATTATAATGAAATATAGGAGAGTATAAAGGCGTAAGTAGAGTTAAATTTGTTCATATATTTCAAAATACATAACAAAAAAGCAATAATTGTAGTTACCCCTGCAAATGTTCTTTGTGTTTCGTGGAATACAGAAGTAACCGTGTTTTTTTAGATTATCTGGAAGTACATGAAGCTGTTCCTAAATTAAATGACACATGTAGTTGAAGGCAACTGTGACCTACGATTTTCTCTTTGAAACTTATTTCTAGAACTCATACAAAAAATATAGGACAGTTTTTTTAAGCTCCTGAAAAGTTGGTAAAAATCACTTACTTCCTTTTTCCAGGAATAGTGCGATATATTGGTTTAAGTAGATTAGAACTATAACTAAAAAATATCAGTTCTAGAAGTATGTTAAGTTAAAAGATTAGTTGAATGTATTACAGAAATTTTAATACTAAAACATCAGAATTACTGTTTTATCACTAACTTTCAAATTAAAAAAACATTATGGAAGAAAGCGGACATCTATTCAAATCTTATAATTGTTAGATTAAAATTTTAGGCATCCTCTAAATAAAAAAAAATGTATCTAAGAACCATCACGTCAGCTTTCAAACAAAAGAGCAGCATAAAAATTTGCCTGGCAATTACCCTTGACACACACTGGCGTGGCACCAGTGGCGGATGACAGGATGATTGCTAGCAATGGGTTCTTTAGTCCACCTTACTAATAATCCTTTCCCTCCAAACCCATTCACTTAACAGCTACGTTGCGTCGGGACTTAAAATAAGCAATTCGACATTTCACATTTGTATAATTAAGACCCTCACTATACTATCAATTGAAGCCATCGTGGGTCTCCATTCCTGAGGGAATTACTTAGTTTCTTCTATTACAAACCTCATTGGCCACTAACCTTCGGATTGAAACAATGTACACATTGCTGTTAAATCACAAAAGTAGGCCAGATTCTGCCAGTCTTTGGAATCTACTTCCGATCCAATGACATTGGATTGCACTGTTTCGTAGCTTTTTATACTCTTGAATTGTACGCTAGTATCGTATTAATTCTATATTTTGTGTCCAATAAAAGAACTTAGTGATATTGCTATGAATTTAAATTGTTACATTTCAAAAGAACTCAATATTGAGATTAGAATCCACAGTAGATTGTTAGTCTACCCACACGAACGAAGCAAAACTTTAGACTAGTTCTAGTGTAAAAAGTTACACTAGTCTAAAAGAGACTCTATATAAAATTATCTACATTGTTTTCCATACAAATGTAATAACAAACAAGCGGACTGTCCATCTGAAAAAGAAAGGGTATCATAAAATATATTATGACATCCGAGGGTGCGGCCAAGAGCATTAAAAACAGTTCTAATAAAACCAATCATGCATTGTCATAGTTATTTTTACTACTATAACATAGATCTATATACTCTCTATACTAATATTTGTAAAAAGATTTCTTTTGTATGTGGATAAACACAAATGTTATGGCAGTTTTAAAAATTGTTTCATAAATAGAAAGCTTTGTTATTAGAGAGTAATAAGCGGTGTCTAATATATAGAGAATGGGGGGAAGGGGATTGTTAGTAATACATATGTCCATAATAACACCATGTCAGTTTGACCTCCACGTGGTTCCCTCTGGAAACCATCTTGGTAAAATGGCATTTGTCAAAATGTGCTAACTGCACACCGGTGCCCCGCCAACGTAAACCGTTAGCGCATGAGGGTGTATCATTCCATTATCGTTTATAAAAAAATCTGAAGAAGACTGGTGCTGCATATTCGGCGTCTCATAATTCTTTATCTTACCTTTGCGGTTTCCAGCCTATAGGAAAAGAAGAGACGGCGCCTCTTCTTTTCCTGTAGTCTTTCCCATTATTGATATATGATTGATTAACAAATTCTTCCATAAATATCAGTGTCCCGTCCTGTATCAAATTGCGAGGACGAAACACTAAGTAAACATGGACACTGTCGTAGTTTCTAATTAGTTATGGGAGCTGATGACAACTTATTCTTTACATAAACTAAAATTGTACTATTTGCTCGTTAAGGTTCTACATACGTTAACACGCAAACAGATAACAGCAACTGCTGTAAGAATTAAGATGAAATTTATCCGGGAAATGTTTAATACGGCAATATACAACATATCGGCTGCTGAGAACGGGGTCAAAAGGCTGAAATAATTAATTTTATGAAGTATCAATATATCTTGGACAATTTCACTAATCAAATAATAGATGGCGTTGTCTAGATACTTTATTTGTGCTATATTAGTTTTATCGTTTATACCACTAGTTTATTATAAATCTTTATAATCAAATAATAATTTGTTAGCAACGTACGCTTATTTGAATGGGTTTATAAACATACAATGAACATAAATATTCAGTTGTAACGCGAACGATATAACAGTCATAAACATATCGGCAGTACTAATATGATAATGACGTTTTCATCTGTCGCCAAGTTGTATAAAACACAATATGGGGAACAACTGTCCATGACTATTCATGCCAATGTTTCTTCCTTATTGTGATGAATTGTGATCTATGGTCTATGAGTTAAGCATATATTATTTAAAACTGAAATTAAGAAAGAAACAATTAATTAATATTTTATCTTTCTCTCTCCTCGCCTTATCCCATCTTAATTGGGTCAGCTCTATTAAATAATAATTTACATTTAATTTAATATAAATATATTAAATTATATGTAATGTATTGTAATTTAATATAATAGATAATATATCTATTATATTATGTTTCAAATAAATTTCCAACAATGTTGGGTACATATGACTAACAGGCGATATGACTATCTGATATTTTTCTTAAGTACATTTCATTCAGCAGTTTTATGCATGTTACATTTATATAACATCATTCTTGTGAGTAATTAGTCTGAACATAAGTACAGAATTGAATTAAATAGCACATTTTGAAATAAAGCAACTGTATTTTTTGATACAAAGTCGACGGTCGCTAAGTATTGAGATTAGTGAGCTTCAGAATATAACATCAAAAATTTGCGTATGTATTTAAAAAAAGCATTTTTACAAACTTGGAAACTATATATATATGTAATAAATACATTCATTTGATGATTACTAGATCTGTGACAGTAGAAACAATAAATCATAGATAATACTATCTTGTGTATTTACAGGAAATATGACCTCATAGAATCAATATCATAGCTTCGTTTTCATAAAGCCGATTGGTAATGATTATTGTGTTACCTCAGTAATTACATACTAGTACTGTTTAAAAACACCTTACTCGAATACCGTAAAGAAACACACATGCTTGTCCTATCTCTGTGTATAATGAAATCGTTAAAGGTGTCGAGGTGACAACTATCTGTTAGGGATTCGCGTAAAAATGCCTGGGGGAATTAGAGTGAAATTTTCATACATTTTAATAACATTCCTTGTATGAAAATTAAACCTAAGTATGTTTCAACATTAACTTTATATATACAACAACTTTAGTTTATACTAAAGAAATACCTATTCGAAAAATATAAATACATGCAATAAAGACAACTAAAAATTGTTTTTTTTTAGCTGTACTTATTTTAGTCGTTGTATTGTCGTAAATAAATGGCATTTACAAATGCACATGGGGACGAAGCTCAAGGCGCAACTAGTCTAGACAAAATTTAAGTGCCTGTTTGGAATTTTACAATGAAGAACTTTTCACTAAATGCATACAAAAGTGTATATGTTACATAAAAACAATCTTACTAATATTTAATACGGCTATTTTGACGTGACTTTCACTCAAAGATAGCTCTCGTTATAAGGATTAAATTTTACATGCGTAACGGCCCAGATAAGAGGCTAAATGCATATAATAGAGCCAACTTACATTACAAAGAAGAAATTAAATTATATTTATTTTAATAAAAAATAAGTTAAATTTGTTAAACATGCCGACGAAGCCTCTGGCACTACTAGTTTATAATAAACACAAAACATTATTCTAGGTCGTAGTCGAGGCAGCTTGTGGCAATATGTCACAATACGATGCAGTCGCTGCGAAGTTGTTGCCTCGCTACAAAGTATCATGTTCAAATGTGCTTTGTTCTTAAACTTCGTAATATGGGGACTTCACAAAGACATAAAGCTCTGTATATACTTGAACATTGTATGTGTTGGACTTATTTTCTCAATGGAAACCATCTGAAAATAACTCCCTTTTTCATTGGATTTTCTTCTTTGTCGTATAATCCAGACGGTATCTTATAAGATGCAAATACTGTACCGGAAAAATGCATTCGATTTATTTTATGTGTAGCTTGATATCCTCTTAGTATCAAGTATTGTACTATATTGAGTTTACTCATGTTGAATTGTATATTGAGTAGAACTCAACATAGAATATAAGAAAACCAATATTGTTGAGTTTTAGTTTCACGACCATGGGCACATATGCTTCTTTATAAAAATGGGATTCTGAGATTTATTTATGAAAGAACCTAATTAGACAATAAACTTATGTACGACCCAGCTTTGAAAAATATTAAACTATAGACTTTAAGTTGAAAAATTAACACTTACTTACTTTATTACATAATATAGCGATAGTGATTCACCCCGGCTTCACACGGGATGGCTGCATATCTATTTAAAAAAATATATTGCCCATATTTCGATAATATATCTTTCGTAGATGTTGTAGATAGTATATCTTTCAGTACTTAAAAGAGTTTTTAATTTATTTTAATATAATTATAATTAGAGACCAAAAATAAATAGTTTCTTTTTAAATGACGGTCGAATGCATCTACTCAATCACTCCTTCATCTATACATACATATAAATGAAATTGGAGTATCTGTTTGTAATATAGAAATAACCGTTATTTAATACATTTATATGAATATAAATACGGTACTTATACCAAAATATATTTTTTTACAATTTTTGTCTGCCTGTCTGTTTGTTTCGGTTAATCTCTAAAATGGCTGGACTGCTCATTAGCTTGTCATAAGGAGTAACTTAGGCTACTTATATTTTAGAAAAATAAAGTTCAATTCCACGTGGACGATTTCGCGGGAATAGCTAGTTTAATAGAAAATACGTAGACCGTGCGTAGACCGTCGTAGCCGGTAGACGTAGAATACGTAGCAGTCTACGCACGTAGTACTCTACGTTTGTTAAATTTTCACATTTAGAAACGATCCTTTATAACGTATAAAAATAATCATATTTATTGTATACTAGATGTTATCGCGACTTTACTCAATTTTATTGAGGATTATCTGTAATTGAGGATTATCTATTAAGATATCCTATGTCCGTGATACAATTTATCTTCACGACAAATTTAATTAAGATTCATACAACTCTTTCGTCATTTAAAGGTAACAAACAGACATTCATAATATTAGTAATTAATATGGATATATTCTATATATCACGTTATTTGTTAAAACAAAATCTTTAAGCGCATTGTAATATGAGTACTCCTCTCTGAAACTACGTTTATGTTGCCTTGTATACATATCGTTGTATAAGAGCCCATTACTTGAAAAGCTCCAGAAGTAAGCTGCAAATAAAAACATCCGTGGTTTACAATCTTTTTACACGAGTATCAAAACAAAACGAGTGAGGCTTTAAGTGTATAAATGTTTGTGAGTTTCTTTATATGTTCCCGTACAAAACGCTGAGATGGCTTATATATTTTCAAATTAAAAGTATTATTCTTCCAAATTTGAATTTACAAACGAATCTGTATTAATATAAACATGTACAATCACACTTGAAAAGAATACGAGCTGAGTTTCTTGTCAGTTTTTCTAATCGAAAGCATTCTGAACTAACGGTAAATTTGACAAAACAAATCAAAATGTGTTTATATTTTGATTTGATTTGATTTGAAATAATAACTGAATCTATCTGCGCTAATGGTAGGTATATAATTACAAGGCTTCAATGTATGGACAAAAGGATGAGCATTAAATCAGGCCAGTTAGCCAGTGGAGAAGTTACTAGGAATTAACCATGATAGTTTTCTGAGGGATATCGAAACAATATTGTACACTAGTAGCAATGAAATAGAAATATTGTTTATTCAAATAAACTTAATTTAAGCACTTTTGTATACTTTATTTTTTATTTAATACTACTTCGAAATGCAGCCTGTTCACAAGAAAAGAAAGAAACTTGCGTGTTGCTATTTTAAATAAATGCTATTTTTATTAAACACATATTAACAAGGTGGAGGTATGCGATTATCAACATAGTATACACAACGCACTCATTCTTTGTACTATAAGATTACTTTTAATTTTGTAATTATTGCAAGATTTGAATATTTTGCAACTATTGATATAAATTTCACTTCCAAACGAAAACTTTTACTATATTTAACAATTTAATTTCAGCGGAGCTTACATTCTTACGGCCGAACCGACTTGAGTGTCTCATTTACGGTACCTCATTTATTATACCTTACCATAACAATAATAAAAGTATTGTTTCTTAAGAAATAACAACTACAGCTATACTATCTTATATTATAGGGATTTATTTAGAGTATACTACTGCTGTATCTAGATTGTGTAATGTATTTTGGAACATTACATTGTATATTGCATCTTATATTTCAGAGTAACTTCTATTTCGCGCCGATTCCTGTATTTGTCTAACAAAAACGATCATTCGATATTCGTACGGAGTTATTTCTCTAAGCAAAATCGTCAACATATTTCTATAAAACCATAGCTTTTAGAGAGACTTGCTTATAAAAAGTACGTATGTCAGAGTATCAGAAACAATATATTTATATATTTGTTAATAATATTTTTATACGGTTTTATTAGTTTTGTTAATCGGATCTTATTATAAATAATTTTGTACACATAATATTGATGGTAGTTCAACAAAGTACTCACATTTATCGATATTAATATATTATACGTATTCCAGTCAGTTTGTAACCACAGAGCAACAGTAACGTCGAAACATCGGCAGATATATATATTAATAAAGTGTAACTATAATTAAAATTTTCTTTTCCGTAATAAATTATTAACTGTTTTTAATGTAGTTGAAATATTAAACAATCTGGCCTTCTCATATGTGATAATCATCGCCTATAGTTCTGAATATGACATCACTTTATCATGTGACATCCGTGATATAGCTCATTGTTGTCATTCCGATTATGTGATACCAAAGTACTTAAACAACTGTTTAGAATTGATAAAAATAAATCTTCGGTACTGTAGAAGAAAATGAAGAAAACTGCTTGATGATTTTTACATGACAACAGCCAATATTAGTGGTCCTATCATAACCGTTGTTAATGTGTATTAGGATCAATCTAACATCACCCACATCATTACACTACACATAGTGAGAATAACACAAATATGGCCGTCATAAACTGACAAAAATTAGCAAAGTCGGGGTTGTTTTACTTCGTAACGTTCACTCATTTAACGTTATGCCTTTAATTTATGAAGCCATTAACGCACGTAAAATATCAGTAAAAAGTTTTACCAGAGGGAGAGTTTAATTACAAAGCCGTCTACAGAGGTACCTCTGTTTCACTTATTTTTTCTGTTTATTTCAGCTGCTAAGCAGAATTATGTGTATAAAAATTGTAACACACACGCGGCCTCTGTAGTGTAGCGGCTCAGCACACAACATTATTTCCGATGGTCGGGGGTTCGATTTATCGCACAGTACAAACATTTCTATTGATGATTATGATTGTTTGTGTCGTCTTGGTGTTTTTTTATATAATTATTATGTGTTCAATATACATACTGAAATTAAATGAAATTTATTTTTGATAAAAGTGGTACGTACAGCAGCTGGTAATCTTATTTAAATTATTTTGTTATACATACAAATACATATGTAATTTATTCTAGTTTATTATGTATATATTTACAAAAGAAATATCTATTCGAGTATTCCATTAGTTGACTACTACCTATAACATAATTCTGTTTAGCTTGGGACTAGATGGCGCAGTGTGAATCGTCAGGGTTATTATTATTATTCGTTCACGTAAATTTATTATAGTTATTTTTGTTAAGTCTAAACTACTGTCATTTCGGAACATATTCTGAATCGAGAAGAAGTGAAAAGAAAATATTAGTCTATATTTTTTCAAATGCCGATAAATGAATATCACTAAATAAAATGTTCAACTAGCAGTCATTGTTATAATCAAACCTACTGTTCAGTGGGATCCATTTAATTGAATATACAAAACGATATCATATATACACGTAATATTTTACATCCGGTGGTCTATTAGTTTGTGTCCCAGTAGAATATAAATTAAAATATATGCAGCACATGAACAATGAGTGTGCAATGTTCTCGAATTGCATAAGGACAGTGTGACCTACATACAGTGACAGCCAGGACGGATGCACACGACGTTTTTCTCCCCCAACAAACTGCCAGGGTCTGGACACTTTTGGCAAGCTGTGTGGGACACAGCAACTTTATATTGTCAACCTTTGGTCAAGTGACAGATTTGCATTCTTCATGCATTCCTGTTTAGATATATTAGGTAATATTGTTTATTGTAAGTATGTTTACGTTTTATTGCACAAATAGAAAATCTTAATTCATAGTATTTATTTATTTGCTTTGAATAGGATAAATTATTCTTATAATTAAATGCATTTTAAGATCCGATTACCTGTTTAGTTGTGACACGATGATGAGGCAGACAGACACACTTTCATATTTATAATGCTTAATGGTTAATTCGTCAATGGTTGATTAAAAATTTTACATTATAGTATAGATAATTGCAATCGTTATGAATAACATTATTGTAAAACTTATACATTTAATCTAAATATTATCTATTTTATCTTGCTCGAAATGTATCTGATATAGAAATCAGCTACAAGTAAATAATATTATTCATAGTGTTTACAATTATCTGTAATAGAATGTGATTCAACAATTACCGAAATTAAGCATTATAAATATGAAAGTGTGTCTGTCTGCCTTTTTGTCATCGTTTTGTGACTAAGCGGGTAAAAGGATCTTAACAAAAACTGGTGCGAAGATAGATTGTATATAAAAAGCTACTATTGTATAAAATCTGTCAGATTGCTTATGAGACGAGTTCTGAAGAGATATAATCTCCCAGGATAGTGACAGGTATATCCACAGACAAAAACTACTATTTAATAGTTTGTGTTACCCTTTATTTACAAAATTATTTATTATATCAAACAGTTGTAGTCAGTGTAGGCAAACAATAATTTGCATTTTTCCCTTTTATGCAGGTGTAGCGCGAGTGGCCACTTAGTGCGATTGTTTGCTTTGTCGTTTGTTACCGTTGTAGAACATTTACGTTTAGTGTCGCTTAAGAAGCCAGTGTAATCATTTTAATGTCGTTGTTTATGTTTACGTGAATTGACGGTAGCTTTTATTACTTTTTTTTGCCATTTTTTAAATTCTATTGTATTTTTATAGTCAGGTTTATACATAAATATAAAGTTATCCGGTAATAAATGTTTAATTTTTTTAAGTAATTTTACTTTTACAGTTATTTTTTAAGTACATCAAAAACTTAAGTACATGACGGGGTTTACTACCCCGACATGTACTTAAAATGTCGTGAGTCCAAACATAGCAAAAAAAAAAACTTATTATATTTGCGAATACATTTAAACATCAATTCTTTTGACTGTATTTTCTTGACAGCACAAGTAAAAAGTTTTCAAGTTCCTGCTGAATACACTTACAAACAGGAGATTTTTAATATATTATATCTCTATTTCTGTACCGATTTTCGATCACAGTTGTTGTAATCGATTGTGTTTACACCTGTTTGTTACATACAAATTTCGTCACGATCATAGTAGGATTTTTATGGAACAAAATGTTAATATAATAGAGTAACATATTAAATTCATATTATACTAATATATATATGAAAAAGCTTTTTGCTCATAGGTCCTACTAATAACCCGAAGGTTGGGAGGATAGACATTTGTAACTCTCATTACTCATTTACACAAAAATTTGTAGACACATTCGCATAATATTGATACCTAGAGAGACGATATTCTATATGGATAGACAAGATATTTGTTACCTGAATTTAAGTTGACAACTGCAAGAATACAGCTAGTTGGGCATATCTGCTCTACCAGTCATTCAGAAACTAATTTTGATCTCTTGAGATTAAACTGCACAGTTTCGCTATTTTTAATTCTCTTAAAAAGAAGATTAACATTGACCACAAATAAGCAATTTTGTGGTCAATAAAAAACATTATTATTGAATTATTTGTTTTTAATCTGGATTATATTATAAAAATATATTAAACAATGAATTAAATTGAAATTAAACTTCAGAGTATATTTATTTATTTAAATAAATTTACTACCAAAAGTCCATAGTTACATCTTATATACGTACGAACGTAATATTATATAGAAATATTCTCTACCTAACTAGTAATCTGCTGATATTATATAGTAGCTACTTAATGTTTCAATCAACAAAATGACTTCTCAGTATAACTGTATACATGTATACAGGAATACTGAGAACTTTATTATGATAGAGTATATGAAGCATACAGAAAGCCAATTAATATATCAGACATTATTGAGTTGTAGCATGAGCGAATCAGTTCAATTACGCGTGCTCGACAAATAACTCGACACTAATTTACTGTTAGCTTGCAAACAATTTTCCCGATGATGAGGCAAACTGCAGAATAACCGGGCAGAATCACTATTTTGCCCGATTATATTGTATTAAGTAATAATTTATTTATGACAGCATAATGGTCCATATAATGTTCGGAGCAATATTCTTATAATGTAATATTAGTAAAATAGAGGCAGATATATAATACAGTACAATAGTTGTATTAGTTGGAATATATATTAAATTTTTAATTATTATTTTATATCTTTACCTTTCAGATGGTACTTTAAGTTCTTTCATTTAATACCTATATTGAGAGGATTGATAAAGTATATACCATTCTCCATCTTGTGGTGGTAGCCAAAAAAAATATTTTTTTTGGCTACCAATTTTGAAAATATTATAATATGGTGTACCACATATTGTAAAAACTAGAGGACTGTTATGGTTTTAATTTACTTTATAAAATTTGATATAATTGGTATAAGAATTTAAATAACTTGTTAATAATCCTGGACGATATAGATAAAAATAATCTTAAAAATAAAATTTATAATCAAGAATAACGTTTTCGAACGATTTCCATGGACTTGAGAATAATTTTAATAATTTATTGAAATTTAACAATAATATCTGAACAACACATAGATTATCAATTTCATGCGGGTGAAACAGCGGGCACAGCTAGTACAATAAAGTATAATAAAGTACCTGGTACTACTACATACAGCTGAAAGAATAGTTTTGTTTACGTCCCGTGTACGCACCAGTTATGATATTTCTGTACTCGGCTAATGAAATGAGAAGCGATCCGATCCCTTAATATCACGAGTTTCGAGATAACGAGCCTCCGACATGATGAATGGGAGTAAGTTATCTACCTATTGTCCCAGGGTGGACCTTTGGCTAGTGATGTGGAATATTTTTCACATCGGTTAATATTATAATCGATATACATTCTGAAGTTCGAATTTAAATATCGAATGTATAATAAATGTACATTATGGGAAATTTATGTTCTACATATTGAATCATGTTTCCATATGTTCTCATATATAATCTATATATATAAGTCGTAAAAGTGCCGAATACGGTCTGTTTGTCTATGGATCTGTATCTTTGCTTGTATATTAACATTTCATGTAAAAATGAACGGATGATTACGAATCCGACGATTATTTATGTATGAATTTATCAACTTTTTAATGTTTTGAAATATACATTTATATAGTAAGACCACAAGGAACAGTGATTTGTACGTCTTCAATTTTCGTATATTTCACCCATATACTTACTTAAGTTGGTCATACAAATCTTATTTATAACTTTATATATTATTTTTCGTATATTTTTAACTAAATACGTAGATATAAGATGTTAAGATTTAACAGAAAAGAAATACATTAAGTAGCTATAGACAGTAGCTATAGCCAGAAACTACATTGCATTAAAACAGGTTTTAATACAATGTAGTTACTGGATTATTCGGAGTAAAAAAAAATTGTACACTGTACACACTCGATATGCCACTGTTTTAAAGTTTTCTAAAACGTCGTCGATATAGGTTTTAAAAAATATTATCATGGTAGATGCCCCGCCCCATTTATGTAATCAATAAGTAACATTATTATATTTTAAATATATTTTTTTGTAATATCGTAGTAAAATTAACTATGAACCTTTAAAATATCTTAATTGAGATATTCAAATGTTAATTTTTAAATATCGCTTATAATCGATACGGTGATAGGTGGCCTACCGTGGTAGCCGCTCTTTTATTTAACTGATTTGTGATAGTATTGTTCGTACTACTTCTCTCAAAGATATGAAAGTGATGATACAGCAGTTTTGTATTTACTTTGTTTCGCACAATCCTATATTGAGTAAACAGCATTGAAGACTTATTTAGTGAAATAAAATAATAGCAAAAATCTTGTTTTTATGAGTACTTATTACTCACCTAATTGTTTTTAAACGTAGAATCAAGAAAAGTCTAAATTTGCAGATAAAAATAGTATAGGTAAAGAGTTCTAATATAGAACCTATTATGTTTAGGCTAAATCTCATTATATATAATCAAAGTCAATGTCATGGATCAATAAAAGAATATTGCTAGAATGATTCGTCATAATTAAACGAGGGTTACACTAAACAAAAAATTAAGGAGTAGCGGAATGATAAGTATTCGCTCGCCTGGTCTAAATCCATCTTAAATAGCTTAGAGTCATCTACATAGATATACACTTCCGTTTCTTATTATGTAAATATTATGATTTACGTACAGTAAGTCTCATTCATTACAACTGTCACGTAGTTCGCTTTGACCTCCGTGTATATAGTTTTATAAGAGAGAGAAAGCAGGTCTTGACACCTCATTTTTCAAGAATCGACTATCGAGGATACCCTGGCCTCTTTTCACTGAGGTTGACTTTGTATAAAGTCATAAGTACTCGCAACCCGCCAGTAGCTCGCCTTGTAAAATGTGATTCGGTAGAAGATTAAGGCAAAACGGTAAAATGTCAGGATATGGAGGCGTGCCATCCTAGTGCTTCAGAATGAAAACATATGAGTAGTGCTATGGATGTTTTCGACATTTAGTTATATTCATGTTGTTGTTCATGTTTATATATATTTTTTTTCATTTCAACTGTTGTTTGGAGACGATGCGTTATTGTTAGTAATAGAACCCCTATTAGTAATAAGTACATATTCGTCATTGTCAGTAATTTAACCCCTATTACTAAAACTCCCCTCTCCCCTGTGAGCCACCCATTGCTGGCATGTGAGATCAAGTCGACTCCACGCGTTTCTCCAAAGAGACTAACAATCTCCAAGATGGACTAACTTTCCTAACTTCGTGCACGTCCTATCACACCGACAACAATTTTTCCATAATAAAACTAATATTTTCGCATTTCTTCTCCTACAAAAAGCGTGTTCATATTTTTGTGTATCTATTTCACGGTAGTTTCGTTATAATTTCGAAGTGAATTGCATGGTAGGTAGCTACAAATCCACGTAAAAGGTTTTCTGTTATACCTTCAGTTAATTAGGCGTGGAAAAGCATATATTTATGTATACCTACCTAATTATATTTTGTTGCTTGTAGCTTGCTCGTTAGTGTAGGCAGATTTGTAAATGCCAGTGCCAGACTTCTGAACACCTACTCTTTATTACAAGTACTTAACTTATATTTACGTATTTTAATGATCAATCTTTATCATTTCGTTACATAAAATAAAATCGTTACGTGATGTAAAACTGTCTGTTTGGGGTTTTTTATGGCTGATAATAGAATGGTGCATCCGCTTGCGTTAATGGTCTACGTTTTCGGAGTACCAGTGGAGGAGGATAAAATGAGTCATCTTATCCAGGTCATGTCAGACTGACTGTCATGACTTATGATTACTAAAATTCCTCTGATAGGATATTGATGCTTCATGTATAAACCGTTTAAATAAAATTTTAAAGATATAATAATCGAATAAGCCGATCAGATTGAAACAATATGTTACACTTTGTTACAAACTCTGAACTCTTATATATTTATTATTTATTTATTATTTATTTATTTATTTAGGAAGATTAACGGTGTAATTTTACATGTTACTTGTCATATAGAATTGTCCTATGCCAATTAATAATCTTCGCCAATAGTATTACCAGATTAAATTTTTCATTAGCCAATTTTAACATATTGAAGTAATCACGTGACAGTGTTTCAGTTGTAGTTATACAGTACAAGTACATAAATAGACCAACATACCCACAAGTAGCGATGTATCCACAGAATACACAAATAAAGTTCGGCTATGTACCGTTAAAGAATTTGTTACATATGAGTTTTATATATTTATGTATAGAAATAGCTGTTTGACTTTCCGAAAAACATATTTTATGGTGTATAATGTTAGCTGCTTAGTTATAGAATAAGCCTGCTTGGTATTTTTAGTAATATAAGTAAGTATGTATATATTTTATTGAGCTCGTAAGACCGAGTTTCGCGCTTATCGTAGCACGAGATGAAATCAAATAACTTGCTTATGGCACTGACAAATTTCCCGTATTTACTGATTACACTCCATCGCTGGAGGTCAAACACTTCACAAGTGGAACAAACAGGCTGTGAAAATAAGATCAAGAGCACTGACATAATTACATATAGCATTTAACAATTCAACAAGCTGAAGTGAACTTTACGCGTTTTTGTGTAAGTGTCAAAACAACACACTGAGATTTTTACTAAAATGTCAGTTGTTTTCATGAATTTTATCGGTCTCGCCTCTCGAAGCGCTTTTTATTTATTAGGCACTCGACTCCTTGATGTTATAAGCGAACAAAATAGTCCATACTGTGTAGGGTTCTCAACTTTTTGTACGGGAAATAAAATATATTACTGGTTGTCGAGTGGTTTATTTTGATAATAATTAATATAAATTTGAAATTTGAATATTACTGGGGTGTTATTGTCAAAGACTAAATCGCATTGTAGTGTGTGTATTGTTGTTTTTATAAATTTAACCTATTATTAACGTTATTAGTAAAAATATTAAATTTCTGCTCTCCATATAAATTTTAACTGTGTTTAACTAGTTTTCGTAATAAAAGATACAAAGATTTTATGTTTTGAATTAAAAGCTAGGTAAATATAAATTAAAAATTAAAATTAAAAAAATACCGAAAACAAGGTTATCTGTCTGTCTGTTCTATAATGCAGTGCATGTGAGAGCATGTCACTTGGTTGACATTGACAGTTTCATTCTAAAATAAATTATATTTATTTACTTTAAGCTTTATTGTAGCTTGAAATGCTAGCGTTTATAAAATAATATTTTGTGTACTTCTTTTGATAGAACAATAAAACTATTTTATTAAAAAGAAATTTCTTCTTTTTAATTAATGAGAGAAAAAAGGATATTTTTTGAACAGTATTTTTGAGAACCCTAATGGAGTGTCTGCTTAGCTGTGCGGATAATGTGTGACGTTTTGATTAATCATATTTGTGTCTAAAGCAGATAGTCAACTGTCGTATCTAGAATGAGATTATGCAATGTCATATTTATAGTATTATGCATATGCATTGTTGGCGGATATTTGGAAAAAAAAATCTTTTTCTCTCAGTACAGCGTTAAAATAAAGCTGATAGGATTGTCTCTCAAATCTTACTCTGTAAACTAAAATCATAAACTGTGAGCCTGATCATAAATAGCATAGATATACTAAACGAGTAGTTACGTTAACAAGTACGTTTTAAAGTAATTATGATCCTATTAACTAAAATAAAATTTATGCTATAACAACTTAATATTATTATAATAATATTGGCCCACCACCTTAAGTACAAATATATGTATATAGATAATAATAAAATATATCTTATATGTATATGACCTATTTTATATAATTGGCTGTCTACGTCTAGGTACATATGTAGATTACTAACAAGTCAAAACGAGTCAATAATTCTGAATCACAACAACACAACACCAGTAAGTACTCACTAGATTTATGGTATGAGATATTGTCGTTTGTGATTGGTTACGAGCCCGGTATTTCCTTTGTTTGTTTTTGTATCGGAATTATAGGCTGCACATTTCACGGTAGAGATCATTATTGTTGACAGGTAAATAAAAAATAACTAATGGATACTTTATAAAGAAACTAGCGACCCATTGCTGCTTCGCACGGCTATTTAAATAAATTTTCACGAAACCCTATAAAATTATACAATTAAATCTTCTTCAGAAATTAATCTATTAATAGATGAAAACGGAATCAACCGTAGCATCTGTTAAGTTTTTGTGATTATCGAGAATATATAGACAGACGTGGCGGGGATAATTTGTTTTATAATGTTACTTATATTATATGTAAAACAAGAACCATATCTCAAAGTTATCTTTTTAAAGCAACGCGACGGTTCGGTTTGGTTGGTTTATTTTATTTAGCAAAAAAAAAATTATTTGAATTAATTATTGTTTAATTAATTTGTTGTTTTGTTAATTGTTAGTGTTCTATATTACATTTTCATTATACTTATTTATTGAACTGTGGTGTTAACATAGTACTTTACTCATGTTCTTCATATTTTCATCATCAGAACAGACATTAGGTATTTATTTATTGCAAGAAAGTAGATGAACTTGGGGTTTTTAGATAGTAACATATAGTATTTATTCTATGCTTAAATAACTCTGTGTTATCCATTGTAGCTGCAGCTAGAAGTCAAGAAGCTCTTGATAATACGAGCAGTGTCATGCAGTGCTGATTTATGAAGTGATTGCGGCTAAACCATTTAGATTTAGTGTTAGAAGAGACACTTCGCTCCCTCTCTGGACACTTCAATCATCGGTTGACATGACCTGATTATCATGACTATGATTTGTTAGCATCTATTTATACTACCGGACCCGGGAGACGTCCTGCCAGTACGGTTTCCTGGCTTCCTGGTTTCCTGGTTTCCTGGCAGGACAAAACACAATTGGAACCTACCGGTTCCAACTGTGTTTTCAGGCCAAACAAAAACCCAAAAATTTCATCCAAATTAGTCCAGCACTTTAGGAAGACTTAAGCGATAAATACCCGTATAGGTTAGGTATACATACACAAGAATTGTATGCATACCTATATAATTATATATAGAATAGATTATCTAAAATTAATTTACGCAGTTTTGAATAGTCGTAGTTATTTTTGTTTAATTTAACGTTCATTAAGAAGAACGAGCAAGAAACTGGTAAATAAGTTCAGTCGTAGTAATTAGACATTAGATACGTATTAAGATGGTAAGATTGGATTTATCTTATTTTTCATATCCTAAAAAAATATCAAACGATTTTGTTGTATAAACGTATAGAATTACATTGAGTTTTAAAATTAAGAATTATACATATATAGTATGAACAGAAAATTGCAAAGAATCATGAAAGTGCGAATTATAAAATTAAATAAGAACAGTTTTAAAAAATATACAGTCGTACTATGAAATAGAAACGGAGACACATATAATTTCCGTAAAGCTAAGGTAAAGAAAACGAAAAATATAACTCAATTTCACATAATTCATAGCCGTAGAAAAGTTTTGTCAGCTTAATTTGTACCTAAATGTATTATGCAAACAGGCTAGTATAAAACATGAATGTCGATCATAGTATGCCGTCACGACCAATGATTTGCATTCAGGTCATGTTATAGAAGCGGGAGCGGAAATTTTCAAATAGTAGTAATGTGTTTTTATCTATAGGGAAACATTTTATTGTAATTAATAACAAATGTTTTTGTAATTGACAACAATAAAATGGGCAATGTTTAGTAACTTTAAACTAAAAAAAATAATGTTTGTTGTCTACTAAAATAATCGATACATTCAAACATATAACAACCTTTTGTCTGGGGGTTTGGGTCTGGTGTTTAAAATATTGAAAGTCTTTATCCTTTTTCTATAGTCTGGCTGCAATCTGGAAAATGAATGTATTATTAGGTATGAAAAATTAAATGCGGGACGCGGGGCATTTTAAATTTTCAAAAATAAAAGTCACTTTAAAAAGAGTAACATGCAAATCGAGAGCGAATGTAATATATTTTATAACTTTATTAATGTAGTAAAACGGTTTTTACTACGAATAATTTAATGATGAATGAAATTAAAAACTGACTATTTAGTGACGGATTTGTTCGAAATTGTATTTGAATCGTACAGTACAAGTTTATACTTGTAGATTTCCAGACGTACCTACTATGATCAAATTAACTGTTGTTAATTCATAATGACAATATTTTTATTATATGCTCTTACCGCTCCCTCCTGTCCAGTATAACCTCGACCTTAATTCGTCATTTATTCAGATTCACTATTCAGCCTATTAGATTATACAATATTATCTCAGTAGACATTAGGATAATGGTACCTTTTCCCCAAATACAGCCTTCAGTCGAATTAAGGACTGTTTTAGCCGAGGTCTGTAACTATTTTATATTTTGTTTGTCGCTTTGCTGGTTTTGTTTTGTTCATTTTACAAATTAAAATGTTTGGTTTCTAATGAACAACATAATGCAGTCCCTAATAAATACTTAGATAGTAATAATTGTTTATTTAAGTCTACTTCCAATAATAATAATAATTATATGAACTCTGGAAGATTCACACAGCGCCAGATACTAAAGAAACTGATACAAATTTTTAAATATTTTTAATAATATACACAGCAAACATAAAGACCAATACAAATAATCATATTCATGAATTAAAATGTTTGTGTCGTACTAGGAATCGAACCTGCGACTGTCGCAAGTAAGGCGGTGTGCTATACCGCTAGACCATCGACGCCGTCATACTTATAAGACTTATAATAATACCTTTATAACAGTTATCCTAAATTGGGCAATTTTAAGCGTCGACGTCGTGGTTAACCGGGCACTTGACATAGGTACCCATTTCGCTAGCTATATTAACGTAGCGATGGACTATACTACTGTTATTCATCGAATTAATACTTTATTAATCATTATCTCCACCACAGAAGAATCTATAATATACAGAGTTCTATAATACAAGCAATTTTTTAGTGTCTGTTATATTTAAACTTATGCCTTTTTGATAATAAACAAGACCAAATCGCTATTTACTGTCTACGAGATATCCAATTAAAAAATACGTATAATATATTTTATAATTGGCTATATCTAATATTTTCCATTACACAGGCCATGGATCCGGGTATATGAGATACGATCTTTTGTTTTTCTTTTAATTAATCAGCTTAAGAGAGCTTCCGATTTGGATTGAAAAGTTTTAGGCGGTTACGACAACGGTTGAGAGAACATTTTGTCATTAGTCAAATTTAAACTGTATTTTGCTAATAAAAGAATAGATAAGTTTTACATAAATTGAAAGAAATAAATTTAATTTATTATAATATAAAAATGCAATAAAATACAAAAAGTATTTTTATGATTTTCGTATTAATTGTTATTTAATTCCTTCCATTTTTAGGTAACACAAAATATTTTTTTTAACACGTATGTAGACAATTTAATATAATACCTATATGTCGTTGTCACATTAATATATGTTGGGGTAAAGCCCAGATACGAGTTTTCCTATAGAACTTAGTCCCAAAAAATATCGGTGAAAGTTAACGTTTGCCGTACGAAATTAAGTTCTCACAGACCGACAAAAAACCTTGCTACTTCCTGAACTGTGTCACGCAAACATATATAAACGTTTTATTTAATAATGCATATACAAGAACCGCGTAGGTGCCTACGAATCCCTTCAATAAAATTGTCGTTTTGCCGTTTACGACAGTTTCCTCGAGTGCAAACAGAAAATTCAGCTTTGTGTAACAATACGATGAATAAATGATGTAAAAACGCTCTAACCTTGGCTGTAACGCGTTCGCGGTTGTAACTTAGATACTATTATACAATTCTCGACTTCATTTCGTTCAAGTAGGGTTCGTTATTCTTTAAAACTAATATCGTATGTTGACAGCCGTCAAATTCATATCCTGTAATACGAAACGAGCAATCTTCGTACGTAATGCTTATGAAATACTCTGAGGGGTGGGAGGGGAACCGTGTCAGAAAAAATGGACGTGGTAGGTCCTGGACACCGTTGTGGTTGTTTCTGGAATGCGCAGCTATAGGGTAGGTGATCTGAATTAATGGTCATATTATAATCCTCCACTGATGCCTTATCAGGGTATATCTTTCGCACAAGCAGGATTATCATTCACTTAGAAAAAAATACTCCGATGGTATAATGACATGAAATAGTAGGTTACCCGAAAGGCAAATAATAATAATAACATAAGACACAGCGGCATCTTGTCCTAAGTGAAGCAAACAATGGAAATTCCTTAAAAAAAACAATATCCGTAACCGAAATTAACGGAAACTATTATACTTCTAAATATAAATGTTTGCAGTAATTGAACCCGTGATGATAAAAAGTAAAGTGATGTGCTAAATTGCTGGACCACCGAAGCCTTCAATATTGGAAACATTAATCATCGTTTAGTTTAACCAAACTCAGTTACCCGAATTGTTATTAAGTAAAAAAACATATTAATAAAATCCAGTACCCACAATCGTACGCATTATAGGCACTGGATCTGGTACTACAGATATACTGGAGCAAATTACTGTATATAAAAGAAGAGATAGATTAACTCTCCATCTAAATATTACTCTTAAAAATATACAACTAGACAAAGACAATACGATGCTTTCTTGGAAGACCAATAAATGAGACAGTATAGGTACGCACCCACGGAAGTAATACATATATACGTGCGATTCTGTGCTGTTTTATAATAATATATACAGTTTGAAAAGATATATATACCAGTGAAATATTACACGGGACTGTATTAGTAGAAATTGCAGCTTTGTAGACTGCCGCTATTTACCATTCAGCATTCTAGACGGTTGCTACATACCGTTAAATTGTTTACCATTCCACTTAAGTAAAGAAGAAACTTTAGTAATAAAGTTATACCGTACAATATAACCTGAATTAACTGTAATAAACAAAATTACCTGATAATCCAATCTATAATAAAGATATTTGTATTTATAAAAAAAAAGTGTATTATGACGAAGCATCTGTAACCCTACACGCAGTGATACTCAAAAATAGATAACAGATAGGCGATGAACGAGTTTACGAGTCTCGAGGGAAATTTAAGTCATTCCTACTCGCAAACCCCAATATAATATCCTGTATTTTTCCGTATGAAAATTTAAACACAGAAAATGTTTGTTAATAAACCGCTAATTACTTCCGATAGGTAATTTATTGTTTGCAATTATGTAAAGTGAATGTCGTAGATAATTAAGCAAATTATAAGGCAATTATTAGGTGTACATTCTGTTTCGTATATTGTATACAGAGTTATATCAACATACTAGTTAATATATCGATAGCAACATAGCAACTTATGAGTTAGGTCAACTTATTATATTGGTTAGAACGTTAATTTAGTCGTACTCAAAAATGGCAACATTTTGGGATGGACCACGATAAGATAATATTACATACTAACACTAATGCTCCAACTAAACGCAATTTTTTCACACGATGGAAAAATGTTTAGAAACAATTAAAAATATATATTTCGACCCACACGTTAATATTACAATTGAGTACGGTAACACATTTGAGAGAAAAAAAAAATAAAATAAAAAAAGGTATTTTGCCCCGTCTTGCCCCATGGTGCTGGTAATGGGGTAGAGGTAAGATGGGGTGATGAGAATGATCCTATGATCTCTGTAGAACAATGATTATCCAGAACACGTAGACATCATCATCATCATCATCATCTTATTTCTACGCAGCTATTATGAGTCCATCTTCCACTTAATGAGCATGATATCCACCCTTCAATGGAAACGGAACAAACTTCATCACAATACATACATGGTGTGTTCCCCCATCTTCACTTTCATCAGATGTTGAAACTCTTCATTGTTTTGCTGTTTTCGGTGATCGGAATTTTTTATTTTGATCTTTTGTAGTAGTAGTAGTAGTAGTTTTCTAATTCATCTTTTCTCTCTTTTTGTTTCTATTTTCTATAGTTTTTCTGTTCAGATGACTAAGATTGCTGTGTGTCCAATATTTTTTTCATCCAAAACCGCTTAAACTCTTCGCTTCCCGCATGGATTCTTCATCACGACCGACGACGTTAATCGTAGAATCATTCTAAAAAGACAAACTCACAAAAACGAACTCATTTTTTGGAAAACAAACTAGAACCGAATTATTCTCATCAGTTACCCCATCTTGCCCGCAGAGCCCTTTTATAATAAAAAAAAAATAAAAACAAAACAGTCAATAATATTTAAAGAACACAATGCCTACTTTTTTATAGATTAGTTTAAGCATCAATCACAACAACACCTCACCAGCTAACGTTATTTAACAAACCACAGTCACGTGTTAAGCCAGAAGAAAATGTGATAAGCAACTTGCAATAAAACACTTATTATGCATTTTTTCGACACTGTGCACTGGAAAAATCTCATGGGCGCGTCGCACGATGATTGAAAGAGCGTGATTGATCAATTTGAACTGTAAATTTTGGTGGGTACCCCGTCTTACCCACTACCCCATCTTACCTCCATCTCCCCTACCCTTTTTTATTCGTGTAAACTATTCACCCCCATTAGTACCAACTGCGTCATTTCGATTTCCACGTGTCCTCGAAACCATCATGGTTAATTTTTTGTGAAACTCAGCTCATCTTGATTTTCTTCTTATCATGACCAGATGAAAATGAGCACCAGTGGCGAATGATAAGCGTATATATAGGCGAGAGCACTCTCCTATTATAATTAATTTAAAAAAATATTTTGGAATTATATCAAACCTGCTTGGTTTACAACAATCTTAGTTACAAAAAATACACCTACATCACGTGATGCCAATGAAAATAATATTACGCCTCTATTGAAAGCTACACGCGTAGTATTAATTAGGCAGAAAAGTTTTGTTTCAGTGTATTGTATACGAGGTATAAAGGTAATGGTCAGGTGACCTATTGGTTGTATAACTGTATTTCTGTAAGAGCAAAATAAACTTACTTTACAATATCTGCCTATACTTTCCACTGAATTCAAATAATTGTGAGGTTTAACAAAATAAATCACAATAAAATATTAAAATATACGTTGTAACTGATTGCTGCCTCTATGAAAGATAAGAGAGACACTATTTTTGGAGGACAGATTTCTAGCCTTGTTGATGCAGTCTGCCATTAGTTAACTTATCTGATTGTGTGAATCTATTTATAGTTCTGTATCTTTTTCATCAGGACAGATTTAAGGGCTTACTATGTTTCTAAGATATTGGTGTAACTTGACATTTTGTTTTTATCAAAGCAGCAGATGTACAATATACTTTCACAAGTGTGAATTAACTTGATTTAAAAAAAGATATGGATTTAAATTTTACAAAATACACATTTTGGAAAGCTTTTTAGAGGAAAATCAATATCATGTAATAGGACTGACGGAAACATGGATAAACGAAAAACAAAAAGAACTCATACATATAAATAACTATACATTCGGAGCCGCTTACTATAGACGCCAGAGAAGAGGGGGCGGAGTCGCAATACTACTCAAAAATGACATTCCTTTTACCCATAAATCCGATTTTTCAGATTTATCAGTAGAGTACATAGTAGAGTGCTGCGCGGTAGAAATAAAACCGAATTTCCTATTGGTACTGATTTATAGAGCCGATCGAGATATAGATATATTCTTCAATTTCGTAGATGACTTATTAAATAAAGTGAAATCAATAATTAACAAGCACATAATAATAACCGGTGATATTAATATAAACAATTCTGAAAATTCATTAAATTACCAAACATTATCTAACAAAATGTTAGAATATAATTTTCGTCAAATTATACATTGCCCAACTAGAGAATCAAGTAATAGTTCCTCATGCATAGACCTCTTGTTTACTAATAGCAGGGAATATAATATCACAGTAGAAGATCACGGTTTTTCGGACCATAAGGGCATAACATATACCTTTGATATAAAGGAAACACCGCAAATTAGAACAATAAAAACGCTAAAAAGGACCTTTAGTCATAGCAACATGAACATTTTCAAATTAGTATTAGAAAATTTAATTTGGGGGGAAATAATAATGGAAAATAATGATATAAATACAAACTATAATTTATTTGAATCTAAGCTAAAAGAGTTATTAGATAAATATATACCATTAAAGGAAAAAAATAACATAACAAAGAACAAAATAAATTGGTTAACAAAAGGTTTAAAAATATCGTGTAAGCACAAAAGAATTTTAAAAACCTTAACAAATCAATGTAATAGCGTAATTCTAAAAAATCATTATAAAACATACACAAAAATCCTTAAAAAAAGCATTAGTACCTGCAAAAGGAATAGTTTTATTCGAAATATGAATACTTCAAAAAACAAAATTAGGACAATGTGGAACCTAATAAAACAAATTACAAAATCTAAAAATCAAAAAAATTTTAAAAACATTTCAATTAACTCCAAAAATTGTATGATTGCATGTCCACAATCCGTAGCGGAAACGTTTAATGATTATTTTATATCAGTAGGTAAACAAAACGACGCAATAGCCCGTCCAAGTGGCCGGCCTACCGTCAATTCTCCATTAAACTCTATGTTCTTGCAATCTGTAACCGAAAAAGAGATAAGCTCAATAATACGAAACCTGCCTAATAAATATAGTACCGGTTATGACGATATACCACCAATATTAATAAAATTTTGCAATAAAGAATTAACGCCAATACTAACAACATTAATAAATCAATCATTCAAAGAATGTACATTTCCAAATAAACTTAAATTAGCAAAAATAATACCAATTCTGAAAAAAGGACGAAACCCAAATGACCCCAGTCAATATAGACCAATTGCATTATTACCGACAATATCAAAAATATTTGAAAAACCCATGTCAAATCGAATTTATAAATTCTTGGAAAAATTTAAACTACTTGATAATAACCAGTTTGGTTTTCGTGAAAAACGCTCAACTACACTTGCTGTCTACCACTACATCCAAAAATTATTAACCTATATAAGAAATAAGAATTACGCAGTCGGACTGTTACTAGATATGACAAAAGCCTATGACTGTGTATCTCACGAAATCCTACTTTCTAAATTAAATGGTATCGGAATTCGCGGACCAGCAAACAGATGGTTAAAGTCATACCTGGCAAATAGAGTACAATACGTACAGGTGAACCACTACGATGAGCATACTTGTAAATTGTCTGATGTCACATCTGAAAAACGAAACATTAATCACTCCATTCCTCAGGGGAGTGTTCTGGGATGTGTATTGTTTCTTATATACATAAATGACCTTCAAAATTACAAACTCAGCATGTGTTCTGTTTGCCGATGATATATCGTTATTGTTCGAATGTCCTAATGATCGCGACAATAACTCACATATATCCGAAATCTTTGTCACTACACAGAATTGGCTTCTAGATCACAACCTTCAAATTAATATGACTAAGACAAAAATTATCCAATTTCGACCTTACCAGAAAACACCGCTAAATTTAACAGACATCCAACTTAAGCATAATATAAAAGAGGTACCAGATTTCAACTTACTTGGCCTGACTATAGATACATACGTAAACTGGAAAAAACACATATCTAATACAAAAACAAAACTATCACAATTTATATATGCGTTATCGATGCTAAAAAGGAATACGAATACGCAATGCGCAGTGGCAGCTTATTATGCTTATGCACATGCATGGCTTCGTTATGGAATAATCCTTTGGGGAGAAAGCACAAACGCCGCGGACCTATTCATAACACAAAAAAAGTGCATGCGCGTGATAGCAAACATAAAGCGATTTGACAGTTGCAAACCACACTTTAAAAAATTAAAAATATTAACTTTACCGTCTATTTATATATTGGAGATAGCTGTATTTGTTCATGAGCATTTATCATATTTTAATTTTAAATGTAATAATAGATTAAAAAGCCAACTGGCCCTACCAGAACCTAAAATAGAAATGTTTAGGGCGAGTCCGTATTACCGATCCATTGTAATATATAATAAAATCCCGGAAACCATAAAACAAGAAGATAAAATTAATTTATTTAAAAAAAGGCTTAAACAACTACTGACCGACAAAGCTTACTATACAGTAAAAGAATTTTTAACAGACGTACTATAGGAGCTAACTGGACACTACAACAGATCTAAATTTTAAATTTTATTATTGGAATGAGTCATCTACGAAATTGCCATACTCTTTAAACAGAGTCCATGTGTATTGTTAATTTATCTTATGTAAATTTATGTATACGCATGTGCAAATATAAATAAATAAAATAAAAAAATACAATTACTAACTAAATGTAAATTATCATTAAGAGATCAAACTTTTAATCCAATCCAATCAACTGCAAAAAAATGATTTTATGTTTTAAAATAAACAAAAAGGCTTCTGTGATCTAGCCATTGATAACGCCACTTTACTTCCGATGATCGCGCGGTTGATTCCTTGGACGGTACAAACATTTGTATACATTAGTATTACTAGTGTTGTATAGGTCTGAGTGTTTTTTACTATATTATATATGTATTTATGAAAAAAACTCTTAGTATTTATCAATTGTCTAGTACCCACACAAGTTGTTACCTTGGGACTAGATAACGTTGTTTGAATTGTCCAGGGCTATTATCATTATTATATTATTATTCCGAAACCACGACGTATGGGTACAAAGTTTCGGGCTCAGCAAGTTCGGCATAAAAATTTCTTCCATTTTTGATAACAAAGACTAGAGATGAGAGGAAAGAGGTGCCGACATTCCACTTGCAATTTTTCGTTGCTCGTCCGAGGCACGTAGCCTAACGATGTATTCACGTGAGGTGTAGCGCTTTTCACTTGAAAAATACTTGTGTTTGCGAGTGCACTTAGTGAAAAACTTTTTTAAAATTGTTATTATGTTATATTTTTAATAACATTTTATTATTTTTGCTTCACCCCATAAAACCACCCTGCAACCTAAAGTTACATAACTATGTAATACGTATTTTTATAAATTATTAGATTACTATGAATTTGTATATAATCAAATGTTAATTGCTTTATTGTTTACCTATTTTTAGTTTGCTAATAAGGCATATTTTATGACACTTAATTTATAATATAGTTTGAAAAGTAAACTGAAATAAAAAAAATATCTTTATCAAGGTCTATTTTAAGGCAGATTTTATTCCACTTTTCATTTAAAGATTTTTAGTACGTAAATACATCACTATCTATGTCCGGTTTCTTGAGCGTTAAGTATGGCGTAAACACAGTATGTACGGACCGATGCATTTTAATTTATGAGATGTCTTTAGATTCGTTTTAGTTTGGAAATGCTCTAGGTCCTGGTCTATATCGCCTACAGAATATAGATAGTTCGCTTAGGAATAGATTACTTTAGATTTCCTCAGTCGTGCTTCTCTGAATTTGGGCCTTGTCCAGATCTTTAAAACCAGAGTGGTCCATATTACATATAGCTTGTTTTAAATAAATTACACAATAACCTTGATTATTATTTTTAATAAGTTGAATATGTATTAATTTTGTATGTGTAGTCGTTTTTTACGCAACAAAATAACACTCGGTAACTTTCTACATTATTCTATATAATTATTGTATCACTTTTTTATTGAAAATCAATTCTTTTGTAGTTAATCGATTGAGTTTCCTTTCTTGCCTATTACGATTTCTTTGAAACGTATCTGAAGTATTGTTAGATTTACCTTCGACCCGACACTTGCCTTTTTCAAACAGTAGTTGCATACAAACGATCTATTTGATCTGTAACGTGTGATTTCCGTACAAGTGGCAATAAGAATATGATTGGTTTAAAGGTTACCTTTGTGTTATTCAATTTTATTAGGTTTTCATTAGAAATTGTTCAGTATAATATATGAATATTGAGATATTATTTTAATAGAAAGAATTAAAACGGAAGAGTAGGTATGTATGTATATATGTAATATATTTTCATTTGATATTTATTATGTACTCATGTGGTTTATAAACAATATCTTAAGAATATATTGCCTCATCCATTGGTTATAATTTTTCCCCAATGATGTGTCACTGTCATATATTTTAATTATATACTATACTAGCTGTCCCGGCAATAAAGCCAGAAAAAATAGGGGTTGGTGATAGAAGGGTGAAAATTCAGGGTTGTATGTATTTTTCAATCCTAAATAAAAATAATTATATATATATATGTAGGGGTGGATAGTCCTTGGCAGTTAGGGGTATGAAAAATAGATAGTAGTCGATTCTCAGACCTACTGAATATGCATATAAAATTTCATAAAAATCGGTCAAGCCGTTTTAGAGTAGTATGGTAACTAACACGAGAATTTTATATATAAGATTATATTATATTTCTTTCCGAACAGTTCATATCTATAATACAATACTTTCTCTAATACCTCCGCTACATCTAGTTCTTCTTTCCATTGTCATTTATTTCCGTAAGAAATAGAGGCACCGGTCGCTAGTATATAATAAAATATAGAGATGATAAACGAATCAGAATTTGTTGTGTGATTTAGAAGAAGTACATAAGCGTAAAATTAGATAATTATATCAAAATGTACACATATATTTATTGTTTAGTAAAACTGTTAATTTGAAATTACAAAAAAACACTTAATTGTTTTTATTTGAGTAGATATACAATGCATATTTTGAAATATGTCATTATGAAATGTACGATTTCTCCTACCTTTTGTTACTATAATGGGACATATTTATTATACATATTATGATTAAAATTAATTTTGTAATTGTGAAAAAAAAATGAGATCTTAAATCTAATAACAATTGTTCTGTCTATTGGTTACTTGTTATTTTTACCAACTTCGACTATATTTAGATGATATAAAAGTATTTATTTAAATTTACAAAATTGGCAATTCATGCTGTGACATTATTGCTGATAAAAATAACGGTCACGGCCTATAGGCGGGTAGAGTCAGCATTACAAATTAAAAAAAGAGTTTAGGAAGAATTCGAGATGTGATTGCGGAAACGAAGTAGATACATACATTGCATTTTATATCATTGATGTATATTTAGGTCTTGTTTTATATACAATGAAAACGGCCCATTTATTTATATGATATGGCAACATTATTTTGATAACGCATGATCACAAAACATCGCCTGTGCTCATGAACGATTTTACCATAAATGAATAAACTTTATTTTTTATTGTGTAACCCTTTGACCTTTTCATTCTTAGTAAATTAAATTAGATGTGCAATGTAACAAAACTGTACATATGTAAGATATATGACATTTTTTTAAAAGTTTCTTTTGCTTTTGTCCTTATTCTTAAATTGCAACATTTGTTCGTAGTAGTCGTATTTCCTTGTTTATTTCGTTTTGTCTGCTGACGGTCCAACTTCGGCACGGAAGGTAATGGACCCATTTTCTATTTTCCGGTCGGAGGGAAATTACGGTGTAATAATCGTGAAAGAAAGAGGGGTCGTGTACACCGCATTGCCAGATCATTCATTGTTCGGATGCTCGGATGCACTAAACCTATTCACTAAGGTGGATTTAGATTGAAAGAATATAGAAAACAGTTTCAGTCTATAGAAGACTATATATATTTTATAGAAACTGTCTTTATAAACTTGAAACTATCGATATTGGAACGTTTTGATCTTTTCATTTTCTTTAATCATATCATTGTTCTTTAATAATATAGCGATGCACTGGTTTTATCTGTATATTATTTCGTGAAGTAAAAATGTTGTACCCGTTTTTACGAAAATTACGCGGACGGAGACATATGAAATTTCGCACACTTATAATTTATATTCCCTATGTAAATTATGAGGATGAGGAGTGCAACATACTAACGTTTTTCTAAAATTATGCATAAAAATACATTAAATCAATAAAAAAAGTATAACACACACTACCGTGTATTTGATACACACACGCATAATACTCTTTTGTTTATTGTTAAAGTCAAAGTGATCAAATTACGAAGACTTTAATATTGTTTGTCTTTAATATGATTTGTCTATAGTCTCACTGAATATTAAATTAATTATGGTCGAATTTCGACTACTGGGCGACAAATAGTATTGATAATTGAATGAATTAAACGATATTGAAATTTATTCTGTTTACTTTTCATTGTGTATTTAATAGAAATTCTAGTGGTCCTCTAGGCTTTGCTATGATGCTCATAACGTTATGTAATGAAACTTTATATAACACAATATTATGAAAATTACGTCTCACTGTAGTAATTGTACCTAAGTGCCGTTCCAACAGTGAATGGATTTCTCAAATCTGTGCAATTACATTTGTTCTAAAATAAGTTCACTCTCTTTCTAATAATACCTAGTACCTATAGATAACGGCATGGTGTTTTTATCTGCGCTGATGACTTGGGCATTCCCTCAGTGTTAGTATGAAAATTAAGTCAAATGAATTAATTTGACTTAATTTTCATTTACTACAATTCTCGATAATATTTCTTAATTCTAAGAGGGACCACGTGGAGTTCCTAATATATATTGTTAGTGATGGGACCTCTAGATCCCACTCTTCTTGGCCGACTTCGGTGGTCTAGTGGTATAGCACTGCCCTACTTCCGATGACCACTGGTTTGATTCTTCTATGAATGTATTTAAGTATTTATGTCAGTTGTCTGGTACTAATAATCAAGCTCTGCTTAGCTTGAGAGTAAATGGATCTGTGTGAATTGTCTTAAATTATTATTATTATTAATCTTAACTAATTTATAATTGAGTTTCAACATTACTGTAATCAGTAGACTAACCGAATTTAACAACTTTCAAGATAATTAAATTACTATCAAATCTACATTATATTTAATAAGCATAATTATTACGTATAATATAAGCACAGTATAAGTTAGTACTAAAATATTAACGTAGGTCGCCCAACTTTCGCTGCTGAAGTTCGGCGATTTTAAAACTTTACAGGAAGATTTAGAAGGGTGTCGCTCAACAAAGAGATGAGGAATAATTAATTTTTGACAGCTATCTCTTACGTTTAATTAAAACTATTCAGCAGTTACATAACAATAATTTGTTTACGCTTAATTTGTTCAGTAAAACCAACATGTTCTATCATAAGCATTTTGTAATAGGTACTCTTACTCGTAGGTATTCTTATTTGAATTCCGTAAATAATGCACAACGCAGTGCTGTATAAAATGTTTTCATTATAAAGTACTTTCTTGAAAGATGTCTGTCTTTATGGTTCGAAATTTTGTTTACCGTTGAATATGAAAGTGCAGATGCATTGATCCGATCTCTTCATTAAAGTAATAATAACAAAAAAAAATGTAATAAATAGAAAATCAGCATTGACGAGTTCGGGTAATTATTGTAATAGTTACCTACAACAACAATAAATATAAAATATTTATATAAAAAGGAATGACACGTTACAATAAAAATTCATCGTAAACACAGAGTATCCCACACCACTAACAAGATTGAAATAAATACGCAAACAACGTAAGTATTTCCGTTCCATATCAATTCAGGCACAGATAAACAAAAGCTAATTCATATAATTGTCTTGTTTGCCGAATAGTGGTGGATTGTGTATAGATTTGTTATCTGTGGCCTGTTCTCACAAGACGCGCCCGGGGGAGTGTTCAAGGCTTCCGAATGTCAACTCGTCCGCAGTTTAGCAGCAGTTATATAGTCTGGTATTTGCTAACAGAAGGTATTCGTACTAATATTATAAATGCGAAATTGTCTGTGTTTTACTATTTCACTACTAAACGGCTGAATGAATCTTAATGACATTTGATACGCAGATAGAGTATCATGAGGATGGACATAGACTTTAGATTTAGATAATAATTTAAAAGGGACGTAATAGGGGATGAAAGTATGTGCCGACAAAGTCGTGGCTAACAGCTACTTAAGTAATACTACACATATGTATTTGTTTAAATCTGTTGAGTTTGTAATACAATTACAAAATACGCACCTGTTTCATGATTACAAATATTTGATTTATACATGTGATTTGGTGTGAGTTTCTATCGAACCCACGAACATCGGAAGTAAGGCGGAAAACCCGCTATACTACCGAGGCCGTTATTATAATAAACGTAATGGATTTTATACATAAACGAAATAGTGCGAATTAGTCTAGCTGAATAAATCATAGAAATAGGTTCCACCTTCCATAGTCTTATGATGAAATGAGACAGCTATATAATGTTCTCTGTAATTTACTTATAAGGTAAAACCATGAGTTATAACTTCCTTAACTCTGAAGATGGCGGAGGAGATAGGCTTACTCGTATTATTATGTAAGTGGCATACTTAATTAGACTTTGTGTTCGTGCCTGCTTTGTTGTATGGTATAATTTTATGAATTTAATTATATAATCTCTAAAATAATTTTCATTCAAGAATAACATTCATTTGGAGATATTAATAAATGTAATAATAACCATACTTTTTAGTCAACTGTAATTTATTTTTATTGATTCAAATGGCAGACAAACTAGAAAAGAAGTCTGTCTATTGATCTGACCGTTGCCGTTATTAATTGCCACGGCATCGGTGATCTAGCGGTTTTGTACACCGTCTTTCATCCGATAGTCGCGGGTTCGATTTCCCGCACGGTATAGCTTTCCTATTTGTCTGGATGTTTTCTATGTACATTATATATGTATTTATAAAATAATGTATCCATGTATTCAAATAAGTTGTCTAGTACCCGTAACATAAGCTCTGCTTAGCTTGGGATTAGATGCGCTGTGTGAATTATTATTATAAATGAGCAGGAGTTTATTTCACAGACATCACGTTATCATCGTGGTGTTCGTGACTGTCCCTATGCATCGATATTTTAAGATGTCATGTCTTCATACCCTATAATTTCCTTTCAAATAAAAGACAGATTAAAAAGCAAGTTAGTTTACGGAAAAAATTGATGCGACAGAGGTTATCACGCCGACGACTGCGTACGAAGTCGATCTCGGTAATATTATTTTTAATATTTACTGTATTACTGTATTACCGAGGCATAATTTTGGAATTTGTTTCAGTTACTATGGAATGTTTCTTCCATTTTCATTTTTTATTTATTAGTGTGTTTTAGAATATAAAAATATACCTATAATGATTTTAGTCGTAATGGCTGAAATATGATTTTAAAATTAAATAACTTTGATGAAATTACATTCATTTATATTATGAAGAAACAATATTGTATTACTAACTAGTAATTATTTTATATCGATTATGTTACCAAGTTCTAGAAATACGCGTTTTATTTAATATTATTTCAATATTGTTTCAATTTATAGCCTGTAAAAAAAAATATCACCTATCCAGGTCAGGTCGTTAGCATACAGAAAAGTAAGTCATTAATTTTAGTTCAGTCAGTATTAAAAAATGGGTCGTTATATTTTCAGAATCAAAACTGACCTCTTTTGCGAGAACCGCTTCACTTCCGAGTTCACAGGCACAGTCGGTTCCTGTTCTAGATGAAAGATAATAATCTGCTCATCTTTATAAGAACAAACTGCTACCCGCAACTTTGCTTTTTTAAGATACAACCGTCTATGTTCTTTATCGTGATTCTGGCTCCTTATAGTTGTAGGCTGACAACGTAGCATGAGACAAATAATAAAATTACCTATTTTTAAATGGGTCCCATACATAATAAAGTCTTTCATTTCTGTATATAATAATAAATACAATACTTAACCAACAGCTAATTATATTTGTCGTAACTTTAAAATATTACTTATATTATATACATACATAGAACAAAAATGATTATTGTCTAGGGCAGATACTAGATACGTAATTAAACTTCTGTTGGTTGAAATTAAATAGATGTAGATACATACTCGTAGAATAAAGATATTTATTGTCTGCGGTTACTTTTTTATATTGATGACAATGGAATGGTGCCCCCGCACCACTTATCAGTAATTACTGGAGAGGTACCTGTGGAGAATTGTGATAAATTTTCCAGAAATTTACCACTTTCCAGTGGAGACCATGTGGTGGTTGATACATGATAATTTACTAGCAATGTATTTACTAACAATCACTTCCCCCAGTAGATTTATTTAATACTACTTATTTTATGATGACCTCTAAGATGTAGCGGTTTAGGACACACACAGGTTTTTCGTTAATCGCGTGTTTAAGTCCTTGTACAGTACAAATATTTGTATTCATGACTATAAGTGTTTGTATTGGTCTCGGTGTTTCCTGTGTATAATATGTATGTAAATATTTTATGTCAGCTGTCTATTACTCATATCATAAGCTTTGTGTGAATTGTCCTATGTTATTATTACTATTACATACTCAATTTGAACGAAGATAGAAGAATTTAAGATGTTTCAAATGAAGAAAATTAGGCAATAAGTATGAAAAAGGTTAAAATGGTCCACTGGCGCTAATTGCCAAGTTTATCACGAGTTTTCAAACACGTCTTATGATTACGAATAAAATTTAATTGTGAAATGAATAATTTTCGATAGACTGCGAAATAAACTTTTTTTCATTAATTACCTACTAAGGTTTGCTATACGAAGTTTGCTATATGCCTAGTTTCAATCCTGACTAAATATTATGAAAGATTATGAATTAAATTTGGCAGATATAAAAGCTTTGTAAATCACTTTAAACTTCTGACATATTATCTGATTTGTTAATAATTAAACTTCTGATTAAACTATAAGGTTATCAAATAAATATTTATAAGAGATCTAATTAATCAGTGATAGAAGCGGTTAGCTCAATGCTAAGTTTGATCCAAATCAAACTTGACTACCGTTACGACTCTAATGGTGATCAAATTCCAGCCGGTATTGAGATACCCATATTGCGACACGTGTCTCGCCTCAGAACGAGGCATCATCAGGAATTGAATATAGTTTGGATATAGCTTGGAAGCCTAGTGTTCTGTTCGGCGACCAAACCGCAACTTCGAATTATAGTCATAAGAATATATAAAATAAGTATTCTTAATATGATTTTTATGCTCTAGATTAAACGGTTAGATGTCTGGCTCTTTCTTACTAGATACAAAATAACATAATTAGGTACTCCATACCAACTCTATACTGAATCTAAATTAGTACCTAGCTTAACAGTCCACGTAACTAAGTCGTGTCGCAATGGAAAGAATTTCAAATACAAAATAGACATAAATAAACTTGTCTTGACTGATTGTGTCAATACAAAGGTTAAATGAAACACAGGTTAAATGAAAACAGATTGAAATGATTGAATAATAATTGATTGAAAACTTGAAATATTGAATATGGCTTCCTGCTATTGCGTATAACGGCTTCTACTTAAACATTATTTTCCAAAATTGACCCGGCAATTGTGGTAAATAAAAAATTCTAATATTGGGTGTAATTTGAAGTGTGTGTGAATTTGAAGCATACCTTGAGCACAACGTTGACAATTGATAATAGTCTGACTACCCTAACTGTAATGACAGCCGTGACGGTATTTTTACTGGCAAGATAAGATTTCTTTACTATATAAAATAACCTTTATATATTTATAAATACCCAAATAAATATACTTAAGTTTACAGTCTTGAAACACCACTTTTTGAATAAGACTTACTGAATTGAATATGTTGACGTTAAACTTCACTAAGATCTGTTTAGTAGTGAAAATGTTACAAAAATATAGACAGTATATTAAGGAACATAATGATTTATTTTAGTGAGACTATAAGTATCATGTATATTTTAACTTAGTAAAAGCTAAATAACAATAAAAATTAATAACTATTTACAATCGTAACATATGAAACAACGTTTACGTACTGAAGCTGTTACAAATGTCCTGATCACAGGTGCAAGCTGTTAGAACAGTGAATGTTTGTTACAGCGTCGAAATGTCGGAAGCTTTTTAATAATATCATAGTAAATACACGTTAATGCGTACAATTATAATTTGATTTTTTCGTATCAATTAAGAACTCCACCACTATGACCATATACCACTTATGCAATAAATATTTCAATTAAATGTTCTCACAGCATTAGTTTTAAAATATTATGTCATATGTATGTTTTTTTTTATTTCAAATACAATTTTCCATACACGTATTCGTCCGTGCCTTTTTTTAATTTACTTTAATATTATTATATTTCTTTAATTTCCACGTTTGTACAACTCCAGAGGAGCCTCCAGCCGAGATGTTACAATTTGCCTAATTGTCATATGTATGTTAGTCTATAAGGTATTTATAATATGTGCCTAGTTGCCTGAAATAAATAAATAATAATAAATACCTAATTATAATTTGTTGTTTTTTTTTCTACTGTGTGCAAAGCGCAATGAACCTCTACAATAGTGCTACGGTGTCTACGATCCGTGCAGCGCATCCGTACTTCACGTAACGTATCAAACGGCATTTAAAAATTATTTTAAACTATTTTTTGTGGTTGTTTACCGGTGTATAGAATATGTTTGACAGATAATTGAAACAAACCAAGATGTTTGTAACAGCGTCGAAATGTCGGAAGCTCCTAAATACGAGTAATGTTACCTTTGTTAATACATATAAATATATGGTTTATACAATGAGTGCAATTAAAAAATGAATTTTAGTTTCAATTAAGAATACCACTTATGAAATCAATATTTCATGTTTAATGTGCTTACAGCATAAGTACTTAATTATATTTTGTTGTTGTTTTTTTTTCACTTGTGTGTGCACAACGCAATAAATGTCTACAATAGTGCTACGGTGCCTACGGTGGGCAGCGCGTCCGTACTTCTCTGTTGCACGGCGTACAATACCGCCATAGTGTGACCTCGAACCTCAGCGTTTCGGCTAAAATTGTATGCATGAGCGAAGAGGATAGCGGAGCGGAAAGTACTCATTTACTATTGCAGTAAATTTATTATAATCTGTATTAATTATTTGATATAGTAAATGTATAGAATAATTAAAATATAATAATGTGCAATAGTAATTTATTATATAACAGCTAATCTCGAATACTCACAATTCCTAAATATGCCAGTTTCTAAAAGGCTAGATATATAGGATCATAGAAAACATGCTACAGTACTGAATACAGCAGTTACTTATTATATTAAGAGATAGCCTCGTGATACAGTCTGTCTTCTTGTTAATTACATTAGGATCGTGTGATGATCGCGTGAAACAGACAGACGGATAGTCATACTTTCGCATTTACAATATTAGTGTACATACAATTTTTTTATATAAAATATTTATTAACTTTTTAATGATATTGTATATCAATAGTTTTATAAAATGTAAAATTGTTGAGTTATCTATAGTATACCCTATATTTGTCAATGACTACTATAAATTTTATGGGAAAGATACTTCATAGACAATTTTAATGAACATCTATTTTGAAAATCTAATATTAAAATTGTGTCAAACATACAAACAAGCATATTATCCTTCTCCGTTACCTCATATTATTTCAATATTCATTATTACTATTAGAGGATTTTTATAAAGGTATTAAACATATCAGAAAATTAACCATATTATTGTTTATTTACATTATTTGATAAACAAACACAAACAAGGACAAAACGTTTTCTTTTATTAGATTAAAAGGGTACTGTAATAAAACATTGCTAACGTAGATTAACATTTCAATAGGTACTGAAATGTAAAGTACAAGTCAGATTCCTTTAAATTAAACTTACTGTCGTGATTAAAGTTATACTTGCAAGTAGTTTATACGAAGCGTACACTTGTAGAAGTTTGTTCAGTCGAGGACTCGAGTAAATAACGGATTGGAGAATATAACTCTAAGCTTCAAGCTCTGAAATCATTTGAAAATAGAACGATGTTATTTACTGTACCTTATATATTAGTATAATATGGATTTTTTTAATATTTCAAGATATCAGAATGTTCTCTATTTACTTTTATAACGTGTAAAACTAATCAAAATATTGCTACTATTGTTGTTCTTGTAGCAACTACCATTTTAGTTAAAATTGGTACTAGTTCTCTACACTCTCTCTCACTCTCTCTCTTCACTTATAATGAACGATACTCAATTTGTCATGCATTATTGTGATAATGGTCATGCATTTGGCCATACAGAGGCTTGTCATAAACTGAATACTGAAATAGGTATATGAAATGCATTAACCACTTATTATGCATATATACAAGTACACCCAAAATCACTATACTTGAATTTAGGTTAAATTTCTGTTTATCTTTCGGAGTTTCAAAACTTTCTTCAAAAAATATAGAAAACAAAGATTTATAGGTAGCAGGTAGTATTTATAAAGATTTTGTAATATTACTGTACGTGAAAAAAATGTTATCTTATTTTTGTATACCTTACATTAATTCCAACTATTTGTATACATCTGTGGATTAATGTTAAAACTGTACTGAGAGTACACGAGAAAGGAGCAAGTTCTATCTTTAGGTGCATGGAACTAACAAGACTAATCATGACGCTCCAATAACTTACCTATATCTCTCGCTTCTGCAGTTCTGCAATACTTGTTGGAAGTCTCTAATGGCACGATCATGTTTACAGTGTGTTAAATATAAGTGTGCTTTTACAGGAATTTATATAAAGATGTATTCATGCATATAAATTCATTTAACTGATTTGCAGATCGATCAGATATATGTCATTGATACTAATATTATAAATACATAAGTGCAATTATCTGCCTGTCTGTTTGTTACCTACAGAGGAACAAATCTTAATTAAATTGATATGACGATAATTTGTATTACTAAAATGGACAAAGGCTTTCTTTTTTTTAAAAAGTAGATGTAGTCGCATACAATAGTTAGTTTGCATATGTGTATTTGACTTTGGTCTCAGTGGTTTGGTGGTTTAGCATACTGACTTACTTCAGATGGCAGTGGCTTCGATTCTTCACACGGTACAAACATTTGTTTTACAATATACATACATATTGTACAAAAAATATATCTGTCTATTTATATCAGTTGTCTAATACCCATAACACAATCGCAGAATCATCTAGTCCCAAACTAAGCAGAGCGTTTAGTTTGGGACTAGATGATTCTGCGATTATTTTGAGATATTATTATATAGTAAAAAAGCTGGCAAATTCAGGGGAAAATGCAAAATATTCGATATCTATTTTATCCGCTCCGCTTGTCGCTCAGCAAGGTTCTTATATGTCGAACCTATTTAATGCAGGGCTGCCAACTGTGCGGAGCGTGTAATTGGCTCTAGAGGTGGAGGTCGGTTTTATTAGACTATGCGCAGGCCGACTGGCCAGCTGTTTACTCTATAGTCGCTTGTGCTTTTCTAAACAGAGATTTCTTTCTTTTGTATTTATTTTATTATATATGTATATTTTAACGTTGTTTTAAAATGTCTATACGTAAGGATATATATAACTAGGGCTAGCACGAGTTTTTCAAAAAATGTACATAAAACCTAAATAATTTTCAAACCTAACCCTTGAAAATTAGTTTTTAATGGACGAAAAGCATAAACATCCTTTCAGTTGTTTTTGTAATTATCATGAACATACACATGGACGTAGCAGGTTACTTTGTTTTATTATATGTATAAAATTAGTTATTACTCGGTTTAGCATAGGGATACAGTGAAAATTACGGAGGTCGTATAACAATAATCAATATATATGTATCAATTATAAACCTTTCGATAGAAATTTTTGAAATGATAGTGATAAGCGTACCTTTAATCCTTGCGTGAGATATAAGAAATAACAATTGTCAATATTAAAATGCTATGGTATTCTTTACAAATAGTGATAGAATTTCTCAAATCGGTGTAGTGGTTCTGGTGTTTATAACAAAATCCGCTCACTCTCTTTATAATGTAAAGTCAAAAATATATATTTGATTCCTATGGTTTTTGTTTTATGGTTTCATATAATGAAAGCTCTAAAATCTACAAGCTAAAGGCCGACAGCCACGGACTATTACTATTAACATATAAATACAATTTACATACTCACAAGTGTCAGAAATCAACGTGCTACTTCCATAATGTTTCTTTCATAAGCCTTTATTATTTTCTATCTCAATTTGAATAATGTTAGAACAAAACTGTTCGTTTTAGTGTGAACCAGCTATTATACTCTCATTATGTGTAATTAATTGTTGTTTATATGTTCAGAACAGCTGGCGAGGTTCGATGTGCTTTACATGATGGATCGTTTGCGAAATTGCTCGTGAATCATATTGTTAGTTTATTGCTGTTCTCTTCGTATATGACTGTTATTTCAAGCTTCATTTTATTAGTGTATGCATTATTTTACTTAACTTGGTAGTGAATTTAACGTAAACAAGTGAAAACTAGTTATATATGAAAATAACATTCATATTTATTAATTTTTTTGAGTTATGACTAGTGAAGTTCCGTCCTATTTACTCCGTTTTGCAACATTTTTCACTGCAGCTCCGCTCCTATTGGAGGTAGCGTGATGTTATAGCCTATTCCTCGATTAATGGGTTATCCAACACTAAAATAATTTTTAAAATCGGATTCCTAGTACTGGAAAATACCTCGAACATCGAAATTCCCAAAAATACCTATTTATAATATTAGTATAGACGGAGAAGGCTGCTGGCGTATATAACCTATAATATAGACTAATCTTACTTTAATTTTCCTTATTATATTTGTAATAGAGTATCAATGCATGTTGAGTAAAAAGTTATGTATCTTATACAAATTATCTTTGGACAAATGAACAACCACCACGTATTATTATTACCACGCGATATTTTTTAATTCTTCACTATTAAGAAAATTGTAATAGCTGTAAATATGCTCACAGTAATTATTTCCCATTGTTATAAATATATATTCTTTTTCAAATTACATACATTTGTAATAATAATGACAATTCTCAATTTGAATTTTATCTTTGCTATATTTAATTTTTTAGTAGATTGTAAACTAACGTATTTTAAATTGTATTAAATTGAAATAATATCTAAAAAAGTGTGTACTAAAAATGTAACTAGTATGGTTTTATTTTTCTTTTTGTTTATTGATCAAGATACATGATTAAACAATGTCGATCCCTTTAATAGAATGTCGCACACATTGTTAACAGCGATGGAAGCGATCGTTCAACAATCTATAAGCGTTGATACAGTACGTGATTGATGGCCCGAGATGACAGCAGCTCAACTGTTGATTCTTCACTGTACACATGTCCAGTGTAACTTGACCTCTGAATATGGTGTATCTGAAATAACAATATTTTTATAAACTATGTTAGACCATAGAGCGTCATGGACTTGTACGAGTATATAGACATAGTCGTAAAAGAAAAATTACAAAAAACTCACTTGCAACCAATTTTAGAATTGGCAGTCAATTTGAGGACTTTTGATATCATATACTATAGAGTCAGAGAGGGAGAGCGAATTTTGTTATATGGGAAGTACTCGTAGATTCTGGAAACACTACGGATTTGAGCATTTCTTATGTGTATTATTCCAAATGTATATAAAATACTTGAATAGGTACACTGGTAAAATCATGGCAGGTAACTTGTTACTAATAGTACAATTTAAGTGGATATGTATGTTTAAGAGCGAGTTAGTCGAATATCTAGAATGCTTATGGAAAATTCAAATTTATATATAACTGTCGATGTTAGAGAATGAACGACTTGTATATCTTAGAGATGAGTAGCAGGCTATGGAAACGTACGTATTGCGTCAACTTAGAGATTTTTTAGTCTTTTTAGGGTTTCAAACTACAAAGTTAAAGCGAAACCCTAAAGGTGCGACTTTTTAATACCGAAAGATTAATCTTTATAAGTAAATTTATGTAAGCTTGTAAGTTGACATTTGGTTTAGGTATCTAAGCTATATTGATCGTACCTACAATATGACATGGAGGAACTCAGTGATTAATGACTATCGAGGAGAGTTTGACTGTTAATTCTAGTACAGACTCATAACCATTATAAATTGATCTCCCGTTTATTTACGACAAAATATTTTACAAGAATTCCAATAAATTTCATTTCTCCCATTGAGCAACGTTGAAAATAAATTGAAAATAATGACATGTTAACGGTAAGATTGATGTATCTACAGATCATGTATATACCAACCTATAGTGTTCTACTTTGATCGACAATGTGGCCTTGACACAGAGCTTTGTCATAAGATGACAATGTAAAGATACTTATATTACTTTTTCTTTACTCATGGTTACACAATCTATAGGATTATGACATTTTCTATTATATAAATGCAGAAATTTATTTCATGGAGAAATTCTTCTATGATTGCAAGAATTGAGCAAAAATACATTTAATACATCTTTCATAAAATATTAGATTATCCTAGAAAACTATTAGAGTACAGGCTATATATTGGGGCTGAGTGAACTATCTTTTGTTCTGGTTCCATCTATTGCAGCAAGTATCACTGTATCCCTTTAACCCTTAATTGTGAGAAGATTATCATGCTGACAATCACCTATCACCGACAGTTCACAAGATATCGTTGTGGTGAATACCTGGTCATTTCGCTACGGTGGGCTAACCAACCTGACTTTATGTTTATCATATCATCCTCCTTCGTAATCACATGCTGATGTTATCCAATAAATAAACTGCTTCCGAATAACTTTTAGTTGATTTTCTATTTGATCCATTGCTGTGTATATATTTTTTTATGTTTACTTTATAATATGCTTAGCTTGTGTACTGTCGGTAAATATATAGAAGAAATCACACTTCCAGAATTTCACAATATTATGCAGCAACAATATTGCAATGTATCGGAATATCATTCTGAATATTAATATACAAAATAGAGCAAAACAGAAAAGGATTGGCATTTTAATTAAATCACAAACGAATTGAGGTCATTTATATAGGTCACACTGCAATTGATTCTAGTAAACTATAGGACTTTTTCATTTCGCCAGTACATCCCTTCAAGTGTCCTTATTATTTGAGGCATAGAGTTTAAATTTCCCCTTAATAGGTTTGCTCACCGCCCTGATTGTTGATTCATGAATGTTTACACTCGCCAACTCATGTGTTAACGAGGTGAAAATTTAAAATGCATTTAAGTGAAAAGGCGTGAAAGGTTGTTTAGGCAAGGTCGTTGAAATATTTAATTTATAAATCGGGATCATTTCTCGGGTATCCTATCTCATTATCTATATGTATTATATAATTAATGATGATGTATTGATGTAATGATGTATTATATGAGGATATATGATTTAATATTTTATTACAAAAATCTGACTATAATTGTAATTTGAAATTAAAATAAATGCAAAGTAATTTACTGTTTCCTATCTTGTTTGTATCACTATCAATTTCATCTAATACTATATATACTACTATAATATCAACATATGATCTCCTTGAAATTATTATTATTAACTGAAGAATTCGCTACACAACTACCGCAGGTGGAATTTTACTGAAAGTTGTACCTCAGTTTCATCTATTTCGTACGCCAAGCAGCTTGCCTTGTAAGCTGTTTACATTGTAGGGTAACGTAAGACAGTGAAATTAGATAATAAAAGACATGACGTCTTAGGCCTCCTGTATTATCCACACATGTGTAGTATCGCAGGCGTCATATGATAACGTGAGGTCTGTAGTGCTGTTCATGTTTCTGCACTTCCGGTTTCTCTCCGGGCGGTATATGAACAGTGTTTCAGACAAAAAGGGAGAAAATTATAAGAACAGCTCGCGAATAGAACGAGCTTGTTGTGCCCGTGTGTCTATAGGCGAAGGTATACCTATCTGTATTGGTGCTCTATTATTTCAAGTACTATGTATGTTTAAGTATAAATTTGTTGTTTCTTAATAAAGTTAAAAAAATGCTATATAACTACAATTATTAATACAAGTAATATTACATGATTCATATAAGACATAACAATAATTTTGTTCTCTACAATCTCGACACGTTGTTTCCATCAAACAACCATGACCCCATCTCATGGCATATTAAAGCTGGTAGCAATCTAACTCAATTATTAACGGCACAGGTGTCGATTACGTACAACCTGGTTGGGGTTGTACCCTTTAATTATTTACAGGTCTAATTACCACCTGTTGTCCTACCGACCCCTAATAACTGCGTGAATGGATTAAAGTTACATGTTTCTATTATTACATTTCTTGTGTACACTTGAAGACTACACTAATTAGGAATTATGCTTTTTCTTTAAATTACTCAAATTTAAACGATCTCCATTTTAGTAAGGTTTTTGAGGAACTGTTTGTTCAGGTTTGGGACTAAAAACTCCTACCAACATGGAGGTGAGAGACACTATTGCAAACTTCCACAGTCTTAGTTTAATGGCAGTGGTACGAAAATGTTATATAATGTAAAGTGGTAACCATGGCAGATGTTATGGACTAAATAATTGATATACATATATATACTTAAATACATATTTTTTGAAAATTCATAGTATACACAGAGCCAATCATACTCATATATGAAAAAAATTATGTACCGTAAGTACTCGAAGCCGCGACGATCGGCGTAAGGCGGCTTGCAAAACAGCTAGACCACCGAGAACTAAAACATTTATCAAAGAGTAAACAAAGTCACTGATTCATATTTAGAATTATAAATGTGAATGTGGGTCTCTTTGTTTGTTGTTTTGAAGTTACCAAACGGCTGATCAGATTTTAATATTTGACGTAAACATAGATATATATCACAAGACTATTTTTCTCTAAAAAACATTGAAGATGCAATTAATGGTAATTCATAAGATTTTTCTTCTTTAAAGTGAAATTGAATTCACATAGATATTGGGCTATAAGGATCTAGTTTTATATAAATAAATATCACACTTCACATGTTGTCAACTTTTAATAAATTCAACGTAACAAAGTTGTCAGCAGTTCTCAATACGATTTCTCGCATCACATTGAAAATCGTAAATCCGTATGACGCCTTTTATTACGTTGCCAAGCCAGGAATCATAATTCCATTCCAACCGACGCGACGTCAGTTCCACTGGAATCGAGTCAGAATGGAATAATTTGATTGCATTTCAATGCATGCACCGAGTTCTCGGGATTTGTGAGTTTGAAATATTGTAATTGGATTGTCTCTTTATATACTGTATATATTTAATATTCATATATTTAAAAAACATATCTATGATCCTGGTTTAATTATTATGGAGTACCAAATAGTATGACACTTTTGGTTATATTATTGCTATAATATTATACGCTAAACATTTATTGTCCACTGTTAATCATAAACATTCCATAAATATTGCCATAGAGTATATATCCAGGGTCAAGTGTATTCATTGACTCCTTAAAAGACATTAAAATATTTATTACATAGTCTACCTCTTTAGCTAGATTTAGTAAAAAATCGCTTGCTTGCACCTCTGTTTAACCAATTTTAGCTTGACAAGGAGCTTGGTGTGTAAAATATGTTTCATTTGAAGAGTGAGGTAAAGCAGTGAAATTACTGGATAAGAAACCTGACATGTTAATCCTTCGGTATGGTATCCAACACATGAGTGATATTACGTGGTATTTACTATCGGATTGGTCGTCATTCTGTTTGCCATTTATACTTATGTGAAAACAGTCTTCATTACCGTGCATGTGGTCGCCATAAAAAGCTCTTTCTTGTTTATTGCCTATCGGTTTTATACATAATAGTACAATCCTTAACTTCTTAGTTTCTTCTGTCTTACTTCTTCTTCTGCCGATGTTTGAACGTCAGTAAAAGAATAAATTTTTGGAGTATCAGGCAACAAAACTCAGAGCCCATGTAACTGTCTACATTATTCTTAATTTATTATATCTATGTATATAATTTAGACTTTATATTGATGTATACAATAATAGATCTCATCAATCTTGTCTGCACTAGCATTATAAAGAGTGAAGATTTGTTTTTTTAATCATTTTTATCATGGTTCTCTGGGCTTGGGCAAACATTTTATGATTTTTTTAAAAACTACAATATATAATAAGCTATTTTACCAACGAGTAGTCTAGGCTATTCACTATAAGTACAATTTGACCTACTAAGTCAACAGCATAGTCTACAATTAATGGATGCTCTCCATTTAAACCGTCTCAGCTATAAACTAGCGCTCCTAGAGTACATCGTTGCTTGGCTTCAAGTTTATCCATAAAGCATATTTACTTGCAGAAACCTTATCCGGCTAAGCCTCTGCGAGGTATAATGTGAAGGGGTCTCATTATCCGGATTATCCGTGTGGAATGACTCCCGGGCGGGCATACTGGACCGTGGCCAGGACTGACTGACATTTAACTGCACAAAGAAATGCCATTTTTATCAAGTTCACAGTGCTAGTATATCTTATATTGTTTACTAGCTACTCGTCCCGGCTTCGCAAGGGGGTATATATATTATAGATATAAACCCTCCTCTAGAATCACTCTATCTATTAAAAAAACCGCTTCAAAATCTGTTGCGTAGTTTTAAAGATTTAAGCATACATAGGGACGGACAGACAGCAACAGCGACTTTATTTTATACTATGTAATGATACTGCTGAATCTATATTTTTTATTTGCGTCTTTTGTATTACGAGGCATTGTAATAATGATAGTTTATAATCAATATAGAGTATTTATGCGTAGTGGTTTTTTATCCCAAATTATAACTTCTAAGATGATGAGTTCGAATCTGACTGACAGTTAATTTTGTGTGTCATTTTATATTTCCCTCCGATGATGTAAACACCGATTAAGATTCTCTAAATGCAACATTTTTAATTGTAGGATAACGAGCGGGATATGTATTTCGTCATCACATGGATGTTAAATAAAAAAAAAAACATGTATTAATATATTTTATATAAAGTTAGATATATAAATGACTATATATGGTGTAGTGAATGGCAACTTTGTTACTCATGCTTTTAGGCTAAACTACTTTCCGAATTCGAGGTAGGTAGGTATAAAAAACGGACTATATTTAATTTTGTTTGAATGAGGCTGATTGATATATTGTGTTCTATTGAACACAATATATCAATTATAGGTACAGTGTTCATGTGTGCACTAAACTTTAGTGTTTTATTCGACGTGATTTATTTAGACAGTGATAAAATATGCTTCGTAAATCGTTATGTGCCTTCGTTTGCGAAGCAAACACACGTTATGGTGCGGCAGAAATATTTTATAGGCAAACGTCGTGGTAAATTAGTTTGCTTTAAAATATTACCGTAAAAATAACTTATTTTCGCAGAGTCGAAAATAAATATAATATGTAATTTAGAAATATTAAATACTGATAATGGAATTAGTGTAAAATAATTATAACCGATTAAATTCCTATTATATCAAGTACTAAGCACAGAATACAAAAGATAATAAGTACATTTGGCTGACTTAACACCATGCGGCGTTTTTTATTATTCAACCATAGATAATACAGAGAATAATTGTAAATTAAGTTAACTCTTGTATTTGATTCCAAAATTGTCGTGATTAAACAAATAAAAACAATTGAACTATAGAATTACGAAACATTAATACTTCTAATATGAAATCAATAGAAACCTGAGATATAGTCTTTATGGTAGGTCAGTGCAGTTATTGTAGTTATAAAACTTTAATGCTGAACAAAAATTTCATTAAACCGAAGGCAGCATAGCAATTGTATCCAATTGCTTTAAAATTTCAGCGATATTGCAGGATTTTCATTTTGCAATTCAAGACGTATAAACTATTATTTACATAAAATTATGCAACTTCTTATTTTCAATGTAAAATACAAGTTCATTTGGGATTCTATCCTATACAGTGTATACAATGTACATAATTTACAAGTCTATGCAATTTATGATTATTACTTTTGTTTTTGGCACATAGTAAGTGAAATAAAACTTGTCTAGCGTATTATAAAAGTACTTCTACTATATAGCACATTATAAAATTACCTACTAATATATAAATTTTTACACGCATTTGCATTGTCAATTATTGCCTGTTCAGGCAACTGGCAATGTTTCTGCAATTAAGGATTTTTGATTCTTGCGACACTAACCTTCAGTTTAGTGCAGGGATTGCTGTTAAATGTCTTGTATACAACTATTGATACATCAATCACATTACAATGTGTACGAATAATTAAATTAATTAATAGAAATTAAAAAAAAATGTTATGAAAATATCTTTAAGTCACGTATGAGAGTCTCCTGCAAATCATCACGTTGTTTATTTATCTGTGCCGTCAGAAGTAGACTACAAAAACTGAGATTTCTCATGTTGCTATAAAATTCATAAAATTAAATTAGTTATCTAATAAATAGATAGGCTTGATATATATCTTGCCACAAGGTCTTAAGTCCATTACATGCATCTATTTTTGTGTATTTATGTAACAAAATGAAATAAATATACTCATATATTCAATTTTATATACTTCATTACAACACTTAATTCTACTGAAGTATTTTTAATATACTTTTTTATACTTTGTACAAAGTATAAAAAAGTATATTAAAAATACTTCAGTACAATGAAAATATAACATTAAAATAGTATTGGAGTATAAAACATTAATATTTCAAGATACCGTCTCTATGTTATAATACAAATTGCTTTTACAATGAACATTGTTTCGGAATAGTCCCAGAGCGGAGACAGTAAACGCGACAGTAGATTGACTCGTGGCAGTCATGTTCTACTAACTAGTTTAACAGGTAACCGCCACTAAACTGCCATTGTAATGCGCTGACTAATGGAATAACATAGTGCTGGGAGCATAGACATTCAATACGAATAGATCTGTCACAACTACGATCCAACGTCCAATTCAAACGGGGATCGAAATTAAGGAGCCTTAGTACGGGTTTGGAGTGCCATCTGCACTCGTCGCCTGAAGTTCGGTGAAGCTGTAAAGGCCAGTTGTGGCCAACAGCATTAGAGTAGTCCGAAAAAAATACTACTAGCTGATCCGCGCAACATCGTCTGCGTCATATTTTACCCGATTTTTAATTTTTCATGCCACCTCCGCTTCTATTAGCCGTAGCGTGATGTTATATAGTCTAAATCTTTCATGAATAAAAGGGTTATGCAATACTAAAATAATTTTTAAAATCGGATTAGTAGTACTTCCCGGAGAATATCTGGATCTCCGCTACTACTGATAATATTACAATATTATTATTTATGTATGCCTATTCTAATGGGGCCCTTACATTATCAAGAGCATGGTCTTTATGCTTACCTCGCTTAAATTACGATTTGAGAGTAAGGTTTAGATGGCATATTATAGTTCAGAAAAGCAAGAAATTCAAAGATTTGTGTGATAATATATAATAAATATATTTGTATAATTTACTAATGAACGAGAAAACATAAATGACTGCTATTTATAACTTCAAAATTTATATTACAGTCCAGTTTATTTGATAATGTAATAACGCTCCAAATACCTCCTATCGCCTACTTGAAGTTCTCACTTAAAATTTAAGTAGAAAAAAGTTTAGATGAATGAGTATAATTTAAATGTTTTTGTTCCACAAGAAAGGGTTCAGTTATGGTAAAACGCTGTCGATTACACAAAGAATAAAAGTTTAGAATTAGCAAAGGTATCGAGTAATATACACATAAAATACAATTTTGAAAGAGAGAGGAGAAAATTCGCATATGGTCGGTTACATTTACACTATAGGTAGTGTACGGAACTCTTTCATGGATTTTCGTATTATTTTCAAATTTTATAATCATATTTTTTTGTAATATTCTTTTTTGTAATAATCTATTATATATGTCGTCGCATTTTTAATTATTTCCCTATTTATTCTCATAAAACTATCGGTTTTATGTTTAACCTCTCATCAGATATCTCCGTTTCAGGTAGCTTTCATAACCATAACCCATAATAAAATATTAAACAGTGGTGTAAAAAAAAACTATTATACCATTACTCTAACTTCGCTATTGTTTCTTTTGTTGACTTATAAATTTAATAATGACAATATACACTCCGGAATTCCAACTTGATATATCATGGGTGACATATAATATTGTGATATCCGTAGTGCTGTTCATCTATATATTCGATGGTAACCAAATACCATCAGGGTCGTTGGTTAGATTGTAGTTCCAACTACATAAAAAAAAAATTGTTCCATTAATTGCTAGTCTATTTCCATCATTTTTTTATGCTCAACAAAATGTTCAGACGTACTAATAAAGCTTTAATATCGACAACATTTTTGTAACAAACATTTCCAATAGTTCAGAAAATAAATAGTACTTCAGCTTCGTAACTTCCATTTCAAAAATAAAAAGCGATGTAACAAATTGAACAGAACTCCGCAAATACATTTCAATGTTTCAAGTGAGTTAGTACCTACACAATATAGAATTTGTGAATAGGTCGGTATTGATTTATTAATACAGGTACTTTTTTCTATTATTGTCTAAGCTGTACTTACTAAAACAAGTTCAGTTAAAAATCAAGATATCTGTATCTGATGGAGACTTCGAGAAATTGAAAGCTGTCTTTTGTTATGTTTGTGGTATTTTCTTCTAAGCGTTAGGCTTTTTTTCTTTATTTATTATTCATCAACTGGATAACATTCACAATTGGAACACATATGGTATTGGTAACCTAATATTCTTTTATATTTTTAAACTTATATTTAATGGTTTTATACTATGATAGATTAGGATAGTATATATAATAAATGACAATGCAGCTGCAACCTATGGTAGTACAACAAGTTAAATTATTGTACTAGGTTGCAGCTATATAGTACTAGTTGTACTATGTATTATCCTAATCTATCATATTATAAAACCATTCCAGTTGCATATATTTATTTGACTCGTATTGACAGGGAAAAGTAATACTTATAGAATATCGTTGGTTTTTATAACGTAATAAGTATAACAACATATGTACAGAAAAACAAACTGGGTTTGACTGGGTTATATTACGTTAATATAGTCCTAAATATACTTTTCCTCTCATATATCTTTCATGAAGTATGTACTGTCATGTAATTTGATGGTTTTTTATGTAAGTACATAAAAAACCATCAAATTGAGAACCTGCTACTTTTGGCAGTCGGTTGAAGATATGATGGTAATGACTTGTGGAGTTGTAAGTACATTGTAGCGTGTTGGAAAATTGCCAACGGGGTGAGATTTTAAGTGGCTCAAAGTTCCATGATATGCCTTTCACGGTAATATAGTCTTAAAATGTCGGTTGTGGACTATGATTTTCGATAAAATATATAAACGCTTTTATTGCTTTTAATTTAAAAATTATCATGTGAAATTACAGTGTAATGCTCTATTATTATAGTGCAGTAAATTCATTCTGAACTTAAAAATTTTTGAGAATCATATGCGGTAATATACATATAATATATGGTTTAAACTTAGATTTTTATTAAATTTTGATAGCTATATCCAAATTTGATATGTTTTAAATTCGAGATGAGACTCTCTATGTTAAACTATTTCTCAAAGATCGAGAAGAGGTTCTTGTTTTACCAAATTAAAATATTTGAAAGAGGTATTTCTTTTTCTAAATATCTTTTTTCTATTCTATCTTTTTCTAAAAACTAAATCTAAAGGAGTTAATGGAAGGCGAAAAAGTCTGTAGATATCATAGATTTTAGAGCTAACTCCAAGTTATTAGACTGAATTAAATTTAATCTAATGCTACTAATAATGTTTTTCTTTATATTATCAGCTTCTACCAAATGTAGTTTTCATCATTACAAATAACATCAACAGAAATATAAATAGAATATTAATACTCATTTTTATGACATGTATAAAAACGTGCTAAACGATTATACTAAAAATGTTCGAACAGAATATGCAGTTTGGTGCCAAAGTGGTTGCCGCTCAACTATTAACACCAGTTTCGCTAAAGATTTGGCATCTGCATCGGTTATGCAGCGCTTTAACTGTCGTGTCTTATAACACAACACATGTTTTGCTTTGATATCGAACATATTAAAATTGGATCATTTAGCATGTATTTATTAGTTACTAGTCCTTACCCGCAATTTCGTATTTATTTCGAGATCGTGATAGAATCTATCTCCACGTTTTATTAAGATCTATTTAATTATAAAAATGTGTCAGTTTGTCACTTTTTTGTATTTATAATATTTATATTTATTAAACTAATAACATAGATTAATAAACTTATAAACCGCGGTGTTTTTAATACATTCCCGTAAACTACATACATTTATATTCATCACTAATATTTTGGTTATATTAGGTATGTTTCTCTACGTTATTATATAAAAGGGATATTTATCCTAATAATATTATTCAAGAATGATATGACGCTGTCATGGCCACGTTACAGAAAAAAGTTATTACGCCAATCCTTATTAATCGAAATTTTTTTAAATGTCGATAGAAAGAAAGTTTATGGAAAATAAATCTAAAATAAAAATGTTTGTAAAGACTGGCAATGTTCATTTGAGATAGCGGGAGCTATCTGGATATCTACACGTTAAAATGGTTGCGAATATTTCAACTGTATCGAGATTTCCATTTTTTATTTCAATTTGCAAAAACTGAACGGCATACGAATGTTGTATAAATTTACAGTTTACATCTACATATGTTAGGTTTTCTATCTCCGTATTTGCATAGTGCCATAAGATAAGTAATACTAAAGTAGTGTTTACTAAATTTTGATTAAATTTCTGGGTTTGTAGGTAATGATTAAGTATTACTTTCCATCATATAAGTTGATAGCTTGTTTTTTCTTCTCTATAGAAAATGTGACTATTTAAAAACATTATCTAAAACTGACTTATTGACTTGACTTAGCTTTAGCTTATATCTATTTGAATGTAATTTTATTTGTAATCTCTTGTTCGATTTAAAGGATAGCATAAAGGTGGTTGCCCAGTAATAGTGTGTTATATTCAAGTACATAGGCGATATTACACGTCGACTGGGTAATTTGCTAGTTTAGTGAAATAAAAATAAAAAACACATAAATAAATTATTTAAATAAATCTAATCTAAATATATATAACTCAAAGGTGACTGACATAGTGATCTATCAACGCACTGCCCAAACCACTGGACGGCTCGGGTTGAAATTTGGCATGCAGATAGATGTTATGACGTAGGCATCCGCTAAGAAAGGATTTTGATTAATTCCACCCTTAAGGGGATAAATTAACGCGAGCGAAGCCGCGGGCAAAAGCTAGTCTTATATAAGGTTGTAACAAATTATTGGATTCCATACTACAGGGCCTATATGTTTTAGGTTCAAAACTTAGACTTCTTCGTATAATGAGAATGGCAAACAAGCTGACGACCGACCAGACGATAATTAGTAACCGTTACCGATATACCTGGACATCATCATGTGACACTCATGTTACCGCTCATGAATTGACTTTTACTAAACTAAGATATCATGCCTTGTATCTCGTAACTTTACTGCCCTATCTTCCTCATACTTCTACCGAAACACAGCAAATTGCTTTGCAGCTGTAATGGGCGAGAATGAAACACCCACGTATACAAAAAAATACAGTTTTACCTTTTTAAATATACACTAGTAAAGTTAAAACACGATGCGTTATAAATAAAGTGAATTAAATGTTATACTTTTATAACATTTAATGTTTACCAAATATAATTGAATAACACTTCCTTTATTCTCTCGATTTTTATCACACCCGATACTTCAAAATCCATTGTTAGTTTACATTACTCACCAACCAAATATCATTATTCTTACTTATATGACATGACTGGCGTTTCTTGACCCCTAGCGTACTCTTATATGTTATATATGTATTAAAATTAGGTAGGTTAATGTTTGTGAATTAATTAAAATGTAGCGAATTATATTGAGTTCATTATAATAGAAATGTTTTATCGTTTCGAAATTAATATTACTTAGACTTATATTAACTACATGTAAACATACAAAACTCATATCAATAAATTAGATCATCAAATAGTAGATCCTATTTTAGAAAATAATGACAACGGTATTTTTTCAGCTTTCTTCAAGCTACATGTTGAGTTATAATTACAAAATTGCGAAATATATCTAATTATAATACAGAGAAGATAACTCTCTGGCTATACACATCAGTAATAAGACCAATGCTGGCATATGGGGCCTTGGTTTGGTGGACAAGGTCGAAACTTACGACCACAGTCAACAAACTAAGATCTTTCCAAAGGCTTGCATGTTCTTCAGTTACTGGATGTATGAAAACAACCCCAACAATGGCAATGGAAATAGCCCTTAACATTACACCCCTTGACCTATACATACAGCAAGAAGCAGCTATAGCTGCCACAAGATTATACCATCTAGGTCTATGGGGCAAAAACCATTACAGTTCTCACACAACCATCCTGAACCAAGCAATCGAATATGAACCTTTGATTGCCGCTCCATGTGACAGAACTCAAGCATACCACTCGTTTAACAGGAAATACCAAATACAATTGAAGGAGGAGGAAAGGGACCAATCTGCAGTAAATGAACTACGCATATACACAGATGGCTCCAAAACACAGAACGGTTCAGGAGCTGGGGCACATTCCCTTGACCTCAACATGAACATATCTATACCGCTCGGCAAACACAGTTCGATCTTTCAGTGCGAATGTGTTGCCCTGACCGAGGCAGCAAAAGCCGTATACAGGTTAGGGGTCAACAATTTCAACATTAAATTCATATCGGACAGTGCAGCCGTGCTTAAAGCACTACAGAACAGAAAATCCAACAACAAACTAATAATCGAGTGCCACATCGCCCTGGAAAAAATTGCATCGCACAACGGAGTAATTATCCAGTGGATAAAGGGGCACAGCGGATCATATGGCAATGACGCCGCGGACGAACTAGCGAGAGTAGGATCCGGTATGGTGGTTGCAGGCCCCCTCCCGCTCATGCCAATACCATTCTCGCAATTTCGCACCTGGATTCGCCAGAGATCCACCGAAATACAAAACCAAAGATGGAACCTAACCACTGATTGCAAACAATCTAAAGTGGCAATTCCAAAAACGAACCATCGGTTAACAACACGTCTACTTAATCTAGATAGACAAAACCTTAAAATAATGATAGGGACAATAACGGGCCATTGTTCCTTAAACAAACACTTATACAAAATTGATGCTACAGACAGCCCCCTTTGTCGGGGCTGCTTTGAAGCTAAAGAAACGGCGGCTCACGTAATCCTGGAGTGCACGGCAGTGGCCCAACAACGAAAACAAATCCTCGGAACGGTGAGGTCGCTCCGTGAAGCCTGCGAAGACACCAGGAGTCTTCTGCGCTTTTGGGAGGAGCTTGGCTGGCTACGTTAGTAGTCTGGCTCTACACGCACAACGGCCCGAATGTGATAGCCTCACATTCGGGCCGTTGTGCGGAGAAAAGAGATTGCGGAGAATGGAGTCTAACATACCATACCATACCATACCAATACAGAGAAGAAACGAATAAATAAACATTTACTGACACTCCGCAATTCATACATACACAGGTAAAAAGAAAAAATATAGTCTATTTTTATTTCTGAAATTATTGACAAAATCAAGCATTTAATACCTATCTAGTTTATATACTTAATGTGACAAAGTAGAAGTATTTAAATGGTAGAACTAAATGCCGACAAAAAAAAAACACAATATCAACTTATATTAACTTGTTAACCGGACATATTACTAATTTAGCATATGAGCTCACAGACCTACGAGTTCTGACCTGTTAAATATCTGTAGTCATTAGGGCAATACACCGGAAAACATGAATTATTTATGTCACGAATGCCGAGGGCCGGCCAATTTAGTGGACATAATATTAAATTGAAATTAAATAAGAATTAGATAGCGCGATAGCTCTACCCTTTACCTATCATAAATGTATTAACTTATTTAAATTTTGAGACTTTTTTGTTTCACACACTGTTACTACTGTTAGATCGAATGGGGTAATTAATCGAGACAATATGATGTTCTTAAAACAATTGATTATTTATATTTATTTGATATTTCATATATCGACATACTCATACGTATTACTTTTTTGCCGACATATCCGTATTTTGTTTTAAATTTTGATTAAATTTTAGACTATTTAAATGAAATCCATTTTATAAATAAGTAGTTGTGATAACACATTTTTAGAAACATTATATACATTTACATTTTATTTTGGCATTTCAGTTTTATTCGTTTAATTGCATATTAGATAACATTGTCATCAGCATTGGTACTTATCTTTCATTTATATCAGTCCTCAACCAATTTGTTTTAAAAGCTGTATTTTAATTTGAAAATTTACGGTATGGAAGCATGACACCTGATTACTTTAGAATGGCAACGTATGAGATACCCATGTGTGGGTCACATGACGATGTGATAATCGTGGATATACCTATATAACCAGCACACCGAATAACATAGGCGATTTTTGCCACTTACCATCAACAGTGCCGTCAGATTGCGTACCATTCCAGTTACATAATTTTATCCGTGAAATAAACTAAGTAAAAATATAATTTCGTTTCATTATAATATCATGTTTAGATTGCCGAAATTACTTACTAGATAGGGAAAATATGAAGGTCATGTTTACAGAGAATCACAGACCGACATTCGCGTGATAGCGCTCTTTCTAACATGACTGCCGTCTACTTCGGCCAAAAATGGCATAAACTAACCGAAATTATTGCTGTAAGCGGACGTGCAAAATCAGCGGTGGGTGACTGTTCGTGTAGCGTGCACTTCGATCGTGGCGAAGCAAGGCGCGGAGGAAACGTCAGAAAAATCGAATTTCCATGTCGTCAGTCGTGGTTGAGGCGGCGGGGCGCCAACACCGCGCATACAGCGCCCGCGCGCGCTACGCCGAACGCCCTGCACAACGCTGCAAATAAACGTAACCGCCGCGATCGCCCGAAACTTTGAAATTCGAATGGCGCCATTTTCAATTTAATTTTAAAAGCATTATTGTGGCGCTATAAAAAGTTTTCGGCCAGTGTTAAAAGTGCAGTGTATGTTTTTTAAAACGTGCTTTAATGGTTGGCTAATTAAGGGATTATGGGTTTGGCAACGGCCGTCCCAATAACAGTGGGTCAGTTTGTCGCCCGACCACATAAATTCGTGCTCATTGCTTTCTTTATTAAAAGGTGACGTCATTACCGCGGTATTCCATTTTACGTGGCAAAATGTATCTGCCATTTTCGATATATTATTGCACTCTTGAATAAACATAAAACAGTTGCATTGTCTCATGTCCTAGATAATATATAGTGAATAGTATTGTAAATTTAATAATGGCCTTCAGGTTATATTGATTTATTAAGTAATTTTGCTATTATTTGCGCTGTCTATAAACGATGTGCTGTTACTACTTCATTTTCCCTCTGGTATAATCAAAATTAATTACTAAGTAAGGTAATGTGCCATAGTGTAATGATATTTTTCATTGTTTATAAATTTGAAATGAAATAAATAACTAATTAAAATAAAATATTCATACCTCTAACTTAAATATTGTCGACAATGATTTTTTCTGAAATATTGTAAGTATTCATTTATATATTTATTTCATGCATATAATACATATAGGTGTATTATATGCATGAAATAAGTATATAGACGCAAATTTTGCATATAATATAAATAGAAAGTTGACATTACTATAGTATTGCAATAATGCGTCGTAGGTATTCATAATGTAATTATAAATATCAAATGATATTAATACACTGCTGGAAATACATATGTAAGTACTGCACATTATTATATAAACGAATATAATTCTAGACTAATTACTACATACCACTTCTGTTCCGTTCAGGAAAGTTCAAGAAAAAAGACAAAGTAAGGTTTTGTTAATGTAGAAATTCCGTTGCCGACGTGCATGAGATGAAAGTATATTAAACAAGAGACGGATGTAGAGGCTTTTATCATTAGATCCTCTCTATTTACTCCGTAGTAGTCTTGTTGTAATAATACCATATAGGTATTTATATAAACGAAATTACTAATTAACAATATTTTTAAAGCATGCTAATGACATCGCGGTATCTGATTCATCATTATGTTTATATGTGAATAGTATAATATATCTACATGGTTCGATCAAAAAGAGGTGTAATATAATTTGACTAAACTATGGCTATGGCACTTATTTGAGACAAAAAATATATTCAAAATATTTTTTTTCTATATCTTAATTCAACGGGGCAGAACTCTACTTACTAGATTTTGTACAACGATGTCAGCGTGAGTACCTGTGTCACTCATGTCAGGTGCCTGCTTTTTAAACTGTTTTACGATTAAAACTGTAAGCTATGGCAGTTTCATGATACTTTAGTCCGTAGTGCTATTCATTGGACTGTTAACTCGTTTGCAATTTTATATAAAAAATCTTGATTGTCCCTCTGAGATCTGAAATAAATATCATTGTATTGAATAATATAGGTATACAAATAAAGCAGTTACAGATTCACTATTATTAGCATGAAGGTTGTTCACATTTCACTGAGCTTAGTTCAATACAATTTAGCAGAGGACGTTGGCTATCATCACCCTCTGTTTTATTGGATTTGTTAATGTAAAATGTACATGAATTTGGATATCATGAGGAGAATCTTCATTTTAGAATGAGGAGAAGAGTAAAAAGGTGGTTTTCCGATTATGATTGTGTCAAAATAACTATAAATCGTCGTGGAGATCTTTGGGGGAGGCCTTTGTCCAGCAGCGGACGGCTTCCAGGCTGAAATGATGATGATGATGAACTATAAATTTGACACAATCATGTGTAAATCCTCTTTTTTATTCTTCTCGTCTAATAGTTTTTTCAAAAATGGCAAAAATGGGTTACACTATGCTATAAATATTTAGATGCTCTATTATTTATATTTAAACCTTCATGATTGAATATTATACCTAGTAATTTTTGTACTGTGACAATTGTTTTCATAATTTATATCAATATTTATTTAATCTAGTATGAATCCAGATACAATATTATTAGTTTGTTAATGTTCTGTACTTAAATGACTAAGTTTCAATATACATATAGTTATGATTAAGCTCCGACGCTACGCTACTTTACTAGCCTATGACGCTACACTACGCTTTTACTATTAATCATATTACAAACTATACCCCTTCGCAAATTTAACATAAATAGCCTACGATAAGGAGGGTGCTATTCTTAATAATAGACAAGAAGACTAATAGAGAGGTTGACATCCACGCGGTCCTAATAAAATTCGTGGTTAATTGCTGGTGAATGGTAGTGCTGCCTGGCGTGACTGCATCCTCATCCTGTCATCCGTCAATGTTCCACACAAAATAGTATCTTAAGCATTATCCTAGTGTATCAAGATATCTTTATTTATATAGCTCTCATTACATACACTATGATAAATCTACTGTCAGTTCAGAATGCTTTCGTGTTAAGAAGAATTGATAAAAACTCAGCTTTTTTCCTATTCAAATGAGCTTGTACATGATTATAATAAAAATACAGATTCAGTGTTTAAACTACATTAGGGAGAATATAGTGACCGCCAACATATGTTTTTTTTTGTTATAATGAAATATATTAATCAGCAGTATGTTCCATTATATGTAAAATTAATTATTAATACATTTATTCGCTACTGATGCTATGACATATTTTCATTCAAATATGTACACTTTTACATCTTTATAATATTAATAACTACATATTAGTAGGTACTAGTGCCTTGTCACGATTTCCCACGTCAAATTCCAGTGCAGAATTATATACGAGACGGACCATTGTATTGGCGTGTCTAGGTATTGTATTAAATATTGGCTGGTAATTAATTGTCGAAGGTTAATTGTTCGAGGTAATTGAATATCGGATCGAGCTTTGTCTCGATGTGCGGTACGAGTTTATGTGTTGCGTATTATCATATTTCTTTTGGAAAGATATCTCTATTGGAAAGTAATACACATTTCAGAAATCTCTTTAAATTTGACAAATTTTTATATTAAACGGTCACTAAAATGAGGGGGAAGATCGGGGAAGTGGTGACGGGGTAAAATCGGTATGCTCACCGTGATACTGAAAGATTGACCCCGATTTTAATACACATGAGGCGACTTAGGTAGCGTTCCAGGATCCTCACCATCACTGCTTCGACATTGATCCTATATATATATTAGTGCTGTATATAGAACGGAAAACGCTATTTGCGTTTAAAATGAATATTCAAAATCGTTTAAAAATTTCAAATTATACGTAAAATAAAAAATTGGATTATTTTTTTCGATATCTTAATAATATAATAAAAATAATTAGAATTTTATACCATGAAAGACGAATGGAGTAGATATTGAATATTTAATAATTAAAAATTATTAACACATGGAAAATAAATAGTTTAAAGCTCAGCACAGTATTATGTTATCTGTGGTTGTAGTTACTAGGTTTTATACATCGGCGCTTGTTTCAGCCTGCATCTTTCACCTGCAGACTTCTACCTTATATAGCAGACTAGGTAAAATTATTCAGAAACTCTAGCATCAATTAATTTATAAATGAATACCTGCAAATAGAATGAACTTAAAGAAAAACGAAATAGTTTCGGAATGTTATATTTCATGAAATATGTTTTCAACTTTTACTTATTATATAATAATATAGGTATAGTGCGTTTAAAAAATACAGTTTACCGTTAAATCTAATAATTAAATTAATGTATAAAATAATTTACGTAATAATTAGTAGGTGTAATGGGTTTTAAAAAAATAACAACTATATTTTATATCTAATAATATTATAAAGGTTAGGGCTGTATGGAATAAAATAATAATTGCGTAAATGCTGTATATATATTGTAGTCCAATGTGTTTCTTTATTGAAATAGTCAAATCTGGATTATATTTTGAGCGAGTCGTAACACAGTTATAGTACAGTTATAGTGCTAGTAGCGCTGATCTGCACTTTGATAACGCAAAAAGAGTCGTATTTCTATATTCCGTGAACTACGCATTATTCTAATAGAATCACTAAACATGAACTTATACAAAAGGAGCTTATATATTCTTGGCTATAAAGCCTGCCATGCTGTATTAAGAGATAAGATAATATATTGTCTCTTTGTATTTGGCTCCGACATTCTCGTGGTCATTTTATCATAGGAGTCTTACAATAAATCTGCAAATATAGCATTTTACCAACATCAGAAATTGCGAGGTTCTTATTTCGATGATATTTTTCTGTTTGATTATTTTTTTAATTAGTAGTTATTTTATAATTACACCTAAAACAATCTTATTAGCTCACGGGTTACCACTTATTATTACACCAATATACCTACAGAACATTTTTCTTCTCTGTTCAGTGTACTAATATGATAGTGGATAACATGGCTGTATATATTTATTCCTTTCTTCCAAGTAGGTAATTCTACTGTTAGGAATTAAGAAAAAGAAGGTACAACATAAAATGTAATTTGTAATAGAACTTTGTATTTACTTTTAATAATAAATCATAATAATTTATACTGATACAAAATAAATAAACCATTTTGGCCATTCAGTTCTAAATTAAGCACAGTTTGTATTATGGACACTTAATTACTGACAGAAATAGTCATTAATATTGCTTGTATGTAATATACTAAAAAAACACTTAGACCAATAAACAATCATACTCATGAATAAAAACATAGGGTTCGAATTAGTAAACAACATTAGGTAAGGCAGACTACTTAGTCGCCACACAATCGTGGTTGAAGAAAGTCAAGAAAATCCGTTATTGACCTATTTTTGTAAAGAGTAAAGTTTTTACCTTGTTGTGAGGAAAGAAACTTTCCGAACAGGTGTGATATTAAAACACAACTATGTATGTAGGCACATTTAACTTTTATGTGTTGCATATATAAACTTATATATATCGCTGGCCTCTAATAACTTATTTACTTCTCCTGTAGAAAAGTTACAACTCCATTGGAATTTTTGCATCATTTAAGAAATCTTACGATTCCAAAGATTATCTGACCAAAGTCATTACGGCCCTGGATATACTATACACATTATAAAGGTTTGCATCTATATACTTATATATCTATAACACTATTTTAATAATTCGAAAGTGTATTTGTACTTACTACAGATATCAGAATATCTTAAATCCATATGGAAACAACGATACATAAAAAGTAAAATGACATCAATAACTTGTTAAAATAAAAATAAATCAAGATATATTTTTGGAATTATATTTTGTAGATTTTTTATGATGCAATATGACAATCGCCTATAAACATGAATTCTATCATGGATATTATCGTAATTATATGAGGACTTCAAAATCCCCATGCGTTACCATTTTTAAAAACTACGGCATAATATAATAAAATACATTGTAAATTCACTACCAGATATCGTTTTTTTAAACTATAAATTGCTTCGCATCTGAAATAGCTAAGAGGTACTTTAAGTATTTGCATATTCCTATGTGTATAAATTTGTTAGTTGAATATCTTGCCTGTACTTCTTAGTTGAAGTAACTAGACGGATAGTGATAAAAGCTTAAGACTTGCATAAGTGGCAGAAGGGGTCTCATACGATTATTTTGTGTCTGACATATACGAACAAGTATCAGACGTTTATTGCGTCTATCATGTAAAAAACTACTTACAAAATGATTATTCGCATGGCAGCCGACAGTTAGTATTCCATCCAGAAATATCACTAAAATATTATAAGTGAATGACAAACGGCCCTCGTTCAGGAATTTCGATGGTAAATATAACGGTTTCTTGTCATTGTTGTGTAGTAGGTTATTATTAAAATGATATTAGTAGGCATAGTAAAAAAAATGTGTTAACTCTAATCACCCTGCAAGTAGTAACAATCATTAGTATATCTGTTCGGAAATTGTTAATGGAGATTTGTATTTTTATGGAAATTTCTGTTCCTGTAGCATATACTTATTATTTTGTCATGTAACTATATATAACTCGCGATTGAAATATTGGTCACATTAAGTTGGAGCTGAATTGTGTAACGTAGTGGCTATTGTTTCTTCTTGAACTAATAATTATTCTTATTAAACTAATAAACTAATTGAAAGTAGGTATTGTTTATTTGACGGATGTAATTTTCATTCATAGTAATTGTTGTATATTAAACTGTCAAATCCTTTATGTATATAATTACAAATGATGCAATTATAATATTCTTACACTGAGTTATACTCAGCAAAACGTCGCATCATCTACGTGGACCTCAGTCTCACCTATTTTAGCTGGCAAACATTTGCTTTTAAATGTATAATTCGGTTGAATTGTAAGATAAGGCAGTAAAATTATAGAATAAGAGGCCTAAGACCATAGTGCCGGAATGGCAACGCATGAGTGATGTCATAAGCGTCATTTAATATTGTTATATCCGTAGTTCAGGTATATAGGTAACAGTTACCACTTACTATTAGGTGAGGTGACAGCTTATCTGTCATTCTTATTTTTAAACTATTGCTTTAAGTACACATTATTAACATAGTTAAACCGCTTTTGATAGTAATAATTTATGGTAAATAAAGTTATTTACCTATCTCGAGCTTATTTGCTATTCTAAAGATATAAAAAAATAAGGAAATATTGCAACAGCTTCATATCAAGCCTTTGGATGTTGTAAAAAAGAGGTTGAGGCTTTAGATATTTCAATTCCAGTTGTTTTTATAATGGTTAGTTGCGCATCAAGTTACTGGCGTTATTACATTGCATTTCTTGTAGATTCTATTCTATTTAAGAATTGAAACTCCATTTGCAGTAAATAGGTATACGTAATACTCTATACGTAAACCAGCAAAGCGAATAGATGCCTATTTTATTTTTAAAATTCAATACGGAGACTTTGCTCTCGGGACGCAATCCAGTATAATGCTAAACCACAATAACCACTGGGGCCGAAAGCCTCTCTGTTATTGCACAGTTTCCATACACTTTGATATAATAAAAAAATTCATATGAACATAATCTTGCTCTATTCAAGAATTCTTTTAACCTCCCTTATGGTAAGGAATTGTTTTCATGTTTGCCGTAATTGATTCTAAATTACAATTTTATCTTGTCACGCTACGATATATGCGCTATTCCTATATGGAATTGCTAAAATGGCGACGATGTCTATACCGTCTTTTACTGGCAAAGTTTTATTTTATACTTATATAGGCAAAAAGAAAAGACGTGGTTTACGGAAATATATATATATTAGGAACGATGGTCAAGAGCGTATAATAAAAGAAGTATAAATTTAAATACAAAAATAATAAATAATACATTTCTGAGTATTCAGTACAGTATTGTCTTTTTACCTATATATATTTTAAATAAAATTACAACAATTTACTAGCTTATATCCTAATTTTTTTGAGATTTTATGTATATCCTTAGGAATTGTCTTCACATTAAATGTTGAGATACTGCCTATTGTTGTATTGTAAAAAGTGACAGTATAGACGGACAAACAGACCCATTTTCGTATTTATAATATTAGTACAGAAGATAAATGTGGATTTTATATATCGAGTATTTATCGGTCCTATATGTGGTACAAAGTTTATATAATTGGAGTTAAATAATACTTTTTCTTAATATTGCTGTTATTTGCTTTATTATTACTTTTAATGTAACTGTAAATTTATCTCAACGTATTAAGTATATTTTTATCAATATATGTATATGTTCAATAACAGAAGTGTGAAAATAGTTACCTTCAGCCATAATGTTGGATACATTATATCATACTGGTTCTCATACATTATTGAAGACGAAAGGAAAATAATAAATATTCCGTTATAGTTCTGTAGCGAGGTACCCGCTGCATGTTTAATGATCCCACAGTTTATAGTGTACTACATAATACGTTAACTGTGAAATATAATCATTCCTTATTTCCTTTATAAATTAGGGGTATATATACATATACAGAGTGTATTGTTTTTAATTCCACTTTTATAGATTAAAGTTAAAAGTAAAAAAAGATCAAACGCCTTATGGTCTAAATTACTGTTAATTATAATAGCCAGTCGAGCTGGATGGTAGGGATACTGAGAAAAATTATAACGTGTATAAATGACTGATAGTGTTCTTTATGATTAATTTATTTTTATTTTTATTTTTAAACAGAAACATGTTTACAATATTACTGAAGAATATTCACAGAAGTATAATAGTCTTGAGAATGTTGATGTACTCTTTAGAATTTATGTAATTCCAATATATACAAATTATTTTGACTTTGACTTTGGTAACTACATCGTATACACTGCACGTTACTACCACATATGGTTATCGCTGATAGCTTTTTGTATCTATGGGTGAAATAATATTTTAAAACTTCAATTATTTGTTATAATATAAAATTAATTTCGTTCTTTAATTTGTTCGTACTTAATAGAGAAATTGTTAAAATTGTTAAATTTATTAAAATAAAAAAATGTATCACGTGATCTAAACAAGTTTTTTCACTAACAGCTAGAAGATGGGCAAAGAACATGCAATTCGTGGTAGTCAAATTAAGATATTCACTTCTTGAAGGTCAGAACCTACCGTTAGAACAATTAAGTTGATAATGTCATAGTACAACGATATTCTACCCATAGCACGATTTTTTGTCGCTCCGAAGAAGTTTTGCTTTAAAAACAAATGACAAGCGGTTTCCTGCCAATAAATATTTATACTTGTTATTAGTACATAATCATGCATTTGCACATATAAAAAAGTTACGTTAAGTTTTTTATTTCAATTACAAATGAATGTAAAATAACAATTCTGCTATATTTTAGACATTTATTAATTAATGAAGCTTTGGAAACAAGTTAGTAACTTGGTAAGATCTGATCTCATATTATATGTTCTCGATTATAAATATAAATATGGTTATCTGTGCATATAGAAATGATTTAAAATATTTTTTATGTGTATAACTATAGTTGTAGTAATAAACAATATATATAATATGACAATAAAATAAATATTTCTAGGGCAATCAGCAAACTCATACATCCTAGGACAAAAATAAAGTTCTTGCTTTTATAGTTTTTATGTATCTTACCAAGTTTCTTCTTTATTTATTTGAGTGCATATTGTAATAACACTATCGATTCTTACTTCGTCACTACTTCACTTCATCCCCAGGACATCGTAAAAGGCGACTAAAGGAATAAAACACAAATACATAAGTACAAGAATAGGAAAAGTCGAAAATAAACTCTATGACGAACAGCATGACTATTGATTTGATTGATTACAAATGCCATGCATGATTAAATAACGTCAGCACGTTCCTCATCTAAGTAAACTTTATTAAGCAAATGTTTATTTTTCTGTCAATTTCATAAAAGGGATTGCTTATTCTCAATAGCTCGTTATAAATATACAAGTTGTTGTTCGATTGCGTCATTGCCCGTTTAACCTATTTCTGTGGTCACGCACTCCCCACCGTCTACCCTTTCGCTAAAGCCCCTCAACGTAGGGTGCAATGTGCATTATGTATAATAAATGCATAATGATTATATAATAATAGGATTATAATTATGTTACAAATATAGCATGAACATGATCAGCGATTTCATTAGATTGAAATAATTCTTAACCTATTTTTGTAATCTGTGCTACCAGCTACTATAACATATTGTAAAACTTTTTACTAATAGTGTTTGATAAGTTTTATAAATTGATATACACAATAATTCTTTCTATATGATAGTTTCATATGACAACGTCGAAACATTTTCCTAGAACTAATAGCACTTTGTAGCTAAGTGCTACGCTACCTCTACGAAGAGTCTACGCGGTGACTACGTGTATGAATTGCATTATTATTGATAACTTTAGTTTTGAACTTTTATTATTTAATCTTCTACATGGCTAAAGAGATCTAAAATAGCTGTGTAATATTCCGTTTTCTTCATTCCCTGAGTTTTAAATTTAAACAATGTCAAACATGAGGTCCACGATGAGACTATATTAAATGTATATATATTTTACACTATCTTTCCAATTTTTATTATCTTGTCAATTTTAGACTGATTTTAGTGTTTCTTTAATTGCAAAGTAGAAGTAGGTTTAATTTTTATAAAAAACCAAATTAAGGTTGCATTTTCGGTGTTCTTAAGACTTGTTAGAATACTATTATATACTTACTTGACATAATCTATTCACATGATGAGTATAAATAGTGTACAAAGAATCACAAGCAGCCATGTAATAAAAATTAGAAACATACCTATTCTATTACTACCTATTCTAAGACGGTAGTGGCACGATATTACCGGTTTATCGGCCGATCTTAACGTTCTTTGAACTTTGAACGACCCTCTAATGTAGCTATAAAAACTCTGAATTCCTATATTTTTGTAGTACGACATTATATTTTTATAAAATAATGATGCAATATCCTTATATATCGTAACAAACCAAAACAAACCATTTTAAGATCTCACTTAGATCTCTATTAACGAACTGCTTTTATTTATCTTCTATCGGATTACTTGTTTTTTTTTCCTTTTTGATCTGTTTCTAAAGGTTGTTGCAGTGGACAAGAAATAGACAGGTTACAAAACTAAAAAAATATAATCAAATCAGTCTGATAATTTCATACATTAGTGCGTTCAGTCATTTAAACAAACACAATAGGTTTATACAAATTTACTAGAACATTCCATATGTATAAAAAAAATCTATAGCCTAAACAAGTATGCATGTGGTAATACTGTGTGAGTAAAACAAGTCAGTGCACCCTAACAGTTCCCAATGGATACACAACGAAGTTAGTATACATATTAATGAGTGTGTTGGCTAACTCTCGTAGACATTGTACAAGATTCGAAGCGTTGGCATTAATTTAGATTGGGGAAAACCGCTTTGGGACCGGCTTTACTATATTCATTCCATTAAACTTATATTATTGTTTGTGATTGTCGTTATGATAATCATTACTTAGGCACACTTTGTATAGAGTGGTCTACGTCCTCTGTCTCACCTATTTCTGTTGCTGTTGCTTTCTTGAGTATTTTGCGTAGTAATGCTCACTAAAGTGTTGGGTTTCCTAAAATATAGTTGAATAGCGATGGCTTGCTTATCCGACATATCTACTAGTAAACGAGTGCTGTAGAATCCCTACTGTACTCGTTTACTAGTAGTAGTTTACCAGCATTAGTTTGTAGGGACTAGTCTACTCTAATCAGTTTCTTCTCGTTCTTCGCATTTTCAGAATGAGCAACAAAATAAAAATAGCTATGAATATTCAAAATTCTAATAATAATAATTCTCTAATTATTAATATAAAATGTAAATTAAATTTTAAAAATTATTTTCAGTGTACCAAATAAACAATTTTCTTTCTTTCTTTCTTTCAAAAGTGCTTAAATTAAACTCGATTTGAATAATGAATTTTCTATTCTATTCTCTCTTTGTAAGGTGTATTTCTATTTTTATGGTACTGAAATTACAGGGTACGAAAGCATGACATTGTAGTCAGAATGGAAACGCCTGAGTAAATGCCTCCGGTGCTGTTAATGTACAATTATATATATATTTATAAATGTATATGCCTATTATGGTTGCAAATTACCATCAAGTGGGTGTTATCAGAATATAATTTAAATCAATTCCTGTTACATAAAAAATTCTTATTATTCTATAAAAATTAACAATTCATAATCTATTACGATAATTTGAAATACCTATCTAAGTATGCTATCTAAAATGGCGGACAAATGATTAAAGCACTAGTGATTCTAATGAAAAATAGCAACAGTTGCATGTTCCATGTTCTATGCATGATTTTCTGTTGCCACTCCTATTAATCAGTGTATCGTACGTATTGTAATAATTGCACTGGCTTTCTACACTGAAACCATAAAACAATAAAGTATGTTGCATTGCTGCATATAATTCAAGTGATTTAACAATGGTCATTATAATAGATTGATGATAGATTCAGTAATGCATTTGTTTATTGTTTGTTGAGCAAATAAAACTCATAAATGGCACCGAATACAACTGAAAATTAATGAAAAATATAAAGAAACCTGTCAGAGTCCAATAAGCGTATTTTAACTATTTAACTTACCTTCCTTCCTCAGAGATATTTGAAACCAAGAAAGTGGTAAAATATCTAAAATGCATTTAAATGAGGTTTCGTATGTATTCGTGTTATTCAAAAAATATTTATAATAAAGTTTATTTAAATTCAATTCATTAAGTTAAAAGGTTAAAAAAATATACTCCTTGTAAATTATTTGTTCCGATAATCCACAGTACGCCATCTAGTTCCAATATGTAATTTTATTTTATCTGTGGCTCCTAAAGCAGCACTTAGGATGTGGTTAGGTACTGAACAGCTGTTAGAAATAGTTATATTTATGGATATAACCGATGGTAGCGGGTTCAATCACCACATAATACAAACATTATGTGGTGATTGAACCCGCTACCATCGGAAGTAAGTCAAACAGATAGACCATCGAGGTCGCCAAACAACTGAAAAACAATTTAATAAGGAACTACACCAAACATGGAAATATGTGCCTTCTCCTAACTAACGTGTAAAGTTCTCAATCATTATAACTAAACAAATTATCGAAATGTTGATGAACTTAATCACAGGTCATTTATCACAAACTTGGGCCATAATCGATAAAATCCAAAATAATTTATCGCTCAGAGAATTGGATCTAGTTATCCATTCTTACAATAATAAAATTTAATATGTTAGTACGTATTAACTGTTTCCCACTCTACCTGCGTATATAGGAGTAAAAAGTATTCTTGAGCCAAAAGTACAATATGATCTATCTCTGGACAAAATTTCATTGCCCACCGTTATGTGTGAGTAATAAATATTTAAATTCAAAAGCTAATATTTATAAAGAGAGAGAAGATAGAAGTAAGGACCATTATTTAAAGATTTTAATATGAAAGTGAATTACGAAATAAGAGATCATTGCACTGTGTAAGAGATGATATTCATAAAAGGAAATCTCCATCAGCCGTCATATCTGAGCTCACTCAACTCAGATATGACGGCTTATGAGGACGGGTGGAGAAAGACGACATACTACGGCGACTACGGATTTTTTTCTATAAATATTATGAACGCTACTTGAAAGACAACGTTTAGAATATGATAAAATATTTAAAATTTTATAAGACGTAGAATATAAAGTTATGTCTATTTGTGATAAAAGTGGTATATTACGGTACCGTACGGTATATACGGTTTAAATTAGCAATTTGACAGTTATTGATTTATTTTACACTTCTATTACACACCCTTGGCGCAAAATTATAACAAAATAATTAATAAAGCTGATTAGATAACATTAGGCTACATTCGCAGATGGTTATATACAGAAACATTGCGGGTGTTAGCAAGAGTTATGTAGTAGACACAAAAATATCAAAATCTAGCCAAATGGACCATTTGCGCATTATTTATATAATACAATAGTAGTTATTAGCATCTGGACGGGACAGCTGCTCATATAAACGCAGTATACATCGGCATAGAACATTTACGCATACGAATGTCCTTTATATTATAGTTTGTACATGATTTCTTCTGTATTTATTATATATCTTTAGTAAGACTATTGTTGCAATAGAAAGTGGTAACTGTAGCCTAAATGATCAGTACCGCGGACATCACACACACAGGAGACACAGGTACCCACGAATGCCGATGTACCAAGTCAGTCTTTAGGATATCCAATATGAGCATTAAATTTCAAGCTGATTTATTATCTTTTTTTTTATTAATTGGGATTTGGCAACTAGCAATGAGTTTTTTTTTTTAATTTTCTGTTATACTTATTTTATCGTATTTCAATATTTTTTTATTTATTTTATATTATAATCATACAATTGTTTTTAGAGTTCTGTTAGTGATAGAGTAGTGGGACTGGATGGATGTGGCGGTCCCGTTGCATGCGTCCGCGCTTTTGTCCCTAGGCAATACATGAAAATTAGTGGTTTGCACAGACACTTGTTATATATCGTTCATTGTACCTATGTCGAATATTGTTAACTAACTAATATAGTTGTACGTACTTACTTTGTATCTTTTTCTTTGTTTTTTTTATACCTTTTGTATGTATATATTCTTTTACGCAAATAAGTTTTATTTATTAATAATTAATACACTAAGCTGAGAACAGAGTGTGTAGTAACTATTAATATAGGCCATAAAGCACAGTTCACTTCTTGCTACCATAACTCCAGAGTAAGTGCACCGCTTAAGAAGTTAATTTTGGAATTTTAAGAAATAACACTGTAATCTCCCTGAGATTCTGTGAAATAGGGCATCAGTAACGTAAGACGTATATTTAACGTGATGTTCACTGAAGATTACGTTAATAAGCACAATAACGTCGGCTGTATGTGAATCTGTTTATTATAGCTTTAACGATCTAAAATGACTTGTCTTGCGCTAAAGCTGTCTATTTGTAATATGTATTTTATTCTGCAATAAAATATAAATAAAAGGACACTACTGACTTATAGAATATATGTGTAAAATTGCGGACCTATCCCAAAAGATAGATTTCTTCCAGTTAACCTTTGAGTACCTGAGAGGAATTGTGGAATGTTAGAAATAGGTGCAATAAATAATACGCGTCACAATGAAATATATGCAAACATATATATAAATTAATATAGTCTAAATAATAATAAATTATAAATATAATAAAATAAAAAAAAACAAGCATATATATACATATACACACCAGAAAGGAAACAAATATTGTATATAAGTGGAGAATTAAAAAATGTTTCAAATGAGTGAAATATAAGCGTGGATAGAAAATGTAGCAATAAAATTAAATTAATGTTGATGCTATTGGAAAATTTTTTTACTATGTATTTTTGAAACTACGACTAAGAAATATTTATAGAAATATTTTTTATTGTAAATACCATTTTTATGTTTTTCAAACATATTAACAATTTTATATGTAACAAGGTTGAATTAGAAATGTTATTGTTAAAAGAAATGTGTGAATTGAACTGATTGAATGTAGACCTAGTAGATTGTAATGTAATATCATTTGATTAGTGACTTTGTAATAGGGTCATAAGATACAATTTTATGTGTGTTTAATAACGCTCCTTATATAATTTGTCATGTATACCTTAGGTATATATTTGCTGTACGTATTTTCTGTGAATAATGCAACATATTTATCGTGGCTTATTGTTTTTTATTTTTTTTAGTATAATAAAAACGTCAATGTAATAAATGTAATGAAAAAAATATGAAGTTATGAAATATTACTGTTTTGTCATGTCCGGTATTGAGATTGTACAATAGAATTATTCTTAACGTATCAATATAATAATATTGCAATATTTTACCTGAGAAATATTTGAGAGGCCTCTTACACGAAGTTTCGTAAAGAAGTGATATTGTTTTTGTTTAAAAAATAAGATATGGTATAGTTTTCTATGGATCAAACGAGCACGTGACACAGCTGGTATTTGTAATATCTATAGACTACTATTTACCATTAGACACGTGTTATGCTTTTAACAGGCAAATATTAAAGAGTAGGCATTTCTAGCAGATACTGAAGATTTTCACTTCGTGTAAGCAAGCCTCTTCATTGCGCCATCAAGTATGACATAATTGTATCCATAAAACATTAAATACCCATAACCTTTAAAATATTTTGTTACTACTACTTTAAGAGACATAATTTATTTAAAGAAAAATAATAAAAGACATTAAAATAGACGTAAAATGAAGCCGTTAACGTGGACGGATGTTGTAGGTGTACCTCACTAGAGGCACGGATGCGGTGGAGTGGCGAGGCGCCATTGCGCGCCTTCACTATCCTCGATAAGGCAAGGAGGACCGCGGAGTTGCGAGGCGGGTAGAGGATGGGCCGCGCTAGGTGAGCGGTGCGCGGCGGCGGTGCATGTACGCGGCGGCGGGCGGCGCGTCGCTCGCGGGCCGTAAGGTAAATTGTTACCATAAAGCCTAATTTACAGTATAAATTTAGTGATATAATAGTATGCCGATAGGTACAATATAAGTACGTTCCAATGGTTATAACACACAAGGCGAATAATCAGCCAGAGCCGAAGGCAAGGGTGTAATAGAGCCGAGTGTGTTAAATATGCACGTATATCGTACGACATTTTTCAACACACTTTCTCATGACACTAAATAATAAGCCCAATGGGGATGCAAAGTATTTCATTCACAATGATGTCGATAGTTGACAGTGCCTCTGACTATCCCATCCAGGATAACAATCGTAATCGGATATGTGTGTATTCCACCATTTTGAGAAGTGTTTGTATTATTATGGTAACTAAAAATAAATTAAAATACATATATCCGCGATCCTTTTTCTTGGACGTATAAAAATAGTAAAGGATATATATATATAAAAAGAAGAAGCAATTACAATATATATGTATATATAGTATATAAAATTTCATACAGACCTTCCTTTCCTCTTTCTTTATATGGAAGAAGCGATGCCAAAAGGTAGCAACTACTTGTTTTTTTATATATTCAAAATTTTGTGACTTTTGTACAAACTAAAAGTTGCCATGCACATTCAGTGCCATTGTACCTTAAAACTAATACTTAACTACATAACTCCCTGTTACTTATTATTTGTAGTTGCAAAATGTAAATTTTATCAACTGTAAGTTGTACCAACAAGGTGTATTGAATCAGGCGCGCCAGCACGGCCGGCAGCCCGCGCCGCCGAGCCCGCATTCGCACAGCCCACCGCACCCCGCGCCGACCGGCGTCCGCGCCTACTCCTGCCAACATTGGGAGTCCCGCCTGCTTGCGCCGCCGCGACCTCTCTCCGCACTCGTCTCCGAGCCACATTCACCATGCGATACCGTCGAGGTATAATTGCCTGTGATGTGTGTCTATATGTTTGTATCAGACTAAGCATGTGTATTAAAGGGCCATTCACAGATTGAACGTCACAAGGGGAGGAAAGAGACTAGGTTAGTCTGTTAGACTGTTTAAGTTCACTCCCTCCACCTGTTACACAATAAAATTTATTTAAAAAATTAATATATAATATTAATAATACACAACACTAGAACTGTTGACGGAAAACTTAAATATTTAATAAAGTTCCAAAGTATGTGTTTTCACACTAGGGAGCGAGAGTCTTACACATATGACAAGGATGAGGCCCCCTTGTCCTTGACACATGTGTAAAATGGGTTAAAAGTGATGAAATTCATGTGACGTGATTTATGTATGGCCTCTAATAGAATATAAGAAATTTATGTGTTGTAAACTATTCAAATTATATTTATGTACTGTAGTTAAGTAAATGTTTGTTGTGATCTATTTAGAATTAATGTTATAGCATGAGCGAGACAATGCAACTTCGCGTAAAATTTCGTTTGTAAGCACCTTTAATAGCCTTCCATTTAACAAAATGATCTTTCATTTAAAGTTATTTAATTAAAATTTAAATAGAGAAGCGCCAGTGAATTAATGAAATATAAGCAATAACATGTGTTATAAGATAGTGTTGTTTTGTGAAGTGTTAAAACTGGGCCGGCCATGAAACTGCGACACCTTAAACGGAGCAGCGTCCGATGGCAGGTGTCGAAGAATCAGAGACTTCGCCTTGATATCAGGAACGAAACATGAGTGAAACCATTAAAAAAAGTGGACACAGTACAAACGTTGTTTCATAACAAACGTAATACTAATCTATATTAAACGCCAAATTGCGCCTGCTTCCATTATTCATTATTTTCTCACAAACATATCGTATATTAAGAGATAACGACCACTAAGTAATTAAATCGTTCAATTAGCTATAAATTTAATATAGTTTTGCGCCTTTCTTGTGCCTATCTTATCCAATTCTAAAGCATTTAAAAGTGAGATTCAATTGAAAGTAATTAACGCTGTGATGGGACTAATATAAGAGTGATATCGACGTTTGATGTGTAAAATATAAATAATATTTTCAAAATTATTAAATTATAAAGTAATAAATAGGTAGATTCAAAATTTAGTAGTTCTATAGTCGCGCTAGTATTAGTGTTAGTAAATTTGCTCGAATCTGCATTTCTAAATAATAAAGCTAGTGAGTTTTTAAAGTTAAATGTGTAGACGTTAAAGCGGTCCAAGTGTTGTGACGTTGCACGTGACTGGTGTAGTGCGTGTATTGTGAACTAGTCGTGTGACGCTTGCTCTTGGCCGCCGGCTGAGTGTTTTGCCAGCGCTTATCCAAGGCCACAAAACTGGCAAGTATGCAGGCAGCTCTTATGCTAAGAGCCAAATCGCGGGAGAGAAGAAAACAGCGACTTAAAAGAGGGATCAAGCATGAATTACCAAGTAATGTCGCCACGAAGACAATCGCACCGTTCCCGAGATATCCTCCTGCTTCATGGGTATGTTTTAGTAATAACTATAATATTAATAACAACTATTATACATTATAGTTTTAAGAATAAAACAAATATGAAGTCGCTACTAGAATCTACTACTCTAATACTGACCGTATTAGGGTAGTAGATTCTATAAATTCTAACAACAAATTATACTACTAACTTACAACATACATAAAAATACTTTTGTTGTGTAACATATAAATATGATCAAATGATCAAATGCAAATAATTATATGTTGTTTATATATAAAACCAAAAATAGATACATATATGTATTATTTTACAGGGGCAGCCTAATTCGTAAATAATGTTTATTAACTAACGAATCTGATTGAAAACAATTTAAGATTTAAACAAATTAACATAATTATGGCATTATATTGAATAATAAATGGTTGACTTATTGAAAGTTATAATCTATGGTTAATATGAGGTACTATTAAGTTAATTGAAGTAATTAATTATACATACCTAAAATACTACCTATGAACAATGAAAATATAAATATAATAATAGGGTATTCGATTGGTTTCTCAAGTCACCAGCGTGCTAGTATTCAAAGGTACTTTGATACTTGTAATAGTACCAAGAATGGCAACTTTTTTGTTTTATATAATTAAATGGCAAACAAGTTGACGGTCCATATATTATAATAAGTGAAGAGCACCATAGAAAGCACATTATTATTGAAGCGGAGGTATCTAATATGTCTGATGAGTGAGAGGTGCTGAGGGTTTTATAAGGAAAATACGGAGATAAAATAAAATGCGACTAATATGACAGCGATATATAATAGAAAGTAACAAAAAGAATATGACAAAGAATATATTATTATAAAATTTAAAAATTGTATAAAAAATTATCAAGGAGTTCGCTACAATTATTATGACTTGTCTATGACTCATGCGTTGCCACTCCGGTGGTCTAAGATGACTCTGTACCCTGTAAATTTACATCATCACACTTTTGCTGGTATTTACCAATGGTTTAACAAAAATAACTCGAGGAATATGTAACTTAATACTGGACTAACTTAGCAATATTACTTCTTTGCGGTTTAATTTCTCTTTCCTTTTTGTGTTTCTGTGAAAAATTTTAATATTTGTAATGATTGGATTAGAAGTTTTTACTTTTACTTTGTGGTAGTACTCAAACATCTCAACGTATTACTTCAGGGTTGATAACATCTTTCAAATTGTCCAGGTTAATCCTTTCCACCTTTGCGTCGTCAGCTTGTTTACCATAAAAAAAGTATTAGTTGAATTCAGTTTCGCACTATTACTTCAGAGAAATTAGGTGTAGTTTATTCTGAACTTTCGATCTTTGTGTATTCACCACTGTGGTACATTGTGTAATTTTAATTGTGTTGTGACGTTTTTACATTAATGGGAATATATTTATAACTTTACTGACCATTGACGGCCTCGGTGGTCCAGCTGTTTAGCACACCTTATTCCAAAGAGTGTCAGAGTGAATTGAATATGTAATATGTATTTACGAAAAACAAAAGATTCTAAATAGTTGCATCAGTTATCAAGTACTCATACCACATGGTCTAGATGGAGCTGTGTGAATTGTCCTTAGATTATTATTATTATTGACCAGAAACTAAACTCTGAACAAAGTTATCTGGTCACATACTACTTTACCATAATAAATATTTTAATGCTTGCACGCTGTAATTCGAGTAAAATTACTAGGTTCTAGGTCCCACTAATATATGTAATTTGCAAGTCGATACTGCCATCAGGCTAAAGGACGTGAAAAATTAAATATTTATGTTTGAAGTTGATACGGAACCTGTACTAAGGAAATTATTAATATGTTGACAAAGAGCTTTTGTAAAGCCTATGTAGCTAATTATGTCACGTAGTGGTATTATTTTTTAAATTGAAAAATTATTAAAACCCTTTATTTATCTTTTGAAATTACAGGCTATCATTTCGGAGCAGTATTTAAAACTTCCAAATTTCAAATCAACCATTACTAATTTGTGAAATATAGTACAGACGGAGTAACAATTAACAGTGGGTTGATTGAAACATAAGGATTCCAGTTTTATATATTATGTGCATATGTATGTATTTATAAAAAATATATCTTTGTACTCGTATCGGTTATCTAGTATCTATAGCACAATTTGTGCTTAGCTTGGGACAAGATGGCGTTATAAAAATTGTCCTGATACAGTTTTATTACTATCTTATATATATATATATATATAAGTTACTTGTCACGTTGTTTGTCTGCGATGAACTCCTAAACTACTGAACCGATTGCGAAATTTTTTGGATGTGTAATTTGAAAGATATAGTCGCAATATTATTTTATACAAGAACCTAAGGTTCTTGAATAAAATAATATATACATAGCAACGCGTGGTCGTGTCTGCTAGTTATAATATAAATTAAAAATAAAATAGACAACATTTCTTAATGCAATGCAGCAATGGCCATGAACAAACTAGAGTAACTTAACGTCACTTACTGCTGGTGAAAATTATTTGTAGTACGAGCAAGTGCTTATAATCCTTATATACCATCACGTAGAAAGACTTTTAAATCTAAAATAATATAAAAATATAAGTTAAATTTTAAATTCAAGGATGTGAATAAATATATCTTGAGATTCCACGACTGCTTGTGTGTAATAGTTTGTAATAGATTTTTTTAAACTTTAATTGCCAATTTGTGACCTTGGTCGTCTCAATTAAATAGACCTAAATCGATATCGAAAAATAATGTATATTATGTTTTGTGTATACATGTATCACACACTCTTTAGTAGTATGATTAGGTATGAAACATACTCACAAAGTTTTCATTATTTTTGTAATACTAGAATCAGATAATATTCTCCACTCGACTTCAATTTGTCTACAAGTAAGTAGTGTCTGAAAGAGCTCACAAATTGATAGCATTACTGCTGCCCCTTTGTATCTCAAGTACTGATATCTTGAGTCGTCTAATATTATAGTTAATAATATAATTTATCAAGAAATAAGCATACTTCAAGTTTGTTTTTTTATATATCTGAAATAGCAAACAAAAACAAGCTAATGACTCGTCAACTCGCTCGTAATTGCAACTGTTTCCTGTATGCATTTGCCTATATATATATATATATATACACCAAGGGTATCACATCTCTATATCCCGTAATTTCATTGACATATCTTAACCTTCATAAAACATATTATATTAGTATCGATTAATGTCTATTCAGAGAACAATTTTGCAGTATTACTGCCGGCCTAGATATTAAAAATTCTACGTTTGTCAGTGTTACACCCGAAAAACAAATATTTGAAGGCTAAATTACTAGGTCACAGACAATGTAGTCGAGAACAATGTACTGTATCATTTTTAACAACAATTTTAGCAAGAAATATTACGGGTAACATTTCTTGAATTATCGTCCTCAGGCGCTCTTCGTTCCATTCATCCCGTTTTCTATTGTTTCTGACTTCGTTATTTTTATTTCCTAACTACTATCAATATTGTATCACTCGTATTACCACTCAAAGTATTATGACAATAAACAACTAGATATTTTTATGTATAGTTATGCATTTACACTTACAACTGTCACGAAACATATTTAGTTAAAAAGATATCTGCTTCCTTATATAAAAAAACAAATTTAATATTTATTTCTTAATGCTTATAAATTTTTGAGTATTTATGTATTGGTATAATAATGCTTCTTGTAGTTATGCATATAAAAATGTGTTATTTTTTTTCGGACTACTCTAATGCTTTTGGCCGCAGCTGGCCTCTACAACTTCACCGAACGATAGGGGGCGAGTGCAGATGGCACTCCAAACCCGCGAAAGGACTTATGTGAGCGGCTGAAGGCCAACTCCCGCCTGACGGATACGACTTTAGTCTGAGGGCACCACTAGGGGTTCGAACCTCGGCTCAGACCGTCGTAATCTCGATCCCCGTTTGAATTGGACGGGGGATCGTTCGGAGGGGACGTGTGTTATGTTCTCATACCTAGTATCATGTTATATATGACTTTACCAAAATAACCAAATGAAATGAAACTATGCCAGGCAATCTATCCAGCGTAGTAGCACAGATAATATAATATTACATAGTAGTAGTATGATGGTTGTTATAGAAAGATACCCATAACCTACAAAAGCACCTTTATTACCTCTCGACCACAAACAAAACACGAAACCCTCTGTCGTACCTCTACTTATTGTCCTGTAAACATCAGTAAATTTGACTATCAAGACAGTAAAGATGGTTGTTTGTTTTCATCTCAACATCCGACGTAAATAATTGAATATAAAATTTAGCTCCATGAAAAATAACAAATTTTAACTGAAAAGAAATTTGTACGGAACCAACACTGAAATAAACTCTATTGATTGCAAAAAGAATTGGCGAAGATATCGCGTAACACTAACAAAAACATTCAAATTAAGAACCTTCTTTTTGAAGTAGGTCGACGAGAAAGGCAAATTATATTAAGGAATTTAACAAACGGTACCACTTTCTTTTATCAAGATGCGAAGTAAATCGTTAGAGGTACGTTGCTATGAGAAATATCATACGGGGTATGCAAATCGTACTTCAAAGTATTTCTGAATAAGAACGCAAATTACTTTGGAAGGACGATGTAAAGACGCTTACACAAATACATAATCCATTCGATTTTATAACATTCCTTTGTACTACAGAAAACGTTGAATACCTACAAAAACGATGTACATGCCTATCTTTAGGCTTATCATATTTAATTTCTTGGAATGAAGAATTAGTTATGTTATATATAAATGGAAGAAAATATACAAATGTGACCTTTTCAAACTTTTTTCATAAAATTAGCATTAAAATTTGTAATTGTATGAATAACCCATTTCAAAAAGAAATCAATGGATGGGAGACTAGTATTCGCAACTGCATTTTATTTTCACTCCACTAATTTCTTTTTCAATCACAGACGAATTGCAATTGGGTGTTATCTTAATCAGAGTCAACCAACACATGAATTCGACAATCGTTTGTGTTGTTTGGGCAAATTTCAATCTTTAAGTCGTACTGTTTAAGCTGTTTGGTGTGCAAGCTGTGTTCCGCTTTGAAATAATAAAATGGCATTAAAATTATAGCGTAAGGAGGCATGATACCTTTGATCTCCGATATAGAGACGGTACCACGGGTATTGCAATGTATTTTGTGGTGACCCCTGTGCTATTTATATGTATCATGTCTAAAGGCGACGGTGACAATTTTCCATCAGGTTGTCCTGCTGTTTGTTTGCTATTCATCGTTAGTAGTAGTATACTGAAAAAAAATTTGTAAACGGCATAATATTGATTAGTTTTACTGAAAACTATTGACGGTTAAGGTATTCTTTATTTATTAGGTCAACTATTTTAAATAACCAAATGTTTGTGAATAAACAAACAAAATTATTGTTGTTTATTACCACAGATAACATAATATTACATAGTATTACTAAAGTTTGATTATTTCTTTATAGACTAACTCAAGTAAATTATTTCATATTTTTTCAGGACACTTAAGTACTACTCACTTTGTATACGTAATAAATTTAATAACATATGCATAACAAGAGTATTTGTCGCAATTGTATAGAATGCAACAGGCGTGAGGGGTTAATTAGCACAAGTGCAATTTGTACGACTCCGGAACGACGGTATTGCATAATGTATATTCTACTATTTGCTTTTTTAAACATTTATTAAACAGTGCAAAGGTTAATTTATTATTAGTTTGCGGAACAATTTAACTAATTGAATTTTAAATTATGAAGTATTGAATTTTAAGTTATAGAATAGTTATGTACTTGATGTTCTTGGATTTATTTATGAACAATAGATTTTTATATCTAGAAGATGAGTGCGACCGATCTCTTAGTTTCAGTTTTTAAATTACTACCCGTGACTTCTTCACTCAATCTTTGATAACGTACTTCAACTCTCAAAATTTCATTTTATTTAATAATAGCCTATATCCTTCATCATAAAAGAGTCTAACATAGCGTTTATTTAGTCTAATCGCGGGTTCGATTCCTCGCATGGTACATTTATATTCATGAGTATGTATTTACAAAACAAAACGTATATAAGTATATCAATGTCTAGTATCCATGTCCATACAAGGTCTGCTAGGCTTGGGACCAGAAGACGTTGTATAAATTGTCGAGGATATTATATTATATTGTATTACATTAATATAATTAAATGGGCCTTAACACGAATCTATTTATGCTAAGTAAGGTATTTACATCCCTCTCGCAGAGGTGTATCCTATTCATCAATTAAATCAGGTCTATCGTTCGTAGGTACAATCTCCACTTTTAGAAAATATTGTTGAAATATTATTGCATAAAATAATATTTTTCAAGAATAGCGTGAAAATATATGTTTCAGTGGTAAACGCATAATGAAGCCATCGGCTTTAATTAGATGAGTTAGTGTGACATACATTTAACCTAACGTATAATTCCATAAGTCACACAATCGCTTGCCATATTATTAGCTATCAGAAATACATCAAACAACGCTGATATCAATAACACGTCACTGTTCAAAATCGCTTAGGTAGTTTGCGTAGCGGCGCGTTTGTAAAGCAAGCGAACGCTGTCGGCTTCCATTCAGCTATCATACGGAAGCTATTACCGCTACCCTACACCATAAACGCTGCTGTGTTAGCAATATTTTTCTTTAAAAATATAACAAGACTTTATTATACAAGTCTCATGGCTCAATTCTGTTTGGCAACGTTTTTTTCGTATATCGTGTCACTTAGGAAATATTTGGATTTTATTGAGGTTAAATTAAGGTTTGCTTTGCTATAGCAAGGTTTCCGAGGTGAAAATGATAGTGGAATGATGCAGCAATACTTTTACTTACTGCTGACATATTGACTTTGAAGTATACGTCTTTTTCAGTAAAAAGGACACTTCAGCCACTTATTCTTGTTATATTTTAGTATCTATAGATATACACATATATATTATATATATATCATTTATCTCATGCAATTCCGCTGCCATTAGCTTGCACTGCAACCTGTGTTCCGGTTTGAAGATGAAATATGGCATCGAACACACCGGTAGGTAGTATAACTATAATACATATACCAGTAGATATATATATGTATATATAGATACTATTACTTTGTTCAAAAATATTCTTTAATTGTTTGAAAAGATGTCCAATTCTAATTTTAAAACCATTTATACATATAGAACAGTTTCCATCGATTATGCATGTAATTTTTTTATCACTATCCCTACTGTCCCGTACAACTTAGCTAGCAAGGGAGAAGAGCTGGCAAGAATTACATTTTACTCATTTTGTCACATGGACCTATCATATATATTATGTTTTTTAATTCAAATAATACTAAAAGAAATATCCTGTCTCTAATATAAACAAAAATATCTATAGATAGAGCTAATACTTTATTAAATAAACTAAGTAAATGGTAAAAATATGTAAGAGTACGTAGTAATTGCGGTTAGGTCTTTATTGAAATATTTCAAATACCGCATCGTAATAAGAAAATGTTACATTTCTTATGCTCGGCTCATGCACGAGATGTGAGCGGAGAGGAAAACGTTTAGGAAATGTACGAGTATATCGCATTTTGTCACCATTTAAATATACGAAAGGGCTTTTAGTTAATAATAATGTTTTATAAATATATTTTTATACTGACGGCCTCGGTCGTGCAGCAGTTTAGCACACCGCTTTACTTCCAATGGTCGTGGATTTAATTCATCGTACAGTACAAACATTTGTATCAATGAGTATGATTGTTTGTCTATGTGTTTTCTACGTAAATATATATTTACAAAAAAAATGTATCTAAGTATTTCTATGTATAATACCAGCAACCCATATCCGCTTTGTACATATTCATTACAAATCTTTGAATTTCTCTGTTTGTTCTATATATATATAACTCGCATGTATTATACATACGAGTATAAGCATTCCTATTGAATCACTCTATCTATTGCTGAAAACCGTATTAAAATCCGTTGGGTAATAAAAGATATAAGCGAACAGACAGCGGCGGCGACTTTGTTTTATACTATGTATATAAATTACCTGATAATAATTTTCATTATATTGTACTTAGATCCTAATGCCTATATAATACAGGTATCGGTGTTATCATAAAAATAAAGTAGCTCTATTAAAATGTAAAGTATGATGATTATGTAACGTAAACTATAGGATTTTTTTTTTTTACATTACATACAAACAACTGAAAAACATACAATCTCTTTTAAATATAAAATATTTGATAAGTAAACTAATTGAATTCTCTTTTAAGGCCAATACCGTTCGGTATTTAAAATTCATTATATTAATAATTATTCGTGAAAATACTATCTAGTCAAATGATAGTGAAACCGGCATTAAAATCCGTTGCTACAACAACGGATTTTAATACAACATAGTTATTTACAACAGTGAATAACTATATTGTAAAACTTTCTAATGATCATGGCTGAATAAGTAGTAGGTACATGTAGCTTAATAAATGTGACAAATGCTTTGTACAGCTATACATTGTATCGTGAAAATATTCCCATAGTTGTATACTTATAAAACATAGTCAACATTTGTTCGTTATTATTCGTTTATTGTACTGTACAATAAACTAATAAAAAAAGTAAAAGGTAAAGAATAAGAAAGTTGTTAAGAAATTAATTAAGGCGACTTTATCCAAATAGACGGATTTGTTTAGCCAACCAAAGCATATTTTTATAACTAGTAGACCCCGGCGCATTTGTGGGTGTTATATACATATATAAACATACAATAGGCTATATATTATAGTCTACGTTTTTCTGGAACAATGTACCGCTGTTTGTATATAATGAAATAATGTATTAGTAGGTGCAGTGGTTATAGAATTTCTCACATTAAAATCAGGCTCTCTCTCTCTTTATAATCTCAATCTATGTATTATACATTTAGGTTTGGTTCTTGTGTCAGAAGTTATAGGAGATATTTTAACCTTTAAGGCGAAAATAAGGGGATGGGAATAGCATTATATTAGAAATAAATAAGTTGGCATTTATCGAGCAAGTCAAACAATAGGTGTGGGCGATAAAGGAAATCAGGTAATGGTGGTAGAAACATTATTAAATAATGTAAATATTATAAATGCGAAAGAATATCTGTCTGTCTGTTTTCTACCTTTCTACGATTAAACGGTTGTACATTTCTTAATTTTGATGTGAATTGTTAACTTTTATCCCAAAAAAGCTGACAATATCGCGAATACAGCAAAAAGAGAAAATATAGAATGAACCGAGGGTCAGGAAGAGAATCCTGAGTCAATGTGGAATACAAGCCTTCAGTTGTACATCTTCTCTCCTTATATGTATATAATTGTAGGTATAGAAGAGAGAAGACTGCGTAACTAAATGTAAGCTCAAAACCAGTCACAACGTTTAAAATTTTGAAGTGGCAAATGCTCTCTCTTCTAACTTACTGGTTAGGTTGGTTTAGTTACTATTTAATTATAATTCTACGGCTGACAAATTTATATTGTATCTTTGTTCTTATAAACTAACATTGCAACTACAATTTTGCTTCTACCAACTACAATTTTGCGGATGAGAAAAGAGCATAACTATATAGCATATCCATATATTAGTTTTGGTATTCTCAAAACATGGCCAACAAGTGGCTAGTATTCTACAAAACACAGTCTATACATACGTAATCATAAAAATACATTAGAACTCCATCAAAAATACATAAATGCAACTACGGCAAAAGGCATATAAAATATTCACAAGGCGATAATTTGTCAGATATCTACGATATGTGCAGATACAGAATCTGACACGGCAGTGACATCGATGTCGACGTGTCAAGGCCCCGCAGTGCAGACATCGCAGTGGTCGATATTAGTGACGTGACGATGACGAATGCCGCTATGTGTTTGCTATGTTGATAACAAACTGCAATGCCTATTAGGCACTACATAATTTATTGACAAAACATGCCAGATATTCGGTACTGCATAATAGTAGGTACTTCAATGTTTATTTCACCGAATACGAGTAAATATAATTTCTTCTATGTTAAATTTGATAATAGATTGGTACTATGAAATTGTTAACAGATTTTTAAAAAAAGGTTTTCAAAACTTTGTTATTTATATAAAGAACATATGTTACGCGATATCGTCGTTATTTTTAATTGCCTAGAAGACAAGAAACCCTGCGGTTTACCTTATAGTAAGTGATACCCGCCGATAAAATTACAGTTCTGTGCTTTATTATTGAAGGTTTCAATAACGTATTCGAATAACCCGAATCGGTTCGAGTAGACTCGAATAACACGAACCTATCGAGTATTAACTACGATTTCAACAGCGTTCGTAATCCTGTAGTTGGTATGGTATAGACGTAGTCGTACACAATACGTAATCACGTATCACGTACTATTTACATTGTATACGATTACTAGCGTGTGATGCTACTAAGGACATCGCATACGAGTCCTTGCATAGATAAGGATAATTACATACACTGTAATTGAGGATAATGAGAGACGATAACGCAAATCATGTACCTACTATTTCCAGCCGGTAGGATTACTAGCTTGCAAAACTACTACGGTAGACTGCAAGTTTTAGCGTAGCCATTGCAGTATCACTGTGGAATAAGACATTTACATATATTTGTCTTTATTTTCTTTATGTTCATTTATATATATATGTATAATCATATTTTATGTATATGAGCCCGGTATTTCCACTCCATTTCCTCTTTTAACCATAATAATAACTCTTTTTATTTGTGTCATAGCTATTTGCAGTCGGTACACGCTGAGTTAATATTCTTATGTGCACTGAGTAAATACGTAAACGAATCCTAGTGTAGGCGTAATCGCACACAATGCATTATAGTCAGAGGCGCTAACACAAACCTCGTATTATATGCATTATGTACGATTATAGCGCGCGAGGGCGCTAAGCATGTTCGCACACCACTCCTAGCGTAGGCGTAGAATTCTTGTACAATTACGCCTACAGTACGAATCGTGTACGAAGGTACAATGCTACCATCAGGGATTACAGTGTAATATTACTTAATACTTTTTATTTTTAGATAGAGTACCTCGAAACATGGTCAGAAACGAAATTGCCATGTCAAGGGAAAATTATATACACTTTAACAAATAAGTAAATATAAGTCTTAATTAACTTATTAAAATGATCAAATTGTTCTAAAATTAGGAGTGTATATGCTTCAAATTCAAAATGACGGTTACCATCAGGCGGGCCATTACTTTCTTTGCCATTCCAATTACATAAAAAAACACGAATTGAAGATATCTACTACTATTAGGTTTCAAATTAGTATTTATATATAATGTTTTAAAAGGTTACTCATGATGTAGGTAGTAAGTAAGTACATAAATAGTATGATAGTATGTATAAAAGTAGGCAATATAATATTATTCTAATTCTACGGAATAACTACATACCTATACCTATATACCTACCTACCTATACAACTATATTGTATGGTACGTTATTTTTGTTGTTTTTCAGTCAGCTTATGTTTCGTGACTAAGGTATCGTCCTAGGGTATAATTTATTTTAATGTCTGGTGATATTGTCAAATAGCACTGTGAATTGGCATACCTAGTAGATTATAATTTATGATTATACTCCACGAAATGATAACCAATTACAATAACGATGAAGTTAATATTGCACCAAATCAACGCGTAAATAATGATTGGGTTCAGAAAGAATCATAAAAATAGATATTTATAACCCATACAAAGAAATCGACGACTAAAATCTCATACATTTTCATAGTAATAATAATCACCGTAGATGGTTGTTAATTATGGTCTAACGACAAGTATACCAAAATATAGTTATATCATACTGTCAGGCACGGAAATTTGCTCACAGAATAAGGATCTGCACTAAAAAAAATAAAATTAATATAACCAACATTTTGTTATTAATTACTAGTTTGGTTATTCCTAAAGTAACTCAACTACTCTTCGATAATTTTTATTCAACACACTGTTGTGAAGATCTAGTCTGGACTTTAATCTCAATATCAATTTCAAGTGGTCAAGCACACTGCTTTACGACCGATGGTCGAGGGTTCGATTCCTCGCACGGCGCAAACAATTTGTAATCATGAGTATGATTGTTTGTATCTGTCTGGGTGGTTTCTGTGTATAATATGTATGTATTTACAAAAAAAAATCTATGTATATACATCAGTTATCTAGTACCCTTAACACATGCTCTAGCTAGCTTAACTTGGGTCTAGATGGCTCTGTGTGAATTGTCCTGAGATTATTATTATATTATATTATTAATTTTATTCATTCTTGCACTGTTCTTTCATGAAGTCATCAAGAATACACCAAATAAATCGATAACAATGTCAGTTACTTCATGGAATGCGTAATATGGAAATAATAATAATATATTAAGACTTATTCAGCAGTACATCAGTAGGTATCAGTAGAATTTAGAATAACGCTTGTAGTGTATTTAGCTAGCATAAAAGTTTAAACCTATTTGCAACGCAGTAAGTGACACCAACTCAGCATTTATACTGTAGCATAACCAAGTTATATCACAGGTCTGATTTTCAGTGGAGTGGTGATTTTCAACCCACATGAGACAGCGTAGGTACAAATAGCTAAAGATAATGAAAACGTTGTGAATAAAAAAATTATAAATAGGTGTGACAATTAATGTATATTAAAAATTAACGCGATGCTAATGTACAATTCAACAGTATCAAACGGTGCGAAACGGCACATCCAATGTAATCGGATTGGAATTAGTTTATAAAGTAGAGTGACAAGTGACTTGGTATAGATAGATATTCATTTTAAATTTCCTTCTTTTGCACCTTGTATATTTATGCTTTCTTCCCTTAATCGAGTCTTACGATATCCTGAGGATAAAATGGGTAGAGCTGCACTGTATTTTTACACCGTTACGACACGGAACTCTGTGCAGGTATGCCTACGGTATAATTTTCAATCGCATGTAGTGCAGAAATTAAGGCTTTCGCGTCACCCTTATTATGATTTGTGACGCTCGAAATTGATGAATAATAACGCCTAATATGCAGGTTGTATAGTATAGTAACTGTATATTTAGAGAAGTTTCACTGCGTGTGAAAACTTCTATAGTGAAACTTCTATAGTTCGGAAATACCTCTTCATTTCTATGCCTTAGATAATTTACAGGCAATATAAGGTCACTTCGTATGTCTCTCGTAGGAAGTAGATACCATCCTGAATTATTTCTGCTGTGAAATAAATTTTAAGTAAGCACGTTGTTTAGCGAGTAAATAGCATTTGTGCAATAAATATGATTTAACAAAAGTTTTAAATTTAGATATTTAAAGGTAATTCCAGAATATCCTTTGGTATCATATAGTAAAAATTGATATCCATTTCTATAAAAGACCTAGTGACTCTTCTAAAGGATACTTAGGAACGACAGACTTTTAAATCTAGTATTAATGTTATAAATTACTGTTTTTGGATTTTTTTTTATTCTTTAAATTCCATTATGTGAATTACGCGTACTTTGAGAAGAGATAGTCTCAGCAAATCTCTTAGATCATGTAAAAATAAATGAAAAGATTTTCTTAATTCTTGTCATTTAAACCATTAAATGTATTTAATGTAGTACATAGTTAAACATTTGCATATCTAGGTACTAAAAGGCGTATTACAGAGCTGCCTGCTGAAAGCAAAATTGCATGTAATAAATATAATGAAAATAAATTACTTGGTATTATATATATGTGTATTTTATGTTGTAGTATGTGACATTGCTATATTTGTTTATTAGACGAATGATGTGCTTAATTCACTACTCCATTATTAAATAGTAAAAAATATAGAAATGAATAGTATTTCTTTATTCAAATAACCTTTAAACTATGCATTTTTAAATAGTCATACTTGTATTTTCCTAATCTTCCGCCCATTTGAAAGGCTGTCTCATCACAAAAGGAATGAGAAAGAAACTTGCGTGTTGCTCTTTAAAATAATTGTTGCAACTACATTTTTAAGTTGTACCAATGAGCGCTAATTTATTAGAGTCAAAATATTAAATACACACTCAACTGACTAACGATATACGATTAAATTAGTTATAGTGATTAGAACAGACTAAAAACAGCACGTCGTTCACGAGTATTTTTAGTATTCATTCACTGTCGTCTTTTCATATTGTACAAAGCTATGTATGAGACTATTAATAGAAAAGATTACATTTTACAATAACAATCGTTTAAAAATAATGAAAATTAAAAATGTAATTAAAAGGTTCCCATGATGCTAGCCGCATTTCTGTGTTCCGGAAAACTTGGTTTCTTATTTGGATTACTTGTGAAGTATCTTAATATACCCCACGGCATAAATTATGCCGTAAAGCTTACTAACAAGACAGTAATTGTGACTACATTTGCGTGTGTAGCAAACGCAATATTGGTTAGGGCAATAGGGACAAGTGCAAGTCTAGTCTAGCACTAAAACATAATCTAAATTCTTTGTTTTTAACCGAGGACCTTTTAAAAAATAAATTTTGTGTGTCTCTCTCTCACCTATTACAGTCACTATAGGCTTACTTTATAAGATGTGTTGCGGTTGTAGGGTAATATATGACAGTGAAATTAAAGGATAAGAGTTCCCTTATTGAAAAATTCCATGCTACAGTCTTCTGAGAAAACCTCGGTAGGTAGTTCATTGCACAATCTAAGTGTACGCGGGAGGAAGCTGCTCTGAAACCGCACTGTCCGAGACCACTTAGGTTCTAGCGAGATCAGGATAATCGAGAACATAAAAAATGTTGCCGCTTTCCACATCATATCTCAATTATAGATTTCATGTATCTTAATTAATGTAATGCACGGATAATACCTAACATGAATTTAGAAATATAGCAATAAAATACACTGAATTGCAGAAATTTCTAAATGCACCACTTATAGAATAGGCACAAATACGTACGTATACAATTTCGCTGAAATTAGGTATTTACAAAGGCATTATTCATTTCAACAAAACGATATCAACCGTCACGGACCACGGTACACGAACAATGTAATAATAATATAATATATAAGTATTTCACAGTAGGTATGAAACTGTTTACACACGACACTAAAATCAGGAGCAATATGGGAGCAGTGGTGGAGAGCGTTATTTAGATTTATATTACGCATTATTTATATGCAATAAAAAAATACGGCCAATAATAAATACAATTATATAAAACTTATATAAAATATTTGACTATAGGTACAAACTCAGCTATTGCTCGACTGATGTGCATCTGAGCTGATGCTGGCATACTTTATCAGTAAATAACTACTGATACTCGCATGTTTTTTTTATGATTATGGAATGGTTGCTAACGGTTTACGCTGGTGGGGCACCAGTGGAGGATTAGATGAATATGAGGCCAGGTCAGTCAGGCGCATCGTAACAAATGCACCAAGAATTCATCACGATAGTTTCTTGGGGAAACCGCGTGAATGACCTGACATGGTATATTACTGGCATTGAAGTCAGTCCATATTATTAACAATCTTCTTATGCCCCACTGGCATATGTATGACATCTACACCATAATAAGTTTCTGTTATCCAATAACTTGTTGAATATTGTTGGGGGTAAAATCGAATCGGTAGGTACGTTTTGGGAAATCGGCACTGATGAACTGAACAAGGTCCAGGGCGCTCTTGTATTCAGGGCGATTATTGTATCATGTGTAGGCTGTAAGTGAGTATATACGGAGACTCAATTTTACTTTCACCACCACTGCTCCAATATTACCCCAAACTTTTGTGTCGTGTGTAGGGCGTTTAATCCAGGTTTGCATGATGGGGTGACGTGCGGCGCGCCCACCCAGTTGTAATAGCATTTTCACCAGCATAAATCAAGTCATAGTTCGCAATTGCATGTTAATTCTCATAAACTATTTTTATAGAAACAGAATCTATTATCTTCACGGCCTCGGTGTTTTAGCTGTTTTGCACACCGTCTTACTTCCAACGGTCACAGGTTCGATTCTCGCTAGATCATCTAGAAGTTTTTAATGTGATAACTATGCTGCTGTTTATGTGTATAGATTACGGTTTCCGATTATCATTAGGGCCATCTAATCTAATCGTTACTTGTAGTTTGTTTGCCCTTTCAGTTACATGAACAATTTATGCTACGCCTGTTGTACCCAACATGTGTTCCCATTCCGGAAGACTATGAGGTCATGCCTAAGTATCTTGTAATTCCACATTTCTCCTGTTATAACTAAAACACGACTTATAAAGCTAGATTAAGCAGACGACTTTATATAAAAAGTCTACCATTGTATTGAATATATATAAATAAGTAGCTGTTACCCACGACTTCGTACGCGTGTACAAAAAACTTATTTTTTATTAAAATAAATGAAATCTATACATATAAATAAAGTTGGAGCGTCTGTTTGTAATATTGAAATAACCATTTTTTACTACATGCATATACATACACCAAAATAACATTTTTTTAAATTTTTGTCTGTCTGTCTGTTTATTCCGGCTAATCTCTGAAATGGGTAGACCGATTTTGACGGATGGACTTTTATTGGCAAGTGGCTCATGTAAGGAGTACCTTAGGATACTTTTATTTTAGAAAATAAAGTTAAATTCCACACGGACGAAGTCGCGGGTACAGATAGTTTTAAAAAAAAATAGCCTAAGTTACCTACTCCTTATATATAATATTAGCTATCTGAGATTGAAAGTCAAGCAAAAATCGTTATTCCGTTTTCGACATTACCAAGAAAAAAAAGACACACAGACAAACATTTTATTAAACTAACTTTTTGATACAGGTACCCTATACCTATATTTTGATATTAGTGAAGAGCAGTTAATTTGAAATAACAAATAGACACTTCAATTTTATTTATGTGTATGTTACTTCCTAAATAAAGCACTAACAATAAATAACGAATAAACATTTTTTATTTATCAATCAACCTTTGCAAAAATATACCAACTTACTTCGGTAGTGGACGATTTCCTGTTGTTTATATTCGCATTTCTTTATGTTCACTTTTAGTGGGGTTTTATTGCAACGTAGTTTTCGCTTCGTACATGATATATCGCCCGCGATTCCACATATTAACACTCCAAATACACCATTGCTCTATCGAGTATGTTCTTATTTTCTGTTCATCATAAATTACGTAACAAATTAGGGGGTATAAGGGGTAGGACGAAATAAATGTGACATGGTGTGACAAGGGGTTGAACTTTAAAATACAATCAATAAATCTAAGTACAGATACAAAATTTCAACTATTAATACTTAAAAATATTTTTACTAATTTAATAAAATTTGCAAGATTAAAATTTAACATCATACTACGAAGGGATACTATAAACAATTATGAAATTCGTGTGATATAAATATGGATGACTCCTTACCAAAAGCGTGACTAGTATCTAAAAGTTTCTAAAGCTATGGTATGTCCTGTTTGACCTTCTTCACCTTCGAAAACCCTATATTAGAAGTCGTATTGGATTAAGGTATAAAAATTTATAGGCATTCCATTATTTATATTATTATTATTGTTATGTTACAATAAATGAAAGTGGAAAGTTTTTGCATGATCTCGAACAATTTCGTACTGTAGTATTATGTATGTTTGTGTAGTAGTCAATAAATTCTTGGCGTTTACTATGGATTCAAAATAACACAAATAAGTTAATTTCAATAGTTTTTTTTATTCAATACCTACCTTATACTAGATTACTTTTGTTCCATATAAATAAAAAATTACGCTAATTAAAATTAATTGATTAAATATAAAGGAGATTAAAGATATTAAAATATTTGTCGGGATGTTGCGTCCTCTGACCCGAATGCCTGGTCGCTCATATGACTATGATGAAAGACAATAAATAATTGCCAAAATAGAAATAAAGAAAGATATAATAATGTAATAAATTCAAGAGGAAATTGGTCACCTTAACCTGTTGTTGGCTCACGGACCATAGAGAAAATATGTATAATAATCATTAATAAGGAAGATTAACTAACCGCCAGAAAATAAAATACCATCGTGATCATCCAGAATTCGATGAATGGCGGTCCTCCACCGTGCGTTTTTTCAGAAACATTTTGCCACGCACCAAATTACACACGCACCAATTTATTGTGGAACCGTCCAGCAGTGATATTTCCGAACACATACGCTATAGAAATCTTCAAGAAAACAGCTTTATCCTTCTTAAAAGACCGACATCGCACTTTCAATTTTACTGGTGTTTACGGCGGTAATCACATGGTAACTCATTTCTTCCCAATGATATAGAAGGATTTGCTCTTGCGTGGTTTTAATGAAACCACGACAAAGAACTGACAACCTGACGCGAACTTTTAATTTTTAAAATTAATTGAATAGCTTGGTAACACGTATAATATCTGGTTTACAGTGTGCAGCTGGGCGCGCGGCGTGGCAGGAGGCGGCGGCAGTGTCCGTTGGTGGGGGCGGCACCGGCGCAGGGGGCGCGGCAAGACGCTGCTCCGTGCTCGGCGACCACCCTGGGGCCAGGCGAGACCCACGCGGCAAATGGCACAGAAACAACCGGGTACGTTCGCCAGGCTTAAACGGTAGCGGAGAGCGCGTTTTCCAACAGAAAAGTAGTCCTAGGGGTTCAGCCTTTTAGAGTAACTCGTGTGTAGGCAAACTGTTAAGAATAATTTATTATCTCAGAAGCTTAAGCGCCTTGTGATCGAATACTCGTTCATTCTGTATGATGAAATATATTTTATCCGCAAGGACAAAATATTACTTTCATCAACTGCGTAGAACTTGCATGAGATAGCATTGATGTACATACGTAATATACATATAAAACACCCAGACCCATACAAACAGTCATATTCATTAATAGAAATATTTGTACCTTGCGAGGAATTATATCGGTGATCATCGGAAGTAAGGTGATGTGCTCACTTCACTAGACCGCCGAGAGCGTCAAATTGAAAGTGTCCTTTGAATTGAATGTTTTTTTAATCTAAATTTATTCAGGTGCGAGACGCTTCGTATGGGTCATCATCAGAGTCGGAAGGCGAGGCGGAAGGGACGAGCGGGGAGCCGTGGGGCGTTGCGCGACTGTTATATGCTGGTCTCGGTATCCTCGCCGTGGGGCTCGTCGTATACTTCGTTGGCACCGGGGACAAGGTGTGTGTATATTCTTTAAAATGGATGATATGATGATGCACCTACCAGCACTACCGGTTTGCGCTGTCCAGTCACCAGTGGACAATAACAGGCCCCTGTCCCTTAAACAAACACTTGTACATAATAGGTGCCATAGACAGTCTTTTTTGTCAAGACTGAAGCCGAAGAAACGGCTACTCTCGTAATCCTAGAATGCGTAGCAGTGGCCCCACAACGTACACAAATCTTCGAAACGGTGATGTTGTTACGTGAAGCTTCCGCGCCCAGGTCCAGATGAGAGACTAAATGCGAAGAATAGAGTCCATATTAGGCACCAGTAAATGATGCCAATAGCATGAGGCCAAGTCAGTTAGCACAATGTGACGTGTTTATTACCTATGTAAATCAAGAATTACGAACAGATTATTCGTATTCTATGACTGACATTTTTTGATTTCACTGTGGAATGTTTATAAAATGAATTTGAATGACTTTTTTGATCTTTAATACTTATTGTTTTAAATATATTAGTTATATTTGTTATAAATAGATTACTGTGTAATGTTACAGGGTTTCAAAACGCCAGCTCTACGTCTGGTGGGACCATCGCTCATCATCGCTGGTTTGGCGTGCTGTTTGCTGCGTATCACCTTTTGCATATTTGCAAAGCCTTGCTGCCGACGGCGGACCAATTACAAGGAGAGCAGAAGGTAAACTGGTTTCATCCGTGAAAATATATTATGATAAAGGAAACTATTTTGTTTGAATTCCTGCATTTATATCTGAAGTACGTAAGTCACAATGCGACACGGAATCTTCATTTACTATTTTGTATTTTTGTTAATTTCCACCACTAACAACAACTATTTTTGGTTGAGTCATATGATGATGTGATATGTATAGTATTGTTCATGTACATAGGTGACATTTGGTACTCACACGGCCTACACACGACAATAAAATCAGGGTCAATATCTTCCCAACTCGACAAATGTTTTGTGCAGCGAGATCCGTGTTGCGCTGTGAATTTCCCCCACTACTGCTGTTATATTGCGCCTAATCCGGGCTATTCCCATTTATGTAATTGAAATGGCTCAAATTAGAAAAAGTAAATAATTAAATTTTTGATATATAAAGATATTAGAGGATACGATCTTAGATTTCACGGGTGTAATATGAAAACGATGTCCGTAGTACTGTTCACGTATATAAACGACGGTTACTGCCCACTATCAAGAAATGCAAAAACTTTGTACCTTTTTTTACGAAAATTGGCAAAGACAAAGAAAAAACATTACAGATACTGTATTTGACACACAAATTCATACATACTATTTTGTTTATTGTTAAAGTCTGAAGTAAAATTTCGACCACTGGACGATCACTGGTTTTAATACGCATACTCAATCTGAATTATACTTACGTATAGAGGCACTGTATGTGTTACAGACTGTCCGGATGCGGGGAGGGGGAGGAGATGCCGCTGGCCGGCGGCGCGGCGGGCGGGCTGCGCGGCCTGCGCGCCGGGCCCGCGCAGTGCTCGCCCGCGCGCCGCCTCGACGCCTCCTCCTGCGACGTGTCCAGCCTCTCCAGCGGGGAGGAGGACGAGCGCCTGCGCCGGTACCGCACTGCCTCCGCGCCCTCGCATCTCTCCGTGCATGCTGCCTCGCTGCCGCAGGTACGCTTTACGTTTTTTCTAATTGGATAATAATAATACCCCTGAACGTTTCACAGAGCACCTTTCTAGTCTCAAGTTAAGCTTATGTTACATATACTAAGTAACTGATATATATAGAACACACCCAGACGCATACAAAAAATGATACTTATGAATACAAATGTTTGTACCGTGCGAGGTTTCGTACCCGAGACCATCAGAAGGCGAGCGGTGTGCTAAACTGCTAGTCCACCGAGGTCGTCAATAAATCTGTATTTATATAATTAATATATAAATTTAAAGTTATAGAGTTAAAATTTTCTCTCCTTTTCTTTTTTCAGGTTACTTAGTTGTGGTTAGTGTATAACATTTTTGTTTGTCTCTTTATTTTCGTCAGGGCTCACCGCAGCCGGGTGCGGGCGCACAGAGCAGCTCGCCCGCGACGCCGCGGCCGGCCCTGGCGCTGCAGGCGAGCGCGCTGGCGGGCCCGGCGGGTGTGGCGGGTGTGGCGGGGGCCGCGGGGGTCGCGGGGGCCACCGCGGGGGTCGCGGGCCCGCGCCGGCCGCCGCCGCGCAACGTGTCGTTCGCCGGCGCCGCCGACGGCGAGCTCGTGCTCAGCCCCGCCCAGCTGCGCTCCTAACGAAGCAATAAACGTTCTCGCAATACCCCCTTTTTATATCCCCACCGGACGATCTGACTCTATCGATTCGGATATCGATCATGTGATAGCGTGAGACTCTGAGTGATTTTTCTATACGATAAGCTACGGGTCGTCGATTATTTGCACGTTTGGATATATTCTCGCATGCTCTCGATATTTGTATCAGTTTTTAATGGTTTGCTCGTTTTTGAACTTCGTCTTATCGGATTGGGTGTATGTGCATATAATGTGTAACTAATGCGGTAAAGAAATATTTTTGACCTAAAAATTATATTTATAAAATCATTAATATACATAATAAATGTGTTCAAATATTCCAACCCAAACAAATAGTACCTATTTGTATAATTATATTAAAACTAAACGTATTGTTACACATTGTATGTTACTCTAAATTGATTTTTTGTACTATAAATAACCCGCTTTTATTCCATGATCAGTGAAGCATCTATTTGAGAAACTGCCAGACCTAAGTGTTTCCGGGTAGGTATTGGGCTGTGAAAACTTCAAAATCTATTCAATATATGACGTTAATACTAAGTACATTATTATTTATGTATGTATCTAAAATCATATTAAGCTTTGATGTTGCGCGATATTTAGCACAAACTTAAGACACTATTTAGCATACAAAAAAAAAATACAATCCATCGATATGTGGAAAACGTCACCTCACCATTTGATGCCCAGTTACCATTCAGAAGGATTAAAATGTCAGATTTCTGTACTCTGTAATTTCAATGCCTTATCTTACCCTTTAACTGAAATAGAGCTTACAACATCAAGCTGTCTAGCTACTGAAGTGAGACAGAATCAACGCAGACAAACAACGTTGTACAAAACCCTACTAATAAAAGTGCGTACGTAACGTGGATAAAATTTCATTTATTCTTAAAGATAGATGTATTAGGTTCTTTTTCATTTTAGTATTGTGTATTATGTAAAGATACTAAATAATTAACGTCATATATTGAAAGTAAAGCGAACTACCCGCCATTTTTTGCCGTCGTACATGTTCGTATATTATATTTAAATTAAGACGTTCATTCAAAGTTTGTAGCAATTTAATATTGAATGTGCTAGATCCATCCGTCTTAAAGCCAACTAGTAAATATACTGCAAACAGAGGTGTGGTCTTATTGTTTATAACCACAGATAAGATATTCTATAACTAATAGCCATAAATAAAAAATAATAGTTTATTGGTACAAATCATTATGATGAGAGTTACACATAATTCTTTAAAAACAATGGAATTTTTAATTTACTCCGTATCTGTCTAATTTACTTAATATCATAAATGATTAATTAAGTTAAGATAATTAGGTTAGGTTGTATTAAATATCGTATTTTTTTTTATTTTACAGCACCACGGATATCACTTTATCATGTGATGTCCGCTGCCAGTCCAGGAAACTAATCTGTCATGCCGCACTCTGTGTATTAATAATAGGATAAAATAATATGATTTATTTGTCTATGCAGGAATTGATTAAATGCAAATGATCAAGGAATTGAATATTTGGTGCATTTTTACTACTACGGTAGAAAAGACTATAGATCTGTACACTTGATAAAATATTTGGAGAAAAATAAGATATTAATATTCAAGAAAAAACGACCAAGTCGTTTCATTACATTAAAGACCACACCTCCAGACAGTATGAAATTAAATAGTGAATTAAATATAAACATTGTGTTAAAACTGCCTACTACTAGACGCGAATTTATATATATATAAATAAATTCATAAATAGATATATAACTGACAATAATGATTGTTAACTGATGTATAAAATGTTATGGCGTATGTGCGTGACTTTATTTTAAATTATGTCCAAACGATACTTGTAGTTCAAGCGCCGAGTGTAATTCAATGTAGCATATAATCATTGTATTAAGGATATCTTTAAAATTAACGAAGTACCCTATATTACGTCAGTATCTGGTCTGTTTTAGTTACAAACAGATCTATATAAATTGTAACTGAAATTGTCATGCTATGGTAATAGTACATATAATGTTACTGTCAATTTTTATTTATTTCAGATGAGAATAGTTGGCAACCAAGTCGCATATTTTATTATTGCAGAATATACGCGTATATATAGTAAACAATTTATGAATGAGGATTGAAATCATTCTTTGACAGAATGAGACGTTGAAAACTGGAGTAATTTTATATGGGTATGTAATCAATATGTATTGTAATCAAAATGTTGATGTTTAACCTTACTTTAAAAAATATATATATCATCATACCTATTCAGGATGTGGGACTAATTTCATTTAATCTGACCTACATCTCAGTGATAAACTGTTTTCAAGTGATGTCACAGTTTAGTAATGTACTATATTACTGAATATTTCTGGATACAAATAGTGTTTTCATCCAAGAACTTACTCGATGGGTATAAAAATGTTTTCCTACGTTAGTTCTATGTCTATTGTATTGATAAAGTTATACCCGTATAATAATAATATACTACAATGATTAAATTTCTATATTAACTTGGCGTATGAACTACGTATATACACCAAAAATATAATAAATATAGTTAGCTAAATACATAATGTTTGGTGTATAGCGAGTGATACTGTGTAACAGTAACTATACTTATGTTATGTGTAACTATGATAAATTAACATACATACCTACATGTGTGTTACGCGTGCGTTGTATATGGCACAATATAGTGTTTACTGTTTATAAATATATTATATATTTTAGAAATATTTGCACCTTTAGTAGTGAAATATAATGTATATCTGCAGACTTTAATTAGAATATGATATGAAGGTGACGAATAACTTTTTGTGAGTAAAGTGTATAACACGTTTCGAAGTTAAGTTTCTATATGACGAAACAGAAAACATGTACCTATTGTAAAAGATTTTGATTAGTTTTTGTCAATTATACCTTGGTAATCAGATTAATGTAGTTATTTTATATTATTTAATCTAAGAATGGTCAATTACTTGTTTTCGTGATAAGATTTCGAAATCTCACTTCCTTTTATCTTATATTTACCGCTTGTATCAATATATTTAAAATAGCACGAACATTATCTACCTTGGTTGACATAAATTTATTTACAGAAAATGAGATAATTATATTACCTATTAATAAAGTAATTTATTTACATAACAATGGAGTAAATATATATTTTATATTTAATTAATATTATGGTTCCTATCTATTACAAAAATATTCTGCAAGAGTTATAACAAGTATACTAAACAATTCTTAGATAATTGTATACTAAATATGTAACTACTTACAATGATTTTAGGTGAAACCTTCAAGCTGAAATTGTATTGGAAAACAAAATGGATGGCCTAAAATCTAATGTAATTCCAAATTATATACATGTTTACAAAATCAAATACATTAATACTCGTAACGTATAGATGTTAAGAAAAATATGAGCTTCGTTTAGACTAACTGGCTTGTGTAACAAAGTGTTGTGTAAATTAACGAAATAGATGTCCATCAGATACATTGTCATCCTCTTTCGTTTCTTCATGTTTATCTATGTTTTATTCAGTATGTTTTTCTTGTAACGTAGGTAAACACATAATTCTATATTTTTGTGGAGCGATATATGGAATTTCATTTTTATTGTTATAATCCAAGCGCACATAACTGGTGACAGGGTTAATTTATTTTTGTCTATCAGCAGGCGAATTTTCATTTACTTTCATAGATGTTTTACCAACTGTCTAATTCGGTATCGACGGTTCAAGAATGAAATTCGTATTCAAATTTTACGAAGGGAAATTCGTCTGCTCATTTACTAAATCTAAGATAGATAAGTTTATAAAAAATTAAACTATTGTTAACTAAAAAAAATGCATTTTCACATCTATAACACCAATGTTTTATTTTCAACGCTCGCTATTATATAATTCTATAAATAGTTATAATTTTAGACTTTAGCATTTATACATTCCTATATAAATATTTTGTTTGGTAAAGAGGAAAATAAGCAATTTACTAACAGATACTTTAAGTTCCGTTAATATTTGCGTCAATTTCGCTAAGATGGAATTTTTCAATGATACTGTGAGCCAGAGAGTTTTGTGTGTTATACGTTTTATATTTATACTAAATATTTAAAAACTATTCTAACTTGTTTTGAGTGTTTAACGGATGATCTTACGTACTATATAATGTATTTCAATAAATTTTGTGCATATTTGTGCTTCCATAAGCTTGCATGGAAAATGTTGCTTCTTAATGTTTCCTATAAAGTGATATCGAGATAGATTTCTTCTAGAATAATTTTGTTAAGTGAAACATTGTTTTAAAAGGCCTATGGAACTATACTTTGATAACAATAGCTATTTGAGTGATGTTTTATTCGGAATATATTGATATGTATATATAATTTATGAGATTGCGTTAGTGACATGTTCATTAAAATGTCAATATTTGGATACTGTTGTTGATATTAAAGTATAGACAGACCGCAAAATTTATTAGTAGGAAAGTTCATAGTGTTTCTACAGTTCACATAGTAAATACTATGAAGTTTAGAGGTAAGGAGATTTTATATGGTAACAAAGTAGCACATGCCCCGCTGCAGTGTGGTCTAAATCCCTCCAGAATAGCGCTAGAGTAACAAGAGGGTATGACGTGAATTTAACAGTTGTTATTGGAAGATAGCTTCGGAGCTTAAATTATATTCATATATAATTTTTTTCATCGTTAATAAATGCGATTATTGTTTGGTTTATTTTAATCAGTTAATGACTAATTAAAAGTTTAACTTCCTCATTCATAAAGAATACCAATGTTCTATACCTAAAGGTTTTACTTAATCTATTAAAGTGTGTTCTCGTATACTCTATCTACAATTATCTTCAATTGAAAAAAAAATTTTGAAACATTGTGTTTTTAACATACACATTTATCTAAAATACGCTTGTGGGAGAATTCTGTTTTTTCGTGAATATAGGAATTATAATCTAAAAAGTCTAATCTATCATTTTGGTGCTTCCTTTAAAATTGACCCATTTGATACTGTAGCGCTAGCTTCATTTTTTGGACACTTATCCATGCAGAAACTATGCTCTTACCTTTACACTACATAGCATTACAATAGTCTTATTGTTAGTTTGATAGTGAAGATATCTCCGATTAGGCAACGTGGACTTGTGAAGCGAGTATTACCAAATTTCGTACTGTAACAAAAAATGTAGTTTTAATTAGATATGTTTTTAATTACTTCTTACAATATACAAAACAGTATATATAAATGAGTTTATAAAGAAAAAAATACCCAATATTTACTTGCTTAATATTTTAATACTATTGCACATTCTTATATAGATGATATTGTTTTCACTGGATACAATGTTTTTTTCTGGCTGGATATCTTCACTTTGAAACTATCATGTTTTATGTATGTATATGTAAGTTGCTTCTAGCAAAATATGTGTGTTTTTAAGTGCTATATTTTATTGTATAAATTTTATGCCGAAAAATTACATAACGAATTGTTACTTTGTCTCGGTTATAGTATTATGTAAGCTAAGAAATAATTTCTATCTATAAATCCTACTTTGTCTGTATTGAATTTTAATGGCTAGTGATGCGGTATTTAGATTTGAAATGAAAGCTTTAGGTGCGTTTTAAGGGCGGTAAGTTTATTACTTTATTTAAGAGTCGACTATGACGCTACGACCTTTTTAATTAAAGTTGGCGATTTATATATATCAGATGACTTTGTTTATCGTTCAGAAAAAAGGAGAATAAGGCAATTGGATTAATAATAACAAATATATATATGTTACTTTATTTATTCAAATAATTATTTAGAAAGTGTACTGTTAAAAATATTTTTGACTATAATATTATTTCACAATTAATCAAAAATATGATATACTCTCATATTTATTTCTCAAGTCTTCCTGCTCGTTATAACAAAACCCACTTTTGAGCGCGGAGTAGGAAGATACGTTTGTCAGGCTGTACACAATTTAGAGCGTTTTGTCTACTGGTAGCTACTGTAATTTCAGAAAAAACTCAAATCGTTTATTGATTGTAATTCTAATTCTAGCATACCTATGCCACGTAAACTATCTCCAAACGGCAAAACAAGTCATCCGGTATTTTATTATGCGATGTCTTCAAAACTGTACTGTAAAAAATATATAAAAATGTGTCTCTTCATTTTAGAAATGTACCTAATAAGGTGCAAATAAGCAAATTGGATATAATGATCACTGTGATTTAAATGTTGTTTAAAAATGTTGAACGAAATATTAAATATATTTAAGTTTGTATTTAATTTTGAAATATATAATAAATTTAATGTCGTAGCGCTCAAAGAAGTTACTAAACGATATGAATAGATTTACAATATATACCTACATAATGATAAAGAGCAATGGAACGTAATGTTGATCGATTTATTGTGTTTGTGTAAATAATTAGTTTACGTCATACCATATATTGTTCATTACTAATCGTTTGTATTATTTATAGGCATTGGTGCATATCATGTGTATAGAGAGCAGATGATTAATCAAATAAATTAGAAGGAAAATATAGTTGACAACAATGTTTTATTTAACACCAGCATCTTAGCGTCATGACTAGTACCGCGTTATAGTACTCCGGGAATCACATTCAACGTATTTCCAGTGGTCCTGTTCACGTATCGCGACGGTTTCTACTTGGTGGGAAGGGGATTGTTAGTAATGTGGATTAATAACTCCATTGCTGGCAATGTACCATGTCCTGTTAACCTTCACACAGTCCCCTCTGAAAATTATTATGTTGAATTCCTGGCGAATTTGCCATGATGAGCTAACCGACCTTACCTCATACTCATCTTGTCATCCTCCACTGGCGTCCAGGCAACGTATATCGTTGGCGCAGGTGAGTGCACCATAACATTATTAAGACGAACTTAAAAAGACGGTTTCTACTTTCCATCCGGTAGGCCGTCAGCTGTTTGCCATTTCAGTATAATAAACTCCCTATAAGGTCTGTACAATTTATAACCTTTACGTCGATTTTTTACATTACATAGGTTGCATACTACCCGTTACCAAACACGGAAAGGTAAAATTCGTGATTCGCAAGTAAAATATATTTACGCATAACTACATGCGTAAATAAATAGCAATAATAATTCCAATCGTTTGTTTGAAATATAGAATTAGACGGAATCAAAAACTGCTTCAACTCAATGCTATTACTGCTATACGATGATGATACGCCCCGTTTATTAGACACTAGCGGCTAGCTCCGGCTTCGCACGAGTATTCTACAAAAAATTCTAAAATTTTAACACACTCGCATATTCATTTTCTCTATGAAACTATACAAACTTTGGTCTACTGTCAATAATTTCCTCAGCGTACGTATTATAAGGATTTTATTTGAGTTTATGAATTTGTGTCACACGTTGCGTTATATTATCGAAGTTTTCCTGTGAAGTCTTAACGTTTTTAAAGATATTCTATCTTTAAGTTTATACAGGATAATGTAGAATTCTAATGATACAAGAATTACAAAGGAGAATTAAATATATAGAAAATAAGAATTTCAAATCCCTCTTATAGTTTTGTACACTATAAAATAAAAAAAAAAAACATTTATTTCCTTCTTATTATGAGATTAGATATTGTATAATAAGGGAATAATATTAACGGCTCATGTGAAAGGAATCCCGGTACTTTCCTTTACAATAATCAACAATACTTATTTCAGTTGGTGGATTGTAATAAAAAACACAACAGTATGAATAAATGTAACATTTTATATATTCCATTTCAACTACAATATGTCTCTAAACAAAATTACATCAATTATTGCAAACCTTAAATAAAATCACAACATAACAGTTAGCGCAACTAATATTCATTCATTTATTATGCAGACCACTTCATATAGGTCTATTGTCGTCAGCAAGCATTTAATACATGTAAAAAAATAAATGTAAAAATTATACTACCCGTCATTGTAATATATACCTATAGTGTTTCTAATAAAATCGGTATTTAAACATTTTAATATGATATGAGAGTACTAATTATATTTTGTGTTATCTATAGCTGAGCTGGGTTATTCCGAATGATAGAATAGTTTCTGTCCATACTATTTAGAATTTTCCAACATATATTATATTTAGTAGTAATAGTTTTTTAATGTTTACATTTATGAGATATTGTACGCACCATTAATACGTAACTATAGTCATGTGCTTATGTAACGAGTCAATGAAATAAATTATAACTAATACATTGTTAAAATTAAATAAAATACTCAAGTTTAAAAATTAATCTAATTAATATGATACCAAATTACCAGTATATTACAATAAACATTATTTTACTATATACATAGACGTCTGCGTGTATTATAAAATAAAACGTACAACTACTGTTTATAGAAAAATAAAAATGTAACTATGATATATATTAAATTAAAATAATATAGTTAATATAGAAAAAATCGCAGACTCGGTTACAAAAAAGGCGATTTCAGACGAATTGCATTTCTATCACTTAAAAACATTACATGGATCTATTTACACTTTGCTCTCTTTGTATGTCATTATTTTAAATATATATACGCGTGTGAGGTTGAAGGCGATGGTTGCGACGATTGGGACAGGGTAAAGTGGCGGAGAAAAACAAGGAAAGCTGACCCCACCACCATGTGGGATACAGAGAGGAAAGATGAGAAAATAGCAAAATAAAGATTCTAATATCTTTCTCACATGGGTGTGAGACTGGGTAGAATAGGTGCCAGTTGTCTGCAATATATAAAACGTGACTTGACTAAAAAAGCGTTTGAGTATTTAAACATGTGTACATGCAATTGTACTTTTTACTAAAAACTCAAAATTAAATTTGTTTAATACTCATTTAGTTATAAAAAAAACGATTAAACCTTTTGGAATACGGTAAGTTTTCGTGTGTCTTTTCTCAAAAAGGTAGTGGCATACATTTATAGAGATAGATAGATAGATATAACACAGTATATCCACGTATCCATATACAGCGACGATATACTGTGCCATCTATGGTTCCAATTTAATAAGATTACACTAAGTATGTCGCATTCTGATTGCAACATGAGAGCGAATAAGACAATAAACTAATAGTAATTATGATTCGTATGAAATCGCCTAAAATATTCTATCTATATTACAAATATTTATCACATACAGAAATATACGGACGTAACGAGAGATCGATATCATTCAGTTACAAAAATACACCTTTATAAATTATACTTTCGTTAACTATACATTATCTACAATTTAAACTAAAAGGACTATCTAATACAGTGCTTCCCAATATTTTTACTGATATAATATAATGTAACACACATAATTTATAACATTACAAAATTGAATTCTTCACTTAAATAAAAAAAATTGGATTTAGGACGAAATCACTAGGAAATTGTTAATGAAACAGTAAGAAAATCTTCAATGATATAAGGAAAAATTGAAATTCACCTCCCACATAATTTTAATAAAGTTTATTTTCGAATGGAATGGAATGGCCCTCTTAACAATCAAATTGCCACCCTCTGGAGCGTGAATCTCACGTTGGGAAACACTGATTTAATATGATGTTACGCAGTAGGGCCTCATACTATATATAGGTGATGTTTAAAAAGGTACTCCATAAAAAGATTAACGTACACATTTTTATGAACTATAAACATAACTGCGGTTTTTAAAATATAGTTCTTTATTTAAATTTTCCTCTTTTAAGAGTCGAAAAAAGAAGCGAATGTTTTTTGTTACCATTTTTTTTTCTATAAAATCTATTTGGGTTCCCACGATGATACAAAATAAGGTTACATATGCAATTCATTTTTAAACACTTCACACGATGAGTCAACATCCAAGAAAAGTTAAAATAAGGAATAAAATATTTATTTGTTTTTTATTAGTAGTTTTTTTTATATGACTATTGTATGATATATTTTTTTGTGAAATACTTATTATTTTGATGGCACTGTGTTCAGAATTGTTAATTATATTCTTCACGTTTTAGAGTGCGGTATTCATAAAGGGATAATATCAGTGCACCTACGAAAATTATTCGAATATGAGTTTTTTAAAATTTAAAATGGCGTCAAATGTAGGTGGGATGACTATGAAAATATCCTCTTATGGAAAGAGACAGAGCGCTCGATGACGACGACAACATTATTATCCTTGTTAAACGTAATTACAATTGAAATGGTTTTTATTATTAGTCAATAATACACGTATATTTTGATAGATTCTTATCATTTTCATTTCTGCATAAAATATTTTTAATACAGAATCATCAATGACCATTGTCCGAACCAAGTTTGAAATGTTAATTGATACTGTAAATTCAACTCACTGTAACAGGATTTAAGATGTTTATTTCTATAGTCATTTATATTGTAGCTAATATCAAATGGTCTCGACAAGCCCCTTGCGCTTCGATCGCGGTGCATCCGCTGATATAAAAGAAGTCTCTTCAGAGGAATTTACTGGCTTTGGGATCTGTGATGATGTACTCGGCTGGCTCTGAAAGTATCAAATGTACATATAAATTTTTATAACATTCTACTTTTTTACGTATTAATAATCAGGGTATCATATGAGCCTATAAAGGGAAAAAATACAACACACCTTTGCAAGAGAAAGACAACTCCAAATAAAACTTGAATGGGTTATATGGTAGAAGATCGATACATTGTGATCAGATATTAATAATTTACATATAATAATGAATATTGATAAAGCAGTCTAGGAAATATATTAATATGATTCTAAATTATATTATTCTACCATGTTGGTATAGCCGTTAAATTCCACATTCTTCACAAAAAAATCTATTGAATTAAAATTAATTGCAGTACATCTTTTTATTTGTGTTTTTATCCTTACACAATAAACAAAAACATGCGAGTATGTCTATTGCATTCTCATTGAACTCGTATGTGAACTAACCGCTTGTATAACAGGAGCGATGGGTTCATTCTTCGTCACCACATTACTACTCCTCCTGATGTCTTCGAGGGGTATATCTTCAGAGCGCGACCTAGGAGAACTTTCCCTTGACGCGTGGGCGCTACTATTGCGGGATACACTGCTGTAATATTAATAAAAATAATTCAACTTAAATTACATATAAATATTGGGGCTACAGAACTCTCTCTCATCTGTTTCTTCCTTATCCCATATATATAATTGTAGTAGTGTAGTTATATAATTTGGAGTCGATGTAATACGTTTTTCTCTTTCATTCATCCCTGTTCGCAGTCTCGTAATTTAGTCCCTTTTTTTCTTATCATCTTTCACATTGTCTATCCATCTTTTAGCTCTCTGTATACCAATAATATAAATAATATCTTACTGTCCTTTTTCATCCCAAATACCTTTCATCCACTTACAGCATCTTAGGGATAGAAAGGAATAGTGATACGTGTCTTAATATTTTCAAGGAAGATTTTGTATGTAACTGGCGCAAACGAGCTGACTGCCTGATGGTAAGTTGTACCACGTTATCATAAATGTATTGTCATTACCCACGACTAAGGTTTTTTTATATCACGGCAGTGGCAAACGATCTCACGGACCCTCTGATGACAGCGGTCACCGCAGCCTATGAACGCCTGAATCATCAGGAGAGCACTTTGCTGACTCTTAAGAAACTATATACCCTTCTTGTAAACCCCATATCTCTAGAGAAACATGGTTACATATGCCTGAAATCTCACTGCTATATGTCAGCCCTCAAACGACACATTGCTTACAAAGTAAGCTGCACTGGCAGCTGAAATAGGTGAACAGCAATGCAGACGACTCCTTAAAAAATCTACTTAAGTATACCATCACATATAAGAGAGAATAAAACTATTGTTAAAAAGCATAGTTTTATTGACACTATTAATACTTTAATACATGACATAAATTTTTCTTAAACAATATTATACACAAAATGACTCAACCACCAATTATGAAAGCAATTTATAGAGACTGCCAGTCCAGAAAAGCCAACACGACCACAAAGTTAAGCTGAGGGTAATCCTATCGATTGCAAGAAAACACATGAATATACGTCCAGTATTTGCGAACCTACATTTCAAATAATATAAACAAGCTTAGGGCACATGATGAGTGGTAAGTAAACAAAACCTCGTCTATCCTGTGACACCTCTATGTTGTCCCTCGTGTGCTACCATTTCGAAGGAATAAGATGTCCCGAAACGCAGTTTTTAAGGCTAGCTAGCCTTAAAAACAAGAGTTTGGCAACAAACGTTCAAAATGCAGAGAACTGTGCACAAAGTCTGCATAACATAATATATATGTAGTTAATTTCGTAACGACCTTACTATTATAGAGACGTCAATGTTGTGCATTTTATGTACAAATTTCACGAACTAAGTCGAATGTATGTTTATCTACCTTTATCTGTGGGATCCAAAATACGGTCTCACTATAATAGTCTACCATAATACATATTTTATAGACAAATATTGTTAAGTAGGAAAATAGCGTATCAACAGCAATATTATTCACGTTAGGATTATAATAGTATTAATAATGAAGTATCATATAGAATGCGGATGGAACTAGTCGAAATGACCACCAATTTAACTATAAGAAAGATGATTATCTTATCACCATGGATGATATGAAATTATGCATAAAAATAAAGTATTTAAGAACAAAAAGAGCAGGACAAGACTTTGTTCAGTTACACATTCGGTTCAGTAGGTTGATTGCTCTATAGGACTGCCATTCGATTGGCGCATTTGGTTTCTACGCCCCGCCCTCCTTAGAAATGCGCCAATAGGAACAGTGTCGCTTATGTCGGACAGAACAGAATGTGTGACCGAACTTAGAACGTAACAATAGCTAATTATGTTAGCAATACTTAGGAATTACGTAACCTTTTCAGAGAATCCATAACTGCGAACACCTTATTACTTAAATCAATTGTTGGAATGGACCAAGGTAGAACTCTGTAGAAGAAGATTCCAAAGCTTTTTTATATTATTAACGAATTCTGTACTAGTCATAAAATATAAACAAACCTGAGATGTCCTATATTACTTGTATATATATTACATAATAGAAAAATCGAAAGTTAAAAGAATATCTTATTATTCAGTATAAGACAATGATGAAATGTTCAATATACACCATTATGTTTGTCATAACATTGTCTAGGCAATAAGAAAAGCTAGTACTAACCTTTCTCGACTTGTGGTGCGTTCTCTATAAACCACAATGCCATCTTTTAGCATGTGTGCGCTCGGTCTACGCAGCCTTCGCTCTGTATCATCACCTTCTCCACCTATTTAAGAAAAAAATTTAATTATTTACTAATTCATAATCTACTTGTGATTACTGAATAAGAATATGCATAATGGACGGTGTCACCGCTGCATTTAAGTTATGTATATCAGACCAGTAGAATAACAAGAACACAAGAGCAACAAACACGAAAAGTATTTTTTTAATAAAAAAAAGCTTATTATAAGATTGAAGAGTGTGTAAATGATAATAATATTTTTGTACAAAAAATGTTAAATTCATAGCGCTGACAATATTATCTGATTGCACTAAAAATAAATTGCGTAGCGATTTTTATTTTTAATTATAGCATGCTTCTACTTGTTATTGTATTTACTTATTTAAAATACAAACATTTACTCAAAAGAGCAACACACAAGGTTATTGCTCGTTCTGTTTATAATGAGTCTGCGTTCCGAAAATATGACTATTCAAGAGTGTGTTTAATGAAGTTTAATGAATAAAGATTATTTCTATTAAATGGTCGATGCTTTCTTTATAGTACGTTACTGGCAAACAAGCGTACGGCTCACCTAATGATAAATGGTTACCGTAGACTATGGACTTTTCGAAACCCAAGATGTCACGTGCACGTGGGCGACCCTTAGTACCTTTATATACCCTTCTCTTGTGAAAACCTCGGCGGGTAGCCCTTTCCACATTATAAGTGTAAGCTCCTCTGTGTGTGTGTGTATGTGTGTGTGTGCGTGTGCGTGTGCGTGTGCGTGTGCGTGTGCGTGTGCGTGTGCGTGTGCGTGTGCGTGTGCGTGTGCGTGTGCGTGTGTGTGTGTGTGTGTGTGTGTGTGTGTGTGTGTGTGTGTGTGTGTGTGTGTGTGTGTGTGTGTGTGTGTGTGTGTGTGTTAGTTACCCGTGGACCGTCGGACGGCGGTGAGTCCGGGGCGAGAGAACAGCGGGCGATGCCGCGGGGCCATCGCCGGCGCGGACACGCCCGACACCTCCAGCAGCCGTCCGATCTGCTGCATCTTCTTCTGGCGAGACTTCGTGCGACCCTTGAATTTTAGCTTCATTTCAGCGACCAGATTTCTGTTATACTTTGTACAGGATTGTACGGCAAAAATCTTTCAATTTATATCTCCAAATATACTGTACATAAATTTACTGTGTTTTATATATAATACAGTATATTTACATTGTTTTAAGAGACATTACATAGGAAGCAGTTCCTTATAAGACTACATGTCATTTAGTTGTATAGACTATATATATATATTTGAAGTTTTATAATAAGGCACACGGCCTTACTTCCGATGGTCGCGGATTCGATCCTCGCAATGTATAAACGGTTGTATTCATGATTAAGATTGTTTCTAAAGGTCTGGGTGTTTTCTCAGTATATTCATAAAAAAAATGAATTCATATATTTGTATCAGTTATCTAGTATCCATAAGACCAACTCTGATTAGCTTAGGACTAGATGGCGCTGTGTGAACTGCACTGAGATGTTGTTATATTTGATGTTATAAACACAACTTATTTATTTAGATTTTGTTAAGAAATTAAAAAAAGGAGTAAGTTCCATAAAACAGTGACTAGTTTACTAATAAAGTATGCTTAAACATACTATTCACTCCTGAGGAAAATTGGTATATTGCTCCCATACTACAGTATACATTAAAATTGTATAGTTTAAGATTTTACTCAACAGAGATAATTAAAAAGAGAAGATAAGGGCCTTTGCCTAGAATGGGGCCACATAACTAATTAGAAAATATAATACTTTTAGATTATGGTATTCAGAATCATCAAAATTTTCTTACTTTTGTCAATCTCTGTTTCGCCGCCATACTACGAATGTGATCGTCGAATTTGAACTTGGCGCGAAGTAATACTGTCCGTGGCAGGGCACCACTGGCGCCCACACGAGGCTTGTGAATTGTTAGATGGAGGCAGCGAGGATCTTCTTTATCGCCTTGTATCTAAATCAATTATGACTGATCATCTAAAACACTGAATAGTGCAGTCTCGCAATATGTACCTACATTTAAATATAATAAAAAATATTTTCCAGGAATTTCCGTTTCAGAGATTGTATTATATTCGAAATTTACTTTAAATTCAGTTCATATCTACAAAATAAACTACCGTCATAATTAACATTCTGGCAATAATAATAGAATATGTACTGTAAAAAATAATATGATTCTAAAGGTCTTTATAAAAAGCGGCCAATATAAAAAAAATTAACCCCTGACAATAAAAAAAAATATTGTAATAATTTATACCAAATAGATCACGTCAGAATTTTAAAAGAAAATAAACTGCAACATTATCTTAAAATTCATTAGGTGCAGCGATGCCAGTCAAACTTTTATTACTCCTGTTATTGAGTCAAGCTTTAATAATTAAAGGAGGAAAGAAGCTTACTTCTAGGTCCTGCAGGCTGCCAACTAACTTCGCTACGCCCCAACCCAACCTTTGTTTGTCTGGTTCTACCAATATTATCTGTATATTGTCCACAGCTAAGAACCTGTGTTGCCAAGTGCCGTCCTTCTGTATTATGTCACATGATATAAGATCTGAATCATCTGCAAAGGTAGAACAGAAAAGACTTAGTTTAACACATTTCGTATACCTACTAACCACATACAACATATATTAAAAAAACACACACATAAACAATAGTAAATAGGTAACGATGTTACTTTCTCGTGATGTTAGAAAACAATCAGAAGAAAAAGATATTTGAAGTTAAAAAAAAAGTCAGAGTCCTTGGTGTCTCTGAAAAGGTGTCTTGAGATGTACGACTCGCCAAAAAGTCAATAAAAAACATATTGATGCAAAGTGTGAATGTAATTATCACCCATTACTTAGTAACGTTAAAATAATATAATGAAACCCAATAATCCGTGGAATGTTTATTCAAAAATTGGTGAGTTCATGACGAATTTAATTGTTGACGATTACCGTATTGTACCTACTACTATGTAACCTACTGCGTACGTCGTCATAAACACATACACACGTATAAGCTAATTGCGTCACATACTCTTTTAGACAAAGGTAAGTCTGAACAAGAACACAAAAGCATACCCTAATTATTTAATTAACTTACTAAGATCTAAAACATCTCCAACTTGAACAAATGGCGCCGGGTTAGTCAGAGGAAGTTGCGTCTCAGATTTTCCAGTCAACTTCAAATATAGGTCTCGTATTAGAAAGAAAGTTCTAATTGCTCTTCTAGCCCTTTCCATCTGTCACAGAAAACAAAAGGCAATATACTTATATGAAACTAGCGCTTAGCCCCGGTTTCGCACAGAAATGGTATCGAATGTTTTTTTTATTTTTAAATAATAAACTTGTTAATGTTAAAATTATGAATTATGAATTGTTAATTAATTTTATAATTTATCCATTACAAACAAACACTCAAATCTTCCTCCTCCTATTATGATATCCAAACTAATAGGTATAACCTATAATATGTACTCATACATTTGACTACTGAATATCACGGTATCAGCACACTTATTAGGTAATATTGCTCATAAATTATATCATATGAACCAACAGCTTGTTTACCATAAATAGTACGAAAAATATAAAACGGAGGTTAAAATATAATCATAGTATATACGATTAACTAATACTCACTTCCCCACTAGGCAGCCGTTTAGCAAAAGCTATACCCGACATGGGCGTTCGGGTAGGTGGTAATAATATTGCTGCGTCCATACACAGCCATTCTACGTTCAGTGGACGCTTGCTCATTTCACAATACCTGAAATGAAAAGTCATTAATTTTAAATACATTAATAACTGGATGACACAATGTTTGTTTGTTTGTAATACTTTATTGTACCTACAATAATATTATAAATAAAAGGACACATTGAATTAGAAAAAAAAAATGTCGTACTTAACAGTTAATAAGCCACTAATGAGTCTATTGGACTTAGCGCCACATCCTGATAAAAATTTAAATTTCCTACTTAAAATTTCCCTCATTTTTTATAGCATAGAGGACAAACGAGCTTACGGCTCACCTGATAGTAAGTGATTACCGCCGCCCATGAGCACCCGCACCACAAGGGGAAGTGCAAGTGCGTTCTCAGCCTTTTAAGAAGAAATAAGTTATTTTCTTCAAGGTTTCAATATCGTATCTGTCTGGAAATACCACTGCTGAAAGGCAACCACAATGTGGTTGTGCGAGGCAAAAAAATTCTGGAAAACGAACGCATGGTGGAGGACCGCCATTCATCCAGATAATTAGGATAGTTAGAGATTGTGATCTTATGAATACTTACTCATCTTCAAACATATCGAGGAATATGTCATCACACTTGTAGAAGTTCCTCGCGAGCGATGCGGCGCGGGCTCGCAGTGTGTCTGCTGCGGATAAGTGGCGAGCCCCGGCCACTCCGGAAGCGCCTTGCATCGCTATACGCATTAGCGTAACGCTCAACTCCAACGTTACTAGCCGGACTTTGGACGCTGGAAAAGGCGATCATGTTATATATTCTAGTCCTTCATACATCGTAGGGAGGGAATCAGTGGTAATTAGTAAAGGGTCTAGAGGTCCCATTGCTAACAATGTAATGTATGATCACCATCACGGTCATCATTACAAGTAAATACGCTACGATTAGATAGTTGGCCTAACTTTATCTTCGTTCTATTATCTTCTATTGATGCATATACCGTTAGTGCAATGGGGTATACTATTCCATCTGGTAAAAAGACCAACATTAAAAAAAATACTAGACAAAACCAATACATACGACAAATATTATACTAATCATATAGTGTCATTTAATCGTGGCTTTAAATAAATTGATAACAATAAGAATGGTTTACAAGAAATAGCAAAACGCGTTGTTTACAATAAATGTTCTAGTGAAACCAATAATATAGTATAATATCTTCACAAAAAAACATATTATTTATTCACGTTAACAATATGCATATATTATACTCGGCGCATTGTAGTCTGACAACGGTTACAGTAGATATTTAATACTATTTAATGTGAAAAAACTGTAGCGTATTCACACTTTTTATGTCATAGTTAAATTACTTACCAGGCTTACAGCTCGAATAAGCAATCGTCATTAATTTAGAAATTAGCAAAGTATTGAAACTTTGCATCGAACATCTCACACCAAGTGTTGGTGTTTGTTCTCTGCTCTCATTAGATGTCGTCTCAGTCTCTAAGCTTGAACTACTGGGTATAGCACCAACAATCTCAGGTTCCGGACACAGAAGTGTATCTAACAACTCTGTATTCACACCTGAAATAAAAATAAGAATATTAATAAAAATCGTTGAAACATTTAATTGAATTATTTAATTAATCAAGTAATATCTTACCCACTAAAGACCGAGGTGAGCCAAAACAAACAAAAATCAGTATTAGTATTATAAATAAAAAAAATTGTAATATTTACTTTTTAGAGTAAAAAATAAATATTGGTATGAATTTAATAATGAGTACTATTAGTATTATAAGCAATTAATAATGAGATCTAAAAACGAAATTATTTATACAGTCCTATTTTTTATAAAAAATCTAAATTAAATTATCAATAGACTAACCTTTATTATTAATCAATGCAAACAATAAGCACAGAGCAAATAGCGCTTTATAATCGTTCTCACTACAGTCTAATGAATCTAGTATAGTCTTCAAAAACGGCCGCTTTTCTATCTCTTTATTTTCTCTCTCCAATATACTATCTAATGCCAAAGTCCTTTCTCTAGACGTGGTAGGCGTAGCACCAAGTAACTTCTGTTTCTCTTCATCCGTTATATTATTCAGATCCGAAGATGGTTTTTTTGCATTTGAATCAATTTCGGATTCAGGTAACGGTGAATCTGGCATGTTTTCTTTTGGCGACACTAACACATTAGATTTCAGGGTGTGTATTTGTGTAACTAAATCTTCAGTGGAATCGTGTGCAATACTAGAGGATTCACTCATTTGTGAAGTGGACGGCAAGGACGTAGACACTAATTCTGGATCGAGATCACAACTGGAATGGTCTGTATCGTAACCAAATGCTTTAGGACCGCTGTAGTCTGGCGTGGTATAATCTCTGTCATGACCAGATGTACTCTCTAAAGCTTTTTCGAGACTCAACTGCGGTTTCGAAAACTCTAACTTAACATTCGATTTTGCATTACTAATGTACATTTCTAGTATTTTAGTAGCACCATCTTCAAATACTGATAAATCTGACTGTAAAATGATCCAGGCCAATGCGTGGACTATTGGACCATGCGTTATTATTAGAAACACTTGAGATAAAAGAAATAGAGAGACTACACAAGAGACCGAAGGTTTATTCTCCTCTTCCGACTCCATTCTTCTTGGAAAATTTATTCTCCCTGGGGAGACTTCTGTATTTTTCCCTTTCAGTATCGCTTCCAGATTTCTAGTTATAACTTCTATACTCTGTATATGATCTCTATTATACTGTGTGGTACTTGCAATTTTTCTTACAGAATCAGATGTTAAGGAGTATATATAGAGAGGTACAAGAAGTTTGTGAAGTAGATGCTCTGTTAGAACATCATTTAAGTCAGGAATGTTGAGACAAAGGATGTCATTTATATAGTGTAAATGGTCCAAGTGTTCGGCAACTAAGTCATCCAATTTTTGTTGAGACTGATGGCTAAAAAAATAGTACATATTGAAATAACATTGTAAACAAAGTTTAGTGACAAATTTTACAGGTAGTTGCTTAAACAAATTAGAATAATATAAATCCGTTGTTTCCAAAACTCGTTGGCAATACATAAGTATAGCTCTATAGTACAACAGTTTGAATAAAACGCTATGTAGTCATAAGGGTTTCTAAATATAAATTTAAATAATAGACCACAAGTATCAAATTAGTTTTAATATTTTAATGGAGTTCACTTAAATATTCTACCTTCTCAGCATAATAAGCCTAAAATAGAGGGTGAAGCTGTGAAACTTAACATAAAAAATTTCAAAACAAGTAGTGTAAATGTTGTTTATAATTACTAATTGCTAAGTACCAACCCCAGTGAACGTGTTATTGAATGACAATTATCACAGATAATTATATATAATGACTTACTCAGCATCATTTCTGACACACGCGTCCAATTCCAATATGTGTTTACCGATAAACCAGACCAAATTACTGAAGTACGGCGCCGCAGTTCTGAGAACAATTAGCAAGTTGATAATTAGCTTATATAAATTTAAAACATCATATAAACAAATAGATAGTATTAGTAATATGTAAAGAATTAGTTATATAACTATTTATAATACAAATAGGCATATCTGTAAATAGAATAGGCTTAATGAACTAATTATAATAGTCTTTTAATGTATTTTATCATTACTAACAATATTATTGTTTGAAATAAATATTACATACAACTTCGTCTGTTTTCTGATATAAACAATAGCCTATGCCCATTCACATGATACAAATTATCTTTACGTATGGAAATGGGACTCATTAGTAATGGGGAGTATTGTCCCCATTGCTAGCAATGTATCATGTCAGATTGAACTCCATGCGGTCCCCACTGGAAACCATCATAATAAATTCCTGGTTACTTACCTTACCTTATATTAATCTTATTATCCTACACTGGTGTCCTGCCACACTATCTTTACATAAAATTTAATTAATTTTTGTACAGCCATTTATTTATCAAGTGAGATAAACTTTGTCATTTATAATATTAGTAGAGATGATAACATGAATGAATAGATTCAAATACTAGCTGGCCAGTATGATTTGGCCAGATGAATATATTAATTGCATTGCTACATGCAGAAAGAATAAAGTTGAAACCACAGCTAATTAACCAATTAAAGCAACATTACCTGTCCCTAATAAACCGCAACATGCTTGCATCCTGCACTCTGTACACATTGAGAGTCAGCGTCCTGACTGCAATGCGAACCATTGATTCTGTGTGGTTGAAGAATTTTATTGCCTCAGTGTAGAGAGGAAAGTCTTTTGTGTGCTGGAAAAAATTGCAATTACAGACATCTTATTGTAATTTTTGTATTACATTCTATTTATAGATGGCAATATTATTTGCTTTTTGTTTTCTTAATCCTTTCATATTCCCAGTAAGATTATCAAAATCAAAATAAGACATATGTTGTCATGTAAGTCTATTAAACTCTATTATAGACACTTATAATAAGTAAAATCTACCATCAGTTAGAAACGTAATTTTGAGGCCAGAAGAACTCAAACCTTGCATACTTATTAGTGCTATATTGGTGGAGGAGCTTATTAGTAATGAGGACTGCTAGTCTAGTAAGCCCATTGCTAGAAAAGTAACATGTTAGGTCAATTTCCATGTAGTGTCCCATTGAAACCATTGTGGTAAATTCTTGGTGAATTAATTAAGTTTGTATATTGACCTGACTTTATGCTATATAATAATTATTGTTTACTGGAGCTTCAACATATATTTTTACATCTTTAGTACAGATGGTTGCATAATTCCTTTATCATATTATACATAACAAAAATAGAACTATATCTAGAAGAAATATGGGTTTTCAGCTATCTCTTGTATATTGTGTATAAGTAATTGTGAGTTCAATTCTCAATTAGAGCTATTCAGAAACATTTTTGGATTAGTTCTGAGTACAATAATAGTAGGTACTCAAAAGAAAAGACGAAAATGTGTTTAGTAAGATTAGTATAGACAATTTACCTCATTGTAGAAGAAATGTATTGTATGATTGTTCAGTTTAAGGCTTAAAGTTTTCAAAAACGATATATAGTAAGCCATAACTTCTTCATCAGAGAAATCAAACTTGTGCACAATTATTGAATTAACATGATTGTTACTCAGTAGATAATCTGAAAGTAAAGCATCATTGTAAGTATGTAGTAATGAAAAGCCACACCAAAATTATAATTTTGTTATGTATTACAAGAATAGCTTACATGATTATTAATGTACAAGGAAGATATTATACATTATTACTATTTTTATTGTCTGTTTAATTAAAATTAAGTAATAATAAGTTTTAATATACTTAAATGATTTTTTACTAATAGTAAATAATAAATAACAAAACTATTATTACATCAGGCAGATTTTGAAACCAAACATCTTTTTATGAAGTAAAAAATATATTTTGCTGACCTTTAATGATTTAGAAAAATAAGGCGAAGTTTCTTTTTTAATGTAGAGTAAAAAACTTATTTTACTGACTCTCAAATACTTAGTATAAACAAATTATACATGTAATAAAAATGTACAATTTCATACTTAAGTCAAAATTGTTAATACACACCTAGCATTTCATCATTCAAACAAAATACTCAAGTACCCTATTAAATGTGACTTGTTTTTAATTGAAAAGGGTATAAATTAAATCATTAAATAACCCTGAACAATTAACACAGCCCAATCTATTCCCAAGGTAGGCAGAGCTATGGGTAGATGACTAATATATAAATACATACTTAGTTATTTTTTTTTCTAAATACTTACATACTATATATGGAAAACATCCAGACCAATATAATTAATCATACACAAGAATACAATTGTATGCTCTGTGCGAGGAATCGAACCTGTGATCATTAAAATTGAAATGGTACACTAAACTGCTAGACCACCAGGGCTGTAAAAAAATTGCTTGATATTTTACACTGGCAACTTACAAAGTGATGTTTCATTCCTGATATTTTCAAACAGTATGTTTAATGTCTGCAACAGTTGCACACATACAAAAGATGAGCCACCACACTTCTGTCTCATTATCCTCAAGAAGTATGATAGCATATTCTTCTCCAAGAAGAAGCTGTAATTAAATTTGATATTTGTAAAAAAAGCATCATAAATTAAAGATTATGATAATATTGTGCGTAATATAGTGAAGTTTAGTGTATTAAGATTTATGATTTGTAAGACATGTTGTTGCAATGTCTGGTGGCTCCACTGAAAATTTGTACTGTGGTATACAACTTTCCTTTGCTATAGTATATACCTCGAGTGGGGGACATATTTCAGGAAGCATTTTAATCAAAAACCGTGTCTATTTGTAAAATTGAAATATTATTTTATACCACATGTGTAAGAATATAAATGTGGTACATACACCAAAATAACATTTTTTACAATTGTTTGTCAGTCTGCCTGTTTGTTTTGGGTAATATCTGAAATGGCTGGATGGATTTTGACGGGTCTTTTCTTTGGCAGGTATATAAGGAAAAACTTTATTGTAATAAGGCTACTTTTATTTTAGAAAATAAAGACAAATTCCATGCGGACGAAGGCGGGTACAGCTAGTAAACAATAAAAGTACATCATTAGTGGACAATATTTAATTAGCACTTGGACAATATAATATCAGTAAATATTGGATACATCTAACAAAGAGCTATAACAATGGTAATAAACATGTATCGTAAAATAAAACCAAGGACACATAACGTCAATCTTGTATCCAAGATACCAACAAACCTACTAATTAAAATAACAATAAGCTGATACTTACTCAAATACTGAACTGTCGTTCTGATCTCCCCATATTAATATCTCAGCTATACACCTCAGGGATTCCACTAATGTACCTCGATTACTCTCGGAAACTGTCGTGTTTTTACACAGAATGTTATGTAAATATTTTAATCTCTCCAACGAATGGGGATTCTTGGGCCGTCCCCATCCACCACCAAACCAGCTCCGACTCCTAAACATGATTTTATTTTAACGAGACCACTGCTATCAAAGGAAACAACACATTTTTATTCTTTTATGGTATTGTCCAAGTCGTCACTTCTGTTTATTTACGCATTATGATTTTAACACTACCGAAATTATAAACAAGTAAAGCTTATAATATACTGTTTTTATTTTAATTAACATTAACATTAATGAAATAACATTGTATTTATTTAATTATTGTAGTCGATTCAAAGTTTGAGACTGTGGGCTGGCTGAATGTTCACATTACAATTATCCATACTTTGGTGATGATATGACTGACAGAATGACTGCTAAAGTCACTGTCAAACAGAATTGACAGCTTAAATATTTTTCGAATTGGCAACATTGCCTTGCAGCTGCGTTTAATTTTTACAAATTTTTATAAGTGATTAGTAGAAAATAGGCATAATATAGATAATGTAATAAATAAAGGAGCATGCTCGTAGAAATAATGTCCTCGTTACCTAATTATTATATTTCATAGAGTTGCAAATGTACATACTATGTTAATTGGAATTAGTTTCCCCTGGAAACGATCGTGAGTGCTGGTGAATTATACATTCGCACTGACCTTAACACTGTTCTCTTAGGGTTCACAATTTTTTATGCAGGCTTTATTGGGAAGAGAACAATTGAAAACTATCGATACCTATGTATCGATAAACTGTGTCATCCCACCTTACATTTTCCTATTGTTATTTATAAGATCATTATTTCTATGTACATATTGTCCCCTCCGATCGATCCCCCGTCCAATTCAAACGGGGATGGAAATTACGACGGCCTGAGCCGATGTTCGAACCCCTAGTGGTGCCCTCAGACTAAAGGCGTATCCGTCAGGCAGGAGTTGGCCTTCAGCCGCTCCATAAGTCCTTCCGCGGGCTTGGAGTGCCATCTGCACTCGCCCCCTAACGTCCGGTGAAGCTGTAAAGGTCAGCTGCGGCCAACAGCATTAGAGTAGTCCAAAAAAATGTACATATTGTCAGTCTATTATCAGCTGTAATATACATCGTCTCGAACAACAACATCGTATCAAAAACCCACAATATTCTAACAACTATCGATACCTATGTATCGATAGTTTCCAATAAATTCCAATAAGCCCTTTAATTTTTTAATTTATTTGGACGGAATTAAGTTGGTATTTTTATCATTAGAACAAGACATCTTATTGAACTACTTTCAATAACTAAATTAATCTTCGTATTTACCTACTCTCGAACTAGTGGTGCGCGGATTATTATTACTGTATACTAGCTGTAAACGTGACTTCGTCGACGTGGATTAAACTTTTTTTTTTATATAAAAGTAGTCTAAGTTACTCCTTATTACATCAGCTACCTGCCAATAAAAGTCCCGTCAAAATCAGTGCAGCCATTTTAGAGATTAGCCGGTACAAACAGATAGACAGACAGACAAAATTTGTAAAAAAAATATTTTAGTGTTATTCATATGCATGTATTAAAAAACGGTTATTTCAATATTACAAACAGACACTCCAAATTTATTTATATGTATAGATATATAGATTTAATGGTAATATAGGTATAATATCATGACTCCAACGAAGTCCTAATTACTAGTTGACATTCACACATATATTAGTTAAGAATATGAAGTTGTACAACAATTTTGTTAAAGGAGCAATGATATTTTTGATGGGACGGGGAATGATTCTCTCTCAATCTTTTTGTTTCATCCCCAAAGGTCAATAGATTAAAAACCCATTTAAAAGTACTAAAATGAAGTTTATTTGTGGAACCTGTTAACATCGGGGGAAAAGGGTATTGTTAGTAATGTGGACTGATGAAGGCAAAATATATACCATGTCAGGTTAACCTCCACAAGGTTCCCCCTGAAATACGTTATTTTAAATTTCTGGTGAATTTGTATATACCATGTCAGATTAACCTCCACGAGGTTCCCCCTAAAATTCGTTATATTAAATTTCTGGTGAATTTGTATATACCATGTCAGGTTAACCTCCACGAGGTTCCCCCTGAAAAACGTTATTTTAAATTTCTGGTGAATTTATCACGATGGGCTGATCCCTGAGCACATCGTGACAAATTCACAGGATCACAGGTCAGATCCTATCGTATCTGATCTCATGATCATCCACGAGTGTCCCGCCAGCGTAAACCGGAAGCGCAGGCGGATACATTCCCGTATCATCTATTCAAAATACCTGCCACCATAAGAAGGTATAATAAAGTAAACCTCTAGAAATATGGCGTCAAAAATTAATGTAGGTACCTAAGATAAATAAACTAAATCGTATATAGGTATTTATTTTAAAACTTTATTCTAGATGGCTAGGTACTTTTAACTGGAACGTCTGCTTGATATACATAGATAGTCTAGTACTATTTCTAACTCTAAAATTAGAAGCATCATACGTGGATACATTCTCCACATTTCTGTAGGTACCAATAAATAATTAAATATTGTAAATAAAACGCAAACATAAGAATAGGTGTATAATTTATTTTATTGTATTATCAGACATAATATAAATTAAATTACTGGTTTCATAACTTATAAATAAAAACACATTACTGTTGACATTATTATGATACAAGACATATTTATATAGTAGACAAATTCAGATGTATTTACGTACCTACATATATTTACGCTATCGTAAATGAAGTAACTTTCATTTACTTTATTTTTGTATAAGGCAATGCTTTTAATTAAAAGAAATATTCTATAAACTTAACTGGAAAACAAAGTATAAAGAATATTATCTAAGATAGTAACTCAGATTGCATAAGAATTTTATAAAGGCTAAGGCACTAAAACGTTTGGGGAACACTTTTATATCAGAATTTAGAATCAACTACAAAAATCTGTAGGTAGTAGTTTACTCAATAAATATTACATTTCTAACATATTTTAAGATAAAAATATCTAACTGAAGATACTTTGTTCTGTATTCAAAGTATAAGGTACTTTTCATAATTATCTACATTCTATTTTTTTGTTAAATACACTTAGATATTTCTGTTGCCAAGCAGCTTGCTTCTACGGACGTGTTCAGTTTGAAAGGTGAGATAATGGCAGTGAAATTACAGGGTATACGTACAGAGGCATACCATTAGGCATGCACATCTATTCTTATGGAATATATTTTGTTATATACGATGTAGATGCAATAAATTTTGCATGCAATGATGTTTGTATATGACGATGGATATTCAGCAGTTCGTATTCTCTAAGGCGAGGATTACATGTACCTACAATACATATCGTGATGCAGCACCATTGTATTCCTATAGAATATTAATTAATTATGCATAGATTTTTATTAACTACTATTAGTATAATATCATCGATAAGGCAAAGTGCATTAATCATATTACCAAGACTGAGAGACTTAGAATAAACATTTTTATACTAGATACAATTTATTTTTTAGTTAAATTTAAGCAATATGTGGAACTGATGAAAAAAAGCATCATTATTATTAGGTATTTAAATTTTACGGTTTTCTAGTCTTAAAAGACCGGTTTCTGATTTAACTGTAGGTATAATTCTGTTTTCAATAAGCAGCTACATTTTTATAATCTTCAAGCGATACCAATGAGTTTAAGTTAAACTTAAATCAGAAACCGATAAATAATTTAGATAAGTACAATTAGTATCTACCTAATTATTTACATGTAAAATTATTTATACGTACCTACCTACTTGTGTTTACAATTATGCCTATTTTACGTTACAAATTATAATTTAGAATTCATTAAAAATTGAGGACGGATTTATTTTTACAAATTTGTACGTACATTTAGAAAGTAAGCTATTATTCAATAATAAATTAATTAAAAAAATAAATATCCTTAATTTAACATATTAACTCGTGACAACTAGCTAGTAGGTATTGACTGAAAACACTACTTCATAAAAAAAATTGTCAACTGATCACTTACTACTTACTTATTGTTTAATAATACGTATAAAAATAAAATTAGTCGAGTATTTTTATATTCGTAATAATGTAAAATAATCACACTCTACTCTGTTAGTCTATTTCATAACTATATTAGTCGTATCGTTTGAAACTAATACAATACAATGTTCATTGTTTTTATCTATTTTATTATGAAATAAAGTTTAAGACTTTATATTAAAAATAAAATGTAAAGTTATATCTGATTTCTTTTTTCATTTACAAGACCTCTTGTGTAGATTCGTACTTAATTCTACAGTAATATTTTAAATAATTTAAAAACAATTTACTTATATGGACCTATTAAATCTAGTAATTTAAAATAAACTCGTAAATAAATGAAAGCGTAAAATAATAATGTAATATTCTTATCGAGAGATTATTGCTTTAAAAATATATTGTGTTAAAAATTTCTGCGTAAGTAAATCGTAACGAGGCATAATTTGGAATAACAACAAAAATTATGCCTATGGTTAATTACATTTGCAATGATAACTATACTTCAAAATAGGCAAACTAAAAATTTACAATTTTTCATGAAATAAGAAAATAAGTTTGTAATTAATTTAGTTGTTGATGAATATAAAATATTAACACAAATAGTTGATTCAAAAAAATATTGATCGTTGATGTCTGCGTAAATTACTTTTTTATGGCATTATGCAAATAATCAAATCTATATAAAAATAAAATATTGAAACTATGCTCTATGTTCATGTCAGTGTGCGTGCTATCTTTATAGAAAACGTTTCTGAATCACCAAAGTTCTTAATTACAACAGCTCGATACGAGCCACATATTAATTAAAAGTAACGATGCCCAACTTAAGGATAGAAATTTTGAAGGGCATCCGAGTATATTGAGTTATATGTGTCCCTTAAAACATATACGTTATCATTAGGTTTGCCATTAAAAACGTAAGGACCTTTCAGGTTCGTAACTTTGGAGTTACTCGGAGTAGGTTTAGGTTTGGGCTTAGAATACGAAGGTGTATTATATCCTGGTCGAGGTACCGAAGGGATCATAGGCTGTGGTCCACCATATCCGAAGTCAACTGGTGGCAACTGGGGCATTTGAGGCACTTGTGGATAACCAGCCCCACCATTCCATTGGTAGACGCCAGTAGGTTTTCCATTCGATATAAAGTCTATAGGTAAATTAATGAATGGATCAGCCACAGGAGGGACACCTGGAGGCATCATAGGACCCATTGGTGGTCCCATGCTGGGAGGTTGCGACACGTAGCCTAAACCAGGCACAAACATATATGGTGTTGGAGGCAGTCTGATATAGAATATCGGTGAATTATCATACTGCAAGGAATTAATGTTGTCATTTTGATAGTCTCCATTTCCGTTTTTCTTCTTATTCTGCTGTCGGCGTCTCGAAGGTATCGTCCGTGATAGATCTTCATCATCGAAATGATCATCATTTACAGAAAAGGTTACGTCGTCGTCATCGTCTTCAGAATAATCTAAACCAGAAGATAGAAATGAGGGGAAGTAACCGAATAGATTAAGCGCTTTATTTTTTCTGTTACTGGGTGCTGGTGATGCTGTTGTGCTGGACTCTTTGAATTTCTCTTCAAGTTTGCTTTGGCGACTGTTAGTTTCTTCTAGTGATACACCAGCCGCTCGTGACCTTCTAGAGTTGGGTGCACTATGGACGTGGCATATGAGAACTAGGAGCACGAAAGTTATTGATAAATCCATCTTGATTATCTGAAAAGAAAGAAAAACACTATATTAGATAAGACACAGAAGTTATAGATACACAATTATAGTATAAAGTATAAACACCAAATAAAATATATGTTGAATCCAAATTAAAAAAATATAAAAAATGTATAATATAAAAAAATATTTGATTCTATGTATTTAAAATACTATACAGATTAAGTATATGGATTTTTATTGTAATATAGATAGATTTACATTTAAATTCGTTTCCATTAAAAGAAAAAGAAAGATTAACACCAAATGCGACATTGTTTAATCTTCACATCATTCAATTACAGTGTTTACTGTTTATCATACAATCCGTTGCAAGAAAGTTGAAATTTCATACAAGACGGATGGCGACTCATTAATAGAATAAAAAACTTGATCACACGAAAAATGTGTGAACATTCACATAGTTACCTAGTTTACTAAATAGATGTTATTTTAGAAACTTCGGCAAAGATAATATTTTAATTTTTTTCATATCACATATATCATGTTATGTTTATACTTTTATTTTAAAGTACATCTATAAAGTATAAATATAATAGATACGCTTTATATTCTTATTGCTTATAACTTAAATTAAATTTTCATTTATTTCCTAAACGAAATATACCTACATTAACATAGCGCATGTATGGGACAATATCTCTATTCAATATAATTAATATATGTTCTATTACGAAATAAAAGCAATTTATTAAAAGCAATTTATTAAATATCAACTTAAGTATAAGCATTTTTTCTAAACCTTCAAAGTAGCCTGTAGAGACCGTTTACCATCAGATGCTACCACTGTGGTAACTGGAATAAAAATGACTTTAAAATTACGATTTTAAACAAAAAGTATACAATAGATTTTAATTGTTTTCTTTATACAAAAACTATAAATGCATATCTGTATAATTGCGTAATGTGAGATAAATGCAATATTTTATGTCACAATGTGACGAAGAATGAATTATCGTGTGACGTAGCTGCAGGCGTGTAATTCCATAAATCATCACCCAGCTGCCAACTGAATGAGCGTTAAAAATGTATTATGCAGTTGAAAACGATTAGAGTAATTATTCAAAGGAGCCTTACACTGTTATTATCTTTTTGTTTCAGTACGTCGAAAATAATATATTCAAGTATGAAGCAAGTTTTCAACTGTGTATATATTTATTTTATTCAATATTTACTTATCACAATTCTTTTTGATAAGTGGTGTTAGTATCTAAACAACTGAAAATCTTGTAGCATTAACTAACTGCGAGAGAATATCCTGTCAAAATCGGTACAGTCATTTCCGAGATTTACAAGAATAAACATACAGGCAGACAAAAGTTTTATATAAAATATATACTTTCTATATAAGAATAGGCTGTCCTTTATGTCAAAAAAAGCGAAATCGCAAGTAACAATCTAAATAACTTACTAGTATTTTACCTACATGTCATAATAAATAAATAAAATTGTCTGTTTGTAATATTAAACTAACAGCTTTTCACTAATTGGTTACTAATATTGGTTACATTAAAAACGTAATTTTAAAAATATTAGTGTTTCTGTCTATTAATCTTTGAAATGACTGGATTGATTTTGATGGAACCTTCCTTCGCAGATAGCTAATGAGGAGTAACTTATCCTATATCAATTTATTTTTAAATTATATAATATAAAAATAGTTAAATTTCACGCGGACGAATTCGCGGATAACCTAGCGCTAGCATTAGCATTCATATAAATCGACGCATATATATCACTGTATTATAAGTTACAGTATCTTTGAAATATCGGTATCTTATAAAAAATGGTAAATATCTATCGCGAAAAAGTTTTAAATTTGTTATCTGATGTGCAATTTATAAGAGTGAGCTTCGATAATTTATAAATGGCACCTTAATCAAAGCTTTCACACCTGCTCACCCGCTGTCAGGCCACTATAATTAATCTCACCTTTCATTACCGTGATACGATTAAGCGGGAAGAATAAATCTGTTGATGTTTTTATGAAGGAATTATATAATAGCAGTAGTAAGGCAACGTCCTTTTTGTCAGAAATACTAGCTGATTCCCATACGGGGAAAAGCATTAACATAACAGTCTAGATTACTCTGAAATAGTGAAAGAATTTCGCAAATCGGTGCAAAAATTGTTCTGCATGACTTGGGACTAGATAGCGCTGTGTGAATTGTTCTGATATATTATTATTATTAAATAAACACCTACCTACACATAGGTACGATCATATATTCATACATTTGTATATCCTTTTGCTCTTAAAAATGACAAGAATTACTATCGCGTATAGGTAAATACATGTGACAAATTTGTCCGAGTTTATAATTTATCACTTAACATGCAAATCTCCATGTAGATGAGATTTATATCAAGATCAAATTGACACGTTCATTTCCTTGAAGTGCATATTCACAGTATAAATCTAACGTTAAATTGTGTATTTCATCTTGAATAATGATTTGAGTTCCTGATTCAATTTCAAAATTAAAAGAGCTGTTTTATTTCTATTTCAAATATCAATATTTTCTTCAGTATTGTAAAGTTGTAAAATGGGTCTATTATATTAGTAATTCTTTCCAGGAGTAGACTAAAAAATCGTCTAAGTATTAGTCCTTGTTGTCACCTGTTTCAATCGTCAGAAGCTTGCTACTGTATTATTTTTTGTTGGGTACAGATTAGGCATGACATCTTGGTCCTCTGAAATGGCAATGCATGAGTGGTATCGTGGGTGTCAGATGAGACCATGGTGTCAGTAGTTCAAATTCAAATTTAAATTAAAAAATCATTTATTCATGTAGCATTACATATTAGCCGCTTATGAACGTCAAGTTTTTACATTCTAATTATTTTTTTCTCTACCGTTCAGTTAGTAGATAATAGTTACCGTCTGTTCCCTAGTACTGCATATTATGTAGACGACAGTTACCTCTTACCATCAGGTGGATTGTCAGTTTGTTTACCATTCCAATTACATAAATAAGCTCTATTCTTTAAGAACCCTTTATAGAGGGTACGTATGTATATGTCAAAATTATTGTTTTTTGTTGATTAGGACTTACTTTATCAATATTTAATCTGATATAATAATTTAATCACTCGCCTTAAAAATATATTCGTTAAAAAGTAAGACGTTTATATATTATCTTATCTGTGACGTTTATCTAAAGCTCTAGGGAATATAAAAAAGCTAATGCTCTATAGAAAAAAATACTAAGCATGTATCATTCCTCAATAATATCTGTATTATGTAGATAATTCTAATAATACACGTCAAAATTTAAATATATATTACTAAATTTATGCACTGAGTCAGAAAGTGTCAGCTACCGAGTAAACAGGATGTATAAAAAAAGCTTGGATCAAGTTACAAAGGCCTGGAGCCCGACAAGGTCGGTCCTCAACCCCACATTGGTCCATTATAACCTGCTATCTATTTCTTCGGATAAGCGTAAATTGAAAGCCTCACAGAGATATCATAATTAACCTTAATTACAAGCATTCATATCTTAATTGGCTGTACTAGAAAAAACCAATCAGTTGCAAAAAGCAAAACAAATTACAGTTACAATTTAAGCCTTGATATGTATGAATTCAATTAGGTTGAAATCTATCCAATGTTTAAAGTTACGTACGTTTAAAGTATGTACTAGAGTTTAATTATCTATATGCACTTTTGAAATAAAATAAATTTTGACTATACTGATAATGATGATGATGGGGTAGTCAGAGATATGGTTAGGTAAGTCCAATGTTGTTCATATTGTGAATACTTAACATGCCCACTTTTAACTATACATATATATAAACCCAACTCGGCAGGAGCCTGTATACCGCTGCCCCTTTGAATTTTTCTCAGGAAATAAACATCACCGAAGAGTCAGACTAAAAATAAATTGCCACAGATAATCTTTTCTTATGTGACAAACTAGATGATGGTCTACCTGGTGGTATATAGTAACCGTTGCATATACATAACATATACGTGAACAACACGTTATCATGTGCCGTCCGTGGTACCACCCATGTATTCTGGAGGACTGAGTATTCGTATCATATGTACAAAATTTCATCAAGTTTAATTAGTTATTGTATTATATTATTACCTTAAATACTTAATATGTTAATTTAGTTTTTATTATTTTTTATAAAGAAAGTAAGCTCTTTAGGTAACAAAATTATGTTACAATTACGTTATATGCATATAAATAACAAATATTCTAATTACATAGTTTAAATGAAATAGTTGCCTACTGTTTCCCATAATCAGTTAGTATTTATTTGAGATTGAGTTTGTATGTAAGTGCAAAAATACTGTAGAGTAACAAACTTTAACTAAAGTTAACTGACCCCATCGATGTCATTCTCCTAGTTTATAACAATACCAGTATGTGTTATTATTTTCCGTTACTATATCACTAGAGCAGAAACATTTTGGTGAGTAAATTGGCTACTCAATTTGTGAGGTGAAAAACTTAAAGTTAAGTAGATGTACTTGTTCTTATGTTATTATATAGTTCTATTTCAGTATTGATACTGAATTTATAAATATTACAGTATAAGTTCTACCTAATATAATAAAATTCTATGCTTTACTTCCGATGGCCACGGGTTAGATTTCTCGCACGGTGTAAACATCTATATTCAAAAGTATGAATTGTTTGGTAAAAAAATATATTTACATATTTATATCAGTTATGTAGTACCCTTAACACATGGTGTAAGCGTCAATAATCTCAATTCTAATTTACACTCTATGTTTATAAAGGTGCCTGCGTCTGTCTATTGCACCTACGCTTGTAGTTATTGTAATTATACCTACCTTCATGAAAATAAAGCATTAACTACATAAGATGATATTTTGCGAATAAAAAACTAGTGGACATTTGTAGTCGATGTACTTAGTTTTCGTTTTAAAAGAAAGCAGGAAACATTAAAATACAATTTATGTTAACATTGTGGGAAAACGAAAGTGATAAAATTATTAGGTAGTACGCAATATTTCATGTTAAACTATGAGTGTATTTTTTCACTAAGTAGAAACAATAACTAGTGAGAGTACATACAAATTAGACCTTGGATCATTCGTCCAAATAATTGTAGTGTTATTTGTATTTCGTTCGGAATTAAAATTACAATTCTAATCAGAGTGAATGGATAATTATACATACCCTCATTAGATATATAAACTTTTCATTTTCAACAGATAAACAATAATTAAATATCGTATCATTAAAATGAAATGTTATTAAAAAAGGTTTCATATACGATTGTAACGTTTTGCATACTATTCTATAACTTCATTATGTATTTTTAATCCTTTTTATCATTAAATAATTTTTAAAGATAGTGATAATCATATATATGATTAATTTCTAGTTTATAATAACAGAACTTAATTCCGAATCAGTCAGAAATATGAAAATTTCTTACAATATTTTTTTTATTTCATTGTACTTTACAATAATTATTTCATTTTATATTTGAATAATATATAAGACACGTTGCCTGATTTCTGTTCGACGTACTTAATACTTATATGGAATTTCAAATTGAATCATGTAATATTGGTGTCAGTGAAAATGGATGTACTGCAATCATTAAAATCAGATATCATTATATATTAGAGTCTTATCATTAGAACGCTGTCTAGTGCTTAATACCATGATTGTGGGTGCTTATTATAAAAAGCGTATGCTTAAATAGCAATAAAATTACGTTATGCCTGCTCTTGTTATATTAAGTAACGTTAGTAACGATTACGTTACGATTTATTTATGTGCTTATGTAATATTATTTATATATTACTTTTTCAAAACGAAATGACTCTTAATTATTGTTTTTTGTATATAAAAATTGATTTATATTTCTTCCTATGTTTCTCTTATGTCCTTCTATCTACTAAAATGGAGAAAATTTACTAGACGACATGATTATATCTTTAATACACTTTAATTTGTTTTTACATCTGAATTTGTACTTCCATATATGCCATTAGGTCGCAACTCTGAAGGACATTTCTGTAATGCATCTGTGTCCGTTATGTGTGTTCCGGTATGTTCGATTGTATTGGTTACAAATTTATATAAACATTTTGAAGTGTACTAATTTATTTCAAGAACATTAGAACATTTCAAGAGTAGCTTATAACATATACCGCTATAAAATGATAGGCGTTATTGCATATATTTTTTTTAATATAAAAAATCCAATATAGTAAATTTGTATATATATGACTGTTATATTTTTAATAACGATGGTATGACTTCGCCCGGTTAAATGATATGCATACCAATTATATACTATATTACCTACGTCTATCTATAATATAACCTTCAAATGGTACTGGAATATTTTACAAATATGTAGTAGTTTCAGTTACTATTATAATTCACAACACAGGAATTCATAAAATATTCACTCTATACGTGTATAGATACTAGGTATTGAAAAACTCGAATATGGTCATTGTACCGCTCCATAAGAGCCCCAAGCGATTGCATAAAGGAAATTTATTGCAGATTTTAAGATATGTATTGCACTATGCCTACCTAATACGAGTATGATGTATTATTACTGAGATTTAATTCTACTTTTATAAAATACTTAAGGCGATACACTCAGCCATGTAATTTGACTATAATCGTGGTTAATAAAAAAAATAATATTAGCAAATGAGATATATTCAAATGCATAGTGTTATAATAATGCACAACGTACAATTTCCTTTACTGATTACAAACTATTATAACTGTAATTATAACTATAAACTAGAAACACGGACCAGCTAAGCTTGGACACAACTTGATGTTTACGATGTGCTGGAGGCATATTTTTTAGGGTTTCACGCCTTAATAATAGAACCCTTCTATGTTATTTTAGATGAATTTTATGAAAAGTCATTTGCGAGACTATCTCGATCTCACCTATTTTGGCTATCAAGGAGTTTATTTTGGAAGCTGTGTTTTGGTTGTAGGGTGCGATTAGGCAGTGAAATTACTGAGAAAAGGCATAAACTACTTCCGAAGGGCAACGCATGAGTGGATATTACATTTTTGACTCTTTTCTATTAGAGAAAGATTGTCAAAGTGTCAAAAAACAATGGAGTAATCAAGCTGAGTGATATCAGACTTCGGAGATAAGAAGGAAAAGTCAAGAAAATTATATATTAGCGCATAATAATATAGATAATTTGAAATGGAGCTGGATATTAAGATGCAAAATAATTAAAGGCAGCAAATATATGATTTTTGGTATTCAAGAGATTATACTATGATAGGGGCACAAGGGGCAAAGTGAGTAGCAGGTAATAGAGCACTATAACAGCTGGAGGAGGTATATGCTAATAAAACATTCGTAGATAAATCTACAAATTAACATAATATAACATTTGAAATAAAAATTACATTTATGACTCTGTTTCTAATAAAATCGTGTTTCATAATAGATCAAAATAAAAATGGAGAAACAACAGTTAATAGACATCGTTTGCTATGATGACGGCAATTTACCCTAAACAACAAGGGAAAGTGATAATTATTGAAAAATACATAAGTTTCCATAAAAGTGCTTTAGAGATGTCCAGAAATAATATAATTTTCATTTTTTAATGTTATTTAATCTACGTAACACAAATTTATTTAATATATAATAAAAATTTATTTTCAATAAATATACATTACTTTAGTCTAGTAGACCTAAATATACATTTTCAAAAGAATCTTATATGTTGAAATCAAAATTTCAATGTGTTCGAATACCGTGTAAGCTATAGCTAAGAATACCGTACAAGCTCTATCTATCGATATATATCTATATCATATCTCTATCTATATTATATACTATTACGCTTATCAAAATAAAAGAATGCCTTCGATTATAATTTCTGTACTGAATATTGAAAATAAAAAACCAGCCTTGGAGGTGAAGCTACCAGGGCTAGTTTTTTTTTCATTTGTAATAAACAAAAAATGCATTAACAAAAGCTTTTGAAAAATTCGATTTACAAACATACATTTACTAAAAGATGAGTATGCAATATTATAGACAGTGCTTTTATTTATCTGTCACAGTTGCTCCTTTTTACAGCAATAAATAAGAGTATGAATAAAAACTTAAATTCTGACGAGCCGGTTATCGTCACAAAAAATGATGATTCGTTCACCAGTTGTCATCAAGTTAAGTTTTTTTGGTGTACTATATATAAATTGACAACTGACAAGGTAATAAATGTTTGTAATTGAATAAAATGTCCAGTTGGGATCAACGACTCGTAGATTGGTGAATCAGATAATAATCGGTAGTTAGTATACATGTAATGAAGTACAACAGTAATCTGATTGGTTTGCAATAAGCACTCATAGTTATATGATCAATACATGCTAAGACTCTTACGCCCACTATTTTGACGATCATTAGCGGTTTAGTTAGATACTTAGCAAAAAATATATTGGTATCATATTTTTTTACGGTGAAGATTTGAATATCTGTTGTGTTTTTATTACTACTAGCTGTTTATTATGGCTTCGCATGCGAACAAGTCATCTCTGATTTCTGCAGGAATGTCAGAAAAATGAAGAAGAAAGTGGGTGGACAGCTCGTGGAAAGTTGGTAGCAATTTAAGTTATATGTATATTGATATATTCTTGTACAGATATTTGATATCAAGAATATATCTTGTACAGATATTTGATATCAAAATAGCTATCCAAAACTTAGTTTGCTTTTTTCAAGCTAGATATAATCTATCTTTACGATTAAGCTCTGAAGAGTTGCTTAGTCGTGAAAAGATAACAAACAGACAGCTAACAAATTACACAAACACATTTCCGTATTTATTTATACATACTAAATATCTTATACTCGTAACTATATACGAAGAACCGTCAACTGAGGGGTAAGTTCAGGTCTACTGAGATTCAGGCCTCGTCGTTAGTCCCAGAGCATGAGACAATCACAAATTGCTTATGAAAATGATTCAAGCCCTGCATATGATTGTAGCTTAATACATTTATTGTTACATTATATTATTATGGATAATTTCTTTTTATTTAACTTTAAAGGGACCGCCTCCAATAGAATTGAAACCTGCTAACTACTACTAACTAATTAGATAGAATTTGTCATTTTTAATTTTGTTTTCTATTGTGATATAGAGCATATTGGAAAACTAGCTATACTGTAGAATATTGAATCTAATCAGTACGTAATTAGAAACTTCTACTCAAGTTTCAATTTGGTCCGTGACTTATGACTTCCTGAGACTTGAGTGAAATTAACATCCGTGTAGGATACAGTTGCTGTAACAGTTGTAAACTTGTAATCCGACAAAAACTGTAATCTTATAAAATTGCAAGTTAGCTCCGACTGGTTTATCAATTTAATAGTTATGCTATGGGAAAAGGTGATTAAAATAACATAATATAAAATAGTATCGTAATTATTGGATGTTGGCTCGAACTAGTTAGTGATTGGTAAGAAAATGATGACGCCCCCGTGAATGGGCATAAAAACTTAAATGCTTCCATAACATTATATTATCATTATAATAAACTGTTAGTATATTTTTTATCTTTAAATATGAAAAGTATTAGTGATACACTGTAAAAATAATCTTCATTCCACAGATAATCTCAATAGTGTACCTATGTTATTTTATTTACGAATATAAATATAGTAAATTTACAGCCTTGTTCGCGTAGTTCTTTTTTTTCTGTTCCAGTGGGAATTTAAGGAAACCTGTTCTAGTGTATGTACATTTATACATCAGTGATTCCAGTGCGATGCTTTATACAAAATAGTCACACGGACCACTTAGTACTTCTATGTTACCTAATCTCTGCCTGCCATGCTTAAGTTAAAAGGTTAGATATTCTAGTGAAATTGTAAGATATCTTATTCTGAAATAGCAACGCATGAAGAACACTACTGGTGTATGTGATGAGTGATGGTGTACCTAATGCTTCTAGATTTGTTCATGTGCATATAAGTAACAGTTGCCGATTACCATTAGATGGGCCGTTAGCTTGTTTGCCATTATAGTCACAGATAAAGAAATGAGCCAAAAGCACAGGCAATATCAATGGTATAACCAGACTTTATATTGCAGAATATAAAAAAAAATCTAAATAATAATATGAAAAGTAAAAATTTGTTTGGTTAGTTGAAAACTCTATTCTCTAACTAATATTTCGCCATTAAAAATTCTTTATATTTTTTCCTTTATATATTTATTTCAGGCTATTAATGGGGCATACTATAAATATATTATACATACGTGACGTAGATGTCAGTGCGGGTCAGCTAGTTAAATAACAAAATAAAATTATTCATTTAATTTCTACCTCCATAACATTCTTCAACAACACATCATCGCTAAAAATGAAAAAAAATTACAATCAAACTGCTAAATCTGATTGTCTTATATAAAAAAGTTTATGAACCAAATATTTGTTTCTACGGTTGTCTAAAGCAAATTACAAATTGATGACGTGCCATATAACTTTAATGGTTGTATTAATGACTTAAACGATTTGTTGGTGATTTATATTATGTGGTACTTGTTTGTGAAGTCATCGTTTAATGATGATTGCATTGCTTTAATTGATTACGGAACACAACAGTTAAGTACATAAATATATTGTTTTATTGCTCCGTAGATTACGGTCCCAACTTCCGTATGATGAAATAGACTGGAATACTAGAGCGCACCTAGAGTTAGCCTCCAGTTGCTCTATAACCCTTTTCTTCTTAGCATACCCTCAGTACTAACCCCATTTCTTTCGGTGAAGCTGTAAAGGCAGCTGCAATTAATAAAACGAAGAAATATAGTTCCATATACAAAAGAATCTATCATTTTCCACAATTTTATACAACTCAGATTACTATTGCTGTTCATATAAAATACAAATCTCAAAGTTACAAATATATTGTCACCGTTGTTATCCTGGATGGGGAAGTCAAAGCCATTGGCGATTAATGACGCTATGACAGTGAACGCTATGTATACTTGTCATACCACATTTTACTGTGTATATTTTTTTGTTAGGTGATAGAATAGATGCAACTTTTGACAGCCATTCTGTCGCCATTGGTGTTCATTTATTTCTTTTGTTCTGTGGTTTTTGATATCAGCCTGACTTGTACCCATAACCTTTTTAGTGTAAATCGGGGTAGTAAAATACTATACTAAGAGAGCGTGTTGCTCTCCATAAGAACTCCAAAATACACGAATATATTCCCTAAAAAATTTTTTTTTCAAAAAAAAAGCGTTTCTCTTTATTTCCAATAAATACCGGTTACTTCTGCCAAAGTCTTAGGTTCACTCAACAATAACATGTCGAATGGAGCTGGACAATAAGACGAGTGAGTCAAAACTCTTATAAAAATCTATAATTATAATTTAATCGATAACAGAGAATTGACATAGGCAGCTAGAATCACGTATACTTATACAGAAACAATTCAGTACTCTGTCTTAATTAAATTATATAGTATTCTAAACTTTGTTAAACATTAGCTTAAGCGAACGTTATTGTGGCAAGGTACAAAATCCTTTACATGTTAGCACAGACTGTACATAATATAATTGCAAGCCTATTTTTAACTTACTAAGACTCCGGTTTGTAAATAATATATCTTTTTTAATTTGAGCGTGAAGACACGCTAAGAAATTTGACGCAAACATAAGAATTTACCGTTATGATCATATAATTAGCAATTATGATAACGATATTTTGCGTACGTCACAATCGTTTGTCACATTGATTAATATGTTAAGTTTTTGTGGTCGATGGAAAAATTAACGATCGCATTGACTCGCCGACATGTGCTTAGGAAAAAATATATTTGCGTGTAATTAATTTGCAATGGATAGATAGACGGTTCATTGGAACATTATTGGAACGGCTTTTAATAGAGTGTATGCAAACTCAGGGGTAGTCAACTGTTGGTTTATCTCCTTCTATCATTTTATTATCATATGATTAGTTGACGATGATGATGTAATATACCTATATGAGATATTTTAATTTGTTGTCACCAATACAAACAGCATCCTGCATGTATCACATCACAGAATAGCATTATTATACTATGTTTACTCTCATACATTATCATTATTGCAGTAGCAAATATATGACTCAATATTATTTTCAAGATAGGTATATATTATATCAGATTTTTTCAGAGAGCATTTGGAATTCGATACAGTTATTGAGTAAAATAAAATTGGAAAAAAATAACATTGGACCCACTTGATGATATCTTCGAGATTATATAATCGACTCAAGTTACTGAAGGTCGGGCTTACATTGCTATATAGTCAAATTAATACAGAGATAAAAAAATATAATATTACCAATATTTCAGATCCAGAAATGTTGAGAGAGCAAATATAAATGAATGTTTAAAAATAATAACCTAGGACACACATACAGCGCCATCTAGTCTCAAACTCCAGAGTTTGTACTATGGATACTAAATACTTATAACTGATAGAAACACTTAAATACATTTTTTTAAATGCATACATTGTATATCCGTTGGTTATTAACGCACCTTATCCTATTATGAACGTAAGCGAAACCAACTGTTTATTAGTTCTTGATAAACGTTATTAATCTCCATAGAGGGTTTGCTCCTGGCGCGTTACATAAATATAACTGATATGGAAATACGATCCCCGCTTGGTTACTGAATTGACTATTATTTAAATGAGGAATTCAATGATCGCCACCGATTAAACACGCAGGCGCCGCCCGTATTCTGTGTTTAGGTTTCAGTGGTCGTCAACGTATTAGACTCATGTCAATCAATCTAATTATAGACTATAATTATGTAATAAAACAAAAATGAAGAAAAAAGATTTTTATGAAGTTTACTTATAAAAATTGAAAAAGGTTTTTCATTTATTAAATTCTAGCTGTGCCCATAGTTTTACGCGCGTGCAATTTATTTCGGCCTTTTTGTATGATAATATGTATATATTATACATATAAACTTTCCGCTTAAATAACCTTTTGCTGAAAATTGTATTAGAATCCGTAGTAGTCATTTAAATGAGCTAAGTGAACAGACAGCAAAAGCGACTTTATTTTATAAATGTAGAGAATCTTACCATGTACTTTTTGAATTCAAGTTTTTGTTCCTTATAATAATAATACTACTAAGCTAATTGTAATTTTAATTGAATGCGTTTTCCACCTAAGTTTGAAGCTATTTAAACCTAATTGATCCATATTTAATAAATATAAAAAAATCTACCGAAACATTATTTGTTTTATATTTCTGAACAGACTTTCGACAGTACAGTTAAAACATTAGTAATAGGGGCCAACTGACTACTTCATCAAGATCATGGTGATAAAATAGCTAGAATGCAAATCTATGTGGTTAAGATAAGCAATTAAGGCACATAAGACACAGGTTATCGAAGATAAGAAGTACCTACGTAGCTACCCAAGAGTTAGAAAGCTCGCACCCGCTCTTTGCAATATTTATCACAAGTTTCATCAATTTGCCAACGTCGGTGACAAATGTTAGTTGTTATAGTGAATTTAAGCATATCAGATGGTATTTTCATGTTAGTCCTATCGCCTTTAGACTAAAAAGGCATTGCACTTGGTCATAATGACTACCCCTGACAGCATTATATAAACGGCCTAACCAATTTGCATGCAGCAATAAAAATGTTCAGCACCTCTGCATCTAAAGCAAAGACCAATAAACTACACCCTGTCATCCTTACACGGGAAGGCTAACACATAGAAAATGGCAAAAATATTAGCACCGTACAACGTTTTATATATCGGACGTTCAGTGTAGCATGCAAATAAACTGGCTGATATTTTAATTTACAGCAGCGCCCCCTGTTCACGACATACATTGAATGGTTATTAGGTTTTATAAAAAGGCCTGTGTGTGCAAATCATGCATCGATACGAGTTGTTTAAGGGCGTTCGTAGACAATAACTGGTACTCGTACCGACTGAATATAAATCTGTACAGAAGTCGTGAGAACTTATGATAAAAATCTATTGAAATGTATAGTTTAGAATTAATATTATTATATTATATACACCATACTGTTTAATGGATTTCATGACATTGATACATACGAAAATATTGCATGGTTACTGCAGAATTGACTGTTATTAATCGACTGGCGAAAATAGGTATTAAATACTGTTTTAAACTTGACGCGGTCATTATTTATACGTATAATTAGTAAAAATCACGGGATCTTACCACGTTTTATATTTATTTACTGAGTTCCCGATATTTCGGTAGTGTTTCAACCACCATGATCACGGGTAGACTGAAGAGCAGCGGGTAGATGGAAAATGAAATCTTTTTTATGGGCAGACATATGCGTCTACCTTCACGTCTTCGTTTGGAAGGAACTCGCTCGATATTCATCTCGGCAAACTGTACTCACAGTATCTTTACGTACATTTAATACATTTTTTGATCGCGTATTTTGTTTTTGTTTAATTAAACCAATCACTGGATTCCAGGCATTAGAGAGCCTATAGCCTTCTCGATTGAAATTTTTATATTTCTGTATTTCATAACCATTCTTGGGATATAATGCCGTTCTGATGTTAACACTTTTGGTTGGTGTAGTTCAATCCAGTGATTGACTTTTATTAATAAAAGCTATTAAAAACAACGATCCACGTAAATCAGCCATAGCGGAACACTTGTTGGGATCGGGACCCAATCACTGGATTGAACTACACCAACCAAAAGTGTTAACATCAGAACGGCATTATATCCCAAGAATGGTTAGAGAGGCCGAAAAAAATATAAAAATTTCAATCGGGAAAACGGCTATAGGCTCTCTAATGCCCTAGACTCCAGTGATTGATATAATTACACAAAAACAAAATACGCGATCAAAAAATGTATTAAATGTACGTAAAGATACTGTGAGACAGTTTGCCGAGATGAATATCGAGCGAGTTCCAGTAGTAGCAACAAACGAAGACGTGTGAAGGTAGACGCATATGTCTGCCCATAAAAAGATTTCATTTTCCATCTACCCGCTGCTCTTCAGTCTACCCGTGATCATGGTGGTTGAAACACTACCGAAATATCGGGAACTCAGTAAATAAATATAAAACGTGGTAAGATCCCGTGATTTTTACTAATTATACGTATAGGTATTAAAATTTCACGAGTGGAAGGAAATCGGTATCCTAAAGCAATTTCACAATCCCTAATAATAATAATATTATTAGGGATAAATGTGGGCGTATCTGTCTATCTATTTATTTTTGTTCATCTTTTTAGTCGAGAAAAAAAACCGAAAAAATAAATAGACAGCTGAACGGATCGTAATGAAATCTGACAGATTGTAATACGAGGGCGAACATAGGCATTTATATCTCAAAAAAAGCCGAAGGAATCTCGGGAAAAAGTAAAATGTAAATATTTAAGTTTAATAACTTAAATATTTACATTAGTCATTAGTAGTGATGATAATAAAATTATAATTTTTGTAAACGGCTGTTATAAATCATAACAAAGACGCGGGTGTTATACCTACATAATTTCAATCATCATAACCAATTTATACAACTGAATCTAGTTATGCTCAAAAGTAATTGTAGAAATTCATATATTTACCTATCTGAATAGATTTAGCATTGCTATTTAGCATGTAAAAGGCTTTCTAATACCATCAGAGATAAAGCAGTTCGCTGGTAATTGAACAAAGTGCGAATGGTTCCAGACCAGACATTTCTCCGGCCGTCGCAGGCACTGAGCAGAATTTTCTCCGTATTATTGATGTACTACCATAAACATTAAAATAATATATTGTCGCGTGCTTTGCTTTAAACATCATGGTTCCTTACTTAGTGCAAGTGTAGACAGTTATTAATTACAATCATTTCAACTAAGATATGGCAATTACGAAAATAGCCTTACATAAATTTTAGAAATAGGTAAATTATAAATATTTACGACAACATCGTACATAATTAGAGCTATATATCGGTAATAAAGAAGCTATCTCTATTACATACGTATAAGAAGATATTATCCAAAGGTTTTAGTTTAGGACTTTACTTCGAGGTATCCATATTATACGTAAGTATTTTTTTCTTGTTTATTGAAGTACTTGGGTTTGTTTAATTTTTTTAGTTTAGGCAAAGGAAGAAAAACAGATTATAGTCGTTTTTAATAATATTGTATATGGTAATAAAACATAGAAGAATAAGATTCTTTTATTATTTAAATTTTAATATATAACTACAATTTATCAAAAGCTTAATACTTATAAGAATATAGGAATAAAACACAAAGACTAACAATATATGATCGTATTAAAATAAACTACACGTTATGGGTACCTATCAGTTATAATAAAGGCAATTCATATGGAAATTGCGAATATATGCTTATTAAAATAAAAAGTATTGTCACACGCTGAAGACAAAAAATAAAGCCAAATCGAATATTTGTTGATATGTTGAAGGTTCAGTAGAAATATTTTTTTAATTCTTGTTGTTACCTTACAGTATGCGAAAATATACCTACTTCAACAATTTTTAGGTAGTATATACTTCACTTAAGTTATGCTTATACGAAGTATATTTCCTTAGAACCTTCAACTAAAGATTAGTTATGGGGAAGGAAACTAAGATAATATATATATATATATATATATTTTATATTATATGTGTAATAAAATAAGATAAGTAATTAGGAATAAAAATCGCCATCATAGGATGAGGCACCACCTACATGAGAATAATATATGTACATAAATTTAAAAAGTACCTATATGTGGGCACAGAGTAAGCATATTTTGCAAATGGAGAGACAGTCTACGGAACTCTAAAAAGGAGACATTGTCGCTGTCGAGTATAATAAAATCAAGTGCAAATATAAGATCAGTGATAAATATGATATTCTCGGTACAGAAAAGCATTATTGTATAAAAGAATTGAAAATAAAATATCCTGATTACTTGCTCAGAGTGGAATAACTCGCTTTTGAATGTTATTGTCTCATATGATTGGTCAAGAGAGACCATTGTGGCGTCAAAAAAAATATATATGATGCAGATTGCACTGCATATGTTGCAGATATGCGTTTTTTTAGTGGCTAAGCTTAGAAGGCAATGCATCTTAGTTCTATAAAATGCTACGTATTTATGGAAACCATCGTGATAAATTTTTGGTGAATTTGCAAGGATGGGCTAACTGACTTAACCTCCACTTATCATTCTTTCCTGGGGCCCCATAAGCGTAACCATTAGCGCAAGCGACGGTACAATTCCATTATCAATCATTAAATAAACACTCGCATCACTATTTACAAATTAGCTGTGGTTGAATAAAATCAAATTTACCATTAAATTTGATTTTTCGTCTTTAATCCATGAGTGTCTATTGATTTCAAAGAGCCATAACTATAATATATGGGCAGTCCTGTAGTGCCATCGGCAAAAGTGCACTACAGTAGCACTTTCCACTATTAATGTGAGTTAGATTACTTTAACGTTGGTTCGATTGAATCTTACAAGACCTAACAGTTATTTACGATTAGTATTGTACATATTTATTGATTGAATCGAGCATCACAATGGAAAAAGCGGGTCGCTATCGCTACCAAGTTGACCACTAACTATCAATGAGAAAATACATTTATTATTTTTGCTTTATAATCAAGTTTATGATAGATACTATGTCCTCTTTCTTATAGTTAAGGTACTAAAGTTCCGTGTGGAAGATTTTCAACTGCCTACAAATAGTTTAGGTACTGAATTAATTGTATTTTCTGTGTATTGAACGATTATTAAAGTCCGTACTCATAGTATTTATTTCTTTTCAATTCATGGTGTTTTGAATACATATCGATTAAATCAAGATGGTGGACGATTATTATAAAAAGTGCAAAAAAGATTTTTAGTGAGTTTTTTAATTCGTAATAAAATGATTCCTATAGCCGATATAACTACTCCTGAATCACCAGGGATGAACACGCGATAGCAACAATTATTATAGTAATTGACAAGAATGTTATATATATATTTAATAAAATGAATACAAAGTACGTAAAAAGGTTTGTTGTGCTACAATAATAATTTAAAATAAAACAACCAACAAACAATGTAGGTACATATACCCCAGTTTTTGTCCTGTTATAAATATCGTTAACTACTAAATCAATATGAAAGTCCATTACGTCAACGATAAAATCTTACATAGCACACTAAACAGGCTACTTTGTAGCCGCGTGTCTAGTAAGAGACGTAATAAGTACTAATTATCAAGGCATCTGTAGGGCTTCTATCGGCCTTTTCAAGTCGGATAAGACTACAGACTATTAGCTTCGACAGTGTTGCTAGAACAATTTTGTATTATTATGAAACTATATGTCGTTTTAGGTATTACTTTTGAATATTTGATTTCTTTAGATATGTAACAGTAAAGAATATGAATTATTGACATACGTAATATACCTAAAATAATATTATTAAAGGATTAAATCTAGTCTCGGTTGTCTATTATTTAAATAAACTGAAGTACTATAGAGTATACTTCAGTTGTTTTCAGTGAAGATATCATTATTTTTACAACAAATTGTAGGTAATGGTTAACCTGATGAAAAATGTTAACCGTTATTAATATACATTAACAGATCCACGAACATCTCGTTTAATTAGGACAAAGGCGAAATTATAGGAATGTGAAATAATAATCGAAGAAATGGATTCAGAATTTTATTTTATAAAAATCGCGCTCTTTATCTTACCACATTGATTAAAAACCATGTAGACGTATGAATAATGGCGCGAGATCGTGACAGCTGGCAACACTATCTAGCGTGGCGTTCACATTAGCACAGATTATCCGGCAGCCGGCGCGTACGCAACTTAAAGATAAATGTGTAAGCTTACAGCGAGATTGATAATGACAAATATGTACAGATAATGAACTTCACTAATACATAATTTTAGTTCGCAACAAGATTTAAATAGTATTATTTGTCAATAGGATTACATAGTACAAAATAATGAATAATAATAAAGCTACTGAATTGTATATATCAATGTACAAATTCTTTATACCTATATAATACTACGTATAGAAAGTGACATCAGCAACATGAATCCTGGATTTGCCAGTTTGTCAGCATTTTAATTACATGTTTGAGTGATCGATGACCCATTTCATGGTTTTCTCTGCTTCCTACATCCTACTACCTTAATATGTGACGTAAATTACCCTTTGAGAGCCTTACGATGCTTCTTATATGAATCAGTCAATTGTACTAGATGGATAGGGTATAAAATTGGACGTCCATGTAGGGAAAAAATACTATATGAAAAGAAAAGTTTGTGACTTATTTTATTATGAAAATGTTAGTAACCTCAATTAATATACCCGCCCGTACAGCATTCCCTTTTATATGAACTGGAACTGGAATATTTTATTGTCGACATTCTCTTAAATTTTTCAGATTCTTACTAATTTTGTAATGTTGAAGTACGTCGGCAAGAGGCCTCTTAAAACTACACCCGAGTCACGATACCCAAGAACGCTCCCAGTTTCCCTCTTTACCACACGATGTACCTGGCTCTACGCTCCATGGAATGCTATGAAGTTCGTCTGGAGTCAGGTGGAGTAGGTTCATGCTCATTATTTACATCATTTATTTTTTTATTATCCTCAAGTCCTTGTAATAATAGTCTAGACCTTTTATTTAACTTTAATACACTGCTTATAGTCAAGACAGCAAATATTAAAAAATAGGTAACGAAGTGAAAGTTATCGCTACGACCTGACTATAAAATAACCGATCCTTTGAAATTTCTCTTTTATTCTATCGTTAAAGTACTTAGTGCTCAGGTTTAAATTTTAGTCCGAGAGTTAAGATGAACTAACTTACACACTCATTACTATGTTTATATTACTAGTAGTAAAGTCAATCTGGTTTTGCTCAACATTTATTCATAGGCGTAATATAATTTTTCGGCATGTATTTTGGAGGATAGAATCATCTATTTCAGCCACGAAGCTTCTTACTGTATGTATTTAAGTTGAATGATGAGATAATGGATTGATATTGCAGGATAAGAGGGATAAGAGGTAAACCAATCTCCGGAATAGCAACGGGTGAATATTGTCACTGATGTCACATGATAACGTGATATCCATAGCTACAGATTTATTCAGATGACTTGATGATTTACCATAAGATTGATAACTCAACAATTTTTTATAAGAAATAAATTACCTTTTAAATTTTGGTAAAACTTTACTCGCATAAAACAGAGTTGAAAACTATTTTTATATGGTTAAATGGTTAATTCGTGACAGTCGACGGCAAGTGATGTTAGTTTAACATTTTACGGCAATTAATAAATAAAATCCGGGATAATTAACCTCGGTAAATTTACTATAATTTAACATGAGTGCAATAAAATTTGTCACGGTCTGAATAGAGTCACGCGTGTGCGTTTACTCATTTAGATACTCATTCAGACAGTTAAACAGATTGAAGTTAACATGTGAGTAATAAATATTAATATATGTAACTATAATACTTACTTACGACTTCGTCTGCTTTTAGATAATATACAGCCCATGTCCGTCCTCTAGATACAATCTATCTACACCAAATTTCTTTAAAATCCGTTTTGCTGTTTGGTCGGGAAAGGGTAGTGATAAAACACACAGCTAAACATACTTTCTAATTTATTTTATTACATAAAGATGTATCAATAAATGCAACATAATAATTATATCCCCAATACAATCAAATATACAATGGTCTAGCGCATGAGCACACAGCCTTACTTCCTGCGAGGGTTCGAATATTACGTAACACTGCTTATTGGTTGCCATTTCGGACGACTAAGATGTCTTGTTACTTATCCAGTATATTTTCTAAACAATTTGAATGGCAAGCAAGATGATGATGGTAAGTGGTACCAGTCGTCTATGTACATGAACAGCAGTAGAGGTATTATGTAATTTATCATGAGACACCCGTAATACTACTACTCATGCATTTCCGTTCCAGAGAACTAAGAAGTTATACCTGTTATCCTGTAATTTCACTGCCTAATTTGCATCCTACAGCAAGAATAGAGCTTACAAAGCAAACTGCTTGGCATCTGAAAAACGTGAGACTGATCTACCGACGCAGATGACTTCCTAAAAGACTAAAGCATTATTCGAAGTTAGAAGAACAGTAACAAATTTTATTAATATGCATTAGAACTAAATTTCTTACAATTTTTTTATAAAAACAAAACAATTATGTAAGTTTTTATTGACCACGATAAGATGTTTTAATTAAAAAAATAAGAGCATACATAACAAGATCTCTTAACTCAGCTAGAAAGCATGACATGAACATAATTCGACAATTTATATTATGATATGATATCAGATGTGGAACGTTTATTTTTACACTGCATTGTTGCATACTGAGACTATCAAGTCTTGACATCTAAACATAATTAAAACTTAAGATAAATCAGATGTAATTATAGTTACGAGTAGTTCCGGCGCTTCATTTTTAACTTGTTGTACTTATTTTATGATTGTTCAGAAATATGTCATTTGCCTATTTATAAACTGTTTTTGTATTAGGTATTTCATTACAGAGGATGTATTTTTAAATTAGTCTTTTATAAATTACATTAAAATTGGTTCAATGCTTTGGTTATTAAATAAAAATGTTTATATAGATAGATAGTTTATTATTTATTAGTATTATGATATATTTATTGAAAAGGAATTTAACGAATAATATTATATAGAATTAATTAATTAATTATGCTAACGAGGTGCTCTATGTTTTTAACTTTTATTATTTAGTAGGAACCAAAACTGTACTATGTAGCAAGTAAGCAAATAAGTATTTATTATTATAAACATTACTAATACGTTCCACGTTATTAATATTAGATATTATTAATTTAGATTATTCAATTCCTTCTCTCCGACGGACTACTTGCGCTGAACTGCTACCATCAGTGAAGTACTTAATGTTTTTTTTTTATTATCTTATATGCACGTATGTACCGTAAAAAAATTTCAAAATTATTATTTCATAATAAAATTACTACTAGAATTGTAGTAGAATTCAATTATATCTACACTAATATTATAAGTGTAACAGGGTGTCTATCTCTCTATGCGTCTCTTTATTTCTTACTCCTTCACGACTATACGGCTGAACGGATCTTAATGATATGATGATAGATTATATCACATAAAGTTATACGCTAAAAAAAGCAGACGAAATCGCATGTAACCAATAGTATTAAATATTTACTACGGTCTACCCTGTGTAAATTAACGATAATTATTGAATACAAAAACTTAGGTTACTGACATTAAGTCAATAAATATACATAACATTTCAAACGTAAGCATAATTTAATTGTACAACATTTCTAATTAAGCTTCTATATATTTATGCAAATATATAGATGAATGAAATCAATAACATTAGATGGATGACTCCTTCGAAAAGAGAGTAATCGAGTGGGTCATTAACACCACACATGTCTACTATATTATGTAACATACTAATTACGATCGCTAATTGCAGACGCTTCAGTCTGCAGCAATAATTATTAATTATTAATGTTTAGCCAGTCGTGATTCCTTATTCAAAGTTCACACGAGATGTACTAATGTGGACATTGGTGCATAGACAATAAATAGAACAAAGAAACAATGTAACAGACGTATTAACAATTGAGACTTCCCATAGTTGACTATAGTTGACAGAACTATGGCAGGAATCCTTAATTATGAATAATTAAATATGTGCAAACATTAGGTGCAATTTTAGCTCACAAAATATGTAACACGTTTTTGTCGTCACTGTTTGTCATTTTACAATTATCTAATTATTATTATAAACGCAAATGTTTATGAGTATGGAAGGATGTTTGTTACTCTTTCACGCACAAACTATCAAACTGATTTTAATGATGAGTCTAATACTAATAGTATATTTATTTTTTCCACAAAAAATATAATATAAAGTGCATCAGAGCCAACTGGGCATGTTAAATTTAATGCAAATGTAGAGATTTGTGTAGAACGAGGAATCCGAAAAATTTGTGATACGGGCCACCACGTTCCTCCACTAGATCTCACTACTATCCCTATAAGTCACGAACAATCTACTAAATATAGGTATGTAATATTATTATTTATTTCATGTGTATATTTCCTAGTATAATACCCATGACTCAAAATTTTATATTAACCAGCATTAATATAATAAACATGAAAGAGTGTTTATCTATTTACGTTTTCACAAAAGATTGGCTGAGGAGATTTTAATTAAATTTGACTTAAAGTAGAATACATCTAAAAAAATATCTGGAAGGGGTGAAATAGGGAATGATAGTTTGTGCAGACAAAGTCACGGCTAATAGCTAGCTAGCTATTTATTAATAGAATAGAACTCTTATACTGACAACTAGAGATTCACTGAATTATTACAAAAAATGTATATAATAACGATTCATATAAAGTGGAGTTTTTTAACTTCCTAACTACATTTATAATGAAAAGAATTATGGCTTCCTACAATTACACTTGTCAATGTCATATTTTCTGCACTCAGTTGCAACATGCAGTCAGTTACATTGTATATATATGTTTTAGTTTAGCTTTGTCACACCTTTTTTTTAATCTTATCATATCTGTTTGTGAGTAGACACTGATTAGCAGTGTCTGTTCATGTGAGCTTGCCTATTATTCATTTAAACATAATTTCAAAAAGAGGCGTATTTTATTATATTTAACATGTCAGTCTGCGGCATCGCAGCTCCTTAACAATAGACCGATTTTTATTATTGATTTTAATATTTTGTTTAATTTATTTAAAAACTGACATGAAAAGGCACCTTCGATCGATCCCCTGCTTAATTCAAACGGGGATCGAAATTACGACGGCCTGAGATTCGAACCCCTAGCGGTGCCCTCAGACTAAAGTCGTATCCGTCAGGCGGGAGTTGGGCTTAGCCGCTCCATAAGTCCTACCGCGGGTTTGGAGTGCACTCGCTCCCTATCGTCCGGTGAAGTTATAAAGGCCAGCTGCGTCCAACAACATTAGAGTAGTCCGAAAAAAAACTGACATGACAGAAATGCTTTTTGCTATAAATTATTAGGACTTATGAAGGTTATGAATTTTTTTACATCTTACAGTTATTTTTGTTGTCGGGAGTTAGAGTACCTAAGGTATAAATTTTGTTAAATAAATTAAAATCCTTATTTTTATTTATTTCTATAAAAGCTTTAATAGTGTCTTCTGGAAAACCCCGTTACTTTGCAATCCTTACTAGTTTAAATAGACTGGTACAAAAGCATACTATTACCCAATAAAGCGTTTCACGGAATTAAATGACAAATTACTTAATGTCGTATAAGTAACAGATAATATGTTGTTAACACGCATGAAATCACTGAGGTGTGATGTTTTCAATAATAATACGTTTTGTATCTATAATTAATGACGGTGCAGCAAATCGGTATTCATCAAGTATTATGGAAGAGCGTTGGAAATTAAACAGTTAAATGCAATAGAAGTAATAAATGAACATTGAAGAGATTTTTATTGAATAATTTCAAGCCTCATTTTTTTAGCAAATTATAGAATAGGTACTAAGGGCCCTTGGGTCAATATCTCGTAGTTCTCACGAGTATTTTTAATAGGTACCAAGTGTTATTTCTAGGTAATTATATAGTCAAATAATACAAAAATAAAAATGTTCGATTTAACATAATACTTAAGTAACACAATAATAATGTTACTGTGAATTGTTACTTAGCGCGAGAATGTAGTTGAACTATATAGTTCAACTTTTACTTTTATCTTACAACTATTTACCTTTTCTTCTTACTAATATAATAAGCTCGAAAATTTGTGAGTATAAAAATTGATGAATCGATGTATGTTTCTCTTTCACGCAAAAACAACTAAACGGATTTTCATGGAACCTTGCAGTAACTTTATGGCTAATACATATATATCAGTATAAAACATAGGCTATAAATTTCATACTGGTACCGCGGGCATAGCTAGTGTTTAATATTTACGGTAATTTAAGACAATCGGTGTTTATTTAACATATTACATTGTATAGTTAAATCCTGCTACATATTTAACAAAACCTTGTAAAAACAAGGCTTATTTAAACTACTTAAAACCCTACTTAAACTATGTTTAATTCAGAGGAGTACACAGTCATGGCGTATGAATTCTACTAAGAAGTGTCAAAAGAAAATTCTTTCCATATCGCACGGGCATATCGCTGGATGGTTGTTTTGTAGAGATTCCGCTTTTGGAAGAGTATTGAATTCATTTGATTCTAAAACGGTAGTTGCGTATCGCAATCATTGGTATGAATATTCATTTTTCCGACTAACCGAGTCTTTTTCAATACGGAAACGTCGGCGTTACCCACAAGCAATTCTTATCATAAATAACTAGTATTTCAATTTCTATATGTCAATATTTATACAATAGATACATACATAATAATATATGTATATTTACAAATTTTCTCGAGCGATCGCAGCATGGAGTTTTTAGGAAGGGTATATTAAGGGTTGGCAATATGCACGTGACACACCTGGTATTTCAGACGTCCATAACGTTTACCAGATGGGCCTTATGCTTGTATAAAAATATGTAGTATAAAAAAGATTACAAATATAATCCGATTTTTTTTTGTAACTTTTATGTTTTTTATTGTTTAGTAGTGGTTTTTCCTACATGGATATGTTGAGGCAGTTGATACAGTGTGTACTATAAGTATACTATCAATAAACACTGAATAAAAACAATAAAAATAAAATGGGAAACCTTACTCAGGCTATACACCTAATAAAAAATACTGTTGTTAAAATAAGTCTTATAAATTTAATTCTAAGTATGTATTATTAAATTTCTTTAAATATTGATGTGATATACATATATACTAAAACCGAACGGATTTACATCAATTTTTGCAATTAAAAGGATTTATAACCTTATATGATAGACGGTACTTCTTTAAAGAACAAAATCTACTAACACGTTCTAACATACCGGTTTGAATCGTAGGTTAGTAAGCTTAATCAAGCTTGGTCAGTTTTTCTTTATAAATTTATTCTTACCTCATAAACGGAAAGCGTCAGCCAGTAATGTGAAGGGTGCTCTCAGGTTGCCTGTAAAGAAATGCATTCATTAGAGATCTCAGAGACATAAATGCAGTAAGGTGTTAGTGGTGGGCGCTTGAATCCTTTATTCTAAGTATAGTTATAACAAAGTCGTTTGCGTGGATAACTTTATAACTACAATTTCTTTCACCAAGCAAATTACTTTGTAAGCTGTATTCTATCTCAGTTAGAGTGTGAAAATTGAAAAACTCTTTTAATATTGATCTATTTAAAATTTTGTCATGTATTTTTTATCAAAACTATAAAACAAAATATATATATTTCACATCTCTGTCTCTACATCTACCATAAAAAAAAGTTTCTATTTTATTATAAATTGTTATATTACAACAGAAAAGTAGTCTGTTTACTTAAACACTTCGGTAAATAGGGGAGCTATTGCAGCCGCTAAGCTACTTGTTTTTTAAAGCTGTGTGTTTCGTTGTAGGTTGCAGAATCGGCACTGAAATTATAGAATAAGAGGTATCTTAATCTTCTTGAATGGCAACACACCTGCAGCAGTTATTTAGCTTATCACCAGGTACGCTTTAACTTGTTTGCTATTTCAATAAAGAAAAAAAGGATTAAAAAACTTATGGTAGTGAAATTACTTGTAACTCCACTGTTAGGTACTAGGTTATAAAGGCATAAAAAGTCAGTCCACAGTAGATAGATAGGTATAATATACTTTATTTGTAACATACAGTAAAGGCATAAGCAATACATGTATAGTTACAATAAGACGGCCTTATTGCTGAAAGTAATAAGGCCGTAAGAAATGGTACGTTTATATGTAACTGTTATATTTTTTTAATAGTTAAACCTAATTCGTGAAATACATATAACATTGCTTCATTTCATATTCTATAATATCCTATTATATAGTAATACAAGACCACCGAAGGTCACCACTGATCTCGTGGTCATTACGTAGCTCGTAGTCATAACATTTTGTAATTTCGTTATGCTGAATAGATTAGTTTGTTTGATCATAATCCAATTGTTCCGTAGCATCAATTTTAACGGCAGAATTTATTGGAATTCAACAATTTCTTTGCTCGAGTCAAATATTTTTATGTTATATTAGTAGAGAATAATTTGTGATTATATTTTATACAAAAACAGCTTCATGCCATAATTTGACTGGAACCAATAGCAGGTACACTAAGTAAAAACAAAACAATAATTAAAATTAATACATTTTAACAAAAAAGTCATAACCGTAACTGACAATGTTTATAATATCTATATTCATAAAATGTCTATATCTCTATGATACATTATTATCTTAGAGACATAGACATTTTAATGAAATTATAATTATTATACGTTATCATAGATACACAAAATTTTTACACTTAGTTTATTTACTATAGTAAATTGTATAAGAAATTTTATAAACATAATTTTAACATCTGTACTATACATACTGTTATGTTATACATATAGACGCTCTTGCGTAACATACAAAAATTTGAATTAATGAATTGAATGCACTAAATTGATTTATATAAATCGTCAAGTGAAATATGGAACCATTTATCAACAATACAGAAAAACGCTAGTAGTTAATTTGAAACGGTTTTTTTTTCAATTCTGGTAATGTCAAGATCCGTTAGATTTTTTATTAACATTGTATGATGTATGAAAAAGATAATGTATTGATTCGGTCATTTGAAAAAAATATTTGGATGATGAATTAAGAATGAAATATTTATGAATGGAAATAAATGGAAAAACGTTAGTTAAATAGATAACGTTCTGGAAAAATGCAAAAATAAAGGTATCCATAACAACCAAACGTATACGTACCTACTAATATTATAAAGACGAAAAATTTGATTATTTGTATGTTCGAAGTGGATAATCTCGTAATTTGTTTTATTAGTTAGTTATGTACACCCCGCAATGATGGTGCGAACCACTAGTTATACTCATATATATCATTTGAATACTATAGACAAAGAATTAAAATTGTATATTGAAGAAAAGTATGTCTTTGAACATTTCTATTTAAATAAACATGTTGTAATAATAAAAAATGGCAACATTACAGATTTAGGTATTAAGTAGATTTTTTTGTAAAAATGGTGTAAAAATTTAGTTTTGTATGTTACGCGAATGGTTCTGAATACAATTTGATGATTCTTTGATCAAATTATTAAAATTGGTACATAAAGAAATGAATCGTTTTTTTATGAAGTGAAGTGAGAGAAAGTGAAATCCTAAACACACAATTTCTTACGTATTCCTTATAATTATGATTAGCAAAGATCTGTTATACTTTATATCACAGTATAATATAATAAAAAATGTCACTAGCATGTTATTTCTTTTTTTAAACATTACATGAGGTCAACGATTAAGAGAATTAGCAAATAAATTGCCTATTCAAATTACATAAAGATCATAAAATCATCTTTAATTTATAACAACATATCACTTAATCTCATCTTGTTATGAGACGTAGAATATTTATTTACTATTTTGCATACAAAACACTTTTTGCGTTAGAACTATTTTGTAACGGTATCGATGTGATAATATTGTGTGTGGGCGTTATTAACATTGGATAATAATAACGGCTCTTAATTGTAATACTCAAAATTTATCGATTTAAAAACATTTAAAAAAAAGGTAGGTCCTTATGAGTCATTAGTGAGTATGTGTATAGATATCGAGAATGACACAATACATATATATGCTGGGATGAGAATATTACGGTCAATATAAATAACTATAGATTCACTAGCAAGTTATATGTAGAGAATAAACATAAAAATATTTTATTCACTATTTTGTACCTAATTGTTGTACTTACAATACGAGTTCTTTTTTTTTACATATTTTCAATAAGTTTAAGTTCTTACAATAGTCGTAATCCATGGATTTCTGTATAGGTTTTGTTATTATTCATTCATAAGTATGTACTTGAACACTAATAACATTCTGAAACATTTTGTCTCCCAAATAAAGAAATATATAAAACAAAGATAGAATGCGTCAATTTATGAAGTACTAACGTAATATCAATTTTCGTGTATAATGTAGTGTATTTACTATTATATATACTACTATATCCTGTATTTACGATTCCAAAATGCTGATATAATTTTGTGATAATAACACGACTTATGAATTTTTCAAGTAAGACTTGTAATTCCATTCATTTGTTGTAATTCCGGAGGACATATGTCCTGCCTTCAAATGCTATCATATATCACAGCCATATTTCACCCTTCAACCAAAACATAGTTAAGAAAATACCCGGGTTGCGACAGATAAAGGTGAGATGCATGCCTCGACGACTTTGTGCAAAGTCTGCAAATATATTTAATAATATAATATCATCCATAGACAAAAACAACCACAATTGGTAATAAATCTATGACCTTTATTCGACCCATCCCATTGCTGTAACAATATTGAGTGAACAAGTATCTATCCGATATCTCATAATAAGTGGAAGCAAATCAACTTTGTATTTCCTAATCTATAACAGAACGCAATCTATTCCGGATAAGATGGGAATAAATCTTAGGACCGGTAAGCTGAGCACCCATTAGTGGTTACCGGATACCGGTTATCGGTTACCGGTCCGGGATACAATAGATGGGAATTGGTATCATACGAGAATTTAACCGTTTGATCTAGAGTTTCAATTTAGAAATGTTATATTCTAGATTTAAATTAGAAGTTTGTTTGTATAAAGGTGTGTATACATTAGAGTATCGTTTTTATTTTGCATTAACTATAAAATAGCTTAGTGTAAATATACATAGATTTAAATGATTACATCTCATACCTAAATATGGAACTATTTTCTAAAGTAACATCGTAATCTATATTACTCCATGTGGGAAATGTGGAATAAGTTCCTATGAACTTACGAGTATCTCCTGTAAAAAGAACTTAAATTTATGAGCGTTACAGTATTTTTTTATGTTCCATAAAATCAATATGGTTTACTAATAGGTTTTATCAATTAGTTTTTTTTATTAAAGATAATTAATACAGCACCATCTAGTCCCACGATAAACTTAGATATATATACATACATAATATACAAAGAAAACACATACCAATACAAACAATCATACTCCTGAGTAAATGTTTTCACCGTGCGAGATTATGCGATGCTTACTGTTTTCACTCATTCATTTCATCAGATCAACTTCCATATCCTCTCTAGAGCGAACAGAGAAGATGATCTGATTAAAATGAAACATCATATTTTTTTATGTAATATATATGTACACGAATCGTACTGCGATCTGTCTAATATATGCTAATCTATCTATCTTGTTAAGTTGCCCTCCACGCGGTTCTCCTGAAACCATCATGTTAAATTCCGGGTGAATTTGTTTTCTCTGGTGCCCCGTCAATTGATTAATTTACTTTGAATTATTATTTGAAGTATATTTATCTTAGTTAAAGAAACTATTCTTTTGTAATGTCTATAAAACTACATGACAAAAAGAATCATCTATGGCTCCAGTAACTTGTACTAGTGCCTATCATTCTACTTTGGAACCTAACTCGGATCTATAAACATAGTATCGCTGTATCTTTCATAGCTCTTGAAAAATCGTAATGTATTTTTTTAACTATTTTGTATTTAATTAAGAAACTAACTGACATTTTAGCGACTTATTCGGATTAGTTTTTACAATATATATCATTTAAAAAAAATATATTTTTTTAAATTATAAGTAAGTACCTATATATTAACGAATTAGATCATTTATGCCTTTAGTACTTGAGCTAGTTGCTTGCTAGAATTCACCATAATTATTATATTTGAATCTCTCGTTAACGGTCGCGATAGGAATCTGCAGGTAAATATCCAACTAAGAAGGTTCTAATTGCTATATTTACATATAAATTAGGTGTGCTTTCGCTGTCGAAGCGTGTTAAAGGCTTCGATGATGTGAACACGGCTACTGGACACGCAACGCCTTCTTGTAACAGATTTATTGCCGTGATTTTATGACAGACGAGGGTAGAAATAGAGGCGAACTTACACCCAATGCGTGACAAATAAAAGGTTCCATCAGTGCTGTTACATTAAATATGTACATATATTAGGGATTAAAGTGCGTGTAGTGACTTCCTTATTTGAAATTAATTATAATTACTACGTTTAATAATAGCTTAGACTTCATTTGCAGCTTTAGAAATAGATAGATGTTTTTTTTCTACATTTTTACAACCCCTATAGAATTAAGAAAAATAAATTATAAATATGAATAAGTACATTACAAATTCTATCAGAGGCTAATTTATATTTACCTTAAATTATGAAGAATTCCTCAAATGAACGAAAATTATTTGTTAGTTTTCACTGTCTGTTTTATGAACTACTCACTGTTTATTACCTACTTATATGTACGTAATTGTTGTGTATTTGATTTAATTTATTTACAATTCCTTGACTATCGATTCTTTTGTTGAACATATTAATTATTATACCGAGATATAAACAAAAAATAAAGATATTACGCTTCGGTATTGTAACTCTATATATTTATACGTGAAACAAAACGCACAATGTTTGAATATATAATTTATATAATACAAAAAAAATATATTTTTATGATTTGCGTGCTGCGTGTATGATTGCGAGGACGGAGAAGTATGACTTTTTGCGCACATTATAGTTTACATAGAAAAGGGGTACAAAATGCATTTTTTTTAAAATACCTAAAAATATATTATTCTATCATTAATTAATTAAAAAAACATTACATAAACTACCATGTATTTGACAGACACACGCATATATACTCTATTGTTTATACCTATATATAGTGCCTCTAACTTTAGAATAGTTACAGTTAGGTACTCTTAGATAATAAAACTTATAATTTAAATTAATTATGATCGAATTTCAACTACTACTTAAGATAAATACACTCGGTGGTCTCAAACACAGAAACAAAAAAGCCAATTAGTTTGGTCTTTAAATAAAAAACTAATTGTGTGACATCACTTGGAGATAACAACAGACATAAAAAAATCATATTAGACTTCTGGTTTTATAATTTGAAAAAAATATGTTTACACTTGGCGGTCTCGATGGTACCGTGGACACCCCGCGGCGCGGCCTGCACCGGTAGCAGGAGTGGATTATCATCAATAATGCGTCAACATTCGTGCCACCTGAACATGATCTTTCAAAAGATAGCCTTGTGTTTGACTACTGCAGGCTACTGGATTGGATTAGTACCGTTATTATAGGTTATTGGATCCATAATAGCTACATCTATCGATATCTATAGCTTCTATAAGTTTGAAAAATTTCAGTGCAGTATTTTTTTTAAACAAATTTTTAATTATATCCCGTATATCAGAATTTGTGTACTTAGTGATATAAACTTTATAGTATTATTATACCTATATTTAACAACGTAAATAATTATATTATTTAGATATATAAAATAAAAAAAAATTAAGCACATTAATCAAAGAAGTACATATACATAAAAGCTTAATGTAAATATTTTAATATACCTTTATTGCTATTTAAATATAAAAAAATTAATATGTTTATATACCAACTAAATAACTTCAACTTAATTTTAGGTATAAAATTAATATACGTTTGTCATAACTATTCTAAATAAATTAATATTATTAAATTGCGCGAATATTATATATTATTTTATAGTTTATTTATAGCTAAGACATATATTAAAGCCATCAGACATATATTAAAAAATATAAAAAAAAAATTAAGAAATTTAATTGAGTTTCTTGCCAGTTCTTCATAATTAAACCTGTACGTTATTCGTATACTGCACTGGACGGTAGGGAAAAAATTATAATATAAAAATGTAACGTTTTAAATTAATAAGCGGCTAAAATGTACTACATCAATAAACGATTTTTTATTTGATTTTAATAATTCTACATTTTTAATAAATTTAACTAAAATAGATGTATAACTGAAACATCGTTCGATGTTTGTACGAATGTATCTCAGAACTCATAACGCGAACCACAAGCTGCCACAAGAACATAGACAGCATTTTACATATAAAATATGAAATTAACAACAAGCAACAAGCTTCGTAGAAAAAGCAGTGGAATAAAATCAACAGAAATATATACTTATTACAGAAATTATGAGTTTATTCTGTATTCAATAATCTATAAATTAATTTATTAATCATTTAATCTTAAAGTTATTTTTACACGCAATGACTTTCAGTTGAAAACGTAAATCAAGAATAGTTGCATACCCCAGGGTGCTTGTAAGGTGCGCTGTTGCTTAAGGCATAGTCAACTGCCATATTCGAATGATATAAATATAATGTAAATGTATTGGCATTGCACTGCAAGGAGGTTAAATTATTTTTAGCAATTTTATTGCCTCTACTGTCATTTTTCAATTCAGTTAAAAATGGAGGAGCTTTAATTTCTTTCTTCAGACTACTTTTTTGTACAATGAATTGATGGTCTTCACTTTGTTTGCCATTCAGTTATATAAAATATCTTATATACCTAACCTAACTCTCATTATATAGTTCCGTCGAAAGGTTAAAGGAATATGCTCTCAAATTATTTGATGCACCAGCCATTGGAATGTTTGCGGAATATCAGACGATTTCATCTTTAATGTCACACACAGCTCCCATATAAGGGCATTTTATATCTAACAGTGTCTTCATAAATAATACATCAGATTTCATTCTTCATCGCGGCTTTCAAATATTTTCCAAACGCAATTTCTCACACTCTATAATTCGTAAGCGAAAGTTTGAATGAACAACGTTCACGTTAGTTATTTTATTTAATGCACTTATCTATTCGTTGATAAATCGGAACAAAGATAAAACTAGTAATAGTCTAAGGTCCCATAGGCATTAAAAATATTACTATAAAAATATAAGGTAAAAATATATACTTATGCATTACTTTATGAAATTGGAATAGTAAAGAAGTAGACATCTCATGTAGATGTCTACTTCTTTACTATTCCATTAAAAGTGAAATGAACTGCTACGGGTTTCATAATTTGTGTATCCATTCCCATTGCTGAAGTTTAGTGTATTATGCTTATGTACCCTGGAGTTTACAGAAAGTTGCTATTCAAAACAATTAGGCTCTATGTTCAATATATCTCATTTATAATTTATATTAGTACAATTCGATGTAAAGGTTTCTATACATCGTCATCATTATCATCACTGTCTTGGCATCTAATTAGTCAAGGTCGGCGTAATATGTCATCTTCATCGACTAATTCCCATCGGAATTTATCTGAGGTTATATTATTTATACATATCATCTTTCGCAATCCATCCATTTTATTTTTCGGTTGTCTTCTTCTATTCATACATTATATCCATCCACGTTCATATTAAATACTTTCTTCAAGACATTGTTTCCGTATCCAAAAATAATTCCATGTAATAGACAAGATATAAATTACTGGTCTAATAACAAACCAGGTAACTTGCAATTATATAGAAAATGTACAGCTCGTACGGCAAACACTATTCAAGAATGTCTTTTATGATATTTCTATCCATGTCCAAGTAAAATTATAAAGCTATTAAATTTTACAAGACATTATTATTTGGTTTCGTTTACAAACGCTTTATACCAAGCGGACTCCAACTGTGATCCGCACCTGGGTAACAAATTTATAATAATTGTTTGCATTTTATCTTTTAAACTTATTACGCCAATATATTCTTTATTTCAAACGTGGTAGAGTACTACAAATTACATTAATGTTTATAATAAACTGGTGCGGCGGTGGCTATGATCTAGCCTTCTTCGATGGACTATATTGTTGTATAGGAAACTGGCTGGTCGTATATGAATGACTTACCCTACTTCAATGTGCTTGTTCTTCAGTGGGCCCACACGGTTACGGGAATCTCAGGAATTCACTCAGGTTGATTACAACTATTAAGACATGGGTGCGATATGAGTGCGACGTGCGCGCGCGGCGAAAGCTATGACATCACTGATTATTGAATTAGCCGGGAGGGGTGTCAATGCACATCAACAAACCAGGTACGCATCGCGTTTGGCGTAACCATGCCCCCCGCCTTGACATAATGTCAAAGTAAAATTAACAAAGAAAAAAATAAAGGAACTACACAATTGAACCTTATTGCGAATGCGACAAATACAAAAAACAATAAAGAAAAAATACAAAAAATATCAAATGCGGAATTTACTAAATAAGAAAAATGTAAAGGATTTTAACTTAACTTATTAACCTATTATAAATGCGTACTACCTATCTTATAGAATACATATTATTGCAAAGGCAATGGACATATGCGGTGCGTTAGGAGGGATAAGGGTCCACTTAATTCCATTGTTAGCTAATTCCTTATCCCAAACAGATCTACATTCTTGCGATAAAAACAAATAAAGTTCACGTAGGTAGGATCGTGCCCCTATAAAATTAGTACCATGATCCGTATACATGCATTGAATAGGACCGCGACGAGCGAGAAAACGTTTTAACGCGGCGAGAAAACAAACTGTACTCAATTCACTTGCGAGCTCAATATGAACAGCCCGAGTGGTTAAGCACGTGAATAAGCAAACGTATGCTTTGCGAGTGGTTATACCACGACCGCGATAAGGGGTTACAAAAAACGGACCTGCGAAATCACAGCCACAATGGACAAAGGCTTTAGGAACTTCCTTCACCCTTAGTGCAGGCAGATCACCCATCGGTGGGAATGTAGGACGCGGTTTATTGCGGAAACAAATATTACAATTAGCTACGATCGTGCGAATCATACGTCGAGCGGCGAGAATCCAATATTTAGTACGTAGTATTGACATTAACAATTCTGGGCCTGTATGCAGGTTTTTACGATGAAAGTGTGTTACAATTAATTGAACTATATGATCTCTGCCCGGAAGTAATATAGGGTGTTTATAATCGAAATCTTCATCAGAATGAGTCAGACGACCACCAACTCTTAAGAGATTGTCTGATAAAAATGGATTTAATTTAATTATTGATGCGGTACAAGGTTTCTTATTATTTAACTTGCTAATATCGTTTTTAAAATGAAACCCCTGCACAGCGCGAATAATTATACGTTCGGCGAAATCCAAATCGGAACTGGATATGACGCCGCGTGGAAGAATGTTAGCGAACTTATAAATATAACAAATTACACGAAGTAATTTCATCCATGACGAAAATTTGCGAGCGAGCGAATATAAATAAGGTTCCATAGAATCTTCAATGGTAACCAGTGCGATAGGGTTTTTATTTCCTTCATCGGAAGCTAACTGAGCTACAGTACGTAACGCTAAGTACGGGCTGCAACGTAAGCCAAATGCAACTTTATTAAATTCAAAGACTTGGAGCGGTTTATTAGGACTAAATCTATATACAATACGTTGAAAACAACGATCTTGCGGGCGAACTTTTATTCGTAAATACATTTGTCGCACATCAGCTGAGATGGCGACTGCGAACAATCTCATATTCAAGAGAATAATAAATAAATCCTGTTGTAAGGAAGGACCTGTATGTAGAATATCATTAAGCGAAAATCCAGTACTAGACTTCGCGCTTGCGTCTAGTACCGGCCTTATTTTCGTGGACACTTTGTCCTCACGTAAGACTGCGTGATGCGGTATAAAATAACTAGGGCTGTTATTTTCAATTACGTCTACGGGAGAAATATATTGTTTTCCTATATATTCGTGAATTACCTCATCATAAAGGTATTTCAGTTGCGGTTGCGATGCGAATTTACGTTCCAAATGATAAAATCTGCGTTTAGCGATATCGAAAGAGTTCCCTAAAGACTTAGAACTATACTTAAATGGTAAAGCGACTTCGTAGTGACCTGATTCGTTACGAGTGGTCGTTGTGGTATAAAAATCTTCACAGTATTTATCGTCTATACTTGTTATTGGTTTGCGATCTACTTCTTCAATCTCCCAAAATTTGCGAATTAATACTGAAACCTCGCACGAAGTGGTGGAACAGAACGAGAATGAAGAAGACGTAGAAGTTAAGGTGGGAGCTTCACCTAAAATAAGATAACCGAGAACAGTCTCCAACGCGTTTGGAGTACCAGGTGAATTTATAATTTTACCTCCAGACAAAAGGGTCGCGAATAGGTTGACACCAATCAAAAGGTCAATTTCTGATGGTGTTCCCCACGTATCATCTGCGAGCGGAATATTAGTTAAGTAACTGAGCGCGCCAACATCAATTTGACATGTTGGTAAGTTACCTGTTATTTTATTCAAAACTAAAGCGCGAATATTATAATATTGCTCATGATTAAATCTCGATCGGAAAGAGAGATCAACTGCACCCTTAACTGGTTCAGTGGCGCCACCTATACCCTTAACGGTGGTATGTGCGTCCGGCTGCATGGTTAAACCCAATTTTAAACAACACTTAGAAGTAATATAATGCTTTTGTGACCCGGGGTCCAATAAGCAGCGAATGACAACATCACTCCCATTACGAGCAGTAGCAAATACCTTGGCAGTAGCAAGTACTTCAGTCACATACGGCTGCTCATGAATGGACGATGAAAGCGTGCATAACGACTCCTTGTCTCCACCAGTGGTGGTTCCAATAGGAACGGGAGTTGGTTCTAATCGTGTCTGTTGTGTGGGTTGTGTGTGCGCAAGCGGAGGCAATTGCGACGAAGAAGATGGTGGTAATTGGCGACCGTGCGTAGAAGATGTCTGTGCGTTTTTCGTATCCTGAGATACTTGCGTAGGTGCGGAATTATTATTTTTAAAACAAAGCAACGTATGATGTCTCGGATTGTTACAATTTCGACAGGCGGAAGTTGATTGACAACTGAAAGAGTTATGTTGACTACTTAGACATCTAGTACACATACGGTTAGTTTTAATATAATTAAATCGATCATTAATTGTGAAAGTTGAAAATTGTTTGCATTTATATAATTGAGAATGTGAATCACCTTTACATAAGGAACAATAAATGCGTTGCGTAGGATTAGTACCTAAAAATGTACGTGGCGATCGAGCGATCGATCGTTGATGCGACTGTGCACGACCACTGGCGGACGCGGCGGCGGGACCGTCCAACTTGGTGGCGGCAGCGGCGCCGGCGGTGCGGTTACACGTGCGTTGTAATATTTTTACGTGTTGACGTATAAATTTTATAAAATTTTCAAACTGCGGTATGTCATCTTCTCCTCTAATTGATGACTCATACGACTGCGCGGTAGCCTGATCTAATGTCTTTAATCCCATATAAATAAATATAAAATCATCCAGCTTTTCAATTTTAAGTTGCTTTAATGCTGCGATAGTCGACGAGAAAGTATCAATAAATTTTTCTAAGTTTATTGCCGAAGGACCGTTAATTGATTTTAAAGAAAATAATTTATCTAAATATGACGTTGCAAGAGAGCGTTTATCTTGATACTTGTCGATTAAAGCTTGCCACAATATAGGATAATTTTCGGCTGCTGGTACTAAGCCAGCACACAGATTTCTAGCCTTTCCTGACAGGTGACTCATAAGATAATGAAAACGTTCTGAGTCCGAAAAGGATTCATTGTCATGAATAACCTGTTTGAATGTTTCGTAAAAGAAAGGAAATTCTAAAATATCACCTGAGAAGACTGGTAACACAATTTGGGGGATCCTTACTGATCCCTGTTTGTTGTCTGGTAAAGCAGACTGACAAGCGGGAGCTGGAGTTAGCGAAGATTGAGGTTGTAACGAGACCGCCATCATCTTTATAGAATAAAACATTTCGTCAAAAGCGGTGAGAGATTGATAATTAACTACATAATCAGGGTTTAGTTCCAAATTAAGGAGAATAATTTCATCGACAATTTTAACATACTCGGTGCGCATTTGATCGATCAGGCTAACTTTTGCAATAAAAACATTACGATGTTTCTCCATTTTAGTTTTCGAAGATAATTCATAAATAGACTGAAGTTGCGAAAAATATTGTGCACGTTTTGCTTCATACATTTTTAATTTTGCGTTTGTGTTAGCCATTATTATTATTTATATATATACTTCTTAAAAAATAACAAAGGAAAACCAATAAATGCGATGTATAAAACTATGTGCGGTAATAACGTACAACTATACCTGTACTACCGTAAAAGTGCGAGCGATAAACAATAATAACGTATAATAGGTATTTAATGTACTAAATACCTACAAGACAGACAGATGTACTTGTAGCGAAAATAAGTACACAAATGCGAGAAATGATGCGCGATATAAACTAGCATACATAAAAAATATATGCTTACTATGCTATAAAACTACTAATTAATAATGCGAAAAATAGGTACAACTATTATCTATATATACCTATATGCGAGAAAAATAAAATAATGCATAAAGCAATATTTTAAATATGCGGTGCGAGAAGTAAATCACAATAACGTTTTAAACACTAAAGCGCGTGACAAATAAATTTATATATACCTACTCATAAGCGGTAGTATGTAGGTACATAAGTGCGACAATACGGAATGTAGGTATCGACCATACATCTACAAAAAAAAATATGCGAGCGAAACATAAACTATACATAAAGCGAAATCGAAGTGAGTGATGTCATAGAAAATCAGATAATATATCTATAACTATAACTAAAAAGATATAAAATAACTACGTTCACAACTATTATTTTACGCGGGAGTAGTCTAAAGCGTTGTTGTTAGTCACTGTGTCGATACACCACGTATAACTTAATCATAGGTACGTAGGGCACGATCTTTAACCGACATGTATTGTATAAAACAGCTATGCGAACTAAATACCCAAACAATTTACAATAACCAGCGTATTATACGGCGAGCACTGCAAGGAAATAAAATATCTATTACGAACAGAAATAAAATCGCTGCCTATCAATAATTATTCAGATTAAATAGTGTGCTTGCCCTGCTCACTTTCTTGTGTAAAGACTACGGTAACCAACACTAACAATCTTAACATTCAAACACTACAATCATCATACATAATATTCGACAGGTAATATTGTTTCGTCAAATAGTATAACGACAACCATAATATTTCTAGAAGCTTCGATCGATCGAACAATATCGATATAATGCGGGTGAATGTGAAATTAAATGAACGAAACAACGCAAACAGATATAAAGCGAAATTGAAGAATTGCGCTGCGAGTTATGAACAATTCATAAGCGACATAAATATAAACTTATTTATTAACGAAAATACCAATGTATCGTTATATTTGTGCAACCGTGGTATGCAATTTGAATAGATCCTATTACATGCGCAATAAGGTTCAATATTACATGCGAGTCATTCACTCGACTTTCACAATAGGAAAAAATTAAAACAAATTTTAAATAAATAAATTGCGATTCCTATTGTGATCCGGCGACGGAAGGCCAATAAATGGTGCGGCGGTGGCTATGATCTAGCCTTCTTCGATGGACTATATTGTTGTATAGGAAACTGGCTGGTCGTATATGAATGACTTACCCTACTTCAATGTGCTTGTTCTTCAGTGGGCCCACACGGTTACGGGAATCTCAGGAATTCACTCAGGTTGATTACAACTATTAAGACATGGGTGCGATATGAGTGCGACGTGCGCGCGCGGCGAAAGCTATGACATCACTGATTATTGAATTAGCCGGGAGGGGTGTCAATGCACATCAACAAACCAGGTACGCATCGCGTTTGGCGTAACCATAAACAGCGTATTTTTATGGAGTAGAGTTGCGGCCTTGTGCTTTACTAAAGTTACTACCCCAAAACCGAAATACCGTATTTAGAGTTCAAATAGGGCTAGCACCAATAAAATCTTCATACATATATAAACTAACTATCTCTCCAGTCTCTCTCAAACAAAGAAAATTCAACAACTTTTTCATTTTTTTATCATGTTTTAAAATCCTCAAAAGGCCATTCTAAACTAAAAAACCAGACGGTGAATTCAATTACACCTAGCGAAATGTGGTACTGTCAAATGTTGACTTCACTACGTCAGAAAAAATGCCTCTTTTATACGCCATCACGTATACGTGATGGTATGTTATACTTAAGTATTATATTATATATTACACTTACTGTATTTTACTAAGTAAAATTAAATGCTAATAAATATCCGCGCCGTCATAGCAATTACAAATGTCGTAGTTATAATTTTATTATATTAAGTGTTGGTCACGTTGTCGACTGTAGAATTAAGTATAGCGAAAAATTGACATTGACATATATACATGTATGATAAATTGACGTAAAATAGTTTAATCTATTTATTAATTTGCCTAATTAAACTACAATCAAATCATATAACTGACACGTATATAAAAATAATCTACTTAAATTAGAATCAGTTAGAAAATCTTAAATAAATACTTTTTAATTAATAAAGATGAAATATAATTAATAAATTCAGATTGGAAACGAGAACCACAAACCACCTTACACACCTATCATTATTGATAACATTACTACATAGTTAAAAAAAAAACAGTAATAGATAGTAAATTATAAATTATAATTGTTTATTATTAAATACTTTGTCAATGATACTTTTCTTGAAGTGTAAATGACATATTCCATTCCATGTGAGTCTTGTAATAAAATAGGAGAGAAACCTCGTTAAATGGTCGTGTTACCTATTTCATCATCATTTCTTTGACCACACACTTCACATACCTAATGTTCACACCTTAGATGGTAAGTAATACCGAGAGTATCAAACGATGCCGCAGTCCAATAAAAACACGGTTAACAAGGTAATATAATGACTTAGTAGCTTAAACACTTAGACGTAAATAGAGACAGGAAATTACTAATTTTAGAACAAGGACTTCTATCTAACTACTAGAGTGACGACATCGAGATTTGTTAGTAAAGAAAATCATAAAAAATTTGGGGATTTGTTAAATATTGTAACAAAAAAAACAATTTCAATACGACGGTAGTGCGAGGAATCGAACCAACAGCCATCGACGATACGCTAAACGTCTAAACCACCGAAGTTGTTAGAGAAAGCGGTAAACAAAGTAAAATTCAATTTAAGACTCTAGATTACAAAGATACATACAATCAATAGTGTAAAAAAGTGGTTGAGTTTTTACAGACGCAATACGATTATATTACTTATATATGATGACATTTATTTATGATTGGCATTTATGAAAACGTCAACATACATTGTAATACTAAAGTGAACTAAATGTCGCCGGAGTTGAGAGAAGAAAAAATTAACTAAATGTCTCTTTAATGTCATCTACTGACTTGGAGGTCTTAATAATTGAGAAATCAACTTGAGTGTAGTGTATTAAGAGTAATAAAAATCCATCTGAAATTACGAATACATCATGTAACAATGTAACATGTATGTATGTTCAAAAGAATATATAAGTTATCTTTTTAAGAACCTTCTTTTTTAACCTCAGATACAAAAAGAGTTATGTTTGACATGTGTGTCTGTCTTTGGTACTGTGCTGTTTTGATAATTCAAAGATCGTGATCGAGATTGTTCCTAACTATTGTATAATATATATTTTTTTTATTCGGTGTTTGCATAAAATTTTATAATTGTATAAAAATAGTAGAAAATGTATCATGAATACAAATGTGCATAGAATGAGGAATCAAACCCACGATCATCAGATATAAGGAGGTGTGCTTAACCGGTGGATCACCTTACATGTGTCCCTAATGATACTAGTTTGGTGGGAATGCTGGAGTAGGTCCATTTTAAATCTTTATATTATCATAACCAATGGAATCATTTACATTTAAAATTTTATTGGAAACTGCATAATAATTTGTATTTATAGGTACTATTTACATCGAATTAAAGTTCATAAATTCTATTGTTCTTTTGTCCGATCGCTATTACGATTGCGTAGTCGATTTCGAAAGTTTCGATGCACAATCGCTTTTTCATTATCCGATACAAAATTATTATACTTCAATCGAATTATTCTCTATACAACGCCACCTGGTGTTTAGATAACTTCAGGCTTTACTCGATAGTTATATCGATTTCACTCGGATGAAAACTGTTATCTGCTATTTTCGTGCAATTTCACTATGTCCCTTACTATTTAATAGACGATCAATAGTCATCTGTTTTACAATTGTACTTACCGACTTTTATTCTTACAACTAAACTGAATTTAAATTTAAATATATTAAGTAAGTAATCATTTATTCCTTAAAAACATGAATAAAAACTTTTTTTTACATTTTCAATTTTACTACCTTTTTCTTAGAAATAGGTAACAAAATGATAGACAAATGGACACACAAAATTATGCATATATATATATATAAATATATACTAAGTATGTGTAAATAATAAATACTTTAGCTGTATTCTCTTAGCAGCATATTGTACCCATATAGGCCTTTACCCTTTACTCACTCATATTGTCCTCTAAAAACAAACTAAGTAAACTTTAAATAAGGCGCCATTACGGTATTAGAAAAACTTAAAAAAAAATATTTACTACTTGTTCTACCAGACTCCAGTGCGGTCACTCAGTATGTTGGAAAATCATGTTAAGTACGAACGTGCTTAATATTCTAAACATTATAGTTCCTTTTGTAAGAGAAGTACCGTGTGATTATTCATGTAGCTTCATCCAAGATACGCCCCAAATGTTAGTTAATTACACACCGTGGGTTTTATATGAAAAATAACTTAATAGGCCTACGACACTGTTCACAGGGTAGGAACGAGTTAGTGAATAGAAATCATCATTAATTATGCAAAGTTTCTTTTGCTCTTGATTAAAGTAACGATACCTTTCGCGGTCACATTAACAAGCGCCACTAAATTTTCGCACACATTAACTTATCATAAATAAACGGCCTTGGTGGTCCAGCGGTTTGGCACACCGCTTTACTACCAATGGTCGCGGGTTCGATTTCTTGTACGGTGCAAACATTTATATTTATGAGTCTGACTGTTTGTATCAGTCTGGGTGTTTTCTATGTGTATTATGTATGTATTTATAATAAATAAATACCCATAACATAAGCTCTGCTTACCGTGGGACTAGATGGGGTCGTGTTAATTGTCCAGGGTTATTTATATTTATTCATTATATACTGTGCGCGTACCTGTCTTACATATCTACTTCAGTCGCCAAGCAGCTTGTGACTTATGACCACCGTAATAGCAATGTATTAATGTTGTTCATGTATAAAGGTGACGGTTACAACTACAATGAGTTACGCCGTCAGCTTGTTTTTACCAATTACATAAAAATGGTTACTTATTTGACCTCTGAACTATGTTTTGGTCTGTATATTTAAAGTTTATTTTGACATTAAATATCAAAATACGGCTACTTTATAATCGATGAATAATTACAGAGCAGCCACGATGTTAAATGAAAAGATTAATGTCTTAGTCGAAAGGGCGTTCTGTGCAAATTATTATGCCAACACCTCTGTGTATGGGCTTAATTAATTTGATTTGTGTTGGAGTGAAATTAGCTGCAAGTTGGCAACCCGAGAAGTTGCGGATCGCTGGGTAGACGTCTCTTCTGGTGGGATCTTGACATCTGATTTACAACCGTCATTTCACGTTTTTTCACAGAGCAGATTAAATATTTATATTTACATAATATATTATTGTATTGTGTTTATCATATATTACGTTTGCACCGGCACCAATTATTCTCGGCGTCACCTATAGTTGACTGGTAGAAAATGCCGCATTGTGTTAAGTCCGCCAAAATTTACTGTATTATATTTTGTATTCTGTGCATTGAAGTGAAATACGAGTAAATATCAGAGTAGTACAATTTAGTTTTAGTTCTTAAATCTTTTAAATAAAAATGCTTATAACATTATCTAAAGGATAAATATTCTCGTGTTTTGTCAATCTCATTTACTTTTGAAAGTTATGGATTATCTTGATTGTATACAGCCTATATGTAACTAGTTATGTATAGATAATGGATTTGATAAAACTGTCGTTTAGTTTAATAAACAATGTTACACATAATATTTTAATAATTATTTGTTTTTTAAAATATCCATATACTACAAACAAAGTTTTTTAGAAATTAAAAGTATTTATTTATTATACATTTGGTTATATTACCATACATTACAGTAACCATTTCAAGTAGTTACTCTTAGCGTGTGTTATTTAAATAGTCATAGTAATATAATTATTGCTGAACAGGCAGACAACACAGCTGATGGGTTGTAAATTACCATCTGCAAGACACAATAATTTACACATTACAAAGGTTTAAATTATTCGCAGTCTCACGCTTTACCGTACCGAGAACGAGTCCTGGAACAAGTTCTAAGGGATCTAAATTACTTATCAATTTATCACCTAAGAAACAACTGTTATAATTACTGCTAACATCGTTGTCATATCATCAACGTGTAATGAATGACACTGCACTTTTTGTGGACGAGGGTTATTTTTTTTAAACTGGTATACTAACGTCCGTGCTTGCTCTGCGACAGAAGTAATCTGTTCGGAATCTGACAACAGGTTGCTACACTCGATAGATATAAATAGCTAGGTCGTCGACCGACCTCCGAGCGGCCTTCAATACACCGCAACCACTGATGCCTGCTCTCACGTGCGGACAGTACGTTAGAGTGAGACAGAATGAATTCTTACGGTGGTAACAAGGGAAGACTCGCGAAAAATGAATAAGCAGAAATTAAATTTGCACAGAATAATAAATTCTTTAGAGAAAATTAAATTAATTTAAGTAATAAATTATTGTGGCGCGGCTTTATTTAGAAATTCTCTAATTAATTATTCAATATAAATATGCTACAATTTCTGTGTTGTAGATACTTTATAGGTATTTAAAAATAATAAAGTTTAATAAACATGCATTTAGGTATATACGAATTTGAAATTTTTAATAAGAATTTAAACTACATTGTTTTGGGTTCTTATATATTTTAATTTAATTAATACTCACAAAAGCTAAATTGCATAATATTTTTCTTCATTCTTTTTTTTTAATATCTGCCTGCCTTCAAATTCCAGGTTAACTAGTAGATATTTTAATTAATAAAGACCCTACCACACACATGAAGGTAATTGCGTAGGCACGTAGGTAATGTGACCTATGTGATATCTAGCTTCACATATAAATATATAAGTATATTTTCTTGTGAAATGACATATTCATTGTTAGAATATGATATTCTTTAATTAAAAAAGTACCTGACTATTAGAAAAGAAAATGTTTAACGCGAACTCTATCGAAGGTATTCTATCATTCAATTCTCGGAAATCGCGTGACGACTGCTAAAAGCCTAGTCCACTATTATTTCAGTCACGTTTCACTACCTTATTATCATTGACCGCTCTAATAAGACAAAAGCATGCCGGCTTTATTATAATAATGCGCTTCTGATATAGAGTGAAAGTAGATACAGCTTCATTTAAAGCCAGCAACCCGCAACGACATCGCACGGGTGCATTCTATGTAAGGATTACTTTTATATTTATTTATACATTTTATTGCACAAGATACAGAAAATAAATAAAATAATAAATTTACGTGAACTAAAACAAAAGGCGGCCTTATCGCTTAGCAGACCTTCCAGGCAACCTCTGAATAAAATATAAATAGAGAAAGGAAAGATAAGTATTGATATAAAGGGTATGTGGCGCACGTTATAACAGAAGTAATACATACAATGAACATAAATATATATGTATATAATATATCTGTTAAAGCTAGTTGTCCTGGCAAACGTTATCTTACCATATACATACATTAATAACGCTATAAAAAATAGAGGTTGGTGATAGAAGATGAAAATTTAGGATTGTATGTATTTTTAATGACACAATAAAAAAATATAAATAGAAAATTTTCCCCAAGAATAGAAAAATAATGTTAGGGGACAACCCTTTGTTTTATACTATGTAATGGTTGAGTTTATCCCTAACAAACAGAAAATAATATATTTACTTTAAAATATTATTTTAATTTCCAACTACCTTTTTACATATGATTGGAGTATGAGACGGTGGAAAGTCATTGATTTTTTAATATGGCAATATATAAACTTATACAAATTCAAATGTTTTGATGTTTGACCTACCTTAGATTATGTACTAAAAGTACATAATGAATTGTAATTAATTTAAAACTAGATAAATATTTTTCACTTTTTATAATTTACATAATACATTAGTGTCATTATTATGTAGCAAAATATCGTGTCGCAGTGTTTGTTATTGAACTCCTCCGATAAGGCTTGATCGATTTTTATTAAACTTACGATTCATATTTCGTAGATCTGAGAAAAGGAAGTAGGCTCTTTTTTCTACTCCTTTCATAGTATATATGGCACAATAACACTAGCTAGTTATAATATAAATATCTCTAAGTACCTATAATAATACAAATCAGAACATAAAAATACAACATTGTAACTTCAATACCTACTACCTACCTACCTACTTCGTAATACCTAGGAATAAATTTATTATTATTCCACATAATATATTGTTAACATTTATCATATCAAACATTACTGTTTGACAATGTTTAAAATGAAGCTAAGTTATATCTTACAGAAGACGCCCGCTATAAGATTTATTACCATGAATAAGTCTGATTGTTACTGTTCTGTTATAAAAAAAATAAAGCGCAAATATTAATAGAGTGGAATTGTTATATTGTTATAGTAATAGGAATATTTATATGTGATTTAAAACTTATCTATGACAGGATCTTTTACTTGAAAATGAAAAATGAGTATTTTTAAAAATTCTTTCAACTATTTATGGCTACCTAACTAACATTTTTTTTAATAGATGGTAATAGAATTTTTCATGCACAATAAAGAATAGCATGGGGTTAAATGAGTTAGCGTATCATGATAAATTATAAGGAAATAAAACTATGCAAATGAACTTATTATAATACAATCTACTTACCTACCAAATTGATTTTGACACTCACCAAATTAATTTTCTAAATTGTAGTTTAATAAAGATTTTATTTGTTATATTATTATTTTCTTTATATAATTTATATATAACGTTATATATATAAATTATATAATTTAGGTATAATTTATATATTTTCGTTTCTTATAATTTATATACAACGTTTCTAATGCCCCTTTTAGGTATTAAACATGTTATATGTATTTTTTATGAATGATAATGAAATGATTTATCTGTTTTCGCTAATTATGATGCGGGGTACAAGAGGATGATATGATGAGCACGAAGACAGGACAGTTATGCAATCGTGGTTTTTTACCACCAGGAAATAAAGACGACGGTTTCCAGGGGGACCTGAACAATGTACCATGCACTGCCAACAATAAGGCGATCAATTACTATTACTAATAGTGCCCTCCTCACCAATGACGCCACGTTAAGAAATGGAATAGGAATACAATTAATAAACCATATAAAGCAAGCATGTAAGATTGTCTTCACTTTTACAGAGACTTTGAAGTATTAGCATAAGGATTGCTTCTTTAAAAACAAGTAGAATTTATTCTTTATTGATAGGAAAAAGACAGAAATAGTTAAACAACCTTCCTAATTTAGTCGGATATAGATAACGTCAGAATGTAAAGTAATGATATATGTGTTACTGTGGTTGGATTAAAGGCAAGCTTATAGCCAGAAGCATACGAGCTAAATGGTGTAATGGATCTTGAGTAATCGTTTATAATCGGTACATACGATTTCTCGATATTAATCTTATATTGCAATGATACTGTAGTTTAATGGTGTTCTACAAAATAAAAGCATGCATATAAAGTATTTTGTCTGTCTGTAAAGTATTATTTTTATATACAAATTAAATTTACTTTTTTACAAAAAATAAAAAAAAATATTTAATAAATTTATTAGGTATATGTTGAATGGTTTAGTTAGTTTTATTTAGTTGCAAGTTTTTTTTAATATAAAGAGGAGAAAACAGCATTATAATATCTTTTAGTTTATAGAGACTGGAGGTAGATTGATTGATGGTAGATTTTGGAATCTGGAAACCATCTTGGTTTATTCTTGGTGAATTTGTTACGATAGACTAATTGACCTGCTCATGAAAGCACTCATCATCTTCTACTTGTAACGAATATCACAAATGTTTATATAATTTCATTAATATCCTATAAAAAATTGTTCTCCGATTTTCTCATTTTGTACAGATGGTTTATCTATCTTAATGAAATCATTGGATACAGACTCAAAAAGTTAAACGTAGACAATTTAAAAAAAAGTTTGTATCTGTAAATATTACCTACTTACTATTTTATAGCAAACATTCTTATTAACACTATTTAAAAGCATGCGCTACAAAATTTGAACTAGAGCATTGGTGAGGGTGTTGATGCTACAATAAAAACTATTGAATATTGAATTGTTCAAACCTTAAATTAACTAGTAATGTTTGACGCCAACTTGGGAACAAAAACTGGTTAATTTACAGCCAAAGGCAATGAATATAGTCTCTGCTTTAGACATCGTAGCGTGTCGAACGAATTGCCTGTAATTTGATATTGTATACTATAATGTATATTTCTACTTCAAAATTCCATACGTAGATTCAATAGAACCCTTTCTTTTTATGTTGTTTTTTACTGTTTGCAAACTAAAACAGGCATAAAAGAAAACTTTCGTAAGAATGTGCTTAACAAAAGGCGGCCTTATCACTAAACGCATCTTTTACAGACAACCTGTTTATAGATTTATAATATTGGGTAAAACGATATTTTACAAACAATGCATAGGCATGCTTGTTCGTGTATTATTATAATATGTTTGTACATTAGAGACCATACTCACATTTATTATTAGACTTTTAAATGATAAATAAATGAATAACACGCAGTAAATATACAATCTGTCATCTAGTTAACAACCAGCTAAGATAAAAAATAATAATACACACAACATTACACGCGTGTTGTAATACAATACGAGAATGCCATTTGCCTCAAGCTATGAAGAGAACAAATAAAAAAGTTATTTATGGCATGCATTCTATGTAATTGCATTGTTACTAATTAATATTGACGCGCGATTATCATAATAGGAGTTCATATTTGATAAGTACCCGGGCGATTTTTATCTTAGTCTAATACAGAGATGGAGGTTGGATGGATAGATTGCATTGCATAACTGATTCTGTGTTTAAATTCTTTGTTACGGACTTTAGCCGACGAACTGGTATATTATTTATAAACTTACAGATTATATTATTTAAGCATTATAAGTCTTCATGCTTAGAACTATATTTACTAATAAATTGTGCAATTAGAAATACTATATATAAAATATATTCTTTAATGGTAATATTATATTTAGCTTAGCTTAGCATTTATTATATTTACAGGATTTTAGTTGGTGTAAGTTACAGTACATCTATTATAGCAAAAAGATAAGATAAGATAGCATAAAGAACAGTATAAAAACAAAAATGGCCCAAGAATAGATGCTTGAGATACACCCTTTCGAATAAGAAACTCATTAGATGAAATACCAATTAGTTCAAACTTGCACTGTCTATCTAATTTTCTATAAAGATACGATACGATAATATAGAAACGTCAACACGAACTGATTAACTATAGATTATTACATGGTCTTCAGTGAATACTTATAACACACATGTGACGTGCAAATACACATGTAGCCTGGGGACATTTATCAAGTTAACTAAGTGATTTCTAATGCACATGCAACACTCATTACTATCACTGTTGATGCGACAAACCCTTATAATAAGAAGTCACTTTAGATTACAACCTAGTATCAGGTTGTGGATAATTTAGTAAAGTTTATTCCATTACGATTATTTTAGACCATTCTGATTACAGTCTTATGTCATTAAGGTGTACACAATGAGTTAAAATAAAATATCGAGAATGTTAAAAATCATTTTTCATGACATAACATGACATGACCATGGTAAAACATTTGATATAGGTTTCCTTAATAATTTAGGATACCTATTACACTACATGGCAGATAACACTACACGTTTACACTATCTAAATACAAAACTAATAGGAATATTAAAGAATTAATTGACATCGCAAGAGTTCAAAATTAATTGAATATATACAAATATAATATTTTAAAATTTCGATATATTGTTCGACTTTTTATTCTATACCGTTATATTTATAACCAAGTAGTTACACTAAAAATATAATCAAATTATATTTCCTGAACGACCTCAAACAAATGAATAGTCTCGATCGTTCCCAGTAATAAACACACCTAACAACATCATCCTTGCGTAGCTGTGCGAAAAGATCGTTGGCATCCGCAGTTATTGGACATAAATGTACATAGTAAACGCAGATCGCCATTATTTTAATAGCCTAAGAGAAAGACCTTCTATATCTAAAGCATATAATTTTTAGCCGTCTCTCGTCTCACTTTAATATCCTAAGCTGATTTGTCGCTGGCATTATCTTACTATTTTAAATGAAAGCAAATTCAATTATATATATAACGAAAAGTAACTAGTGCTTTGCTGTCACAGAATAGTCTAGAATTACAGAATCATTTCTCAAATATGTTTACTGATACGACGTTCGACGAATACCAACTCCTTTAATATACTGAACCATATTATCCGGTTGAAATATGTACCTGATATTAAATATTTATCAGAAACTTAGCAGTAATTGTGGTAACAGACTGAAACAAAGTGTAAATAAACTTCTTTAGCATGTGTGTTAATTTGCAAAATAACTTCGCTAATTGCGACTTTAATCTAGTGAACTAGTTGACAAATGGCTTTGAAAGTTAAAAAAACAGTCGTAAATCTGCAATATTAAGACAGTTATTTATTCAACGAAAATTATGTAGCGTTAACTGCTTTTATCATAAACGTGGAAGTGTTTATTAAGAACTCGAACTCGAAGATTTCAACGTACACTTTCTTAGTTATGACTTTTGCAAATAATAGTCGTGGAAAATTTTATTTACCAATGTTGAGTAAGGTCAAATAAAACTTGTAAAATGAAAACTAAAATGGCGCTTCGAAAAATCTGTTCTCCCTATCTACTCCCTGTTTTGAAACATGTTGTTTCGCTAATTGAAATACAATAATTTCCGATTCAATTATTACAAAGAAATCATTATTTAAAAAAAACTGTATAAATTATAGATAATTTCTACATAATAATTACTTTTAACATGATTATGTGACAGATTGTGTCATGTTCTCATGAAAATGGTGCAAAACAATAATGAATAATTTGAAAAATTTGAACGTGTACTGATGGAAATTTTATCGACACACGCATTGAAGTGTATAAATAAAATATACGAATAATTTATTAATAAAATAAATGATTTATTACTAAATGTCTACTGCAATAAATAGATACCGGTTTTCTGTAGAGGTCAATAACCTGGAATATTTTAAGTAAGTATATTGCACTAGTCGAAAAAAAAACAAGTTACGGTATTGCGAAATAATCTCAGGTCGTATTGAACTTGCGAAATTGCAATTTTGACGCATCACCAGGAGTTCAGGAGAATATCATATGATTACACAAAGAATGAGTGCATTGCGGTCTCTATGTCTCTGTGTTTCTATGCCTCCTGCGAGTTTCAGGGCGTTTGTGGTAAGGGTCCCCACCAACATGCTGCCCACCTTCATGAAGGAGGACTACTGTTTGAAGGGTGATGGTTCGATACACTACCCCCTTCAGTCTTCAGCGCTACCATGGCAAATGGCCGTCGCCAGTGCCGTGACCACAAAGACGATTTATATTTATATTATTTCTAGCTGGCCCAACGTTGTTTTGCTGGCACAACTTCGTTCCATTTAATTATATATGCCATATGGGATATTCATCCTTCCCTCGAAACACAGCGATATACAAATATTAATCGTTAATACATTTATAATATCAACCAATCATTTTCAATCCCGCATCATCGCCAAGCAGACACAAAAAATAACCTACAAAATAGTTTAAGTAGTTGCAATGATATCACTTCCCATCATTGGATACTTAAACATTATGTAACAAAATGACAGGCATGATTCAGCGATAATTTGGATCGAAGCAAAGATTGAACGAGCGCTATCACTCGTCTATCATTCATTTGTTTTTATACGAGTGCGTAGATATTTATCCGTCATAAAATACAAAATTATATGAATTAAATTAGGAAGCTTTACGTACTAAATTTGTTTCAATATATTCCTTTGTTATATTAAAGTCAGTAAGAATTAACAAGAAGGAACAGAGTAATTTCAAATAATATTCTATAAGAGAGTTCGTCACTTAGTTTTCACGAATTCGTGGCTTAACTAATCGTTATAGTACTTAGTTAATATATATACATAATAGTATTTAGGGTATAGAAGGATATTACCTATTTTTTATTACCGTCATTGATGGCTAAGGAAACGTAATTATTATGGGTACATATTTAGATGAGTAAAAGGTAGTATAATTAACTTAAAAATGAAAGAGAGTTCAGTTTAACATTACATGTTTATCTTTTTATGTAATTTAAGTGATTTATTATATGTATTAGAATTGAGACTAAATTAATAAATACCAACACGTCATAATATATTGTACGATATACCATCGTAATTGCAGTAATATCTACGTACCAGTGAAAGCGAATCTTGTAAATTTGACAATGCAAAAAAAGAAGCATGCTCACAATAAAACTGTAACATAACCGGCAGTGGACGGTCGCAGCTAGCCAATCTCTAACACCCGTGACAATTGTGTTAGGTTTTTTAACGATTTTTTTATTAACTCAATAATGAATTGTAGATTTTTTACTTGGAAGAAAGTGGTCCAAAAACGATCATCATATTAGGGAGCCTTTGTATGTACCGTCATGCTTGTTGGTTGCTAAATGGATGGTGCGCCGGCTGCTTCAGTAATTTGTAGACGTGTGCGCATAATTAGCAATTCGGCTCGCAACTGGTTGAGGATTACATGTTCTGATTAACACTTGTCTATACTGTGTAAACCTCATAGATGGTCTAGTAGCGACGGTAAAAAATCTTAAAGGTAAACCTATACCAATTTAATGCAAATTTGTCTATTAAATTATTAATAGAATTGATTTGTAAATTATTTTCAAAGATTGATACGAAGGAATTTAATGAAATTCCTTAGGTCCTTAGGTCCATTAAAGGTCAATTGAGACGACGACATTTTCACATATAAATCAAACTGTACTGAAGACTACTTCTAAAGAATCTTGCGACTGATCGCTAAGGTAGGTAACAAAAATAAATTGAGCCCTTAAAAATGTACTTAAAGTAATATTTTAATTGTATAACAATGAAAAAATTATCATAACAAATAAATTTATTACGTATCTACGTGTAAATTGAATGTAATTAGAAAGTACCTATATTTTATTTTGTTTTCTAACAATACTAGAAAAGTTTATACCTCGACGACTCTACCTATAATTCATATATACTTAAATTAAACTGTAAGCACATAGATAATATTCTTAGAGAAAACCATATAATAAAGTCGAGAGCCGACTATCTTGCTATTGTTACGTCATTGTTTGATTTATATCCCATTCAGTGCATATCATTTTATAAATACATTAGGCAAATATACACTAATTTAATTCACGCTTTCGTGCATTTTCTCATCTATCATAATGATATATTATTGTCAATGGTCTCTCCTTATAAGAGAATAATTTAGTTTACTATTACTATTAGAACATTGTGATTTAGTAGTCACTACCCCGACTTAGAATCAAAGTGCTTGGGTTCCAATCTTTCTAGTATCAAAAAAGGGTGAATAATAATTTTACACTTACCCAACAGTGTAGTTAAACCATAAATCTGAAACAAACATGTCAAATGTTAGTTTTATACGAATTATAAAAGTTTGGAAATATTGCATTGTTTCAAAATATAGATAAAGGAGTTATTCATAGTGTATAATTTATGTAAAATAATTTAATACTTAATATATACATATGTAATAATACAAATATGCGCTGTAATATAAAAGCAGATGCTTCAATTTCATTCATATCATCATCATAATTGTCTGGATTACAAATCCTTACCAATATACAAGTAATAAATACGATAATTACAGTATTATAGAGCCGTAAGAAAGCATTAATCATTAATCGACGTGAACATGGATACTCAAAGATGTCATGAAGAAGAATATATAATACCACCACTTCAAGTCATTTCTAATATCCTGATTTCAAGGACAATATAATAATAGATAGAATAAATCTATTATTATATTGTACTAGACATTAACAAGAAAACTAGAGATCTATGACAGAATTAAGACATACTTTTTTTTATTTACTACGTAGTTGCTACCGATGCTACTTAATTACTTAATTAATAATAATAATAATAATAATTTTATTTTGCATCCAATATTTACAATTTAAATTGTTCCCTGGTACCTAAACTAAGTAGAAACTTGTATTTTAGGTACCAGTTCCCTCCTCTTACAATTCACAATGTTTGGAATTACAATTTATAAAAAGACAATTAGATAAGTTAATAACACAAGCTTATCATTATTTACTTGCAAAGTGTATGTGTATGTGTGTGTGTGTGTGTGTGTTTCTGTGTGTGTGTGTGCGTGTGTGTGTGTGTTGTGTATGTGTGAGAGAGAGTATAAGAGAAGAAGAAGGAGAGATAAATATTAATACCAATACGGGGACACTAGTGTTTCACAGTTTTCATATTCAAGTGGTTTTAGCCATTTCAAAATAATCTTTTTTATATCATGATTAGATTTATCCTTTAATTTATCATTATCCTTGCCAGCAAGTGCATTGTATAACCGAGGTGCTATATAATTAAATTGCTTCTTTGCAAATGTTGTTTTCACAAATGGAATTGGATATTTAAATTTTCTAATAATGCGTTTTGGTTCACATGTTATTGCTGGCACAGTTACACGATGATATCGTCTTAAACATTTTACGCACTGACAAAACATCAGCATGTTCGTATACCAGCGTTGTAGGATGTCTATATGGTAGTGAAAACATAACTTTAATCACCGCCCTTTGGGCTCTCTCAAGTTCAATTAAATATGATTTTGAGGCACATCCCCACGTACAGATGCAGTAATTAATAATACATTGACATAACGCCTTAAAAGTTTGCAGAATCAGATCCTTGTTAGCCACTTCCCTTAGATTTCTAAATATTATTATAAGTTTTCTAATTTTTTTTGCAGTATATGAGATGTGAGGATTCCAATTTAATTTGTTATCCATTAATACTCCGAGGTACTTAATTTTATCAACATATTCCAATTCAGTGCATTTACAATGTGTTGGTAAATGTTTATCTTGATTACAGGGATACGTGTGTATTCTTATACTGAAATCGGGGGTGGGTCTAGATGCTTTTGTTTTAGTAAAACAGATGTATTTGGATTTTTCAATATTTAGTGTCAGAAGACTATTATCTAACCAATGCGTAACCCTACAAAGAGCTTCTTCTGCTTTGTTTTTACAACTTATCCAATTTTGCGCATGAAATAGAAGAACAGTGTCGTCCGCAAACATAAAAACATCCATATCTCGCGAATTCATCATACATAAATCATTTACATACACTAAAAACAGGGTAGGACCTAGTACTATTGGGATATATAAACAATTAGCATAATCATAGATGTCCTTCAACACGAAGCCTTTGTTTCCGATTCGAAAGATAACTTTTAAACCATTCTAACGAAAGGCCCCTGATTCCAAAGTTTTGTAACCTAGTTAGAAGGACCGGTATACCACTGTATCAAATGCTTTTTGTAAATCAAGGAACACACCCAAACTATGGTTTCCTGAGTCAAGATAAGAAGATATTTTGTTTGTAAGATTAAGCACTGCATCTTCGGTAGATCTTTTTTTCCGGAACCCATATTGATTTGATGCCAATAAGTTATTTTTTTCTAAGTAATTAATCAGTCGTCTGTTAACAATTTTTTCTATAATTTTTGATATTGTAGAAAGGAGTGAGATTGGTCTATAATTTGCTGGTATCAATTTATCTCCTGATTTATGAATAGGACATACAATGGCTTGTTTCAAATTATTTGGAAAGACCCCCGTTTCAAAACTCAGGTTGCATAAAAAGGCTATTGGTGATGCTACTTCGTGTTTCAGAATTTTTAAGAGCTTGGTTGAAACGAGATCCCACCCAGGAGCAGCATTTGTTTTTAAACTGGTTATTATTCTCTTAACTTCTCCTGGATCAGTTAGAAATAGTGACATAGTTTTTAGTGGACCAGCTGTTGACGCTTCACTAGCCAATTGAGTTGCTGTTTTACCAATTTTATTTAATATATCATTAGCTAATTTACTGCCTATAACAAAAAGATAAAGAAATCATTTGCGACATTAAGAGAGTCCTTGGAAGTTTCTTTCATTTTTAACAACTCAGATGATGTTACTTTAGCCTGACTTATGTTACATACCTCCTTAATTGTATTCCATGTCATTTTTGAATTACCTAAACCAGATTTTAACTTCTCTTGATAGTATTGTTTTTTAAGTGTTTTTATGATTCTATTACACGCATTCCTATACTTTACATATTCTACTCTTAATTCTGCATTGTTTAATGATTTTTTTAGTTTTTGATGTAGTTTATCCCTTTTTCTTATTGATTTAATTACACCCTTTGATATCCAAGGTTTTAGAGGACGATTTCTGTCAGATATTTTTTTAGTTGTGCTGTTAGATTGAACTAATTCAAAAAGTATTCCATTAAAATATTCAGTTGCTAAATTAACATCATTAAAAGTATATAAAGTATCCCATGTCTCAAATTTAATAGTTTGTTTTATTGCATTAAAATTAACGAAAGTCTTGTTTATAGTTTTACCATTATTGGATATATTGGTCTTTTCCATGAACAAAATTATTGGACAATGGTCAGTAAATTCATCTAATACATATGTTTTAGGAGAACCATGACTTTTCACCATGAAATGATCGAGACACGCATTTTGCCTAGTTGGTAGATTTATACATTGTTGTAAGCCATGTATAGACAATAGATTAAGGTATTCTGCGGAATATCCAGACTCGTGTCCTGGCAAAATATCAAGATTAATATCACCAGTAAAAATTATATTAGGAGCTGTAAGATTACTTAAAATACAATTGACTGAATCCAAATAATTACCAGGATTATGAAAGCATGGAGGTCTATATGTACACACAATTTGGTATTGATTACCTATATTCAATATCAGAAAATTTCCTTCTATGCCATCTGGTTCGTAAACTTGAACTTCTATAATATTTCTTACATACGTAACTACACCATCATTTTGATTAATGTTTCGCTTTGTGTGAAATTTATTATAGTTTGTAATATCAGGTATAGTAACCTTGTCATCCAACCAACATTCTGTCAGTACAATTACGTCGAAATTAATTTTAAACCTAGTAACAAGCACCAAAAATGCATCCAAATTTCGGTTAAGACTTCTTATATTTACAGTTATAATCGTTAGCGAATATTTATTAGAAGTTAGGGTATCAAAGTAACATTCAGGATTCAATACTTTAATACAAGTAGGGTTTAGGGATTGTTCCAGCTCATTCGAGACTTCCAAATTATCAGTATGCACTGTTAAAAACTTGCGTTACTACAATGTAAATATATTGGATCATAGTAAAAAATAATAATTTTAGGAGTATACATCTCATAAATATGTAATATGTAACAAAAAAACTATACTTTTGATTATATAAAATATGGTATTCGTGTATTAATTGTTTTTGCATTAAGTAATTAGATGACTGTCCAATCATGTGTTCCTGTGTGGGAGATATGTATATAGATGTGAGAGTATGTTTACAATTACTTATAATAATTTTATGCACTGAAACCAATGCAATAACTAAATAAAACATAAAAACAATAAGCTTATATAACACTGAATTAACTAAGTATTTTTTAAAACCCAGATATAGTCATTGTATCGTCTCTAACTTGGACAAATCGGCTTCTGTATTTATACGATGAAGATAACTTCCACTTTTTACAATTGGAAAAGTAGTAACAAACTAGAAGTTAGAAAATAAAAATAAAATATATAGTAGTAATATCTAATAGTAATCGCCTCGACACATGTATGGATTTCTCACATTTGCACTAAACAAGACATTAATTAGGAAGCTAAAGAACTAGAACCCTCGCTGAAATATGTTTTATTTTATTTACCATGTAGTTACTACCGATACAAAAACTAGTAGTTTATAAAAGGAGAAATATATTTCTAGTGTATAATAGGAATTGCCCTCGACCTACGTAAGCATCCCTCACATTTGCTCTAAACAAGACATATCGTGAGTGCGCAGGAGCACTCAGCGTGTCGCCATCGCTATGCTACCGGGAAGTTGCTCGCACGTGCACGCAATATACAGGGTTGCTACTTATATTGACTTTGTATGTATATAATTTAATTATGTATATTATACAAAATAAATAAATAATAACAAAGGACAGCTAATAACTAAAAAAGAAGTGCTGAAGATCGAGCCGAGATGAGAGGGGTGAGAGATGATGATGGTGAATGTACAGCTCATATTGTGCCATTTAGTTCCAAACTAAGCAGTTTTTATTATGATATTATATATACATAGAAACATGGCTGCATCTCCAGTACAAATAAAACAACATTAGTATGAATAGAGAAGGTCGTAATGCTTCCAGTAGTGGTGATCAGGTTACCGCTCTGAATGCTTGTGGTTTCACACATGTTAATGGTAGTGGAATTAAAAAAAAAAACAATATAAATCCATTAAATAATGAGGTAGACTTTGTAAGAAGTCTTTTGAAGGGTAAAATTACAGAATAGGAAGAATGACATCTTCGTTCTCCAAAATGGAATTTCAGGAGTTGTAATACGGGTATTACATAATAACCTAATAGTTGTATATGTTGCTGTTCAGTATATAAAAAAATCGTAAATTTTATCTGTTATTAATTACTACGATGTGACAGCCCAACAGATTAGCTACTGGAATTTTTACTGTATGGTTGTAAATACATGTTTGTCCGCTACTAATGCCGTATTGGCATTCTACTAATCTATACAATAGATAAATTAATCAATCGATGAATTTAGACTAAGACCAAAATTAATGGTTTATATTATACACTGTAAAAATACAGTTTAATTAAAAATTACATCTGTTTTTAGTAAACTTGTCAGATGTAATTCAAATATAATACACACGCGTAACACAAACATAAATATTATCCATATATATATAGCTCAGATTAGTTTGGGAGTAGACGGCATTATGTGAATTGTCCTGAGTTATTAAAGGAAGAAAAGGATACCATCATACCCATATTTATATTTTTCTAGAATCGATCCCGCGACCATTTAAAATAAGGTGGTTGTAATATGATTTATGTTACTATTGATAAAAACATTGAAATGAGTATATACAAAGTAAAATACCAAAGTTTCAAAAGACTTATAGAAATCAATAATAGTATTTGCATTTGTAATGTTAATTTTCAATTATATTTCAATGCAAACCTTTATGATATTGTATACAGCATTTGTACAAACAATGCATACACCGACTGGACCTAACATTAGCTTTTCAATTTATGCACAATACCTCCTAAATAATACATGAAGACAAGCTACAATGAAACAACCGGTTACAATATAACGAAACTTAGTTGCAATTCTCGATTATAATTTATGGCCTGGCTGGTCTAATCGGTAGATACCTACGTCGATAAATCTAATCATACTGTAGATACATGACATCAATACATATTAGATACAACACTATAGTTATGCAGCTAAAATCATAGGTACGTCTTGTAGGTTTTAGAAGTGTATATTAAATATTTTAAAAGAACCCAGGCTTACTCCAGTTTACTCATAGTTTTGTAAATTTATTATAATACAATTTATAACATTCAAAAAGTTAAAGAATTTTTAAGTTCGGTCAAAACATTTTATGATCAATATATATTACAAACGAAGATATTTTTGTTTTCTTATAGGTACTTTATGTAACAGTGATATTAAGAAAACAAACATTAATGAACAGAAAACATACATACAATTCTGTTTGTTAACCAAGTACAAAATGTGCAAGAAATATATGAAAATTTAACATTTATAGAGACAGTCAGTCATCTAAATAGTAAAATAAAAATATATTTTTTTACTAATGACTTATTAAAGACTAAACATTTAATTGTTAAAGACAAAGGTCTATGCGGTTGTTCTATTTACGTCTATGATTTTCTAGTGCTCGAATAACGTCTTCAGTGTCGTCAAATTGTCTGCCTTATTTATTAATAAAGACAAAAATAGCACAGAAACATAGTTTACAAACTACAGATAAAATTTCAGGAGCGCCGCGGGAGGAGAACATGTAGGTATGAATCCAAAATCACATTCTATTCTACACAGCCAGCATATACCTGATCGAATCGAAAATGACTCATAAAATTCAACTCACTAAGATACTGAGCTAATTTCCGTCTCCTATTAAGCAAATATCTATTGCCCTATCTAAATTATTAATATCATAAACACTAGGGTTCAGACTTCATCAACTTCCGTTTGATAAGAACAGTACAATGCAAAATTTACCGTTATACAATTAGTATTAAAGTTAACACAAATCCATTGGCAAAGACACCTTATACAACTTATCTGGTATTGAATTTAATAATCTTTGGTTATCTGAATCATTAGGACTACAAGCCGAGAATTATTCAATGCATATTGACTTCAATGTAGATGAAATAACTTTAGTCTCAGAAGTGATCAATAGTATCTACTACAAAAGCATAATTACAAGATTTACAGAATATTTTGCGCGTATAATAGACTAGGGTATGTTTTAATGTCGCTTCATTAATGTATGCAACTAATGCAGTGCATGAAGAAAGTATAGAGAGAACACCAGTTGCAATAAAATAAAGAACAATAAAGTGCTCAAAATTAATACAATGCTTCTGTGCTCGGAACGATAATTCTTTTAGATGAAACTATGAAAAGTTTTGAAATTTTGAAAAAACTTCAATCATTCCAGAAAAATAATTGATGAATTAATGAATTGATGAAAAACTCTTTATTGTTCCTCTCACAGAAAGAAAATAACAATTACATAAAATAATGTGAATACCAATTATTGGTATTTAAAATATTTCAAAGAAAGATAACATTTTATTGTAATTACAACATTTAATAGCTTAATGAAAATATTACAGTATATATGGAAATCGCAAGACTTTTGTTGTCAAACATTTAAAGAATAATGCATTTCTTTTGATGTACCAACGTATGTAGTAGTAGGAGTTCCATCTTGACCATTTCTTGCTCTATGTACATGCCTTGAAGCAGTGAATTGTTGGATGGTTACTCATTTATCTGTCTCAAGCAATAAATTTGTACGCCAGGGTTGTCAAATTGGTTTTACTCCTCTTGATTGCAAAAAAAATATTGATACTTTGTACTTTTTACAAGAGCGTCATTAGTTTGACGTTTATTGCACGTGTCCAAAAACTCTAATCGAATATCTATATATATGCACCCATTTGTAATCGATTGAAAAATTGTATTTCTTCTCATTTATTTAATAATGAAAACTTCTATATTTCATTTTTAAACAAAATTTTCAATTGTATCTTTTTAAGTAAGATTATAAAGAACATATAACTGTACGATAAGATCGCCTATTACATATAGGTACTCATACTTAAATTTATCGTCGTTAACTCCTGAATCCTCCTCGTGTACACCTAAATAAATAAAATAGAAAATTATAAAAAAAATAAAAATACATAGGCTGTTAAGAAAAAAATAATACAAAATAAATATACCGTTCAGTCACATAATAAAAGCAAGTGGTGGCTTCAAGGAAGTCAAACATTTTTACACGTTCTAATGAGTGAATAGTGTAACATAGAAAATCAACTCGTGAACGCTTCACGTAGAATATCCAATTTTCGCAACATATTTCATCGTTGAAACGTGATAGGGGAACACATTAGATGAAATTACATAGCACATGTCTACCATAAACATGTGAATGGTTATCTAGAGAAAAATACATAACTCCTCACTTTAGTATGGATCACGATATCGATACGATCTTACTAGCTGTTGCCCGTTACATCGTCTGCTTTTTTGGGAGATAAAAGGTAACATATATCCGTTGTCTTAGCATTCTATCTTCACATAGTATTTCAATAAGATTCCTTCGGCATCTTCATCGTCCTTATCAATCAAAAAGGATAATTATTACATTCTTACTATTTGGTATGGACATATATCCAAGAAACGTATCTTTCTCTTAAGAGTATATACTCTTGCCAAACTCGTTTCTTGCCAAATGGCTAAGCTATTTTTGATTTTCCTTCTATTTACTGGATATACATACTATGTTTACCATATTTCCATTAAATTACGTGTACTTATTTGTGCGAAGCTAACAGACATATATATGTCATTTATACACCGTCGATAAGTGAACTCAATTATTTGCAAAAAAGGAAAGATACAAAAATATCGCGAATAACACGTAACTTCTTGAAGAAACTTATACGCGTTAATCGAAAAACAATTCCCTTCTCTAAGGGTTGTTAATAATAAACTACATACTTTGACAAGTAGATTACTTGCATATCAACTTTCTATACACACGAGCTGCCATATCAAAGATCCAAAGTGAAAATTGAATGAGAGTTTAGTAATTAATTTTTAAGATGGGCCCCGTGCACGCAAGTTTGTTTTGACAGATACCTAGTTACAAAATAGACGAAATGATCTTTCCAGTTCATTTATCAAAATTAAGAGTTGTCTATACGCCTTTTTGTGCAGCCATCGCATTACTTCGGTAACCGTTACATTGTTTAGTAATGAATGTTAAAAACAACCTACAATTAGTTCCGGAGGCAGCTCTTTTATTTATAAAGTGCCCTGCTACAGAGCTATGGCTATTAGACGTGTAATTTGATGTAATCTTGATGTGTAAGTAATTTTTGGTAATAAGAAAATTATAATATTAGTGCGAGCGGTGAAGCCGAGGTTCGAGATTATTAATTAATCATTTTAGTTTTGGTATTGTCTCGTTATTTAGTGTTGATTCATTCACAAAGCTCTATGTCTGGAAAGTCAAAAGAAAGTATGTGTTTTTTATTGGATGTATTAGCAAAGATTTTGTAAGTTCTCCTCTATTGGGTAGCTTGTTTTTTATTTAAAGCATATATTTCTTTTATTTATATTTATACTATGTGTTTCACCCATTTTTTTTTTAAGTTAAAACATAGCCTGTGTCTATCGGCGTGATACTTTTACAATCTTCAAGCTAAATGTCATTAAAAATATGTACAGTTATTCAGCCGTAAAGCTGAAACGACAGAGACTAATATTATAAATGCGAATATCAGTCATTTTTGCATTTATAATATTAGTATGTATCTCATAATGTATCCATACCCTTTCGAGTTATTTTTCATATAAACCGGGTTGGTTCCATCCATGTTCACTTCCACATATTTTTTAATTACCTTCATTCCTTCACGTGACATGCATATGGTAATATATAGTTAATCGATTATACTTTGCAATTTCTTTAGTTCTTTATTACTGGTGTAACCTTCAGACTTCCTCATACCTCATTGCTTATTCTTACATTTTTTGCCACAGTACTACTCGTATATTTCAAACTAGCTGAGCCTGCGACTTCGTACACGTAACTTATTTATTTGTAAACAGATTGCAATACTGTAAACTACACAAATATCGGTAAGGTAATAGGCTGTTACCGCGATTATCACGTGTAGACAACCAAACAAATTTCTAACAATTAGTATTTCCGGATTTATTATGTTAATAAGTTTTCCAATAATACACAGAGCATTCCGCACCAAACCGAAATAGGTGTAGCTTTGTACTGCACAGAGATACTATGGTTACGAATATAAACTATATTCAAAAACTCACAATAGCAAATATATTATTATGTATTCGCGTACTTTGTTTTACTTTTTCTGACTTCGATGACCATCTCCTTTCTATAAATATTATATTATTTTGATATGCTTTTCTTACACTTTTGACCTGTTTGTGAGCCCTCTTATAAATTTTATACCTACACCTTTACAATAATTACAGTTTTTAATAAATATTTGTTGACTTCCCGCTCTAGTCACATTGGAAATCAGACGTGAAGAGTTTCCTGGATTTATGAAGGGACTATTACACGTGATAATATGATATCCATAGTGCTGGTCATGTATACAGGCTACCACTTGCCGTCAGCTTATTTGCCATTAAAAAAAAATAGTAATTATCATAAGGTCCACGAGCACCACAAATTTTAAACAGTTCTAAAACTTGGTAAAACTATCCCAGCTAGCTTTCAAATAAAAATAAGCGTCATTAATTCTTTACTTTTCTAGCAAATTATAAGAAGATTTATAATAATATGGTATCATATAAACGCAACATGATATCAAGTGCACAACAGGTGCAAAACCGGTCGCTAATTCTTCTATAAAATGCTTTTTATATACTCAAAATGGATCGTATAATATCAATAGAGTAGCCGTCAGTTTTTCTGGTGTATCTCTTTATGGTTGGACATGCTATAATACACTAGATACACACTAAGCAAAACCAATACTACTACAGAATTGAGTAGCACTCTTAGGAAATTATAACATTTTTTGTTAAGTCCTTAGTTTTTCTTTTTAATTTAATAATGGGGAAAACAGTAGTTATATATTTTTTGTACAGGGAAAATCGTAGTGTATGGATTTCCCGTCTTTCGTTATACGTTAAGGAAATATACGAAGACGACATTGCGTAGCAATATATGTATTGCAAGCATAACTTTATTGACATCTACTTACAAATATTTTAAATAGAAATAAAATAAATGTTTAAAACTGATATTTGTTCGTTAATTTAATATATTCTAGATTTTTTTTAATGTTACCCTACTGAGCGAGATTAATCTCAAATGTGACAAATCCAAATCATGAAATTTATGTGACGAAATTTTTTGAATGGCCCCATAGTAGAAACCGGTTTAAAAAAAAAGCTATTACACAAATTCAGCATTGATAAGCAAAATTGTGTGTTACTAAAAACTCAGTATACACCAAGTGTGAGACAATTGAATATGCAAGTGTAATCCATTTTAATATAGTGATTAGATTTATTACCTCTGTTATTAAACGTAATATCTGATTTAGATAACATTGAATTCATTCGAAAAAAGTACTTTTTATTCCATTACGTGTATCTATGTGTGCACACGTCATGCTTCGCTTGACTGAAGCACACCTGAGAATGAATTAGATCGAACACAACTTGGCACAATTATTCTCATTTAACACCTTACGTGAGAAAAATGCATGCTATTTGGACTTTTTATTGGCGAATAATAAAGTGGTTGGAACTGTAAATTTGCATTTTACTGTTGACGGAATGAAAAAAAATATGCAAGGTAGATTATATTAGAAGCGTCGTATTTTCTACCATTAAAAATTGTTGCATTATTTTCTCATATGGAAAAAGGGCGATGCTTTACGAGTAATGTATAGCGCCAGTCTATTACGCTTACATCTTTATTAATATGTAAATTAGTGGCTGATTGCCATCAATCAACTCTTTCCTCATATTCTAAACGTTGAGGCAAATGAGACAAGAATACATTGGATGCGCATTAATAGGGTTGAGTACTTATTATAAGGTTTTTATTATTCTTTTTCATTGTACTTTTATATGTATCTACATCTGTGCGTGTCTCATTATTGCTTTTTTTGTAAAAAAAATATGTTTCACAAAAAATACAAATATAGATTTTGCGGGCAACAAATATAGATAATTAATTATATATTTTGTTTTAATATATTTATTTAAAATAAAATGTGCTATTAGACATTTTATTAACAAATTATTAACTATGTTATGATAATGCACAATATATCCATTTAATTTTAAAAACACATCTCAAATTAATAAAATTCGATTTATTTAAAGGATCATTTTTTTTAATTGTAACTTGTAAGATTACTGAAAATCAGTTACAACATGAAGTCTATCAATTTCTCTAGACATCTATACATTGAAATCTATTCAACAATTAGTTATAAGTAGGTAAAGTACATGTTCACGTTTCTCACTCTACCCGAGTCTAGATGTTAAGATAACATCCAAACAATACACCATTAGCTACGTTACAAATATTCGGGTAATCAGATGGCGACTGCTTACTTACTTGTTTCCGTATGAAGAGAAATAATGTGTGCGAACCGTTACTCTTTTAAGGTAATGTGAAAAACAAAGTTAACGTATAATTAATTAATTGGAATTCTCTTACAATTATCATATTATTATAAATAGCGGTTAGACCTTGTTCTCCCGGTCATAAATTGTCTTTTTCCAAAGTCAAAACTTTCTTACTGCATAATCGTGTGAAGGTTGCGTTGTCTAATGTTAAGAGTTTCTATGCCGTTGTAGAATATACAAGTTCCATTATAAAAAATGGCAAGCAGCTATTTAAATGTTATCATCTCCAAACCGTAATTAAAAAATATGCAACAATTATAATGCTTTAAAATATATACTAATAATAATAATAATTTCAGCACAATTCACACAGCACCATCCAGACCCAAGTTAAGCTAGCTAAAGCTTCTGTTATGGGTCCTGGATAACTGATACAAATACACAGATATATATTTTCGTGATTAATACAGATTTTTTCTATGTATCTTATCATCCTCCACTGGTGCTCCGCCAGCGTAAACCGTTAGCGCAGCCGGGTGCACCATTCCATTATTATCCAAAATAAAAAAGGTGTTTAAAATTGTTTTTAGGGAAAAAATTTTATGCAGGAAAATTGATGCTCAAAAGCCGCTTAAATAATCAGACGGCGGTGGGTTCGTTCCCTTCCAAGTTAAATTACACACTGCGCTATACCAATTGTCGCGGGTTCATCTATCTATAATACATAGAAAACATCCAATACGATACAGACAAACATACTCATGAATGCACCCGGCTGCGCTAACGGTTTACGCTGGCGGAGCACCAGTGGAGGATGATAAGATGAACATGAAGTCAGTTAACCCATTGTAAATTCACCATGAATTTACCACGTTGATGTCAAACAGACATTGAACATTGCTAGCATAACAACACACCCTCCTATAGTCATTCGAAAGTAAATAAATAATAGTCATTGTGTGATTCTATAAAAATAATAATAAAAATAATTAAGGGCAAGTATTATAAAATGTAATAAGTATGCTAAGTTACGATAATCGCTTGGTAAATCACTAACTACATACTTTCGTGCAGACTTTGTTGCATGCACCATGATCGCGGATCACGGAGATCATGCGCATGCGCATGCAACTGCGCCGAAAATTAGAAAACTCGAAAGTGGAAGGAATAGAAATCATATTATTGATTTGTATGTCTTTAGACTTATCTAATAGCGCACATTATAAACCAAATCAATATTCATGCAGGATATTTAAGCGGCTTTTGAGCATCAATTTTCCTGCATAAAATTTTTTCCCTAAAAACAATTTTAAACATATTACAAAAGTATTAGATTTTCAAAGTTTGGTATTTATAATTTCACTATAAAAATTTCACCAAAACTGATCCTCTATTAGCGTTAAAAAATCTTACCTAATGTAAGAAATAAATTCGATCGATTTTCTTTCCGATAGAAAAAATAACTTTAAATTATAGATTCATATGTTAATGTAGGTATCTATATATATCTGATTTGTTTATTACTTAATTTGTTTATGGACACATTTATTACGCTACCGAGTAGCTTTTATGACATAATTCATGTCCAATTTACTTGTTCAAATGAATGAATGAGACTCATTACAATATACAAGCCATAACCAGCGCAATATTGACGGAACAAAAACAACTCATTAATATGGATACCTGTATAATTTCCTCTATGTGAATCTTACATGATTTACACAGTAATATATCATATAATAAGTGACATTTTAATTGGAGTAACCATTTTGTGAAGACCTTTGTGTGAATACGTCAACAAATGGTCATATTTTGTTCTCGATCGGTAGATTTATAATGTTTGAAAGTTGGATAGTAACAGTATAATGGTAAATTACTTTAATAACTTAATCGAAACGATGTTGCGCCCAAAATGCTGGGAGCTGTCTGCGTTTATCAAAGTAACGATTTATAAGTCGTGAAAAATAGATTTAAGCATCGCTCTCACGGTTGCACGCTCATGTTTTGGTAGCTAATAGTTGTTCAATTAATAATAACATTTTATGAAAGAGTACTTAGTCTACACTGTACTTTGACTACGAATTGCTTGAGGAATATTGCACATAATTTTTACCTCATTTCTGTCATTCTCCTATCTGTGTGTGCAATAAAAAACAATTAAAACAAAAAACATAATTATGTTTTGCGCACTAATTAATATATATTAATATTAGTAATAATGTTGTGAGGTGTACAAGAACACGTGATATTTTACAAAAAGAAAAATTATTAATTTTATATTTAAGAAATACCTACTGGGTATTGTTTTCGCAAACATTTTCATAAACCTCGTAACCTCCCCATAGGAATATTTTTATTTGTGACAATTACTCGTACGAGTACATAATAAGGCGACTTAACTAGTGGATCGAGTAATATTGTTAGAATCATCATTATCACAGTGCAGGCCACTGGTGGACAAAGGCCTCTTCCAAGGTATGCCACTGGGCACTATCTTTAACTCTTTGCTTTTAATTATTACGCGCAATTCTATGTATGTACATCAACAGCATCGTCCATCTGCATTTCACCCTCAAGTCGCCCTACAGTTATTTGAAGATTGCTGTCACCATTCTAAAAGACGATAGCGTAAATTCATATTATATTATTAGGAGTACTTTTTCGAGAAATTTCTGTATCCATGTCTGACTTGTGAAATTGGTAGTTACAAGTACATTTTGTTCAACAAAATCTCTATAAAGTCTAGTCATGTCCTTCTTAAGTTATATACTATTGACAGAGTAGTTGTGGTCTTGGTTTATGACGGTATAAATGAAATGAGAACACCTCAGAGTGTTTCTTGGCTGTAGATATATTTTTCATTAGTCTTCATCTGCCACGTTTTTGGGTTGTGCGAGAAGAATTCATAATGGATTGCTGAGTGCTCATTTTTATATCTGACTCTTGTACCAACAGATTAAAAATAGTGAAAATAAAAGGTAGATAGATATATAGTTAAAGTTCAGTTTTGGTCTTATAGCAGTCAACTGATGAATATGTTAATAATATTCCTTTGAAAGGAAGGATAATTTTAAATTCTTAAAAAAATGATTACGTGCAAAAAAATCAGGCAAGCTTTCATTCTTAGTCTTCACATAAAACCTCATCTAGTATCACCAAAAATTCAAATTTAATCTTAGTGAACATTCTCTGAGGCTTTAAATTGTATTGTAGGTGTTGCATATCAATAAATAGAGACGTATTTGCAATCTCACTGAACAATTGACGCTAATAGAGATAGCTGTAGTTAATTAAAAACAACCTCATTAATCATTATGCAGATATTTCTATTTATTGGTTACGGTAATTTTTACCGCATGAAATAAGTTGCGAATAAAAAACTTTAATAAAATTTAATCTTGCGAGTCTATTTGTGAAATAAATAATATGGAATAGAAAGTTCTAAATCTAAAAATATATTCGCAAATTTTCTCTGGATCTTAATGAACATTTTATTATTGGCTGAATTAACTTAAAAGAAACAAGTCAAGATTATATTGCAGTTTACTGTTTCTGTATAGATAAAAAGCAACTTGTACCGGTTTTACATCTATATTGCCATGATAAGAATACATAATTTCTCAAAAACAAAGCAAGATTTTTATAAGTAACTATAGCATAACATGTCGTAATTTACTACATTATTTACGTATTATATTATTGTAAGTCTACTATGAATTATTTATAACTATACTATGAATAATAATGAAAACTTTAATACTAATTTGTTTTGTAAAAGTTTTGATAATGGTTTTTTTAGGTACTTCTGAAAATTTACGCTGTTAGGAATACATATTGCATAAGATTAAAAATATATTTCTTTATGTTATTCTTGTGGTGCCGCTGAGTACGTTTTATTAACCCAATGATATATATTTTAAACAAAAAGAAACAAAAGAATAGATAAAACTGAGGTTTGGCGGCTTTAATGGCTTTTTGGATTACAAACTTACTCAGTAGATACAAAATGTTATCAACACAAATATGGATTTGCAATCTTAAATAAATTTATTATTATTATTTATAGTGACAAAATATTTCTTCCTCAACGTCAAAAGTCGTCTATAGTTTACCAAATAAGGTGGCAAATCTGAAACGGTTGGCTCTGTAAGGTCCAAGAAATGACTTGATTGATGAACAAAAGCCACCGCAGACAATTTGAAACTCTGCTTAGCCGACGGATAATAAGGAAGTGGTAAGTACTACGTCGCCGTGATTTGCTCATATCTACTTCAATTTACTTGAACAGTTGAAAATAAGATGTGATTTTTTCACACTTTGCAGTTATTTCGTGCTTTCAATAGTGATTGTGTAGCACAGAAATCGTACCTGTAATTTAGTTATCGGTGCTGGCAAGATCAGTACCGATACTGAACAAGGATGCAAGATAATGTACTATTAATTACTAAGGATATCTATAATATTTTAATAAATAATATAACGTCACGATTGTTATTCCAGACAGGATAGACATTAGCAATAGTAAAGACATTGTCTGGCTGAACTGACGATGGTTGTCAACGGACCTCAACTTATTTTCGGACTACTCTAATGCTGTTGTCCGCAGCTAGTCTTTATGGCTTTATTGGACGATAGGAGGACTTATTGAGCAATTGAAGGCCAACTCCAGCCTGACATATACGATTTTATTCTAAGAGCACCGCGAGGGGTTTGAACCGCGGCTCATGCCGTCGAAATTTCGATCCCCGTTTGTATTGGACGGGGGATCAATCGAAGGGATACAACATATCAGGCTGAGCATAGCAGGTGAGAACCTTCCACCTAATGATTTTTTTTCTTTATAATTATTATGTAGATTGTATCTGTAATAACATCTTAGTGTACCCAACTTGAACGACGTTAGAAAAAAGTAAAGATGTAAGTACATCTTAATGAGATAAAAGTTCTATTTGTTTGTTTAACATTTACATTAAATCTCTGGGCCAATTTGCAAGAGATAAAAAAGATATGGTGGTAAATGCGTCTGAGTCTTAATTTCTCTTGAGATTTTATCAACACGCAAAACGCGTAATTAAAACAACATTAAAGCTGTGTACTGATGCTGTACTGCTAATGGACTTTTTATATTTATATTTTTATTTTACATTTTATATATGTAGAAAATGTTTTTTATGTTTGGAATAATTAGCGACGAAATAAATAGACAACATGATATTCTATTTTTATGAAATCATGATTCAAAGGTAAGTACCTATTTGCAGTTTTAACAGTTTAGCAAATAAGTAGTACTTAATAATGCCTAGGCTGCGTAATACATTGACGGAATGCAACAAGGTTGCAAGCAGCTACAGCAGAAAACTGATACCAGCTATACCAGAGATACTTTTATGTTAACTTTCATGGCTCCTACCAAATTCGGTGATTTTGCCAAAAATATGATTACTGAGATACAGTGATTTACCTTCTTATACAAAAAATTCCAAACGTGTAGTAAACCTATTTTACCTTTGAATTGTTTTGTATTTAATTTATTCTTCATATATCCAAACAAGCTATTGCCTTCTTGTGATAGGCAGCTTCTATAGTTAAAATAAGTTTGTATGGGTATGAGGTTTTAATTTTATGAATAGGTAAGAAGAGTAATTTACACCGGAAGTTTAGAAATACATTACATACACATACATTACATTTGACATAAAAGTATTGTTTGAAGTCAAAATACTTTCTTAACTAATTAAAAACGAATTGTGTGACAAATATCTTAGAAAACCATATGAAAAATATGATAAAACATATGTTTGATATATTGATAACAAAACAAAACTGTGACTACTGGCGCTGGCGAGTGCATTGACAAATGAGTGAGTGAACTGATTATTATCGAGTCGACCGGTTTACCAAGCGCCAACTTGACGTGCTCAAATTACGTTTACACTAAAGAAGGCGGTACATATATAAGTACAGTTAGTGCGAAAAATAACATATTTTTTATGTAATCGAAATGGCAAACAAGATTAAGGCATCCCACTCGGGCATTGTCATTCCTGGGGACTGATGCATAGAGTACACGTCAATATTTTTATGTTACATCATATGATTTAAACATATTAGGTTATATAAATGAAATATGTAATGTCATAATATTTAGTATCCATAGATGTATATATTATATAATCGAAACGAACAATTTTATTTTCTTCTCTAACCATTTACGCTGACTGTACAAAAACCTATGCGTTAAGAGGTCCATACACGGTCAAGCGCTTCGAAAAGTACGTACAATTTAGCTCTAGTCGAACGTGATTAATAGGCTACAATGTTTGCTTGATGCTTGAATGAAGGTACTTGATGCATATTTCATTTCATATACAATAATAATAATAAAGTATTATATTCCACATTAAACAGCTCTTTATTTAATACTAGCTACGTGCCCCGACTTCGTACGAGTATTCATGTATTATATATATCTTGAATCTATATATTAAAAAAACCGCTTCTTCATTTAAATATTTAAGCATACATAGGGACGGGCAGACAGCGACAGCGACTTTATTTTCTACTATGTATATAAATATTATTATAATTCCATAAGAATGAATTGGAATGGCAAAACCGAAGACAGTCTCCTCATGTAATAATCTCCTCAGTAATAATCGTCGCCTCTATACATAAACACGCTCATGCGTTGCTATTCCGATGGTCTAATATATCGTGCATCTTATGCTGTAATTTGACTGTCTTTTCCCACCCTAAAACTAAAACAGCTTATAAACCAAGCTACTTGGTGACTGAAATAGATAAGACTGGGAACCTCAGACCCATGCATCGACAGTTTACAGCAGCGGTCATCAACATTTTATAAATCGAGGGCCAAAAACATTTTTATTCTGCACAGCGGGCCGCACCATATATATTGTTAGAAGGATTTTTTTGTTTTATATTAAATGCACTTTTTATTACTTAATTTTTGTCGTTATTGAGAGTGGGCCTATGGTATTGGCGGTCCGCAGAAAACACAGCAACGGGCCGCAAACGGTCCGCGGGCCGCGGGTTGAAGACCCTTGGTTTACAGTCTACCTAACAAATAATATATCGAAAATTATATTTAGGATATCGGCTTCTAAATTATAGCCTTAATTAATTATTATACATATGTATATATATAATTTTATTCTGTGCGTATGGTTGTCGAGTAAATCGATTTGGATAATTATTTTCTATATTTATGTTTGGTTTGAAAACACAGTTATTATTTTTATTGTTTGAAACAATAATTAGACGGGGCAGTACCATAGTAACGTCAGTCCGGGTCCGCTAATTATTCAATTATAAATGCAAGACCGATTATACTAACCAAGGATACCTACAAATTTAAGAGAAGCAAAACTGAAAATATGAACTACTTAAAACAAGGCGTCTGACCAACATGCTTGCATGCATGGACTAACATCCTCCTCATATGGAGAGATACCGTTAGTTTTCAGTACGACGGCCAGTACTTTGCTAAGTTATAATTGTAAATTTGCAAATATTATATCAAAGGTTTTATTTCTTCATTAACATACTAATCTTTGATTGATTGACCCTTGATTTTAGCTAATTTTTTAAAAAATTGTATCTTCTTGGTACCTTAAAAATTTAACTCTACTGAGTAATCATATACGCCAAATTTTATAACATGTTAACCTCAACTGACACTCATAAAATTTAGCATAGACAAAGTAATAAAAAAAATTACCCTTTAATTCCTATTCTATTATATTAGACAGTAGTCAATAGTAAATATAAGATGAGCACTTTAGGTCTTCGACAATTACAAGTGATACAGATTCTATAAGACAAATAAAAAATAATAATCCAAAACCTCATAATAAAAAAATAGGTTAAATAATCTTTAAGGCTTTCAACATACCTCAGTCGTACAAGTCGCGCGCAGAATTTACGTACTAGAGAAACAGGTAAAAAACGTTGTTAAGCTAAAGCTCATTTCAGATCAAACTGAAGACATCAGCGAAGAATGCCAATAGTGGATAAATATCCCACAGGATTGCTCGGCCTGAGGCCAGTTTGGCGCGTCAAAATCCGCTGCCTATAATTTCTAACGGCCGGCGTAATGGCAGATGCGATCGTGTGTAACCACCTTTATAGCCCTCGGTAGCCGGTTTGTTGTAATCTTTCAATTCGCGCGGGATCATGCTCGAATTACTATAGTTCCGACTTTTATTTTTAGATTATCACTAGGTAAGTATTTCAGATTAAAATACGTAGTAATATAGATAGATAAACAGTTTATGTATTTGTGACAATATACACAAAAATACATTTTTATAAATATACACAACTTTATTTAATTCTACTTAACTTAAGAATAACTAATTTATATCAATATGTGTGAGTTACAACAATGCAAAAAGGTCTTAAATTCAATATGGGTTATTGTGCAGAGACAAAAACTGATTTCCAGGTACATTTTTTTATAAAGAACAATATTTAGACTTGATTCTACTAAAAATCAAATACATACGGTACACAACAACAATATTGAAATGCATCGTATTATATTTAAAAATCAATATTTGTAGTTTCAGGATTGCTGTGACTTTCATTCTTTCTTTTCATTCTGAAACTAAAACGTTATTAACATATTGATTTGGAAACTATGTAGATACATAATATTGCAGTATAATTAACTTATATTTTATAACTATGAATTGGAATTTAATGAAATTGCTATGCTTTCGTAATATTTTTCAAAAAGAGACTATTTGATAGATCTGACTGAGAATTATATTTGTTTATTTATTATACAAAAATGTCAAAATTGCGTGTTATTTTATTTTTTATACCACTTGGTGATATAAATGATCTAAATAATAATAAAATAATGGTAATTTATAAGGCAAAACAATGTTTGCCGGGTCAGCTAGAATAAATCTCTGTGGCGATATAACGGAATGCAGAAATCTTAACAATAATAACTGAGTATCCCCTACAAATATCGGTACGCGTGCATACACTGTTTTTTACTCACCTCACAGCAAGTTTCCGATAGATGCTCTGCAATCTTGTTGCAAACGGCTTGATATATCTAGAAATAAGAGAGAATATGTTTAGTTAATATGATTATAGTATAACTATGATAATTTATTATGACGTTAATTAGTCTAAAGCAATAAAACATTTATTATTACAACATGTGTTAGTAATTATCCAGTTTCCTACGACTCGCAATATTCCATGTTAAATCGATCACGTGGTCTCCCTCATTATTATCGCTAATTTATTGTTAATTTACAATGATAGTTGAGGTTAACTGACCTGACTCTATCCACATCCTATAAACCTTGACTGGTGCCCCAACGTATACTCTTAGCGCAGGCGGATGAACCATGCCGTATTCATTCATCAAAATTATATTTACTTATAGAATTATTATGTGGTGATGAACATAAGTGTGTTTTTCTAGTGCATTAACAAGACACCGATAAATTGGCAAAAAATTAGTAGCTTTATATCTCATTGTATTTAAAAATTAAATGAAACACTGTAATTAATATGTAATAGAAGTTCAGTTTATTCGTTTCCTGGAAAATATACCTTTAATTAATTATCTATGGTCTGTAGAAGTGCATTATGAAAGACAATACATAGATACCAAAGGATGGTAGTAAAAACAAACCTGTCTATTATGATGCTGGCAGAAGGAATTACATCATTTACTCTCAGAGAAAGATTCATATCTATCTGATACAGTTAAGACGTATTAAGTGGCAGGAATGCAACGTAGATTTTACAGTTAAACGCTTCATGACAGTTGTATTATGTTCAATTAAGACTTAACAATATGTATTATAAAAGAGTAGTACTATTGACCATCTCATTGATAACACTGCGATGGACTATAGTAGCAATATGCAAAACAAAAAAAATAGACTTCCTATTTATTTTATAGTTTTCTTAATTTGATAGATAGATTAGATAACATATACCTGACAATAATATGCTTTCCACCATTGTGGTATAAAAATCCTTCAATATATTAAAAAGAAAAAAAAAATGGAATCAGAAAATAATAGAAGATTCCCACATAAGTATACAGAGTTATGATTAATTTACAAATAATACTACGACCGTTATCAATTCCCATATAAAGCGATATCTGCTCGTAATTCTAACAAGGAGGTTCGTTACAACAGGGAATAAACGGAACCCGCGCTTTACATTGGTAATCTCAAACCTGTCACAAAGTAAGAGAGGAACGTCTGAAGTCTTGTGCAAATTGCGAAAATGGTAATAACGTTTTCCAAAGAAGCATATCTCTACATATCAAAGAAACTTGCAACTGAAACGGCCATATACCAAAAGGAAGACTAAATGATAATACCGGCAATACGCTATGATCATCTATGAAATTGCGCTGAGGTAAACTTGTCACAGAATCGCCTGCGTAGATACCTATGTCTCACTTATTTCAGCCGCCAAGAGGCTGTCTCTATAAGAGGTGTTTCGGTTAAAGGATGGTTAAAGGGTACACCCAATAGTGAGTTCACTATTGGGTATAGAAATTCTAGCACTCTGGAACGAGAACTAAAGGTTTCGCGCAGATAAAGTTAGTTATTTCCTTAACTAATACAACATTCATCATCATCATCATCTGCTTCTTCCTTATCCTATTTATTTGGGGTCGACGTAATATGTTTTTCTCTTCCATTCATCCCTGTTTGCTGTCATCTCGTTATTTACCCTTTCTTATCTTATCTTTGACCCGCCCTTTGTGTTGCAACAACCCTTGTCCATTTCTCGCTGTGGCCGGGTGCTACACCTGCGCATCGCCTCAGGGTACGGTCCGATCGGTCTAGTCCGATCATCAATTCGTTCACTCAAATTCATATTACGAGAGAATAGTTTAGGCTTCAGTTTTTTATGACCGGCCGCCTGCCTGACATCAACCCTCCCAGGACACTCGTAGGATGCCTGATAAAATATTCCTATACTGTTCTAAAAACGCTTTTAAAATCTTGAAAGCCAATAATTATCATAATACTAAATAATACCACGCATTAATGTATATGACAGAAAGCACCATATTTTTTTTATTAACTACCGTAACCTAAATTAACAGTCATATTATTCTGCATCTAAAATTTATAATGTCTTCCCTCGAGCTTTATATTATACTTAGCATGTATTAACTTGTTGGATCCGATCTACCCTTAAATCCTATATTAATTGATGTAATACCATTATATTTGCGTATATTATTAAGCTTTTATGGAATAAATAATTATAAACCCATGTTCACAATTATGATAATCCAGTTGGCTACTGTAATACTAGTTTATTCATTTTTAATCGATACTGCTACACAGCATGGGGCTAGATTAATATATGCAATTAATAACAAGTTTTATATCAATAAATATTGGTATCGTTGAGTTAGTTAATATTGCAAGTACCACCATAACAACTCGCTAAGTTCCCACTAAAGGGTACGTGTTACTATAATGTAGTAAATAACATGCTCACGGCCCAAGTGATTAGTATATATGTATATTATATCATGATGTGACACTTGTGGAACTCAAGTGATGCCCATTTGGAAAGCCTAATGTGTCATGCCCCCGTAACAAATAATATCCAAGCCATGTCTTTGCAGCTGAAATAATGATGCTAACCCGATGATGGTTTTTTAGTGTTTTGCTCAGCTTATACTGTTATTATAATGGTTTACTTCCCTAGTCTACAATATTTTGAACAGATTTTCTACTTCATTATAATATATACTATAAATACAAAATAATATAACTGTATATTTTTATAGCTTTAGAATTTACTGTTAATTAATATTATATTAAATGTATTGATAAAAGACAACAAGTGCTAAATTATTATGAGAAATATGTCATAATAATATATAACATCAGTTAGAAGCTTGTTAAAATTAATATTATGTATTACGTTAAGCAAATACTTTTATATACATTAGGCCGATTGTGTTGATGCACGCGTTCGCACCACTCCCGGGCTGCTACTGAAAATCAGTGTTTTGCTCGTTGAGTAAATTGTTCACTAAGTAGCTCAACCCTTTCGTATCCCTGTGGCACCTAATATATATTTTTTTTGTTTTCATTTATAAAGTATACATAGTAAGTTAAAGTGCATTGTTTTTATTTCTTCTTATGTATAATTTTCTTACACGTATATACCTACCTGTTCATAGCATTTTGTTCGTAATATTTCGGATACGAATAAATATATTATCTATCTATCTACATATAATTATGAGATATTCTTTTGAGGTATAAGAACACAAATAGTAGGTATAATTAATTGGAAATGTTTTTATATAAAAGCTAGATGACCAATAAAATTAATTACCGTTATATATGGTTAAAGGAATGCCAATGGCTCAATATGGCAAAGGTATGATACATTATATCTGTTCTATGGAATTAGTTTCTATATATAGCCATGGAAAGTTTGGAATCAACAAATTGGAACAAATGAAAGAAGAAATATGATGCAACTTATAGTGGAAAACGAGTTCAGTTCTAAATATATATTTATATTACATATATTATATTATAATTAAAAATCTTCCTCGATTTTTTATCACGTAAAATCATTGCGTAATACAATGTCACATCTATATTAGCCATGTTAAGAAGTTTACACGAATACTTCTTAGCGGAACATAACTCCAAGTATGCCAGGTAAAGCTAGTTCATAGAAATATGTTGGCATGGACACAAGACGGTTTGACATTTCTACAATGACTACTAATCGCGTGTTACGTGCTCTTTCTAAGAATTTGACTAACCAACAAGTTTTAATTATTTTTAAATTAATCCCTTTATTTATTGTTTGTCAGATTTCTGTCCTACATATAAGTCAATAATGCAGATCAATTGATAAAATAGATATACAAAAAGAAAAATAAATAATTATTCTACAATGTTCTGTATTGTTAGCGATGATGCAATTTCTCGTCATTTCTTTTCCACTCTAAATACTGGCTGAACTTAATACAGATGCAGTTAAAAACAGAATAAAAAGCACTTCTTAGAGCTCTTGCTCAATTGACTAAAAAATCTTGATGACATGACAAATGTTTTTGAAAATTTCATAATATTCGCTAATCTTTCCAACAAGCGTTACACAAACATTTGATCGTCGACAATAGACAATATTTGCATGCAAAGATGTAAGGTCATTGTATTTGTGTAAAGTAGGTACATACACATGGCACTTTACTATGCCAATCAAACATCGAATAAAAACCATTGTATAGTTAGAAAAAAAAACATTATTCGTCTTAGATTCACCGCTTTGTAATGAAGATTATATTATTTTGGACACAAAACTTAAATAAAAACACATAGTTCTCATTTTGTTTAAAAAACATAAGCACAGCGACTTGCTTGTTCTACTTACTCAATTTGCAGTTATTTATGTAATAATAAAAATAACCACTGAAAGGAGCAACATATTACATTCATTTAAATTGAAGATACATTATTTCTATTTAATATCCACTAACATATTTACCACATACATATTTTTTTAGAAGATCGTATGTTATCATATTTTTATAAATCGTTCCTCAACTTTCTACTTTACGGTTAATGATCATGTACAAGCTTTATCCTGTCCGTAGTATATATGTCCTTTGGCAGCTCTATTTTCATTAGAAACTTATTTCTTACATTTTTTATTCGAAAATTAGTACCACATTAAAAAGCAATAACCTTCTACTAAACACAACTACACTACTTGAGGCTTATTGTTTGTAGTCGATGTTCCTGAGAACTAAGGTGATAAATACCTCCGCACCGACTAATTATACTGCCAATAGTCCGTCCTGGCATTTCCGCACTTAAGCTGGTAGTTGACCAATTATTCATGAAAATAAATAGATATTATAAATAAATACGCCTAATGCATCCATAATCTTAATATTTACGCTGAAAACATGCATAATTAACTAGTTTTTATTATCTTTCGTCGAGATCACGGCTCTTTTAACTAGCCAACAGGATCGTATTATGGATACGCTTAAATAAATAGATAATAATGATAAGAATCAGTTAATTACACATATTACCGAGATAGACTTTCTAAAAAGTCGTCTACCGTCGTAGGGACCACACTGTCAACTATTTCAGTCTCCAAGTAGTATACTTTGTAAACTGTTTTGGTTGAAGGCAATGAAAATACAGAATACCAGGCATGACATCTTAATCCTTATGAATTGCATATAAGAAAGGTTCTAAGATTGAGAAATGATCTAACTTTCGAAGGAAATACTAACAGTTCCATTATCTTCATGAATATGAATATGACTGTACTACCATCCCGTTATGAAGTGTCGCGCAAACACTTCCCTGCTTTGTTTGAATGTGTACAAACAATTAAACGAGTTGATGAAAACCAAGCAACTCGAATCGAGAGCTAAATATCTAGACACTTTGCATGTTAATAACACGTTACCGTTATATATTGGGAACCAATAAAAATTCTGCTCGTGTCGCATCGACATAAGTTTTGTGACAACTATATTGCTATCGACGTTCGTTGTAATTGTTTTTACCACGCTTACATGTCAGGATATGTTTTTGCCGCCGTAAAGTAGATACATAAATAAATTTAATATTCATTCAGGCTAATCATGCATGCAATATGTGAATGTCCTATTGTATTACATCCAGGAGTCGGAATAATGTATGGTGTCACACTTCCGAGATTTGCACTTACTATTTTAAACTTTTTCACAATTATTTACAATTGTACGCATTATATAAATAATATATTTATCATGATAATACTATTTAAAACAGCAAAAGTAACAACAGTGTCGAAATAACTAGAACCACAAAACAATATAAAAAAATAAACAATAGCATAACGAATATAATAAAGTTAACAACGCATACATAATAAAAGAAGATTTAATAAATATTAGCAAAATTTTAGATATTGTCTCTAAAAACCCAGGAACGGGTTAAATATAGATACTTACTTATTTATAATTTTATTTTAAAAAATTAGATAATTAGTTTGTAGTAGATACTAAGGGTATATTTTCTGGAATAAAAAGAAATTATCAAAAATATCTACAGATTTAGCAACAAGATCGTACTATACAAAATAATTCATTTGAAAATGACTTCCATTTGAAAGTCAGTTGAAATAAATTCAATTTCTGCAATAGTGACGTCAAATGAGCTATGATTTACTGCACCCATGGTACCATAAAATGAGGCAGTAATATAATATAATTTATAAACGGCAAAACTATTTTTAATGCCTACCGTTTAGAATAAATCATAATCCGTATGAAGTAAAGTACAGAGAAATTATGATCCAGGGATTAGTACCTTTTCCTATAATTTACCTGTCCTCTTATAAGCAAGTGTAAGTAAAAAGTGATGACTGTAGTATCGTAATTGCCGCTATAAATCAAATTATGCATCAGTTACGTCTTTATTGCGTCTGTAGTAAAATCGTAAATCGAATGAATGATATAACAGTACCGCAGTTTGTCTTAAGTTGTTTTGAACGTGCTAATCCCAGGTGTAGGCCCTCGCATAGGAATCTCTTCCGTGTCTCTGTGCTCTGATTATTTGAGTGCATTTACGCCATCGAGAAATCGTCTCATGACAATATTTATACAGACCACCCAAGCAAACGCTTAGATGTAGCAAAATCAACATCCTTTCACGCTGATGATACTGTTTTTGATAGCATTCCTATTATCACTTAAGTGAACGTGTTAGCCCTATTTGGGAATGATGTTAGTTATTATCCATCTCATGAATAAAAGAGTGAAGGTATAGACTCCAGAAAAAGTTACGCGTAAACGAGAAAAAACTTATTTTTATCTGCTACTACTCCCATTTGTATAATAAGTCTGTTTATAAATATCTCACTGAAATTGTAAGTTCTTTTGTCAATAGTTTGTTAACATTTATTTATTCTTTGTTTATTGATTAGTAATATTTCTGTCATTGATTGCGAATTCCATCTCGCACGATGGAAACCTCTGATATTCATGACTGTATAACTGTATTTACAAAAAAGAAACAATGTATGCATTTTTAATTAATTCTCACAGTACACGTTAGGATTCGTTTGGAACCAAATAATAATAATAATACACTATTGACACAGTGTCATGTAGCCCCAAGCTGCTTAATTTGCTCTACAAATACATAGATACTTTTTTTTATTTACATAGAAAATACAAGGAATCATACTGGTGATACAAATAGTTGCTTCCTGCAGAATCGAATCCGCGATTATCGATGTAAGGTAATGTACTAAACCACAAGACTACAGAAGCCAAGATGGCTCTGCGTGATCTACAATATCATCGTTTGGCGGTCAATTGTACTATATTAACAACAAGTTCATACCGAAACTTCATTTGCTTAAAAATTTGCATATTGTATGCATTAGGGTATTATCTATATATTATCATTAAAGTTTTATAAAAAATTAGCCGTTAAGATGCCCAAGAGTAATTAACAGACGATAAATATCTACAGTATTTAAGGGGAATAAATAAAATAAATGAGGATCGACTAAAATTACAGAGAATTGATTCTCAAAACCTTTCAAGTGAGACTGGACTTTTAACAACTATCGCACATCTGACAATTTACCTAAATGTCAAGAGTGTTAAACAATTACCCTCGTTTATTTACGTTGATTACGATTCAACCGATATGGGTTTAATCATTTTTATTACGTAGTAATTGCTAGTAATTGAAATTTCTCGCACGCTTGAGTCTTTTGTTTGTGGTCGGTTTTGGAATGAAAACTACTTGACCAGTTTTCACTTGCATCATTATTATTTTTCACATAATCAGTTAAATTTTTGACCCTTGGCTCTCTCTTTGTTTATCGCCTATTATTTATATTGTTTACATATATATAACTATGCATACCAACTTGTACTAAACTTACGAAATACTGAAATATATTTTTATAGATATAGTATGTCATGACAAATGTCATATGTATAAATATACGCGAAGCAAAAAATTTTTATCTCCTTTATAGTGCAGTACCTATTCTAATATATTGTTTTAAATTATACATTAAATCAATTAAAAGTTACTCACACGACATGTATTTCACAAATGCATATAGAAGTGTAGTTTCTGTCAATAAAACTTAAATAATGTTCAAACTTATAATTTTTGATATATATAATAATGTATGTAGTGGATGTTGTTGTTTGTTGATAATGATAATTGATAATCTACGTGGATGATAAATATAAGATACGTCCAGTAGTGAGCGCCCATATTTATTGGAGATGTATTGGTATTATTATTATATACTATATATAATTATTATAGTACGGTGTTCCATACAGATAATATGTCTGTACATACAATCTGAACATACAACATTGTTTATGACATTAAGTTCAAATCCATTACTTAATAGCGTTATTATCTAGACCATACTAAACGATATTAATAACATGTATCTGCTCTAATAGAGGTGTAAAAATTTTATGAATGCCAGTATAATAATGATACATATTCATAAAATTGTTAAACTCCGTATAATGATCGATTTGAAAAAGTACACCACAACTCGATCAAAGATCGCTATAGTTTTTGTCATCACGAAAATTGCCACTATTTGCCACTTATAAGATTGGTAGTTAGTGTTGATAGCAATTTCACTTTTTGCTATGGTAATTGACCAGTTTATTAATGGATAGATGCTATAGGATCTTCACTATCATTTTTTTATAATAATCCGGCACATATATTACAATATAAAGCGATTTTATCCCCAACTTAGTAGAACGCGTACTAAACAAATTATGGCAATACTGAAATTTATTTATATTCCATATAAATGGAAAATAGCTCGATACAAAAAGATAATATCTAAATTAATATAAAATGAAGAAATGCAACAATCCAGACCAAACAGTATAAAGTCATAGTATCCTATTAGTTTACACTGTTTCCAGCAACTGGTCTGTCAGACATTATAGAATATAAATGATAATATAAAGTAAAATTGATTAAAAAGTAAAAAACTACAGCGTATCATATACACAAAGTAAACTATGCCTCGATATCTAAATTTCTAAACATTAATCCGTCCGTCCCTATAGCATATCTTTATATATGAATTATTATAAGATACAATAATAATAATATAATCTCAGGACAATTTACACAGCGCCATTTAGACCCAAATTAAGCTAGCTAAAGCTTGTGTTATGAGTACTAGATAACTGGTACAAATACATAGATATTTTTTTTCTAAATACATACATATTGTACATAGAAAAAACCCAGACCGACACAAACAATCATACTCATGAATACAAATGTTTGTGCCATGCGAGGAATCAAACCCGCAACCATTGGTATTAAACCAGTAGACCACCGAGGCCGTCAAGCTATTATTTTTAATATAACATAAATAATTTATAGCTCATCTTTTTTGTAGGCAGTACAATTTTTTTGTTAAAAATTGTTTTAAACGTCATGAGTAATTATTTAATGTCATATTAAAGCTCCGCTAGGACACTAATCAACCAATACATCTCCATTAAATGGTCATGCTAATAAATATAGCTTTTATTTAACCTAAAATACACCATAAATAATTTTATTACATGGATAATTTATGTCCCATAAAGAAACCGGTTTAATCTTGTTATAATTTAATTGGTTAGAGATATCAATTTTGTTTGTTAAATCTAAGGATTTTATTTAATGGGTTTAACTTAGATTAGAATAGACATAGTTTTATTTATCTTTATATTTAATATATAATAAAATAGTAAAATTGTGCTGAGATCAAATTCTATATATATATATCTGTATATATTTTGACTGTTTGTGTGTTTATAATAATAATTGCCCTTAGAGCACCATCATTATGTAAATATTTACATAATATAAATACATAAGAAACATTCAGGCAAATAGAAACAATCATACAAATACAAATGTTTGTACCGTGCGAGGAATCGAATCCGCGACCATCAGAACTAAGCCGGTGTGCTAAACTGCTAGACCACCGAAGCCGTAAATTTTCCGTTTATGATATGATTTTTTTTTATGATAATGAAAACATGACATAACATAAAAAATGCTTTTCAATGTGAATTAGTAAAAAATTTTCCCCTCCCATTGTGAAGTATATACCTATGCATGATGATAAGTAGTGCCTGATCAGTAGGGAGGATCGGTTGGGCTTGACAAGTTGGTACGTGACAAGATTAGTTGGGTTAGTCGGACGGACATGTAGAGAGAACGTAGTATAATAAATTAATAAATTCTCTACTCGATATACCGGCCCGACAGATTTGTACCAAAACGTATCCTGCAATATATATCTTCGGTGCACTAGTACTTATGATAGTTAAACACAACAATTTTAATATTAAATTGTATGTATATATATATTTTTTTTTGCATAAGTGTCTGTCTGTCTGACCTTTTTAACAACTAAACGACTAGACGGACGGTGCTATGTGAACGGAAATAAGCTATCATATAGTATATCTCAAAAAAATATAGTATTAAAATAGGAGATAAAAGTTAATGCAGACGAAGCCGCGGATACAATTAGTATTAGTATAAATGCGATCTTTCGCGAGTGCATGTACGACTATATCTCATTTTTAACGACAAAACGGTTGTTAATGTAATTTTATGTAAAGATTGATTATATAATAGGAAGGAACGTAAACGTGGTGGTTTATCACTAAAATGTAAACTATGTTGTAAGTAGTAAGTTTTTTCATTAATTAGTGAAGTAACGTTAAAATATAATAAAAGTAATATATAATAACCCAAATTAATAATTGACATTAAATGTCAATAACCGATTATAAATTTCAAGGCTTCACAGATCAGAATAGTAGAGCTGCACGGAAATGCATCTTTGATACGCATTTGGACTCCTCACCCCCAACTGCGTCCATAGAAAGATGATTTCAAGCTGTACTTACCAATCTATCTTCAATAAGGGACAGGGATGCCAACATACGAGGATCCCGAGTTCGAAATTTTTAGTATAAGGTACGAGAAAAATCTTTGTCTTATGAAAATCAGTCAAAAAGTGACGGTGCATTAATTCCACTGAAAATCAGCGTATGAGCATTACAGCTTAGACATAAAGCACATTGGTAACTGTATTCTGATCCCATTTATATTTATCAGTTCATATCAGTATTTACAAATGTGTACAAACTGATTGTAGTTTGCGTCAAATAAATATTTTTACTTTACTTTATTTTTTACTTCTTCCTACAAACACTCAATATTTTTATGTTGGCAACCCTTGTACGGGTTGATGGTTAAGCAGTAACCAATGAAAATGACATTACACGTTCACAGTGGGGTTCCGACGTGCAGCCAACAACACAAACCGAATAATACGATGTCACGTCTTAAATGCGCATGCGCCACTTTCAAATCACTTTTGTTACGGTCCCGTCATCATTTCGGTGCGTATAGATTTATGTTGTTATATAACGTTAACTTTACGGAGGAAGCTTTTGTAAAAAGTTGAGTAGGTAATCAAGCTCACCTATTTCAGCCGCCAAACATTTTGATTCATGAAATGTGATTCTATTGGAGGGTGAAATAAGGCTGTAAAATTATTATTATTATCTTATTCTATAATATTATTATTCTTACGTCCCCGACATATCAACGCATGAGAATCTGAATGATGGGTAAGCTGTCAGCAACATCCCACTATCACAAGCGTGAGATTATAATATAGTGTTGTTCACGTATATAGGCGACGGATACCGATTACTATCAGGTGGGCGTAACTACTCGTATTAGTAGTCAAAATCTATATTACTTAATTATCTTCGTTACTATCGATGTTTATAAAAAATGGTATGTTTAGCATTTTAGCAATAAACTATAAGTTTCAATCTATATGAAATAATAATAACTACAATTAGTTTTTATATTATTAATGATATTATTGGAATGTTAATAAAATAAGGCATTCAATTATAATTAAATATTAAATTAAAATTCTTTCCTACGGACAAGCTGTTCGAGCATAATAAAAAAAAGAATTGTTCATGTTTATGCTTATCACACCTAGCTTTATTATTATAGTATTTATATTCATATTGCTTATTTCTATGATTATAGATTTATTTTCAGGATAAGAATACTCTTGGCCCAATCTCCAGTCTGTATGCTGCGAGTGAAGTCATCAACTTTTAGGTAAGTAAAGTTCGTTAAACTTTGGATAGATGCGCTCGTTAATTTTAATTCTTACCGCAAAAGAAATGGGTAACTGGTAACAGTAAACTGGGCGTTACGAATTTTAGAATAAACTTACAAGCAACTAGTGTCAAAATTTTATTGCATAATAAATTGATCTTGTGTTGTAATAAAACTTCCGTTTAAAATCATTTTTCATTTTTTAATTCTTGCCCTTGACATGACTGATTGATAGTACCTATATATATCGGCTTAATAGTTTTTATACTGGAATATAAGCAAATAAGCTTACGGCCTACTTGATTGATAGTGCTAAACACCTATGGAAAGATATATCGTGCCAGGGACATTGCAAAATATGCTTTGCCTGTAGTGCCTCTTATACATTACCTTTCCTGAAGACTAAGATATAATGCCTCTGTGCAAGTAATTTCACTACCATTTCTCACCATTCTAACGCAGCTTATAAAACTAACTGCTTAGCGATAGAAATAGATTACATACAGTTGGCCATGTCAATGATACATCTAGGTTCCCCTTAGCGTTAAAAAATACAGAAAATATTTGCAAATTATATCTTAAAATTTACCTTGCATTACTGAAAATAGAAGTAAACAGAAAGTTTAAACAAGTCAAAAACAAATGTCATTGTTAATAACAAGGATATTTTTTTGTTCTTTAAAATCAAATATCCTTATGTATATAATTAATATAATTATGTTTGAATTCACTTTATAGAACGAGACAGTTATGTCTGACATCTTCTTTTTTGTCCTGAGTAATGCAAAGATCTATTTATTATCGATAGATTCATTAACCACTACTAGGCCATTTGATATTATTTATGGTTGATACATAACCTACTATTTACAGTCTCAGCAGTTTCGACTTCTAGTAATAGTCCTTTCTCTGTCTTATTCATTATGTCCCGTGAAACACATTTACACCTGATCTCTCTATTTTTATTCTTTTGCAATTTACTGAAGTAAATACCAATAATTGACTTAACTTCACAAAAACATAATAAATATTTAACTAAAGCGTAGATATTTAATAAAGAACCTTATGTTATCGGGGCATGGTCTTTATTTGATCGGCAATATGAACCGTTACTATGTGACGAGTGGGTAATTGGCTTCAACAATGTTAAGGTCTGAACCAACAGACCTTTAGAACCTTGATATGAATTTAATTGTTGAGTACCTTCTCAACAGCCCAGAAACTAGTTTTTAAACGCCCCTATTAATATCATCTTCATTTTAAAGTGATAATTAGGTATCTGTAATTACGGTTTAAAATGAGTAATAAATTTCTGGTGATCTTTTTCTAGAAGATAAAATGGCAATTTTCATAATTATTGAAATAAAATAATGTCTCTCTGCCAGTGAATTTCCATCAATCACCTTTCTTCATTTTATTTACACCTTGAATCTACGAGTATAATACATATTATGTTATCTGTGATAATACGAATTTTGCCGATTTTGTTATGTGGATGAATGAATTCCGGAACCACTGCACCGACTTGATAAATTCTTTCATTAATTCAAACGTACATTCTGCTTGAGAGATTTTCAGGGAAAGCCAGGGCGGGTCACTGGAATATTTATTATAAATACCAGAGTTCAGGCACAAAGGAAACGTAATTATTGGAGAATAGTTCATAATAAGAACCCTAAAGAAAAAACTTGATCATATTAAATTTAAATTGTTAATTGAGAAATTAAATTGTTTAAACACTTGGAAAATGTAATATATTTGTAATAGTAGTGAAATATTATTAAATTTTTATACAGATAATAATGAGATAAATAAGTTATATTTTGTATTTTATTTGCTTCAGGTGATAAAAATTGAAAACGAGAGAGAATGCAATGTTAAAATAAAAATAAAACAAAATTTTACTCGTAGATAGCGATACTGTAGAATATATTACCACTCTGAATATGGTCCGTGAAAAAAATATATGAGTACCGAGATTTATTTTATCAAGATTCGTGTTAAATGGTGGTAGGATAAATTGGCTTGTCTTTCATTTAAAAGTAATTGGTAATCTAACTCTTGCGAACGGATAGATAAAGCAAAATGTACGGTTGGATATATTTGTATAAATGAATATATATATACAAATGAGTACATCAACAGTGGAACTTGTTCCTAAAAGAAACAGTCGTTGATCTATGGTTGTCGTTGATATAGGACGACATATAACCCATTTTAATTCATCTTTTTAGGTTTCATTATGAGGACTTTTAAGAGTCCTCAAGAAACGAAAAACAAAAAATTGTGGAATTGCAAACATTCAGCAAACTTAACGTTAGGAATGAACACATTTGACAGTTTGAATTAAATATTAATAGCTAACACGTCTGGCGGGTCAGCTAATATATAATACAATAGAAAAATTTGTCACACCAATAAATACGATATATTCGCATTTTGCAAAGATCAAATCTGTGATCGTCAAAAAATGTAATGCTTGACCACTGCACTACGAAGATCATCAAAATAAACCTCTAATTGGTCAGTTAATTTAATAATATACTTTATAAGTATGTTAATGCAAGTGATTTATATCAGAAATCCACCACAAACGAGGCAACAAAGTCGCGTCCAACAATGTTGCGAATAAAAAGCTATCGGCATGATTTCTGCGGCGTCTCGACTTATAATTCTTGCCGATCAAGTCTTACCTGGACAATGAGATCACATCAATCTCGGCGCTACCTATTCTAAGCTAGACAGTTAGCACTAACTAAATCCACTCACGTGCGCGCGTTACGGATATTTTAATTTTAAGTTCACACGCCTCTGTTTCAGTTGCATTAATATTAATGACATGGGTGGCCGTATATTGTGGTACTGTTACAGTTCTCATTGCATGGAACATTCGCAATTTGATATGCGTATGTGCCTACTTAAATTTGTTCTGTTCATATATTATTATTTTTAAATTATTATTTTATTGAGACGGCCTCGTTGGTTGGCAGGTTCGATTACTCGCACGACACAAATATTTGTATTCATGAGTATGATTGTTTGTATCGGTCTGAGTATTTTCTATTTATAATATTTATGTATTTACGAAAAAAATATCTATGTATTTGTATCATTTAAAATATCTATGTAATCTTGTACCCATAACACAAGATTTAGCTAGCTTTACTTGGGTCTAGATGGCGCTGTGTGAATTGTCCTGAGATTTGTTTTTAACATACATAACTGCTGACAAGCCGACTAATAATATGTGGACTGAGATATGACTCTGCACTCTCTAATTTTAATGCATACATTAATTATACTTCAAACTGAAATACAGATTATAAAACAAGTTGTTTTGCTGCATAAATAGGAGTTACCGAGATTATAAGTTCCTGAACACACCTTTCACTACTGTTTCATCTCATATGATACTAAAATCTCATCTAATCTAATATATAAATAAAAGTGGAATTTAAGAAAAAATATTTTATTTTAGAAAATAAAGTTTAATTCCACGCGGATGAAGTCGCGGGAACAGCTTGTATACTATAATATCGTGTCACAGTGTTCTTATCCCTTCAAAACAGCAAAACGATTTTTACTATATATTTGGTAGGTCTGACAATAGGGATATAGTAGGCACTATATGCTATACACTATACAAAAAGTAATTTATACGGCAAAACGATATTAGGCAGGTAATCATCATAATATACGTAAAATTTTAATACACTAGAAAACTGCATCGGGTTTGCATTATATAACGCAAAAGTGACGGACGTCGAGACGAGCGAGTCCGGTCGCCGGCCGCTTCAAATTGCATTTTCTTAGTCATTGTTTTTATTTTATGGTAATATTTGATTATTTTAAATTTATTAATTTGTAATAGTTATTTTTTTAAACCTAATTAAACCGAAATCGAGGGGTCCTTGATAGAATTTACTACACTTTACTACCCTATTTGCTATTTGGCTTAATCCGATACTAAACATAGAGTTTTGATATTTTCGAAATTGAAATTATAAAGTGTAATTATTTATTTTTGTAATAGATTAAACTGTAATAACTCAAAAAATACTTAACTCATTTTGAAAATACTTTCACTTATGGATAGTCCCATGTAAGAGCTATATGGACCATATTATATCTATGCAAATTAGAAGTGTCTATAACAATAACACCCGTACGAAGAAAGGGTGCGTAGCTAGTTATTATATAAATAAAAGCGTTACTTTATACTAGTAAAGCGAAAACTAATCTGTCCGCATTACTTAGCAGTAAATGCAAAGAACTATCTCGTTGGATAAATAAACAGTACAACATAAATTGCGCACTTAATTAACATTATTTTTTCCTATCCTTATATGTATATAAAACCAATGCAAGTGTCTGTATAGTGGCATCTAGTAAACAAGTTACGAATAGATGTAAACAAGAGCCGGCTGGTAAGTTTTTGCTGAATGTACTTTGTCTTCCGCTCCGATTTATAGGTATTTACATCGCCCATATTATAATGTATTATACTAATTAAGTTCATTAAACAGCGTAAAAAAGTGTAAGCAAGAATTTTGTTCTGGGACTTCATATAATGTAGAATCAAAGATCAATATTATATCACAATCTATACTAATATTATAAATTCAAAGATTTTTGTATGTAAGTTTGTAATGCATAAACTCAACAAACTATTGGCTGATTATAAATATTCTTTCCCTTATGAAAGTCTATATTACTTGTATTTGTAAGTAAAATAAGCTAAATTGCATCCAATATGAGATACACTTATACTCGTATTTTTATATCAAGTTACCACTTAGAGCTGTAACAATAAATCACGACGCAGACTTAATTCAATCCCAAAATAAGTTGAACATAGTTTCAAGAATAAGTAGTATAGGGATTCCCCAATGTTCAAATACTATAAGATACTTTACATGGAAATTACCGATGTGAAAACTTTACCGCTGTAGTATAACCATTAAGTACAGTAAAATTAAATGCATGAAAGTCACAGCTAACCTGGTCTCCTAAATAATTCTTTGCATAGATTTATGAGATAGTACAAGCAGTAAATAATGAAATGTTGTAAATAGGAAATAAACAAGGAAAGATAATATACAACTCATTCATAAATACAATAGACCATTATTGACATGTTTTCAGACAACATGAACTAATAGTTCATATTTGTTCACTTTATAACATTGTTAATGAAGGATATATATCAGACTAAACAAAATTGTTACATTTTTTTTTATTAATTTCTTAATAACAATACAATACACTATGACTTATTACTTTTGTAATGTAAAACATATGACAACGCCCTATATCGTTACAATTTAAATAGGCGTCGTGAGTAAACAATTGTTTTAATTTTTTTATTTGAAGAAATCTTCTTCTTTTAGAAAAAATAAATAAAACAGCATTATCTATCTATAAAGACTACCTATATATAGCCAACTTGTATAAATCGTAACTTAAATTATGGAGATAATAAAACTCCATGTTTTATAAAACAGGTAAGCATTCCAAATTTAAATAGGAAAAAAAGTTTTATATCTCCTTCTCACTAGATAATTACCAACTACACAAATATTAGGTTTAAAAATAAATACTAAAATATCATGCTAACTGAAATTGAAAAGGTGTCGAAAAATTGAAAGTATCAACGTTGTCGTATTGCATTACACGCGGTTTATCTTATAATAATATAACTCAAATAAAAAGTAAAGATCAATCTATTAGATCAGTTATCTCGTTGAGATTTTACAAATCTTGAAAGAACACCGTCCAACCGTGAATCTAGTTAAGAAACGGGAAAAAATACCTCTTATTTATACGTGGTATTATCAGACGTTCTCTATTCTAATAAAGCCAGACACCAAAGAAATACTCGCAACAATTTATTTCATTCTAAACCACAAAAGCGTAATTACACAAAATATACAAAAGACAGGTGAGAGCTGCCAAAAAACTCGTAACAGATGGTAGCTATCTGTTAAGGCTTTTCGCGAATGTAATAAGCTAATTAAACAAACTTCTAATTCGCAATGCAAATTGTGGTCCTCCTTTCACTGCCTTTTGTATAGGTACATGTGGTAAATGATTTGAATGAGGCTACAGTTAATAACCCGTAAATTACTTTCTGTTAGGTAATAATTGCCCTCCGTAAAGAACTGCAGAAACAAAAGTAGCAGCGAGTCGCCTACGGCTACCTGTGTCACTTTCGATTTCCGAGTAGTCTATCCCGAGTTTTCATTGTACATATTCGAGCTATAAATGTTGACTGTCAGCAATGTTATGTAATTTTCCGTTGCAATTAGTATGGATGACAATGAGGTGCATTCGGCCTCGCTAGAAGTGCACTAGTGGAGGTCAGTTAACTCATCGAATTCATTAAGAATTAACCACCACTATTTCCCGGTGGAACCGCATGGATTTCGACCTGGCATGGTACATTACTAGAAATGGCGCCAGCAAACCCACTATTAACAGCTCCTCCCTCTCTTAACATTTACAGTATTGAATAGCACTCAAAATAACTAAAAGCACACTGTAAAGACTTTAATCATATTTATATAATCTATACATGTGTTATCATAAATAGTTACATATACATCAGGATTGAAAAAATACCTATTGTTTGAAAATATACAAACGTTCTAAATCTTGTATCATCTACTGTAAGTATATACTAGTATATAGAGTATCATTTAGTGCTAATAATTAAATTTTATACAATTATATGCCTAGCAACAGTTGTATAGTACCAGGACCTGATGGAGCTATAGCACAATACCTACAGCACCATCAGGACACCTGAGTTATAAAAAAATTAAGTAGAAAAAATAGCGTACATTAATTAATAATGACTATATCACACGCAAATAATGTTACCCGTTGCTAAATAAAAAGCTAGAAAAAATCAACTGATTTATTTGTTAAATAAATTATGTTTTCCTAGACTATAAGATTGATAAATGTATTAAAACAATAAAGAAGCGGTTCTCTAAAGAAATATGCAGGAATAAATAATGGAGAGGCGAAAGTAGGTACAACAGAGATAAGCACGAATGCCGTTGTATCCAGGGTAATGATGGCGATTCAATTTTGTGGTCAACTTGCAATTTATTGTAGGTCACTTTACTGCACATTTTTATACTATTTTATTTCAACAACATTTGACTTGTTTTATGATACACAGCAAGGTAAGAGAAGACCCTGCCACTATCGCTCAATATTAATTTTTGTATTTAATCTAATATAGCTTTATTTTGTATTGCTTCGTATATTTCAGTCAACTTTATCTCATTTATCTTATTCACTCATATTTCTTGCGTCACTATTCCTTTATTTTTATTCTTGGTTATTATTGGTTCTTTCCGTTTCGATTCTCTTTTGTTTATTGTTATTTTGTTCCATGTTACTTGTTTTCTTATTATAGTCTTTCTTGATCTCAATAATTAAGCAATTATTGACAAATACTTGTATTATCAGTTTGATTCACTCTCATGACAATCACAAAATTACTAATACATTATGCGTATTGAAAAAATCACCATATAAAAATTAAAATACCTTTTAGTTATTGTATGAAGAATTGCAATGGGTACGACCTATGAATGCTAGAAATTTTCTACTCAATTATTATGTACCTAATACAATTTATAGGTCAAGAGGCATTGGTCAAATGTCTATGATAAAGAATGACTGTTGTCGATCATTATAAAGCCATAAGTTACATAGCGAAAGTAATCACGGCAGCAAGTGGTACGCAGAATAATGCGTATTGTATCCAACTCGAATGTAAATGTCATCTAAATTGTAGAATAATCAACTTTATAGTACAGCAATAAAGTTTATCTACACTGCAAAAATATTTTTGTATAAATGTATTAACACCGGGACAAGGTGAACGAGCGATAGCGAAATCTGAAGCAAAAAGCATAATGGCAAAAGTGAATTGGATAAAATATTGGAATAAACCTGATATTGTCTTAATAATCTCTTAAAAAAATACTTTAATATCTTTATTATTTCCAGTCTATATAAACAAATTTCAGTTTATTTAATGTATCTAAATCTTTGAATTTTACAACAAAATTAAACTTATTATTTTATATGAAATAATCCAGTTAGAACTTTCCACAAATAATATTCAATAAATATCATTGAATTAAAACCGATATAATTTCATTTAGTTTAATAAAATTAACAATCTTATATATATAATTCTCGTTTCAAAATGTTAGTTACCATACTTTTCCGAAACGGATTGACCGATTTTTATGAAATTTTATAATCATATTCAGAAGGTATGAGAATCGGCTAATATCTTTTTTTATTCCCCTAAGTGATAAGGGTTATCTACCACTAACATTTATTTTTTATCTATTGTACTTTTTTATTTTTTTATAAAATGGCATTAAAAATACACACAGTCCTAAATTTTCACCCTTCTATCACCAACCTATTTTTTAATAGTAATTTTAATTTAGGTATACAGCAAACAAAGTTTGAGGAGTCAGCTAGTACTATAAAAAAATTATGTTTACTAATCAACACCGATATTCTATTTATTCTTTATTGTACAGGTAAAACTGTCGTTTTAATACTACTAAGTGTAATGAGAGCAGAGATTTATATAATTATAAAGCTAAATGTCGGTCTCGCTTCCGCTCGTTCACACAGTTATTCAAGAGTGTTTGCGTGATATTAGATGAACTCAAAAACCAATTTCGGTGGTTATCTGTAGACTGAACGCAGACAAAGCGTTTTTACACAAATTACACACACACTTTCATTCGATTAGTCGTGTGAATCATGTTTTATGCAAGATAAATGTATTGAATTGTGCCTACAAATTTCTTTTACAAACAATAATAATGAACTTAATAATGTCTCGTTATATGTATTACCTAAATGTTTTATTTAAAGTGAAAGTTAAAATTACTATATTTTACTATACCTTTAAGAACATTAATTTACTGTATACCTACATATTGAATACGTAACCTAAATATGTATTTACTTACCTGTAATTTAGTTTATACGGAATTCTAATAATCTTAAACATATTTGCTACTGTGATTTTTTTACTTTGTCTATGGAACTATGTATTAAATTTATTGTATAAAATCTTATAATATATAGTTATACATTTCTTTAATAGTACACTATTTCCTATAAAACTCCGAAAGAAAAGACAGGCAACAGGTTGTAGTAAACGAAACCGTGGAAAACAACTGTTTATTACCTAAATTACTTTAGAAAAGCATACTACGAGTATATACATTGTCACTGTTATTCTTATTAAGCTGTGAATATTAACTGTTCTGCTATACCCGAGTAATAAAGTTTGTTTCACCGTGGTCCTGCTCAAGTATTTAACTATGACCATAGTTACCTACATATTCACAACCACTTGACGGTGAAATACGTACCATAAAGATTTAGCAAGCTTGTTTGTGGCCATCCTATAAATTCGGTTACGGCATAACAACAGAAATAATTCGTCCGTAAGCCCTGATTAACGATGAAAATGGTACTAACAAGCCGCTCGCCGCCGGCCACTACTCGCATTCCGTTAGATATAGCTCGGATAATTTCTGTAGCAAATTTCGACAAAATTATCAAAAAGCATTTGAGCTGAAAATTCATTGTAACCTTTTTTAATATAGTCTACTGCTTTTGGATCGTTTGACTTGTCTTAGTAATTGGCGGACAATGCTTGTGCAAGCTTTAGTCATAAAGCTTTTATGCTTATCAGAGGAACATAAATCAATGAAAACGTGTACGAATGCAATGCTAAATAATGACAAAACTAAAACCTAACTCTTAAGTAAAATGGTTGAACATTCATGTCTGATAATTATAATAATTTTAAAACCTAAAATTCTTCGGGTTTACATAATCTCAACTACCTTTTTACGAGACATAATAAGCTATGGGCATATTTTCTGGGACAATTATTTACTATCGTAAAATAATGATTTGCACACGTGTCTAATGGATGCTTTCATGACAAGTGCGTTCCAGTTTATGCTTGTTCAGGACTTATTCCCTCTTTAAAATGAAATAAAACTCAGTAATAAACCTCCACAAGTTGATAGCAATATGAAAACGAAAGGCCATCATGTTTAGCTGGGATTTGTAACTACACCACTATTACGAGTATGTTAATGGCTCATTACACTATCATACACATAGGACTATATTATACAACTCTATATATGTACCTTCTGTGGATTATATAATAAGTGATTACTTTAATGATACTGGAATATAATTATTATAATACATAAATATATTGACAATATAAACTTGACATAATTTTAATATTTTTACAATAATTAATATAAATTTAAAATATGTAACAATTTTCATTCTAGTCCACTCCACGAGTATACCAGAATGGCAGCCAGTAGGGAGAAATGGCGAGCTGTCGTAAGGCGGATGATATCTGTCTCTCACTCCACTACATAATGACCACGAGCATTCTAGCAAGTGCATATTAAATAAGACGAAGAACAATTTTACTCAATTATATGAAGAATAATATACATATTTTCATGTCTGTAAAAACTAAAAGTAAGAGCTATGTATGTAATATAAATAACAATACCAATCACTATATTTAATTTCATATCATTTAAGTTGTTATATAACTTAAATGCAATTTATTTATTACATTATCAAATTATCTAATTATTTATCTAATTATAATCAAATTATATAATTATCAAACTATTATTTTTAATGCAATTTATTATTGAAATCACCATATATTTCCAAAAAAATATTGGTCTCGTATAAATTTACATATATAGACAAAGCCAAAATTAATACAGTAAGTACGCTCCCTCAATTTTGCGGAACGTGAAAGATTTATAAACGTTTCATGTAATAAGTGTGGCGAGTTAAATCATAGTGGCCGCTGACATAAAGCGATACAATTTACCCATCCGTAATATCAATCTCACATCACTAATTCCATACAATTATCGGCGCCAGAGTTGGACGTTTATGAAGATATCTGAACATTTATTAATTCGTACGCTCATATGATAGATGCTGACTTTACTAAAAAAAAGGTCTATATAATAATTACCTCTGTGGGTGTAGCAAATAATAGACCTGTCATGAATTGCCTGCTTTCAGGCATCAACGCTTCTCTGGAAATGTTGATAGTTTTTTTTATATAACTTTAATGGTAAACACACTGACGGCCCACTTGATGCAAAGTGGTAATCATCGCCTATGGATATGAACAGTATCACAGACAACCATCATACTCAACATACTACGACTATTATCAGACGGCCTCGCATGTTCGAGCGGTGTAACACAGCCTAAATGGTACTCAGGTTTGAATCCTTCTTGCGTATTTCGATATTAATAACACTAAAAACAATCGTTCCCTGTCAAGTCAAATTCTAATGATGTTACCAAAATGTAGGCACGTCAATGCCTTTGACTAAAGTTGTAATCTATACCTACATATAAATAAAATTGGAGTGTCTGTTTGTAATATTGAAATAACAGTTTTTACTACATGCATATGAATATAAATACGATACATACACTATAATATTTTTTTTACAATTTTTATCTGTTTTTTGTTTGTTCCGGCTAATCTCTGAAATGGATGGACCGATTTTGACGGGACTTTTATTGGCAGGCAGCTATTGTAATAAGGAATAACATGGGCTACTTTTATTTTAGAAAAATAAAGTTATATTCCATGCGGACGAAGTCGCGGGAAAAGCTAGTGTATAAGTACGTATAGTAGTAGTAGTAGTAGTACGTAGTGTAGAAAAGCTAGTGTATATATATATAAGTATTTACATTCTTCAATAAATTCATATACTATTAATGAGTGTATATACATGAATGTAGACTCTCACCTTATAAACGACTGTCACTAAGTTATCAAGTTGTTAAACAGTCACCAAGTTGTCAGCAATGGACAGCATCAAGATACAGAGTAGATACAAATATTTACCATGATTTTCCTTTATTTTGGAATGTTTCAATTAATTAGGAGCATGGTATATAATTTAATATAGTCATAGATATACACGTACACACGTACTTACTTATACTACGTAATTGCAATACCTCTGTTTAAGATTATGTAAGTATTTTTTTCGTTATTAATGTATGTTATTTTTTATTTAATAAAAAAAGTTTCTCAAATTTGGTCATTACCTGTATATTATATATATATATATACATTAATTAATTTAATGTACAGAGTTTATTCTCGCGTTGATGTTATTTTTTTTTTTTTTACTTAATAGTTTTTTTTATTTGTATTATGAAATGTTGTTGAACAATAACAAATAAACTATTCACCATCATCCGTCACCATCAATAAAAACGTAATATACCAAAATATTTAACAAATATGTTAATTAATAAACAAAATATTTAATAATAAATTTTATCGTATACGTATATTGATTTCTCTCTTTGACTCAAATTTCGAGACTTGTAAAAACCGATTGCTTAGTCATTCTTGATGAAAATTATACAACAAAATTGTTAATATTTGCATAAATTTATTGTTAACTATATCTAATGGAAAGGAGTGACAGATACAACAAAATTATGCTGATATTTAATAATATAAATATTCTGACATCAATGTCTAAGATTTCGCGACGCATTCATCAATTTTCTAAGCATATGAATCATCCGACCGTTCTACGGATATCCGCTGAAAGTTCATACCGAAGGTGAGAGATAGATGACATTACATGTCAATGGTTTGACAGGCAAATATTAACAAAACGTTCACTAATATCCGTTAAGTGGCGTCACAACACGAACACGGCTATACTTATTAAAAAAACACTAGTCTCGTTAGAACACGCATTGCATTGGCAGTTCTGCGCATTATATATATTTGCTCTATTTTTATTTTCGGCGCATTGTATGTACATTCATTAAATATATGTAGGTATATTATTTTTTTCTAAACAAATTAAAAAACTAAATAAATATAATTTAAAAAAAAAGAAAGTACCTACTAACTTTTTAGGTATCTATATCTAATTATTTACAAAAGTAATAGGCCCAATAAGCGAATAAGAATTAACGAATATATATTATTCTGAACTAGGATTAGTACTATAATCTTCTCAAGATTATTCTATTAATCCTAGCTCAGAATATGTATAGTACATCTATATTGCCTCAAGTCCACATGGCACGTAATGAAGCTATTGACTCTATCACATATGATTACAATAATTACAATCTGTGCCAATACGAATATGTAAGACAAATCCACTTATAGCGATCATGAAATTACGATTTTTTATACGCGTAACTTTGGATAGAATCCAAATATGATTAAATTAAAATAGTCTCACGTAGATACTTATTTATTCACATAGATACTTATTTATTTATGCTTTATTATGACTTGTACAAAGGTTTATTTCAAAGATATAGATTATATGTACAATGCCATATTTTTTATTCTCTTTTTATAATAATTAAGTCTGAATAAATATTATTTAATATTTTATTTAGTGGCTCTCTTATCTACCTGGTGCCACTGAAGAATAGCAGCATGTTCGCATAGAATAATAGGCCATAAAGCTGAGTGGATATATTCTGGTATATCTGTAAAATTTGTTTTCGTTGAATTTAAATATTTTTGTTAGAATTATATTTGTTATAAATTTTTTTTTCTTTTTAGTTTTTTTATTCGATTCTAAGATTAAATTATGGTTCAGTCCATAAATAGTGTGCCATAAATTATTTTTTCTCGATTATAAAATTATAGTATACATAAATATTAAGCTTAAGTGTATGTATGTACAGAGTTGTAAACACAGGTGCCAAGTCTGCAAATCTAGACGATGTCTGGTACTCGAGTTCATGCCTCTGTTTAAACTCTTAGTTTTATGCATAACACGGTACTCCGAATAATCACTTTCTACATTCTAAGTTCGCACCCAATTGTCTGGCACTTTCACGGAAACGTGCGTAAAATGATTCTCTTAATCGATTACCGTCAAAACGGTATCGTCCGCGAATGTAGAGTAATTGATTCGAAATCATATTTTCATTAAAATAGCAAAGATAATCGGTTGTAATATTATTACTATAATTGACACGTCCGTCCGCTAGTTTGGTGTCCGATTAGTCAAAAGATGAGGTTGCTTTTTTTGACGACCCGTTACCTTTTCTCGAGTTTAGTGCTTTGTCATAAAATCTGAGTGGGTGACGAGTTTTTATTATGGTTACCATTGTCGCGATTTGCGGAGAAAAACTTTTGTGACAAAAAGAAATTTTAACTGTAACTGAAAAAATAAACAATTTCACATCCAGACCCGACTTAGCTGCTGAACTTTGCTTTTGATGCATGATTGAAATATCTGTTGTTAAAATGAGGATAGAGCTGCACACGTTAGTATGCAAGTTGATGCAAATTTAATACTTCTTTGCCTCATATCTTTAGGAGCTATAAAACATGCAAAATTATAGAGTTATTATGTTGCTTCGTAATTGTAATTGGTTCCTATGATCCATTTTAAACAATGTACACATGCAGGCTCATGTCTATAACGGTGTATATAATTTTATATTTATTACTTGTTAAAATATTAATGAAACTATTTAAACACTTCCTTTAATATATGGATACATCTTACTCGCGCATACAAACAATAAATTACAAATTCTAAGAACCATTTTCATATTTTATTTATCATTACATTAATTATATTATTATTATTTTATTAAAATAATTTAAATGTTAAAAAAATAGTAAATACGTAATATACACAGCTTTATTGACAATTCTTAATTTTTCCACGAAAATCAATAATAATTAAATATTATTTACTTAATTTAAAAAAATAAATTATACGTATATGTAACATTAAAATATATATATATATCAAGTCATAGTCAAGATTTTAAAAAAACTCACCGCGTTCAAAAATGGACTTGCACTTCACACCCGTAGAAAGTATGAAATTGGTCACAAATTTTGAAAATTAATACCACTATGCACTTTTTTCGCGCACCAGAGTTCACGTTGCGGTAAGGCGGCATGCGCGCGCGCACCTATTCGTGCTCAATTCGCGAGTGGCGCGCGGCGTGCAACGCATGCGTTTATACGTCCGGACGCAGGGTGCGTGCACTTTCGCCGTTTATGATCGTCTGCACAGGGAAGATGCGATATAGGGTTGAGCTGTACTTAAATAATAGAATCTTATTTATTGTTTTTGTACAAAGTCGTATTTGTGGATATTGCTGTCTCATCTATTTCAGTTGCCAAGCAGATTGCTTCGTATGCTGATATTGAATTTGAACGATATGTTAGTGAAATTATAGGGTATTAAGGAACTTTTGCCCTCTAGAATGGCATGAGCTCTCTATAACAGCATAATATGGGTAATGCTATTCATCTATACATATTATAAAGCAAAGTCTAGTTGGTCTCTATGAAACAAGAATGTACCTACTACTGAAATGACTAAAGAGACTACCACGATTTATAATTAACATATTAATATCGTATATATGATAATATATTAGTATTATGCTTAATTTTTACAATGATAGTCTATTATGATGCAATTTTTAATATATACAACTCACGAATTCTTGAATAACCGTTTAAGTAACTATTATTTAATCTGTGGAAAGTACCATAATTTTCATTTGTGTGTCTACTGATATTGTACTTCGGTAGATTCGTTAAAGACTGTCATCTTCTATTTTGGGAATATTAAATGTCTTTTAGCGTCTACTAGCTACTCGCCCCGGCTTCGCACAGGTATACATGTATTCTAAATATTTATAATATACCTTCCTCTTGAATCACTATATCTATTAAAAAACCGCTTCAAAATCCATTGCGTAGTTTTAAAGATTTAAGCATACATAGGGACAGATAGCGTCAACGACTTTGTTTTAAACTATGTAATTATGATAAATAAGAAATATTAGAGTAACTACTAAGATCAAGATGTTACACTAGTTACTTATTAGTAAAAATTAATCAACAGCTAAAGTAATGAAGTGAATCTAATCACGATTACCATCGACAGATCAACATTATTAGGAAATTAAAGTAATAAGTAGTAGTAAGAATTATATAAACTGTAAATTTATTATTCTGGTAATCTTAGAACCACCTTACCTTAAATTACCTTATTAATAATCGGATAAACACGAATAATTTTATGGTAAATAAAAGCATTTACCTCTCCCCACGTTCCGACTACGACGCCGTAGTCACGAGCTGACTGAAGCATAGAAATGTCAATGTTGGTTGGTGCCAGCAGTTTTTTCTACTACCCTTATTAGACTGTTCATTGATATATCGTGATTGATTAATGTGACAGAACTTTGTTTAAATTTATCACCAGTTTCTCTGACTGGTTTCCACACTGGTGACGCTGGTAATTTAAAACTTAAAAATTACTTTAAATTCTGCCTGGTTCAAATGGAAATATTTTTAAATTTTTATCGCGTCTCCTGCAATTCGTGGAAAGAGGACTATAGGCGTATATAACACAATCCAGAGTTCCGTGGCATTCAGTAGATGAAAAAAATAAAAAGAATGGACCGATTATGGTGCGACTTTTTATTACAAATACCTACAATTTATTACAATAGTTATTTATTTCATTTTGGTGCATTTAAAATTTATAATTGTATAATTATTATATCTACAAATAGACTGAGATATACACTAGGTAAGATGAATATCTAGATTAAGACCTAAGAAACTGAAGAGGCATGCACATGTTGACATAGGGAAAGTGAAACGAGTCGCTTGATCTTGTACATAAATAATATTAACCGTTGTTAGTGAAACAACACCTTGATGCTGGATAACTGAGAAACCGGATGAAGTAGAGCCCTTTACAGAGGCTAAGTGGTCATCCCTCGAGGGCTCACCTACGTGTGCAAGTTGGTGGAAAATCAAGATTTACAAATGTCAAACTATAAGAAAGGTGAAGATTTAGATATTAAAATATCTGTATTCACGGTTTTGTTAGCTCAATGATAAAAAATTACTTTCTGTGTACTAAATTTCTCTTAAATGCATATGTATCGTATGATATTAAATTTTTTATTAGACTAGGTGCAAAGCCGTATGCGTTTGTGTTACATATTTCAGCTATCAAAAGCTTATTTTGTAAGCTAAGTTTCGGTCAATAGTATATGTGGGTACATAATCCTATACTGACATAAGAACATTTTACCGCAAGATATAAAAATCTACATCCTGTCCACCTGACTGTCAAATAATGAGAGATAGCAACATCTACACATTTGTACAATATTTCGAATTTACTTGATCATTAGTATCTTATCTTATCTGTCTTTACGCCTCGTCTCATATGAAGTACCTAATTTGGTAAAGAGAAATTAGACTGTTGATCTTTTAAAAACATGTTGTCCAGTTCTATATTTTTAAGATTTTGTGTGAATGTGCATTGTTGTTTAATGAAAAAAGTATAAGTCTGTTGTCTCCTTACATTACACTCCTTACATCTTTTATGCATACATTACTTTGCATTTCTTGTTTGTTACTAAAGATAACATAAAAAGCTATTGATTGATTCTAAATGATTTTTTCAATTGCATTACGATACCTTAACAAGCATCTATAGAAGTCTTTACGTGACAATTACTTCGTGTTGCTAATTACGTGGAGAGCCAGTCGACGTGTTTAATTAAAGACATCAGGGTAAAGACCTCACATGTAGACTGGTTTTAGAGCAAGGATACCTGATGTTATGAAATACCAGAGACGTCACATATCTGGGGACATAATAGAAAACATTGAAACAGTAAATTAATATTTAAATAAATCAAAATAAGAATTTTTAATGGTTTATAACGAAATGGTACATCCTGGGCTAACGGTTTAAGCTGGCGGGGCACCAGTGCAGGACGATAAAATAAGCACGAAGTTTTTTTAGAAGGTTAGTTAGCCCATCTTGGTAAATGGCAATTTACCACGATGGTTTCCATGGGGAACAGCGTGGAGGTCAACCTGATATGGTACGTTGCTAGTATTAGGGTCATTATTCCACATTACTAACAATTCCTCACTGAAAATAAGATTACTTTCTTACCAAGAATTGAACAGTGGAACGGATTAAATTTAAAGATAATATTTGGTATCAGGTCAAAATTTGGTAGTAGTGAACTTGGTCCGAACTTCTCGTCTCTCGCTTATTTAAGCTACCAAGCAGTGTTACTTTATAATAAACTGTGTTTTTGTTAGGGGTCTTAAAACATGGAAGTAAAATTGTAGGGTATAAAAAGCATCAACCAGTACCACGTGCATAGCATGGTGAATTACGAGATCATACAATTTACCAAAATATTTATTTAAAAAAAAAACTAGTAACGTTGCTATAAATTCAGCAATAAACAGATTCAAAGAAAAACTTTAAAATTTTTCCATGTTATTAATAAAACACTAGATTAGACCTATGACTATGTCCATGTAACCATGATGGATTAAAATAAAAGTATACTATATTCTGCATTTTAAATATTATGTATATCCCAAATATGGTAATTGTAAAAGCTAAAGCGTAGAGTAGAAGAAAAAATATTAAGTTTTTTTCGAATTTATAATATTAAATAGCTATTGTGCTCAGTGATCGTAGTTAACTAAAATATTACCTAATCTTTGAAGTTCAATTCTTCATCATATAGTACTATATTTTATATAGACGAACATGTCCTTCAACCTAGAGTAGGTAAGTACGTATAAGAAAGGAGAAAGTGAATGCAAGAATTAAACGAAATTACGTTAGGTTTAATCTTCTACTTGCAATAATAATGAACACGATATTAACGGCGTCGGTCACCTAGTGGTGTAGCACACCGCTTTACTTCCGATGGTCGCGAGTTCATTTCCTCACACGGTGCAATCATTTATATTCATGACTACAATTAAGTATATGTATTGACTAAAAATATATATCTATGTGTGTATATCAGTTGTTTAGTACCCATAATACAGGCTCTGCTTACCGTAGGACTAGATGGCGCTGAGTTAATTATCCACGGATATTAGGTAATTAGTTTTAAAGAACTATTGGCAGTTAGGGGCACTTTCCTATCTGGTAGAATTTATGAAAATATAATAACTACTTATGTTGTCCATAAAGTCCTCTTTTAACAATTGTTTCGACATTATCCGGAAATCAACTTCCGAGTGAGAGTGGTTTATTTGCCACAAGTTCGGAAAGACAACTTAATTCTCTTCAATCAATTATATGCATACTACTTAATTAAACTTCGCGATCACTTAATTTCTTATTCCAAATGGAAGTATTATAAAACAAACTTGATATGTATTCGCTTCAGTTTTTATTACACGCTAATAAATCGTGGTGTTGTCCACGTAAAATAAGGTCTATGGTAATTACTGATAATGTAGCCAACTATAACTACATATATATCCTTGCGCTTACATTTTTTAAATATAATAAGTACTTTTTACGTTTTGTATTACAACTTTTTTTCTTTCTATAGTAAATCCACAGCCGTGTCCCAGGTTTTTCTTAAATAGAAGATAGTCTATGTCTATAACTATCTATAACTTTTGATGCAATATTTCAGTATCAAATTACATTAAGGTCCGTTCTACATTCAAACTTGAACTCAAAATCATTTATTCCTTCGGCTTCTTATGCGGGTAGGTAATATTTTTATTACTATCCCTACCATCCAGCTGTTCACTTATTTAGTAATAAGAAGGAAACAAGTAGACAGACAGTTTCTCCAATTTGTAATATTAAGTAAGGAATTGTATTAGTTTATGTTAGTATTTTAACATAGACTAATACATATTAATATAGACTAGCCCCTACAATTTCCTTCACGGGACTAGGTTAAAAGTAATCAATATCCCTTTCTAATGCAACCGCTAAGTATACATATATCCTTCAAGATGTTTGGTTAAACCGCTCATACATGAAAGCAATGACAAACAAACAAGCAATTTTCGCATTTATAACTTTCGTTAAGATTATTTGAAACATTTTCCATCTCCTGCATAAAATTGTATCGAGTGTAAGATGAATCTTCGACTTTATCTCAATTAAAGGAAGCGACGTCTGAACTATTTGCAAATTAAATTTCCTGATTGAAATTTATTATAAACTCGTTACCTACTTCAATGGCCCCGGGAATCAAATAAATTGACGCTATATAGGCTAGAAAACCCGTATAAGGTATTTGCCTCGCTATCTACCGCCTTTTTAGTATATCGCAAAATAATTGCAATCCTTAAGATCCAATTTAAAAGAATACCAGAAATATTATCGGAAAATCGAAACTCATTGCTATTTTCCTTTACAATTATGGACAAACATATTTGTGTTTATTTTATTATGATTTAATTAATAACTAACATAATCGTTATTATTATTAATAGGAATAACTCTTTGTTTGCTTTTATTTTCATAGTTGTAGCTTTTACGAGTTTAAAATACCAAAATGTTCCATCTAAACTTAAATAGTTCTTAAGTAACTAACGAATTTAAACTTTATTCGAAAGACTATCAGTATATTACCAAAGGTAGACTTCTACATCGTCTTCTACGTTTTCTATTTATACCACATTATACACATGTGTATTTCTATACCACAATGATGACAATCAATTCCAATGAACTAAGACTACGAGCACCATTATAGATAGAGGTATATACAAAATAAAGTATTTGAACAAAAATTTAACAGTCAATGTATGTAAATGAAAGTCTAAAATTTCTAACCTTGTATTAAAAACTCATGTATTAGGAATTACAACTTTAACACTGGTATTTGTTCAAATTTAAAATCTAGTAGAAATTGCATCGAGTATAATTAAGGATACCTATGTGTAGGAATTCCTTGATCTCTTCGCAAAATATCTGAGATATTTCCATTTCACTAATCATGTCACTCGTATAGACTATAAATAACATTTAAAGATGCACTATATCTACATATGAACAGAACAGAATATTTATGTTATCTCTACTTGAGGTAAGATAAATATCTAACTATATGTGTGAGTGTAAACAAATGCCTACCTGCAGTACAAATTTGCATACGTTGAATAATATGTATGTATTATATAATAATTAGATTAAAATAAAAATTTTAGTCAGAAAAGTTAGTTAAAAATGACATCTTCCTCATAAATAAAAAGTAGTAAAGAGAATCCAAAATACATAATTAATTAACAGTAGCCCGGTCAACAGTGACAAATATGTCACAAATTCGAATCTATAATTTTTAAGTAAAAGAACCGTACCACTTATATATGTACAAGAAAAGCACCACGGATCGATATCCGTTTGTCATAATGTAACACCCGTAACACTCATGAGTTGCTATTCTGGAGGACTAAGTTACTTAGTACCTAATTACTGTAATTTCGTTGCCTTATCTGACTCTTTTCAACGTTTTTGAGATTCAAATAATTAAGTCAGTACTTATAATAACAAAGATGTATTAGAAACGAAAAAAAAATGTTAAAAGGGAATATTCCCACGGAAAATATAGCTGAACATAATTTTATGGTCACATACCGGATCGTTTTACGAGGACTATCTACTATACTTCCTTTACCTACGACCAACAACTGAGGCGATGTTCACAGGAAAACGCTAATCTAGGATTTATTCCCATGTACCTACATGTACTTCACTTATCGATTAATGAACGATATGAAATTATATGAGTTCACTAACTATAAGTAGACAAACCACATAGAATCATTGTAACATAGTTTATTTATCGCATCGTTTAAAAAAAGCCGAATAAGTGGAGCAATAAAAAAATGAGTATTCAAAAGTGCCTAGGTATATTTATATAATTTAATATTATATTACTACAGTGGTAAATAAAAATATAATCAAAAACAGGTTCATTATTTCTTTATCTTTATTAAATTATCCATTCTAACTGTTATTACAAAGTCGAAAATCACTTTGTTTGTTTGTTAACGGCCAGACGCATATACAATAATAAACCTACATATATGAGATCATCTACCACTCTTGGTTAGACTGCCTAGTTGATTGCTGTCCAGTTAAAAATAATCATCATGAAATTTAGCATATTATTTAGATATTTTGAAAATTAGCATTAGGTATGTAAACATAAAATTAAAAAGGATATAGGCTAATTTCTAATATAGGCACTTAGTCAAGTGGGTGAAATCGCTAATGACATCTTCTAAACTAAAACCAATGTATATCAAGTTTATTTAATATTATTTCAATTTAGAATACGAAATTAAGTAGGTAAGTACTCGTAAAGTTTAATTAGTATTTACATAAGTGAATGACGAGAATTAACTTGGCCTTGTGAATGTGTGGCAAATAAACGGCTCTCACCAGGAAGTAGGATTCTGACTAATATCGAAACAATTATTATTAAAAGGACCACAATTCTTATCGATATAAAAACAAACAATCTGGTATATGATTTAAAAAGTATCGTATATTCTTCATATAATTATGGTACTCATTCCGGTGTCACGGAAAGACAATAAATCCTTAGAATATATTAAAAAGTAAAAAGGGGTTAGAATAGAAAGCATTGTCAGTAATAGGGACTGGTAGTCATCTCTATCCTAGTAACCATTCTTCTCCACAGCTTATAAGTTTTAAATAAACAGATGCATTTTGAATATTCCCAAACATGTCCAAAATCCATAAAGTATAACTAAGAATTTTCATATTAAGGCAGTCGTTTTAATAAATAGGTATAATACAAAAAAGGAACAGGGAGAAAATATTGTTTTATTTTTATTATAATGTATTCTAGTAGCGCCACTGTAAATAAGCACTACGAATATAACATAGTTGTGTATATTACTGTTAGTACAATTTGTGGATAGTCACTTTAATTGTTATCAGTAGGTTTTAATTTTGAATATAAATACAGTATACAATTTTATTGTAAACCCTACTGATACTTATATAATTATATATATTAATGCTAAATAATATAGTTTTATTTATTAGATTCAATTGCATAAATATAATTAATTAAAAACGACAATTTGGAAAGTAAATTAACAAACAAACAAAATTTGATAAACAAAAAAGACTTCCCAATATGAACTTGTAACTACTCTCGTTAATTTCACTTTCTCATTTCTATATAAGTACGTATTTGATAACTTTTCTTAAAACAACGTCATAAAACGTTATATTATCGTAAAAGATATAAGCATTATTTGAGCCACTTACGAGAACATTGTAAGATCCCATAATGTCTTGTTTATCGATTGCAAAATATTATGATGTATATTGGTTCCGTCTTATTTCCAGTTTTTGCTCAAATACTATTTCCAATTATGACTTTGTTGTATCGAAGCAAATCTTAAATATAAACTTATTTTAATAAATTCGCTACACTTTTTTATATAATATTTTCCTTTAAAGAATATTTTTAATAACAAGGTATTAAAGTTTATATTCATGATATACGAATTATTTAGAAAGAAACTAAAATATAATTATCTTATTTATATTAGTGTGTGTGTAAATATATATATAACATACATGTATCTATTGATACTAGCTATGCCTACGGTTTCACTCGCATGAAATTTATAACCTACTTGTTATTCTGATGTATAAACTATATTACTGAAAAGTTTCATCAAAATCCATTCTATAGTTTTGCGTGAAAGAGAAACAAACATCCATTCATCTCTCTATCATCATCAACTGACCATCCATACTGACAAACTTTCGCGTTTATAACACTCATAGTTATATGTGAATGCCTTACATATCGCACTTTGTTTGGAGACGACGTACTTAGCAACAAAGTTATCACAGATCTAATATATACTCTACGCAAATACACTAATTGTCTGCTGTTCAAACCAGATTTACCTGTGTTATGGGAAATCAGACAACAACCCAGAACCACTAGACCTGAGGCAATTTAGAAAAGTTCCTTTCCTCCGCCCAACGCCGGAAATCTAACCTGGAACCTAATTGCCACAATGCTATATAAATATATTACTTACCATGGTACCATTGAGATCCTCAATAAGATTTTGTCGTATTTACGAATTTGATGCATAACGTACTAATGAATAAAGACTACAATGGGGATTGAAACTAATCAGGAAAATCCGAAAAAGAAAATGTAATATTATATTTTAAGAGTTACTGAAATAATAGATTTATTGATTTAAAGGATAACTGTCATAAAAGATATATGAAACAATAATGGTCATGACACAATACATGCCCCTAATGCGGTGCTAAGATCGGCACAACTGAGCTCACCGACATAGTCTTCGAATTTGCGAGTTCAAGTGACAGCGTGCTCGTCATATCTGTTTCAGAACAGATGGTCGCTGAAGTAGACATATTCCAGAGTGGATATAGGGAATTATCAAACGTAGCATAGGACTGGTATTATTATTTCTCATATTAAGTTATGATAGTCTGTATTCAAATAAACTTAATATAAAAACACTTATGAGTAGATTTTCGTTCGATACCGAAAAACAAACTTAGCCAAAAAGAATGAACAAGAAACTTACCTCTTGCTCTTTTAAACAAGTAAAACAAAATTTGTTTTTACATTTTATGGTTTTCTGTAATATTTACATAAATCAGTCATAGTGATTAGCGTGAATCAGTCCCCACAAGGAGCACCCGTTCATAAGTATAATGTGATTATAATTTATGTTAAATTAGTAGAAACAAAAAGTGTGTATCATATATATTTTTTGTTGATTTACGCGTAAATTTCACATTCGCATATATGCTCGAAATATCTCCATTCCATACCACGGCGGTCAAATCGTTTGCATAAAGTTCGCAATTTAAGACAAGTAGGTACTTAATATTATTTTTATGTAAACTCACTTTACTTTCAACAGACCGCATGCAGCGATGAAAGTCATGTGAGTCAATATTTCACTACTATATTTCAGTACAGTATTAATATAATATGTGTCTACATAATCAACATTCTAAAATGCGTAATTATTTGCAATATGCACACCTATGTACATATCGTAAAATATTGAACATTTTAGATTTGATTCGGAACATCTGATTATTTTTGCAAATCATGTACTTGACATCAATCTAGAATATCTGTGCATATAATACAAATATAACCTGTTCATGGAAGATATTAGTGAAAATCAATCATTAGAAGACTTTCGTTGGTAAAGTCTCCTAATGATTGACGTGTCTGCGTGTAAAATACAAAATAATGATTTTTAGATTTTTTTGCTTATGCGTTTCTCCGAGCTTAACTCAGAAACGGCTCAACTGAATTGGGTTTTCACTATATTGTGATATGCTTCACATAAAATTTTGTGTTATTTTATTTCAATTAGTTCACAAATAAAAAAGCTATCATTAAATATTATTCTGAACACAACGATGCACGCGGATGAAGTCACTATCTCATGTTGTAATATGCCATATTAATGTGTCCTTCACTATTTATATTATAAGTAAATACTTATTATTTTCGGTACAACAGATTAGTTTCTTTTTTTTTATAAATTATATCTACGATTTGGGTGGCAGAAATCTATTCTAAATCACAAGCGAATTTTGTCATTGTCACTGTCTGTGTCAGTTAAATTATTATATTATTATACATTAGGCGTCTCCATTATTTTTTTATTTCTTGGTGATTTTGCGGAATTTTAATAAAAAAAACCGGTTATAAATAGAGCAAGATTAATTGTAATGTCGTTAAATAAAAGACAGGAGCTTTATAACGTCTATTAAAACAAAATGTAACATGCTATCCGGAACTACGATATACCCACGAGCATGCGCATCGTTGAGATGATCAATGAACTCCCATTACGAAACTACACTGTTGCATAATTACTGAATTAACTAACCATTTAGTCATAACTTCGTATTAGATTTATTGCAGGTGAATGCGCAAACCTGTCATGAGATTTAAAAAACAATATATTTTTATCTATGACTATTTGCTTTCTGGAATGTGCAAGAAAACAGCCTTTTTAAATTTCTGTGTATAAAATAATTTGCCTGTGACATACATAATAGTTCAGTTTGACTTTTAAACTCTGCAATAGATATTTAATATGATACCAAATTATCTATATTTACTGCTATAGTGAAGAACTAAGGAACAAAAAGTACCATCAAGGAATTTAATTCTATGAGCATTGAATTACTTCAAATCAAAATTTCCTACCGAAAGGTTTGGAGCATATGAAATCTGCAGGTTACGTTTATATTTATGAGTTATACTAGGAAGTCTTTGTTATTGTTTTTGTTAAGAAAATTATGCATATACATGTATCCGTAATTGAATTTTATGCCTTTATATTCCAATTCCAAAAACTTCGTCATCGTCGACTAATAATTAGTGAACAAATTTTTCGAAGTACCTATTTGGTGTTTGGTGTAATAACCCGCTGTCAAAATACACACTGCTCGTGTTTTATGGTTTCTATGTCGCAAAAATATGTTATAATGAGTTATTTTAGTGTACATTTTAAATTTCATAAAAATGGAGCTTATGCTTATCCGGGCAGACACTTTCTTCACTGCATTTAAATAGAACTTTATATATATAATTACAACTTTATATATATAATAGAACTTTATATATATATACAATACAGTACAAAGATACAATACTATAACATACAAAAAAGTCACCGAAGCGACAACAAATATTTATAAAGGTCTCTTTACAAAACGGAATATTTGTTTTTGTTGTAAAATTAAAATGTTCCTATTAAAGTACATTGTAATGTAGCAGTTATTAAATTTAAATGTAAAAGTTAATGAAAATAATTCAATTAACTTTAAAAATAACGTAAGTAACTATAATTATATTGTTACGTTATATAAAGGAAATTTAATAATTGAAAGGTGAATGCACAAATAAATTGTGCCTCGTCTTATCAATGTTCTGAACAAAATGAATCAATTATCACGCTTTCATTGTATTACTTGGCGTGACCAATTGATCACTTTTATTATTGTTTTTCATTTAGATCAATTTTTAATAGAATACACAGTTTAATATTCATATTTTATTTAAATTAAATAAATAAGTATACATTTCCAGGACAGCAACTGCACTTTATAGGAATTACATTGATTTGTATGTATTATATGTGTAATAAATGGTTATTAAATATTTACGACCTTAGGTAGACCAAGAGCTCCTAAACAAATGAAAAATACCTATGAGGAATAAAAAATATTATTAATTAACTGCCGAATTCAGATTACTACGTACGTATAAATAAGGACAGTGTGACTAGACGAAAGTAATTTCTTACAATAGATTTTCCCTTTAATATCATTTTTTAAATATTTATAAAATAAACAAATAATAATAAATTTACAATACTTATAGACATATTTATTTAGCAATTCTATTTATTTATTGATATATTATTTACAATAAAAAAAGGATTGGTCAGTTAGGAGCAGCTGATCTGAAATGAAACCCTTTACTATATTCGGCTTTTGATTTTAAACTACGTACTTTGCATTAAATATTAAATATAAAAAAATATTGCAAAAATTATATATTCAATAAAAATAGCAATCATAAAACAAAATGATCGATGCCTAGCAGAGCGTGGTTTCGATCCACGGACCTCTGGGTTATGGGCCCAGCACGCTTCCACTGCGCCACTCTGCTCACGTCCACTTTTGTAAATATTACTCTTATACTAAACTAGTACATAAAGTAACCATGTATTCCTTTAATACAAAGAGTTCTACATTGAAAATACATGGGCATCAGTAAGATGGACTCATAAGATATGACAACTACAGGATACTCCAGCTTATAATCTGTTTAGTCTTTTTTATAATCCGAAATACATCTTATAATATGAAATTAGCACGGAGATATGTCAGCCATAATCTGGAATAGCATTTGAGCTGGATTCTGGAAGGGCATCACATGATGTTTTCATAGGCCTGTTCATATATAGGTATAGCCGTATAGTTTCCACGTAATATCTAGTAGGCAAACAGTTTTTTTGCTACTTCAGTATCAAAAAACTATCCTTACTATATACCTATATATATATATACTATATATAATTTACAGAAAATCATATTTATTTACTCATACTTTGAATATCAATAATATAAGTCCCGCGTTCTACAACCGAATAAAAATACTAATTTAGAAATACATTGTTGTCAATAACATAAACATTAAAGTGTATAAATTGTAATCGAGAAACTAGATTTAAACTTTATGATGTAGTCTTACTATATAAAATTATAAGAATAAGACTAGGAATGAAATTAAAAGTCTTCTATCGAAGACAATTACAATTCACATTTAATTTTTATTATCTACACATCTATAGAGGAGTGGTGGAACAAGTATCATAACAATAAAACACAAAAACAAATGTACATGAAAAAATGAAGTTATCACCTGATGAGAATTAACATCTAGTAGGACCAAATGCATGCATGTTTATATATACTTACAATGAAAAAACTACTCTCTCAGTACATGGAAGATACACATATGAGAAAAACTATAAAAAAACAATGATATTTTTTATGTACTAATCTCAGAAACAGCTTAACCGATATATATGTGATTTTTACTAATGTATTATAAAAAATATACTTAATTATATGTTTTATCCCAATACGTTTACAAATAAAAAAGATATACAGATAAGAAGTGGCCTCAATTAGTGATTAAATCAGTCATATACACAGATAACTTCTACAAAACTTCACACAATAATTTTTCATCCCGTAGCTAACTGATGGCAATTCTATGTAGATCGCATACTAAAACGCACTCAATTATGTTAATAACACATCTCATCAAGTTTAAATATTTTCTTTATTGTTTGTTAATTTTTTTCCATTCAATAAGTATTGATTCGATATGTTGGCATAGTAATTATTATTCTATACTATTATTATGAAGAGAGAGTGTTAATTGGGTGATTAACCAACTCATCAACGGTCAGTCGAAACGTACCCACTAGTATTATGCAGTTATAGTTGTTATTTAAGAAGAAAGTTTATATAATATTATACAACCAGTGTAATATGCAAGACTTCATACATTGTATTTAGATACCGTACACATGTTCTTTATTCCAACGCAATTACATTTTTACTAAGAATCTATTTAAATACTAGCTGTACTCGTGACGTGTGGAATTTAACTTTATTTATCTAAAATAAAACATTTTTTCTAAAATGAAAGTAACCTCAGTTACTCCTTATTAATTCAGCCACCTGCCAAAAAAAGTCCCGTCAAAATCGATCTAACCATTTCAGAGATTAGCCGGTACAAACAGACAGACAGACAAAAATTGTAATAAATGTTATTTTGGTGTATGTACCGTATTTATATTCATATGCATGTAGTAAAAAACGGTTATTTCAATATTACAAACAGACACTCCAATTTTATTTATATGTATCGATGACGACCACGTGGCCTAGCCGTTTATTTCAGCGCACGGTACAAGTATTAGTATTCATAAGTATAATAGTATGTAATGTTAAAAAAAATATATAAAAATATATCTATAAATTCAAATATCAATAGGTTGTGCTTAAATAAGGACTAGACAGCGCTGTGTAAGTAGTGCTGGGGTATTACCTTAAACTTATAAATCCATTTTTTAAATACAAAACGTATATATAGTAAAAAAAACTGGCCAAATTCTCACTAGAGTGATCTCTAAATCTTGAAAATCTGTTATTTATATCATAATAATATAAAAATACAATTCGTCCGTAACAAGAAATTTCTTAGCCTAGCTCCTAAATGAACGCTGGTTTGGTTAAGATGAAATTTTGTGTTTTAATTATATTTCAATGGATACCTTGATGGTTGTAAAATATAATTATACTCGGTAGGTGGCGCTGTTTTTGCAGACAGGACATCTGCTGAGTCCGCTTGTATTCTTATAGGTACTATTATTTTTATAGAATACTAACATGAACCCATGACTCTGACATTGTCGAGTCAAATATAGTATAGTAAAAATCGCATACTTCACTCGTCTCCTTCGAGTTAATAAAAATGGTATACACAAATGTAGTTATTATGCAATGATAAAGATTTTTAAAGCATACTTAGATATATACAAAACACCCTGGACATTTAAACAATGATATTCATGAATACAAATGTTTGTTTTGTCCGAGGTTCAAACCCGCGACCATTGGAAGTAAAGCTCTATATATGTATATGTACTTGAGTAATTTCTTTATACATATCTTACATATAAGAGTGCCCCTAGTATATGAAAAATTAAACATATCCCGTACCTAGACTGACGAGTCGTCGAAAATGAAATTGAAATGCGGCTTTTCTTTATCAAACCTGATTTAAGCTCATTACAAAATATCTCCAGTGCATCCGGTAGGCCAACATGCAAACTTGTGTCTTTAAAATGGTGTTACCATGTAATATGATTTTACGGTATTTTCCATCAATTAGGGATGTGACAATTCCTTCTATATTTTTATAAACCGTGCCTATGGAATTATAAATAATAACTTTTACACATTTTGCTGAATTCAGATATTTATTTAAACGCTATTTAAGCTACATTGTAAAAAAAATGGTTTAATATTTTAAGGCCATTCAATCCTAAAAAAGTATCATAATTGGGAGGGTATATCTGACCAACGCCAGGACTTGTGGAGCACTACGGAAAGACAAAAGTTATATATATATACAAGTAATATCTCCTAGGATATATCTCTTTAGTAATTATATAAACTATTATAGTTACTACGATAATATAATTTAATTTATACTACCTATAATATAGAGAGAGCAGATTTCGTTATGAGGAAAGTAAACTCCGTTTCCACTGTACAGATTAGAGAAGCTCTTTCACTATTCATTTTGTTCATAATGTACCGTACATTATTTCAGAGTAACATATACATACATAACTCTATATACATAAGACTCACAAAGTTATGAGCAAGTTGGTGAAAACAGGGCTAGCTAAACACTAATAGATTATAAAAAAAATATATTGTACAACTAATTGATGAACCGTTGGAATTATGTAATCTGTTTTCGATAATATTTTCTATTTCAGAACCGTACTTTCTTTAGCTGATATCTCTATTATTCACATATAAGAACTGGCAACACTACACCCAGCCATCTTATAAGAAATCACAATCTATGCGATAAAACGGAGGGATGCGCCACTGTGCATGACGACTTGTTGCCATTATACACGATCTCCGTTTGCAGTAGACTATTGTTAATTATCACGTTAAAATCTCTATGGTTTGTTGATGGTAATTCTAGATAGGTTTATTTATGGATATAGTATGTTGTATTAATACATAGTAGGTGAGTTGTAAAGATTAAAATTATAAAAGTTTTATTATACCCAACATACTTCAGTCGATGATCACAGAGAGAACACTAATTATTCAAGAATCTATTCAAGTCTAGACATTATGCTAACTGACTAGCCTACGCATTGACTGACACATTCCAATCACTAGTTCGTGTGTATCTGTAAATGACCGTTTCCTGAACCTAATTGACTGATCTAAATGTTTACATGTCAATCTCATTAGCCATCGTTTAAACCTGATAGAATTTAAAGGAAAAAAGAAATATCATGTGACCTGAAATTGCTTTCTCGACTGGTGGACTGAACTTTTGTGAAAAATCTATACAAATATACGTAATGTTTATATAATAATAATTGACCTAAAATTCCTTACACGTGTGTATGATTTATTCTTTTAAATATAATTTATTTTTATTAATGTGCGTTGCCTAAGGTTTACTCAATTACAATTGAAGTTTCCAATATTTACAAATATTACTGTATATACATACATATACTATAATAAATCAGTACAACCAGTAAACAGTATCATCTCAAAACTAAGTAATTAAATCCATTGACATTTGATTACGCCGTTTCTCACCTTTTCATACTAGTCAATTACCTACATCGTATTAATTACATATTCCTGTTCAATGAAAGAGCTAACCGACATTATTGTTGATTTATTTAATTCAGTGTTAATTACATTTCAAACCACAAAACTAAATAAGATTGAAATCGATATTAAAATTGAACTCCAGAGAAGACTGCAATTCGTGGCCATTTAATAAAAGTTATTTCTATAACTACATAACGTAACAGAGGTTAATCAGGGTCTGACTATTTAGCTTGAACACTTAAGTTGTTACTATAAAAAGTTTAATTTTATAATGTATTTTTTATATCATAAAAATGCCAAACAAACATGCCGCTAATCTCACTTCCCCTTTTCAAAACAAGTAAAGTGAATGCTCGTCAAAAGGCGCTAAGGCGCAATAGAAAAATACACAAAAATAAAACCTAAACACATGCATTGCACGGATACCAATAGCCAACAGTGTTAAGTGAAGCAAAAAAACTTACGTGTTATACAAAATAAAAACTTAAATACATGTGAGTATGGTGTGGAAAAAATAAAAGTAGCGCCGGGTATCATTCACTAGTGTACAAATAAAAATGTTAGCGCAATCAATCATTGATGATCGAATTTGCGAGTCACGATTGCTATCTCGGAATTACATACCTATTTGTTGATCAGATCATCTTTTGTTCGACACTCATTGAGACTTCACTTTCGTTCTCCGCACCATTAGTTTTATTGCAATAATATTATTTTCAATTAGTTCTCAAAGGTTATTAAATCATAAAAAATGTAAAGAAATTTACGCAAACTGTAGGAAAGTATGGGCTACCATAATGAAATTCCACTCTGGGTGTGATTTACCCAACATATACCTAATTTTCCAGGGATTTTCTTTTTTGCACTTTGTCACTGTAACTTACTGTATCTTTAAAACCATAGAGAAGACTTACACTTTTTAAAATTCCATCAACATTCCTGCATGACAATATTATTTTAATTATATATTTTTTCTGTATATTACTGGAATGGGACACAAATTGATTGTCTAGCTAAAGATAAGTGGAGACTGTCGCTTGTTTTCATGATCATTATATGATTTGACGTAAATGGTATCTTGCATTGAGTTGGTATTCTGGAAGAATAAAGTGTCAGCCTCCATACACTGTAATCGAAATACAGTATACAAAGCAAACTGCTTGGCCTTTAAAATAAGTGTCTAAGCAGACGACTATGTACAGAGTCTAACTCGAAAACTGATAAGTAGTATAAATTTCTTTTATTGAAATTTACTAACTGTTATAACCGTAAACTTATAGATAAGGTGCCATCATACATTACTCTAATAAGACTATAAATCTTTTATTTTTATTTATTTAATATTTTTCAAGGTACAAACATACCAAACTTGAGTTTTGTGTTAGTAATTAAAGCATAAGCAAAATAGTAACAAACAGCTATAGTCACTATACTACCCATTATCCGACAGAACCATACACAGCCAAGATCAAAACACACTGGCCGTTGATAAGGCTCTTGAATTTGGGGTATCTGTTTCTTTCGGGTATATTCATGAAGGCTGAAACAAAAATATCATTAAAATTACGGCATAATTAAATAGATTTTATGTAATGATAATGAAATAGTCATCCCAACTGCATAGATGATAGCAAATCACTAATGAAGGAAGAAGAAGGAAGAACACGAGTTATAACAGAATTACCACATTGTGATTAATTTATCAAACATTAACTATGATGACTCATAGGGGAGGATGTATATATTGCGTAGAAAATATTTTGGGCAAAGTATTATTAATTCCTTAATAAAACCATGAAATATTTACCTACTTACAATATTATTTGTTTCTTCCGTTCCAAATCATTCATTAATTCTGAATGAACCAAGTACCATCAGCCATATATCTGTAATAAGACAACGGTCCAGCTATAATGAAACATTGTGTTCTATGTGTAATTCATTTTAATGAAAAAATGTAATTATAAACCATGTAATAAAATTAAGATTACCTTGGAGATATCTAACGAGAATCAGCAATGATGTCGCCGCTATAGGGCCACCTTAATGGATGAAGCAGGTAAGCAAACTAGATAAGTAGATATCTCCAGGCGTGTTGAAGGATAATAACTCTTAGCAAAGATTATATCATCTATACTAATATTATTTAGAGAGAGACCAGATTTTATTTAGGAAAGTAAACTTCGGAATCCCTACTGATTTTAGAAAATCATTCACTGTTTGAAAGGTACATTATATCAATGTCCCAGAGGCCATATATTATGTTATAATTTATATCCTAATTTGAGGAATAGATGAATTAAGTAAGTTTTGCTTCATTTCGATTACAATATACAAAATGTATAACTATACATAACAAATACCTATCTAATACCTATATAAAATTCTCGTGTAACAGGTTTTGTGTTTATACTCTTCCGAAAATGCTTGACCGATTTTGATTTTAAATGTATATTCAGTAATTTTGAGAATATATTTATAACCTATTTTTATACCCCAAAGTGTTAAGGGTGACTCACACCAAAAATTTTTCGACAATTTATTTTTATTTTTCATTAAAAAATGTATGTATTTTTTAATGAAAAATAAAAATAAAATAAATAACCCTAAATTTTTATCCCTCTATTATTAACCCCTACTTTTTTACAGCGTTATTAATTTATATGACAAACCAATGTTTGCTGGGACAGCTAATAATATATATGTATAAATTATTTCATAACGGCCTCTGTTTACCAAAAAGTAAGTGTATAATCTACAAATAATATAACTTACTTTTTCCTCATGTCAAATCGGGGATTGTAAGAAACGTAATTCAAATTTGCTAAATATAAAACCAAACAGAAGAAACCGATCAATGTAACAGCAAACGCTATGAACTCTATGTACCATAAGATATTTGTGAATATTCCATGCATTGTGAGCTTAGAACAATCTTATGACTGAATAAGTAGGTATGTAATGTAAGAGCTAATGTCAAAATATGTCAAAGGCATTACAGTCTGTCAAAATCCAAACCATTTATAAAAAATAAGATACTATTTTTATCAAAATACATTTAAATTACTAAATCTGATCATAGTCATGTAAAAATGTTCATTACAATTTGCAAAAGATTTATTTTACTATTTCTTTATAATAAATAGCTTTAACTTAGCTTAGCTTATTTACTTCTAGATTCTTTCCTAAAAAATGGATACAAAACTTTGCATACTAGTTACTCTTCTCACTTGAACAGATTTGAAGTACAGGAACATGTTTCTCAGTAATACCGTTTTCAGGCCTCGAAACAACTGACTTCAATCACATTATTAATACTATAATATTTAATTTTATAACCACCACCACATGAAAAGCACGAACATTTAAATAATAAAGATACCACGTGAAATCATAAAAATAAGTTCACGTATAAAATTTTCTATAGCCATTCATGAATAAAATATAAAAAGTACAGTCGAATTGAGAAATTCCATTCTTTCCATATTTCTATTTTAATCAATTGGTTAAAAAAGTTTATTTTTCTCATTAAATAATTGGTTCATCAAGTATTTATATACATATTATTATTTCAATAATACTACATTTTCGTGTAAAGTTAGTTAAGTTTACCAATATAAATAGGCTTTGACGGTTAGGTTCTAAATACGACCTAACAAGCATTCAAATGCAAGGCTGTTTAAATTAAGAGATACGATACTTCGAGAATTGAAAAGTGCAAGCAAAACCAAAATAACTGTTTATAGTATCCTGCGTTGCTATTATGAACTATAACTCCAAAAAATTAACGGTCAACTAATACTTTAGAGAAAATATATGCTTCTCTGCACCACACATATAAGTATAATATTGTAAGTATAGTATAGTTTAGTTTCATTTTATTTCAATTACATTTTTTGTATGTACAGGATGTCCGTTTCTGATGAGAGTAATCACTTTTAAATTTCTTCATTCAGTGAAAGTAAACGTGCATTTTTTCTATTTTGTATGTCTGCGGCAAGCCTTCGCTGCCATCGCTTAACTACCGACTATCATATTGTGGAAACTCTCATATTTAATTGAATCCTACTAGTATTATAAACATATTATTCATTTAGTAAGTATAGACGAATGTTATTACTCATTCAAGCAAAAACTACTGGATACCGTGGGATGAATTCGAATGAAAATTGATACACATATCCTAAAATTTATATATTTTTTATTTTTTAATTCTATAGGTTATTCTTTAACAAAATCGAAATATCTATAATTCTATAAGTATATATTTATATATTCTACAATAATCCAGATCTGCGGTTTAATAAGTCAAGCCAGAGCACTACTCCTCGCGCATACTCGTCCGACCACTCACCACCAGTGCTTTGGATATTCCAAACATTAGTCGTCCAGGGTCCATAGCTTTGAACATATAATATAATCTGAGAATATATAATACCTAATATTAGATATTGTCAGATTTTCAAATTTGCTGTCGCGCCACCAACGATAACTATTTATTTTATTTATTGCATAAATTGTTGAAGATTATTACATAGCAATATATGCTGTGGCTTTGTTTGCGTGATCCCAGTGTATCATAGTGGTCGTCGGGGTAATTTTAAAATTTCCTTTATTATTAATCTTACTGTTAGTGAATCCGTATTATAATAGTTAGTTACGTAATTATATTCAAAATTTCTAGTTTCAATGGTATAGGCAGTTAGAGCAAGACTGACCAGTCGGAACAAATATTTGCAGACATATCTTTATTTATTCTATAAAACATTCAATGTAAAGTTATAAGTAGTAGTATTTTGTATGACTATCTGCCTCAAGGCCTGGACACGACACGGCAGCACAGAATAATTATAAATAAGTACATAAGTTTAACGGCAGTGAAATTACTGAATCCTCAGGCAGGTATTATAGTTGCGCATATGTAGTATAATGGTGTATTTGTGTCAATGGTCAATTCAGATTCTACTCTATTTACCATATATATTTAAAATAATTTAATTAGAATACCTACATGTCAAGAGAACCGGCCCTTTCCTTACATAACTAATGGTTTTAGAGATTAATACTTCACTGAAGAGACTCTGCCGTGAATATTTTGGATTATCGAGGATTCTTACTGTGCCATATCTCTATATTCTGGTAATATTGACACAGTTCGCTGAACATATAATAAAATATGAATCTGAAGAGGAGAAATAAATCAGACGGAGCACAAGGATTTTTTTAAATAAAGAAGTTATAATTATTGATTTTATAAAATGGGCATATTGAAATATCTATTATCACCATCATCATTACATAGTTACATAGTATAAAATAAAGTCGCTGTCGATGTCTGTCCCTATGTATGCTTAAATCTTTATAACTACGCAGACTACTACGTTTCTAGAGGAAGGTTTATATATATAATACACGTATGTACACCCGGGCGAAGCCGGGGCGAGTAGCTAGTTAGTTATAAATTAATATTTTCCTTTCGTCCATGTATAATCATTCAATGTACCTACTTAATAATATATTACTTAATAATTTAACATAAATGCAAATTTTTAATAAAAAGTAAAATGAAATGAAATCCACCCAAGAATGAAGAACTAATCAGAGCAATGATTATGCCGTTTTTTGGCACTATACTGCATCTCTGTGGCACACTCTTAAAATTAACGAAACAAAACGTAACGAATCGCCAATATTATTGAGCAAGTAATCACTACGCTTACTTAGTTAGTATGAAACGATAACTGACAATTATGACAACTTAATATTTGACAATTTATCCAGTACACCTAACAACATGTCATTCGTCGTTGCCTTAATATGTCATCACTTTTATTACTAAAATAGGAATTATATTTTTATTTAAGCATTTTATTCACAATGATCCTTAGTCTTTATTTTAAATTATCACACAATATAAGTGCACCAAACAGATATTTGAAAATCATTCAGGATATCATAAGGTCATAAAAATAGCGATCTGCACATCTGCACTCGTATAATAAGTAGCTAATATTAATTTATGAGCTCAATTCCAACATAAATGTGACTAGTCTTTTAAAGAATTACTGTTAATTATCACTGTAAGTAATAATGAAATAAACATTATTTATTATGTATGACATTTATGAACTTGAAAATCGAAACATGAAGGGAACCCTTCGCGATTGGCGCAAAGCGCTTCGCACTCCAGCCACGTACAGAGTAGGAAATACTGTACGGATACAGCCCCAATTTGTGCTATTAATAATATTAGTTGGACTGTTTTTATTAATATTATTTTATTATAACTGGTGGGCTAGCTCGCAAGTGTATGTTCCACATAAATGGGTAAACACTAACCGACCATACAATAATACATATCCACTCTCAACACCAAAGATATCTGGTGATGTAGTCACATTCAGAATTGGTATTGTAAGTGATTTAGACACCAATTCTAAGAGTGCAACAAAACCTTATACATTTAATAGCTATCTAAAGAAAGGCTTTTTGAGTTACAATCATGTAAAAGGGTATGCTACTGTATCTTGGGACTCGCAACCTGCTATGTTACTCTCATCTACATATTCTCATAAAGGAAGAGGAATGGAGTTATCAGAATTGATTGTGTTTGATGGAAGATTGCTTACATTTGACGATAGATCTGGTATGGTAAGTTTTATAAGTGCAATTATTTTGAGTTATTTACTACTCTCGACTTCAGGATAGCTGCAAAAAGCTGCAATTACTATTATATATATTGCAGTATTGTCTGTAGAACTATTATGTACTTATATGTTTTATAAGTTATACAGAAATTTTACAGAAGACTACAGTTTGTCATTACTTCAATTTTTATTCGAATTGTGTTACAAGTGTGGTATAATTAATACTTTATTATAATAATGCTCCCAATATGTTTTATTTATTACGGAACTAAATATTTATTTACATAACTTTAATGCACATAATTTCAAAGTACATATGGCAGGTTTAAGACCATGAAGCTATCTAACCAGTAGTATATGTATGTTATTACTTCATAACAATATATGATTTTTGTAAATGATATATTATAATGCAACTTCAAGAATTAACTAATGGAATAAACATATGGATACCACAGAAGGAAAACTCGAAATCAAGGTGACATAGTACATAAATAGCTTAGATGTGCGTCTTATATGTTCTATCTGACATACCCAGCAATGGGAAAACGGATTGTTATATCAATGACTTATACCATACAGGAGATAAAGAGAGTAGGGATTTTTAGGACTGAGAACTATTGCCCCATATTTATGAATGTATTTGTTGTATGTATTTTAACATTAATGTGATTTTCCTTTGAAATCATTCTGATAAAATCCTGGAGAATTCAACTGTAGCTTATAATATGCTAACTGACTTGATTCTTATCTTATTGTTATTCAGAGGTGCCAACATTAGCATGAATAAATCATAAAGTATATAAAAATACCCTATCATTTCTTCTCTTCCAGGTGTTTGAAATAATAAATAATAAAATTGTGCCATGGGTGATATTGGTGGATGGAAATGGTCAAGTTGAAAAAGGTTTTAAGTCGGAATGGGCAACTGTGAAAGATGAAATTCTATATGTGGGATCTATGGGTAAAGAATGGACAACAGCAGGAGGGGACTTCCAGAGTTATGACCCCATGTGGGTTAAAGCCATTAACATGAATGGGGAGGTAAAACTTGTTTTTTATTACTAAGCATCGAGATTCTATTTCTATCACAACATGTGGGTTGACTGGAACCATAACTATAATAATAATAATCTCAGGACAATTCATATAGACATCACCTCCAGACCCAAGTTAAGCTAGCTAAAGGTGTTATGGGTACTAAATAACTGATACAAATATTCTTTTTTGTAAATACATAGATATTGTACATATAAAACACCCAGTTATGCTTATGAATATAAATGTTTTTGCTGTGCGAGGAATCGAATCCGCGACCATCGAAAGTAAGGTGTGCTAAACCACTAGACCACTGAGGCTGTCAAATAATGGTCTGTAAAAAAAATGTATCTGTTGTCCCTTTTTTATATTGCATACTTATATAATCTAATCTATATTTCAGGTGCAGCATCTAAGTTGGGTGAATCAATACAAGGCCTTAAGAAGCTCTGTGGGTATTGAATGGCCTGGTTACATGATTCACGAGTCTGGTGTATGGTCCACAATTACACAGAAATGGCATTTCTTGCCTAGAAGGTGTAGTCATGAGTCCTACAATGAGACAAGAGATGAAGTGATGGGTTGCAATTATTTAATAAAAGCTGATAGTAATTTTAACAATATACTAGCCATTGAAGTGAGTATACTCCTATGTGTGATATTGATATTAGTCTTAAAAAAAATTTAATGGTCCAGATGTAGGCATAGATCTTTTGCCATAAGAGACACATCATTGCCAAGCGATCTTCTTGGGTAGGGTTTTTATAATTTTAATATTAATTTCCTGGGTATGAGTATTGAGGGACAAAATAGATTTCATTTTGAAGATGTGATTAGTATGTCCAACAAGCAGGTGGAGTCTAACGTTACCTAACTGATAATTTTAATAAATAACCTAGGATGATTCATACAGCCCCAAACTAAGCTGAGCTTGTGCTAGGTGTACTAAACAATTGATAGATATACAAATGTTTACACTCCGAGGAATCAAACTCACAACTACTGGAAGTAAACTGCTGAACTAAACCACTAGACCACACGGGCCATCAAAATTAATCTGATATATTTAAAACTAGCTGTGCCCGCGGTTTCACCCGCGTGAAATTTATAGGCTATGTTATTATGATGTATAAGCTATATTAGTGTAAAGTTTCATCATAATGTGTTCAGTAGTTTTTGAGAGAAAGAGTAACAAGCAACTATCCATACTCACAAAATTTCGCGTTTAAAACATGAATAAGATTTGATTATCATTAGCAATATTACTATCAATTTGTTTAATTTTTCGAGTAATATACTATATTTTCCAGATAACAAAACATCAACCCAAGCATGGCTTCTCATCATTCAAATTTATTCCTGGATCAAATGATGAAGCAATAGTTGCTTTGAAAACCACAGAGTATGAAGGGAAAACAGCTACATACATTACTGCATTTAAGACTGATGGGACTATTCTACTACATGACAAATTAGTTGAACCCATTAAATATGAAGGAATAGAGTTTATATGAATGTGATAAAAAAATCAATTATCTAAAAACAAATCTAAACTTACTGTAAATATGTACAATACAATATGTTTTGTTATATTTTGTTTTATTTGAAAGAAAACACGCATGTTGTATAATATCAATCTCACTTTTTATTTAAAATAATATCACATTTAAAAACTAGATACAATCAACAATAAAATGTTTACCCTACTAACATATAAGACAACAAACTAGTTTATAAGTGGTTGTTCTAATTTCACCATGGAAAGAGTAAAAAGAAGTTATTACTACTCATTGGGAAACCTTAATGTCCCTAATTGTTTGTGATCCTAGATTTCACCAGAATCACATCGATATGAGCCATGGCCGTAACAATTTTGTATTAATTACATTTGTATCACTTACTAGTACAACAAAAACAAAAAAGGCAACATATCTTGTAAATATATCTACATAGAGAAAAGATATAAAGTTTGATTATTGGACAACGATTAAACAAGAAACCTACATGTTTCTAAAATATAATTAGTATCCATAGTTATACTTGAAACAAAAGAAAAATGAAGAAACAGCACCAATGGATCTCCTTCTACCCAGCGTAAGTATAATGCTGAGGAATCTTTCCAATTTCAAATTCCAATTCCATGATGTCATTTTAAACCAATAGACCGCGTTATCTCTTCAAACACAGTCCACGCCATAGCAGCCATTAGTGTCCTACGCAGCATCCTTGGTACGGCGCCCTTGAAGTAACCTTTGAACCCATAATTCTGCAACAAATTAATAAATAATATTTATTTATGTGGCGTTAAAAAATATATAGCAAGGCAGATTTTGTACAGAATTGGGTATAAACTGGTAATGTTTTCTGAAAACAGCATACACAGCATTCCCAAAATATCTATCTACCTCCTATGGAGACAATAGGTCGCTGCAAGCGATGGCGCAAGAATTTTCTACTCATACTATCCTTATTCCATAGTTTAAAATATACAATTGTCGAATGAACCACAGATATTTAAATGATGACCACATCAAGAAAATTATCACACAATGATAACTCCAGTGAATACTTGCCCTCTCGTGCCAACGAGATAAATTCTCAACATAGGTACCTAAATCACATTTTTTGTAGCCTAATTAACAGCATGAATATATTTATCACATGTAGTTTAACATTTTAATATTCCAATTATAAAAAATGATAGTATGGTCAGTTGATAATACATTTATACTTGGGGTCTAATATAACTTTAATGATTTATAACAGGATGCCAGACACTTTCCATAACTGGAGGTAAGTAAACCATGTGTCTCTTTCAGACCTGAATGGTATAGGGTAAGTTACAACTTCAATACATTCATTATTATGTCTGCATGATGGCTTTTACTTAAATAATAATAATGTAATTAATATAAAAAATAGAATAGAATGGAATAGATACATACATATACATTGACATAAATTTGTTTAAGTTTATGAACTTTTTTTAAATTGATAAATATCTTTCAGTGTTATTACAGACAAACAAGATATGAATACTGGCTCTCCTCGTAACGGCGGTTCATTCCTCCTCATTTCTATATTAATTTTATCCGAATTTGTGGAAAAAGATCCTAAATTATTTTTGTTATCAGATTCTCACCTGATGAACATAGAGGGCAGCGCTGAAAGCGTTGGGAAACTTCTCTGGATACAGCTGCATCTTGGTCTTAAGAACATCAGCTGGGTTTGTTGCCAATGAAGCCGCTATACCAGCTACGATGCCACAGCTGAAATGTATTACGCTAGCAGCACTTGGAGATTGCATCCATTCTGAAATACAAACAAAACAAATTATTAACTCTGTGTGTATAGATTTAAAGAAAAATAAAGTAGAATTTTGTTGCCTATAAACCCAGAACTAACATAATAATTTTTCCTGAATATTACATACATATTACAATAGATGGCGCTGAGCTTGTACTATGTGTATATGAAGTAGATCAATAAGGTAGATATTTAAAAATATATCTTTAATGAACAGTGCAATCTAATTTTTCATGTTTCGAGAATATAATTAATTATATCTAAAATGCATGTTATACTAAATTAATTTGTCTGAAATTTGATTAACACATGGATGCATTTATTTTATATGGAATACTTTTTTTTTAAAACCATGCTGACAAACACTGTTTGTATTTAGCTTAGAATATAAGTATCAATTACATTTTAAAATCGCTTCTCACCTTTAGGCACAGCTTGCTTAGTTTGCGTGTAGAACATAAGATACAATCCAGAGAATGGTGCATCTCTTGCCAACGTTGGACCAAGCCCACAGGATAGTCCTCGTATCCCCTCAGCGCGGTAGATAGCTTTCAAGGCACCACCCAAACTGTTATACTTATAAACACCAGATTCATATCTGTAAAGAAAAGAGGCACAAATGACATGTAACCGTCAGCTATTGTATAGAATTTTACACTGTAATCCAGTGATTTGTTTGGAATATCCTAATCTACATAAAAACAACCACCGAAGCATAATTCTCATTAGAAATTGATTACAATATACATAATTTGCGATTCTGTACATAGGTTTTAACGGTTGCAATTTTAAAACACACTACAAACCGCAATATAACTCTCAAATGGTTTATAGATAATTGCAAACCCGGCAATACGTTTCAATTGAGAATTAATAAGAACATCATTACATAATGTTCAGTACATGTAAAACAACGCTTTACACAATCATAATATTTGCCTCGTGTAACCCACCGATGAAAATCTACACGATCGAATATACCTACGCACTGATCGCGAAAAATCTATTAGAGTGGGCCCACATTCACAAGTTGAGACCCGACGACCCGTACCAATGTGCATTAGTTGCCACACCCCGCCTTTGGAAATGCGTCAATTGAATGGCGACGTCGACAGGGGCCGTCAGAGCAGATCTTGATAATGTACGTGTTATACTATAAATAAATTCCTATTAGGTATGTATTATAAATAGCGGCGATTTAAGAACCCCTACTTGATGGCAGAAGAATAAGTGAGATAGAGATATATTCGACAAGAATTCATACAATGTCATCCTCTGCTATCTAATAATGAATAATAATCAGTCATTCCTTTTTATAAGTATAAAATAATGCGCACTAAATAAGGTCATAGGTGTCGCGGCGTCTGCATTTCAAACTGTAAATTAATTCTTTAATTTACATATCATTATATTTACTTTGTCTATCTATACACAATATGTATTACTGACAAAGGTTTTAAAAAGGTCACTACGTCGTGGTCTCTAAGTAATTATGTATATTTACTTAATTTTGATTCTGGTGATCTCTGGGTTACCATAACATGTAACAAAAGATAAGCGAAAGTCCAACAAAAAATATAGATATAAAACCTTTTTAGATATTAGAAATAGATAATTATTTAAATTAATAATTTTCTGGAGCGATTGGTTTTTGTTTTTACTATTTTCTTATCTGTATATTTTACTTATTATAAACATATAAAATATTAGTACTTAATTCTAATACTCGATTCATCATTTCTGTGAATCTTGATAAAATCTACACAATAAGGATCGAGGTGCTCCTTTCTCCTATTTTTTCTCGTTAAAATGTAACTCACCTGGTTTTAATCACAGTAATTGGTATCAAAGCAACTCCGCTCATCGTTCTTGCGACCACGCCCAGTGCGATCGCCTCCATAGCACCCAGGTCTTGGTTCCTGGTCTTCCCAAGTTTAACTTTCAACCAGTGAAGAGATGAGAAGTACAGCCCAACGCCTGGCACGCAGCGAGCCACAGAAGGCACCATGCCTCGCCATAAACCAGCGACATGTTCTTGGCGGATTATGTTGGCGAAAATGTTGATCATGCCGGGTTGGATTCGGCTGCTGTAAATAACATTTATTAATTAGACTTCAAAGAATAAAAACAATATGACGCGAGCGGATAAATAGACATTTTTACAAATATATAAGATTTCCTTAGAATAATTTAAATATTAACAATATTATCTAATAGTTAACACTATTTTTAGCTCATCCATTAGAATTATCTTAATCAAATTGATGCGTTCAAAGTCAATGTTAATAGTTTACTTAAGATAACAATTACAATTGACCACAGACGATATATAATGGTTTATGTTTATTTCATTATAATATTCACAGTTACATACAGAAATACTCAGGATATACTAGTGGTGCAACAATAGGGGGAAAATACCATAGTCCTAGGGGAGCTACTAAATTGTCAAGCATTGAGTAGAGTGCTTAGATATATATACATACAACAATTGTTTTAATTACATTTTACTTTTTTATTTTTTTTAAATCGGTGTTAAATTCATGCAAAGATCGTTTGTTCCCACCGATAGTTATTAGATCGAATCTGACGGTGAATAAAAGTTGAACCTTAGTTAAGGCGGTAGACATTAGAAAATGCACGCATGTCTAGAGTATGTCTACTGGAACTTAAAAAGTTGTCTATGCCTCTGGTATTTTCTTATGAGATTATTTGTTAAACGACTTCAAAAAGGACTGATTTTCATTTTGACTACTTATTTCGCAATTTTTGACTGACTGACTGACAATATTTTATAATAGATTTTTTCTTTTTATGTAATATTATGAAGTTTCTTAATGGCATCTTATCTATAAAATTAATAAAACTTGTTTGACTTACTTGACAGTCGCCGCAACAACATGCTGACTTGGATTCTGTAATCTCGTCTTAACTAAATCCAATGGTTGGAAAAGTATAGTGCTGAACGTTCCCGAGAATGATCCGGCGAGGAAAGCCTTCAGGACTGGGTGGTACTGCAAGCAAATACGATACAGTCAATACATTTAATATTTTAATGTTAACGATACCAGATACCCTCTGAACTCAAATATTACACAAGTTAAGATAAATTTGATTTGTCTCTTATATGAAGTACTTACATTTGCCACAATATCCATGTTTAACAGTCAAATCCTTAGGACCGTTGTATAGAGATTCGTCAAGTGATATCTTTAGGGTAGATGCCAAATTTATAGTATTTGAAATGGTATAGCCAATGGTAAAGAGAGTGCTTGTGTGCCAATTGATTTAAACACAAACCTAGATCGTATCGGAGTAATCTGAATAGTATATGGGGTTGATACGGTACATTAAAGTTATGGTCATTTTTTGTAACAGGTCGCTTGATAAATTCATGTATGTTTTTCCTGCCAGTATAAATTTTAACGAAGAAATGCCCGTAAAGGCCAGTCCCGCAAACACTAAAGTATACAACACTGTGTAATTAATATATTGTCCTTTCAATGCACAAAATAAATTAATTTGGAGACAAGAAGTCACTGTAGTTGATAAATTTAGCCATTAGGAAACGTAATAAACAAAGGAAATACACAATTGAGAATTAATAATTTACTTGTAAGGTTGCGAGAGAGAGAGAGACGTGCGCACAATACAACTGTATGTAGCTAACTAATAAAATAAGTGGTAGATATGTAATTTATAGAGAATGTTATCGACGGTAGACAGCAGCCGCTGTGTCCGAACCCAGGGTCGAGATCGATCACCTCTGATACTACATATCCGTGCCTACTGCCTAGGGGGTAACGTGATAAGCTTCTGTAAATTAAATAAAAATTCTTACGATTTACGACAATAAAGCACGAATGCGTAAGATTTAAAATTGATTGCAGATATTAATACTAATAAGTAGTTAGTATGGTAATGATATTTGTTTACAGATTTTAAATGCTATCATTTAACAAATAAAGTTCAATATGTAGAAACTGTTATATATGTAATTAAATTGTGCAAATACATTTAACATTATAATTGCCTTGGCATTGGATAACAATGATTAATTTATCAAAAGTCCAAGAAGCATTTTTTGAGGAATTGATAATATTATATTTTTATTAATTTGGGTAATTATATATAAATTTGGATATAATAATATAAATAATAATAATGTAAATTATGAATATGGGCATAGGCAGTGATACAGTATGAGTCAACAATACATTTTCAAGCTCATATAGAAATGAGTACACAGTAGCACTCTCTTGATTGAAGATATGTAGAAGTAATAAACTAGGTAATAGGTAATACATAACTATATGATTTGATTATAAAGATGCCTGTAAATGAATGAAATTCTGGACAGATTTGAATTGAATTTGGTACGCAGATAAACCATATGCAAAGGATAATTTTCACGCATCCCACGGACAGTTAACAATCATTTCACTAATAATCTCTAAATATTTCTTTATTATATAGATCTTTAGTATTAATTTCAAATCAATACATACAACATCAATATGTAATTGAAATAGATTTTGCATCATACTGCAGAATAAAAACTATTTATCAATAGGAAATTTTATATAGGTATCTATACAAAAAAATATGATACAGAGGCCATATAGATAGGCGGTTGACATAGGTACTTAATTACAATAACAAGTGTAATTCTGTGCCAATACCTATCTACATAACATTCTACTATATCACCAAGCCCTGTGGCATTCTATCCTATCTATCCTGTGGCATTCTACTATATCCTTTCTTCTACTAATTACATAACACCACTATTATTTTGTTAAACAATAAATTTGTCTCCGATTTCTTTATCTACTTTTAATTTCACAACTGTGAACAGTTTGTCTAAATTTAATTTAAATTAATGTTAGATCACTGAGTTGATACATTATGGTTAAACCGTTAATAATTGAAAAATTATTCTAATTAACATGTATGTCTACTATTATTAAAATAATAATATTGTATAAATGTACAATAAATATTATCCTAAGGTTGACTGTTAATGTTTGAATGTGGCAAATGGTTTTGTTAACATTTAATATAACCATAGATAAGATAATTAAGATACTAAATATAAAAAAATACCTGAATGTATGATTCCATTGCAGAAAAAAAAATTGTTTACAAAGTGAAATATTAAAAAAGTTGCTTGAAAGAACTCTGAGCCTACACACAACTGCCTGTCGAAATAATAACTCTGAAACCTCCAAATACTTACCAAGTAATGCAAAACACTGATGATATACAAACAAATCGTTGCAGGATGTTTGTTTGTACCATTAAGTATTAATAAGCCGTTGGAGGCAATTTATGAGTTTAGGTCATCGTAGAGGACACCGTTATCACACAAATAAGACAAACAAAACCGCAGGGGGCCACTTACATCCTTATCAACGCTGCTCTTGTTGCTAAGATCAAGGGGCGCAGTAGTGTCGATGGGCCAGCCATCGGAAAATACTGCCAGTTCTTTCGACATATTTATATTATAATTTTCTTATATTTTTTTGCCTTTTTCGTGCATATAGCAAAATTTCTAGCATTTTCACTGTATTATATAAGCGTATTACAGGAGGGTAATCCACATAATATCAGACGTAAGACTTTGTAAGTTTATTATTATGTGTGCACTATGCGTATCACAAGTTCACAACTTTATTCTACAAGGTCAGCAGCTCATTTTGTAGTAATACTTAAACATGTCATTTGGACTACTATTGAATTATTAATTAAAAGCACACAAGAAATATAACAACATAATGGTATTCATTAATTTTGTAAAAAAAAACAATAAATAAATATACAATAGATGAAAACAAATAGCTCCAATTTATAAATGTAATAATGCTATGTCAGTTGCGGTGTCATTGTCAGTTTTGACGTAAAATTTGACGTGACGTGAATGTTTGTGATAAATAAATCTTTGACTTTGCCTAGTCAGTACTAGGCAAACCGAGGAAAAAAAATAAACAGACACAACTTTTTAAAGGATGATAATGGAATAGTGCACCCGCCTGCGCTAACGGTACGAACATGAATAGCAGAATGGGCATCCCATCATCATGTGACGTAGTACCTACTTATCCAAAACAATAAGAGCCTGACATATTCTTTGAGTCCGACGTCGGCTATAGAGATTTACAGACATACAGACATTATATTTTTTGCTATATGTTGCCGAATCCTAAAAGAAATATCCATGTATATGGATTATTTGTAGATACACTTAGTCCCCGAGCCAGACTAAAATTTTGCCAATTACTGTATCTCTAATTTTATCTAATTGTATTTTCATCAGTAGTACTTAATCATATGTAATAAAATTATAAAATATAAAAATAATAAACGATATCGAGTGGAAAGGAAGGGTCATTTCAATCAATGAAGTCTAGTCGGTAGTAAGTTGAGGAACACCACTCTTGCAAACACAAAAGAAGTCATTTTCTCTAGGCTCGAATTGTTATCAAATTATAGTTAAACTTAATCTTGGGGAAAAAATGATAGCTGGGTGTAACATGCTAAGTTAGGTGATAGCAAGAACACGTAACAAACATAATTATAATATAAATAACTTATGCATTTGACAAATTAAAGTCTGAGGAAATTGGTCATCAGAATCTGTTCCTGGCTCGTGGGCCGTTACTTACAAAAGTTTATTCTCAGTGATGACACTAACTCTCAATATACCTAATGAGGTTATCATAATAAGATTGGGGCTATCTTTCACAAGCCCCCTTGGGGTGAGATACGTATCACGCGATGTGCGTGTGCCACCCGCCAGCAGAGGGTTATCGACTTATACTTACGCACATTGTGTATTTTGTTTTAACAAATATTGACAAATACATTGATGACTTAAGTAAATGACTGACGTCTTATCTGTGAGAGACTTTGTATAAAGTTGTCTGCTTGGGTAGATAGCTCTGTCTCATGGCAAACAATCAGAAAGCGTACCTAACAATAATCGCTTATATATTTATATAAGAAACGGAGAAGGAAATTGTTATTAATGTGAATTGATATCCCCATGCTAGCTAATGTAGTTCATTACATTAGATTTACCTGGAAAACGTCATGTTAGATTAGCTGTTGTTAATTAGATTTCTGGTGAATTTGCCACTATGGGCCACCGATCTGACGTCATTCTCATTTTATCATGTTCCACTGGTGCTCCACCAGCATATACCGTTAGCGTCGGCAGGTGCACTATTCCATTATATATACATGAGCACCACTTACAAGCGTCATAATATGCGTGGCACCAATGATTCGGTGCTACACCGGACTAAGATGCACTGCCTCTGTATCCTGTAATCTCACTTTTTTTAACCTCACTCTTCAAATGAAACACATATTTCAAAGCAAGTTACATATGATGATGGGATGAGGGTCAGTTGGGTCAGTTAGGTTAGATTTCATCTAAAGTCTTTTACTTCATCTTAAAGCTGTTTATGCAAGCATTGATGAAATGTCTTCCTAGACAGACAATGGTACATTTGAAACTTATTGTATTGAGTAAGTCTTAATACCCAAATGACAAATCTGATGCACTGTTCTAATCTGTTTGGAAAACTCGATAATAAATGAATGTAGATATATAGCTTTTAATATGGATCAGAAATATATAACAAGAATTACCACCCCTAAATCAGGCATTAGCGTATTCAGACAGTTCTTAGTCTCCTTGTATGTTCTTTACTCCTATAATGGATTGTGTTCTGAGGAATTGTTTAACATGATAGTCACACTACACATTCTAACTAGTGATCAGATTATATTATTGAATTTTCTCGATTCCGTTTAATCCCCACTCACGTACCAACAAGTTTTCCATCAACTATCATCAAATCTTATAGGTTCTTGATTTCATTGTAACGAGTTATGTATCGTATATACACTACTATATACTTTCGCGACTGTAATTTAAGAATGGTAGTCAATCATGAGGACAGGTGGTCTCATTGTAGAGAAAGTAATGATGTTCCTAATCAACTTCATTCTCATTATTCTGATTTCAATTTTCTCCACTGGTGACCAAGCTAAATCTTTTTATCATCTATTAAAAAATAATGTCTAAATAAAGGAATATAAATAAGTCCACATCTACTTCCAACATTCTGGGTGGAAGGAAGGTAGGTTCTAAAAGTATTAGATAGAAATGTGATGGGGTGGAGACAGGGGCGGATCGTCAATTTGTGGGGTCCTGTACCAAAACTATTTAGGGGCCTACCTAATTTTATTACTTAACTAAAAAAATACACCGACCAAAAACAAGCGACGGAGAATTCTCTGTTTCACACGACGGCACATGCATGGGTTGATTAATCTCAGGGTTGATAGGCTAACTTAATGCTTATCATCTTATATCAGTGCTTTGCCAGCGTATACCGTTAGCGTAGGCGGTGTATCATTCCATATTAATGTATAAAAACTCTTTCAATAATCTCATAACTATTTTCTGGCCACCAACGGCTCTAAGTAAGGTACATTTTAGAGGATTCTTAAAGAAATTATCTTACATCTGTCTGTGTGCATCATAAAACCATGTATTACAAGATTATAGTTACAAGTTGTAATATGTAAATAAAAGACTCGTTTATTATTTTAACTTATTTATTCTAAGTACTTCCACAAAATTACACAAAATGAGTGCATCATGAAACTTACAATTTACCTGTAATAAATCATGTTTGTTTCGCATCGTCAAATACATATAAATATGAAAATATATATATGGTATAATAATAATGTCTTTACAAAATGATTAATCACAGTAGGTGTATATTAAAATATTAATAATTAGGGAATGATTAATTTTAACGTAAACAGTATACAAGGAAGTTCATAAATCTATATTCAAGTCAATATAATTTTGTAATCTCGTCTAGACACCGTCAAAGAACATTAGCTCCTATGGAGCACGAAGGCACAATAGTTAAGTACTTATGTTTGAAGAATTTACAATTCTAACAAGTGTACTGTTTAAAAGAAAAAAAATTTTGAGGTATTGGCACAATCATTATAACTGATAAATTAATGGAATGCTTAAATATTATAAAATATTATTTTAAATGTAACAGAATGCTATGTAAAACTTATATATATATGCATAAATAAAAAAGAAACATTTTAATATCAACATTTAAAAAAACAGCACAAATATAATTACAATCCAAAAGGGAATGACTTCGGAATGATTTTTATTCAGGTAAGTAAATACCTATTACTTAATATTAAACGCTAAATCTTTTACAGATTAATAAAAGGTACATAGTTTTGTATACTATTTGAGATTTTGTATTAATTACGGTAATGAGAAGTAAGTCCTCTATTAGGTAGCTAGATTCAATCCTACATCATTACAACACTAAGTATATACCTATGAATATTGGAAGATACTTCACGTTGGGAATGTCATTATTACAAACTTTTTTATGTAAATGGAATGGTAAAGTTAGTGGTAAGTTATAACCGTCGAACAGCACCACGGTCATCACGTTTTGTAACGCCCGTAATACCACCCATGCGTTGTTATTCGGGAGAGTAAGATATGCATTCATATCTAGTTATTCCACTGCTTTATGTCTTATGTTACCCTCCATCCGAAAAATAGATATCAAAAAATGCTGTATGGTTGGTAATATATTTGTGAAACTATATTTAATTCTTCGATACAAAGTATGCATATTTTGTCAACAATGTTGACTATTTAACGCTCCAAAACAAAAGTATTAATATACTAAAATTACTAGAAAGCAGATAGTAAAAAATAGTGATTTAATTGGCGTTAATATAAATATGACCTACTTATAATTTTAATAAAATAACGTACCGCAGAACAAATTGGCACAATAAGCTATTAACATTGGCCATGCTTATTATAGACTAGCTAACAATAATTCTTGTAATAGTTACATAAAATCTCGACTAAAAGCATATCTTAACGTCAATCGTTCGTTCCATTCTGAAAGCTTGCATACATCAATGTATGACTCGGCTTACATGTGCCTCGTGTTGCCAAAATTAATGCCACTCTGCGTGGCACCTTTGTTGGACCCGTACTGCAGCGAGATGACGCCCTGTCCAGCTCTCAGCTGTTCTTCTGTGAAATTTCTCACGTTCTTCTCGGCTTCCTTGGGCCCTATTGAGGGCTTTCCAAAGTTGCCAGCCTGAAATTATACATATTATACGTTATTTTAAAGCAGGTACTTGTAATAGGTATTATTTTCTGTTTGTGAATTATAAAATTCAGGCTTTATCACATGGCTGCTTCCGTGGTTTACTCATATGTCACTGTAGGAAAACATAGCTGATAAAATATAAAATGGTGAAATATTTTTACGATCTTTAACAATAAGCAAAGAAAGAAACGTACGTAAAATGATCACCGGCTTACTTCCGATGATCGATATCCCGGACGATGCAAACATTTGTATTCATGAGTGTGACTATATGTAGTGGTCTGGATGATTTCTAATATAAATTAATAATATAAGAAGCCAATCAAAATAAAATCTAACAATACTAAGTACAGCGTTACTTCATTTAGTCATCGCCTATAACTATGACTACAGAACTATAAAATTCTAAGAACAATTAACAAATTAAGTAATATAAAGCACCTATACTCATAACGCTCATGGTATTCCTGTCTAATGTGTTGCCATTCATGAAAAGTAAGGGGTAGATATATTTTTTTACTTTAAATTATAGATATTTCAATACTTTAAATTATAGACTTATTCTCTTTGACTATCTCACGCTTTAAATGTTTGACAATAATCATCTCCACTCCTTTAAACATTGAAAAAAAAACGTACCTTTCTGCCCAAAGACTGCAAACAGATGACAACGGAGTTTAAGTTCTGTCTTTCCCAAAGGTCAACAGTTTGGAAGGTTTCTTGTGCCGGTACACCAAGTTGTCTTGCAGCTTCAAGAAAAGCGTTAATGTTCTCCATACATTTAAACGCCATTTTGGACTCGTTGACCTTCTTCACCAGCCCTGGTTGAATGTTGTTCACTAATCTATAACGAATAAAAAAATAATAATTAGTATAAATTTAGTTTTGACATAAACACTACTTGTATATAACAAAGTACATAATTCTGTAATCCTTATAGAGTATAAAAGGAATACTAATACTATAGATTAGGGAACCGGACTTTTCCCGTCATCATCTTCTTTTTTGTGTATCTACAGAGACAGAGAAAGTATATAATGGGTCTTAACTTCATTCTGCCTTGAGGATATGGTAAAACACACTGGAAAAACAAGGTTTGGCTGTGGAACAAAGAGCTCAGGAATTAGTTCTCGAAAGAGCGATCAGGTGCGTGGCAATTTAGGGTAAACCCCTTACTTATAACATATATAGAGTATCTATTATACTACTTCACTATCTACGTTACGTACTGGTTATTCTATAAATTCATATTGTGGTACTAATTACTTTTGCTCTCAGATGATGCGATATACAAAGATACCTTGCAAGAATATGGATTGGACGCCGGGACGTAATTTGGTATAACTGTTTCAGCTTGCATATTGTGACATTCTGTCTTATTTAGTAAATAATTATATATTATTTTCATAAACTTACTTGCACAGCAACGTGCCATCCTTTAGGACATCATAGAAGTTGTCCATATCCCCGGAAGTATTTTCGGGCGCATTTGTGATCTGCTGGATCCAGATCAGGCATTCTTGGGCCAGCTCCTCACTGTATTTGCTGTTGATCTGAAAATAAAGACAAAGGTTACTTGAGTAAAACTTAAAAATGTAAAGAATGATAGTAAAAAGTACGACATATCTTAACAAAAGTTCTCTCCCCATTACTGTTTATCCGTAAGAGAGGTAATATGATAACGACTACAGATAAAAGTATTCTAAAAGCTAGTAATGATCTATGGACTACATAGATCATTACTAGCTTTTAGAATGACACCTATTCATACCGGTCCTTTTTGGTACCCCTTTAAATAAAGACAGTTTGCAATACTTGATATTGTATCAACCTTTTAGTTTCTTTTGAGGATTACTTTTAATTCAAAAGATTTAGTCTCATACGGCACAGTCACTTTAATTTTATAATCATAAAAAAAAAAATACACCAACGTTAATTTTTTTTTTATAACAAGCATAGAATTCTAAGATTGTAATGCATCCGTGATAGGCGGGAAGAGTCGCTGGTATAATATAAAACAACAATATCGATTAGAATCGGAAACACTTCATAAATACGTGGCTCCACGTATATTGTAATACAGATACTACGAATCAATTGGTCGTGGTAATAAATGGAATTAGTTACTCACGCTTAGAGCTGTTGATACTTTGTTGAATAACGTGCTAAAATAAAATATGGAATAATACCACGGGTCATAATTTAAGAGAACACTCATTTATTGACTATATTACGGTTAGTTAGAAATATTCACTGAATATTCTTGATATTTGTAGGTTGAGCCGATACGTTTGTAATTTGAATGTTTTTAAATATATGGTATACCATAAATTTTTTTAATTGAACACTTTGAAGGCCCGTCTGTTGGTAAGTGGTACCCGTCGCCTATACATGTACATGTATTCTATTACGTTATCATCCGGTTTCCATTTCGGAGGACTAAGATCGTACCTTTCAATTTAATTACGATAACTGAAACACAGATTACAGATTACAAAACAATAACATGAGGAGAAAGAGAAATAGGTAAGACAGAGGTAGATGACTCTGTACAAAGTGTACCGCGTTAATGCACGCGAATTACCGCATATTGTTTTAAAGATCAAGCTTACACTGTTTTCTTTGCAATATATACTGTAGCAAGGTTAACTGTCCCGTCTGTAATATATGGGGGAACGTACACATATAATAAAAACGTAATCGATCGCCGGCTGTACATAAAATATATAGGTACGAGATAAACTATATTTTAAGTGAAGTTTACCGCAATATATTAATGACCGTGATAAATAAAACCACACGACCACACCTAAAACGGTAAAGCCGTATTTTAGTTTAGCGATCAGAAACGCAAAATAATTTAATAACATTTGTAAAGGTAAAGCCATCCAATACTTATTTCATAATTCTTCATGTACAGAAAACGATCAGTTACATTTTAAATATTATATGTATACATAAGTAGATACTCTAGAAGGTCAACTATCCTGTCTGTAAAATATGGGGGGATATATATATATACATATAGTATGGATAAAGTACATAAATATAAGTTGTTTCTATAAAGACGTTCATTCATTTAGGTTATCGGGACAATGTAAACGTTGTTTGCATACAGACGACCTAGTCTGCAGTCACATTTGATACAATACTTCTTGTACAAGATATTAAATAAAAACTACATTATTATTAATGAATGTTAAATGCAATAACACAACTTAGTCTTTTGATGACGTTACATATGATTTATTTATTTAATGCTATGGAAATAATGATTCGTTTTCAATAAAACGGCATTTTAAATACAAGGTGTATTTAAAATAGCTATTTAATAACCAACCTTAGGTTCAATTATATTAATACAATTAAACAAAAGGAATAAAATTAGGAATTGTAAATTCTATGTCTTGTTTAATACTTGCTTTAATTTTTTATTTCCAAAATAAGAACATGTTAGGTACATGTTGAGAATATATGTCACTGAAATAAAACTGCTTCTTTTAATATATGGTAAATGGTACTGGAATAGTGCATTTGCTAACGGTAGGTATACGCTGGTGGGATACCCCTGTAGTATGATAAGATAAGGTCTTTTTTTTTATGTATGATAATGAAATGCTGCTCCCGCCTGCGTTAACGGATTACGCTGGCGGGGCACCAGTGGAGGATGATAAGATGAATATGAGGCCAGGTCAGATAGCCCATCGTGACAAATTCACTAGGAATTTATCACGATGGTTTCCAGGAGAAACCGCGTGGAGGTCGACCTAATATGATACATTGCTAGCAATGGGAATTATTAGTTCCCATTACGAATAATTCCCTTCCTCCAGATAAGATGAGGTCAGGTCAGGTAGGCCAACGGGACAAATTCGCCAGGAACAAAACCATGATAGTTTTCCGGACACACCCTTCGTCTAAAAATGGGGTAACTAACTCAGCCGACAATTTTATTATCAAATAAATATAACAGTAGATTTAAGCACATTTAGGTGTGGCCGTGGTGGCCCTTGACCAACCCAAACCGATAAAGTGTATGTATATGTAGATGTCGATGTAGTCTATACACAAAAGAATTCAGACTATATACAAGGTAACCGTTTACAGATCAGGCGATATTGAAATGTTTAATTTAGTTTAGGTTATAGTAAACAGAATTATCGATTGATATTCGATATACATACATTTGAATTTAATTGACAATTGTCAAACTTGACAAAAGTAATCGTATACCTCTCGGAAATGTAGATATTTTAATAATCTAAAAAAAATATATAATTATTGGAGATTTTCATAAAATGTGGTAGTGGTTATGTATTTATTGTAATAATTATTATAATATTTAAGTTAAGCATTAACTTTAGTTAAGTTAAGCCATTTGTGAGTTTTCAATTGTAATAAGGCTTTATATGGACAAAGTTTCAAGTGCAATGTTTTCAAGTAATCTGAAAATATAGCCCTTACGTTGGTGTGACGGCTTAATATTTTATTAGGTGGAATATGTGCAATTAGGTTTAGGAATGTAATCATTAATTGATAGTAGAGCAAGTTTCTGACTGCTATGCAGTTATAGTGTTGAGATTGAGGCATCCTAACAATTTTATTTTTAAAGCTTATTTCCATTTTCAACTAATATTTTTGTAGCGTATAGAAATTTTAATGAACTTAGTATTTTAGTCTTTCGGGACAATTCTTTAAACTTCATCCGGGAGCCTCCATAACTGTGTGTACGGCGTATACGTTACAGAATCAATAGTTCACTAATATACTTACATAGTTATAGAAACGCCCCACATTTATTATACACATGCAAATCTTTCTAGTAACTAATAGTATGGGCCTATTCCATACAGACGCATACGCAATAGGTATGGACCATTATTTCTAATTAAGTCTTTTTACGACTTGTCAACGCGGAACACGTTTACAGTGACAGTGTAAACATACATAAACCCATTATATATTTACTTTATTTCTATATAATGTAGCTATTATCTATAGAGTGCAATGTTTAAGAGAATAATGCTTGATAGAGATTGTACAAATGTACATAGTACTGTTAATTTCTATGTATATTATACTAGCTTACCGATTGTAAATATAGACTTTCCTCTTAAATTACTGTATCTATTGCTAGAAATGCATTAAAATCCGTTGCGCAGTTTAAAAGATCTTAGCGAACAAACAGCGGAACTGACTTTATTTTATACTATGTAAAGAAGTGAATTAAAAAAAAACTGTATCTAATTCTTTCTATCAATTGTCGAGTATCTACAACACAACCTATGCTTAGCTTGAGGTTAGATGGCGCTGTGTGGATTCTTCAAGGTTATTATAATTATAAGTGCAATATTTAAGACAATAATGCCTAGACAGGTTTGTGAAAAGTACACTGTCATTATAGACTGTGAGAAAGTGTTTCTCCGTTAATCTTTT